>NC_136057.1:504175285-504835412 GCF_964261635.1 Lissotriton helveticus
GAAGTGACCATAGTTCATTAAATCTTGTCTGGGTCAACTTCTTGGGTTGTTAATTTCAGCTCCACTAATTTCAGGAATTTCACCAACTTCCCATTTAGTGACGGAAATCCTGGATCAAAACAAGCAAGAACTGCTTGTCCGCGTGTGCGTATTCTGTGTTCATTAAAAGACATTTTTTGCAGGGCTGCTCTTCCCTCTTTCAGCCTCAAGCAGGACATATGCTATATAGAGGGGCACCACATAATTACGCGATGACGATCTCGAAAATGGTGGCAATGAATCCTGTCATGTTGGAATCATACCCCCACACCGTAAACTGGGAGGGGGTATGATTCCAAGCACTGGAAGAGCTCTCCGTTAGGCTCTCAGTGTTCCCAGTACCAGCCTTCTTGACCCGGACAGCATAAAATGGTTGCTGCCGACCAGAGACATGATTCTGCCCTCCTGCTGCTGAGCCAAGGTTGAGCGGGGGAAGGCAGAACAATAGGCATCCTGTCACAGAGAGGTTTGACCTCTCCCAGACATGATTTAGTGTATTGGGATGGGGTGGGTGCGCTTGCCAGCTCCACTCAGTCTTCTTGAGGGGCACATTCGGTGTCCCTGTGCATAGTCCAGTTCAAACCAGTCCTGAGAGACATTGGCTCCCGCTCTGGCGTGAAACTGGACAAAGAACATGGGGGTAACCTCCTCCGGTCCAGACCCTCCCCTGGGAGGGTCCCCTGAATCTTCCCAACCCTTCCCTAGGCTACTTAAGGGCTTTCCTGGGTGTAGGTCCCTAGATTTGTCGTGGGATAAGATTCAGATAAGACACCCTTACTCTTCTACTATCTGGGCACCCTGGACTTCGCTGGACTTCATTTGGGCCTGACTTTGTCTCCCTGCCAGTCTGCTGCATTGTTTGTGTCTGTGCATCATACAGGAACCTTCAAGGCCTGTGAAACATCAACAACATTTAAAGGAATCTCCCGTGGAGTGAAGGAGTCGCTCCCCTGCATTCGCAGGCACTGCAACCAAGTCAACCATTCTGCTGATCCTGAACTCCTCCAGACTCCAAAGGCTCTGCAACACAGGTGGTGGTTTTCCGCAGCTCCTTAGGCCTGCTCTGCCCTCTCATCAAGTTTGAGGCCAGTATCCCTCGTGATGGTTGCAATAATCGAACCCCTGTTCACATCAACTTGCAGTTGCAAATGCTTGTTGACTTCCTTCTGAGAAGATCTTCGGGCTCCAAGTAGCCCCAACCTTGAGCACCTCCTGCGACCAGAATCTTCAGTCACCCCACATTGTGTGCATGGTGGCCTGCATCTTTTGGTGAGCTGCTAGAGGTGCTCTCGCGACTCCAATGCCTCTGGTTTGTGGGTCCACTTGATGGTCATCGTTGTTTCTTTTGAGCTCCCCTGATTGCTTGGGGCCTGCCCTCAATCTTGTGCTTCTGGTGAGTCCCCTGGACCTTGCTGGTCCAACGTTGCTACTTCTTTGATTCCTGCATTGGTTGCAATTGCCAAGGCTTGTTGGTGCTCCCCCAGGACACCGACCCTTTAGCACTCAACATCCTTTGTGGGACAGTTTGTGCATGGCTTCGGGTCCTTATCAGCCTCGCCTGGTCCTCACAGCTGCAGCGTCATGGTCATTGTCATCCATCCAACAACACCCGCCAATAGAGGGCATTTGTCTTCCAAGTCTCCTGGTCACTCCTAAGTGGTAATCTAAACTAAAACTCAATGCCAGCAAGACAGAGGTGATCTTTTTCGGAAAAAGCCCCCCTCCACCATCTGAACTATGGTGGCCGGCAGAGATGGGACACGCCCCCTCGCCCAGCCACTCAGCAAGAAATCTTGGAGTCCGGTGGGACGACAAGCTGTCATTTGCTTCACACATCCAGCAAGTGGCAGGTTGCTGCATGAGCAAATTGAGAAATCTCCGCAAGATTCTCCGATTTTTACCAACTAGCTGCCGAAAAACTGTAATCCATGCCACAGTTACTTCAAGGCTGGATTACGCCAATGGCTTGTATCTGGGCTTACCAAAGTATCTTATACGACAACTCCAAATGGTCCAAAATGCGGCTGCGAGACTTTTAATGAGGATTCCTTACAAACACTCTATCTCTCCGCATCTCCTTTCCCTTCACTGGTTACCAGTGGCAAGCAGAATAAAATGTAAAGCACTCACCCTGGCTTTTAGATCTCTGTTCGGCAACTGCCCAAATTACCTGAAAGCTAGACTACCAAGATACACCCAAGCCCGGTCCCTTAGATCCAACAACAGTGTACGCATTACAGCCCCTAGAGCAAAAAGAGCCAGGTTAGGTGGACGCACCTTCTCGGCCAATGTGGCGGCACTATGGAACTCGCTACCCCCTGCTCTCCAACAGGCTCCATCCGAAGCATGTTTCAAGCGATTACTGAAAACCTGGCTGTTTGCCCAACCACGCTAGGCACCACGTTAGACTCCAGCTCTCTACCTAAACGGGCACAACACTGTTGCTATAGCGCCGGACCACCTCCTCGTGAGGTAGCTGTTCGCGCTTTATAAAACTCTGTATTACCCTCTGCTTGCAGGTATGTTTCATCTAGAATCCACCTTTGGGTCCACCAGACACTTTCTCCTCTTCCAGCTTCGGCACTTTCCTGGAGTCCTCCATTGGATTTAATGCCAGTTTCTGACACCACTTCACACGTATGCACCCGGCTTCCCTGGTGTAGGTAATGTGGGTACTAGGGTATCCATGGGTAGGGTGGATCTCCAACCTTCTGTCTTTCACGGGGTTTCTTCAGGGTCCCCTGGGAGGGGTCCTCAATCTTTAAAAATCCAACTGCGACTTACTCGTCGAGTTGTACGGAGCACATGGTTGTGTTCCCACACTGCACACGCTCTCCGTGGGTCTCTATCTACTCACCTTAGGTGGTTCCTTTGGTCCCCAGCTCTTCTAAATCCTCTCGACCCTGTCTTGATCCAAGTTGGGGTCTTATACCACTTTCTTAGTTTATGGTTTGGTCCCCCCCGGGTCCACTGTGCATGTTGTGCTATTTACTGTGTTACTTTGCTAAAGTATTGTGTGCATTGTGTTTATCTCCGTGTAGGAGATATTTGAACGTCCTATAGAGTATTATATATTAAATACATATTTTTATAAATACTTGGTGTGCTTCTTTTCACTTAATCTATACTATAAGATTGCATTCTGGTAAAATAAGCTGCTTTACACTCCTTCTGGACTAAGCCTGAAGGCTGCTCTCCACAGCTACCACTTCTAAGGGTGTCTAAGACCTTTTAAATCACCATAAGGGTTGTTTGGACTGGTGCAAGGTTCCCACTTACATAAGTGGACATCATATACCAGGCCAGCTTCTCACTGCGGGGAGGTCAGGGTTGCTTTAGGGCTTAGGGGTTGTTTTAGGGCTGGAGGTTGGGGTTGTTTTTAGGGCTCGGGTTGGGGTTGTTTTTAGCGCTCGTGGGAGGAGTCAAGGTTGTTTTTAGGGCTCAGGACGGGGGGCTGAGGTGTGATCTTTACCACACATATCTCTTTACCAGTCATGCCTTTACCATGAAATTGTGTGATCAAGAAATGCGTTGTTCAGATGCATTCATTGTTCGGGCAGCGTTGTAGAGGCATGCATCATTTAGCTATGTGTGCCTCTATCTTACGACCTCAGATCCCATAGACCTTGGACAGCACATCTCGCCCAGCTATCCATCACGTTACAAAAATATCTCAGTCCTAGGGCTTAAGATAGCAAAATTGCTCCTTAGGTTACTCATATCATCTGGACATTAACTTAGGATAGCAAAAGTGCTTGTTAGGTTACTCATGTCAGCTGGACATTAGCTTAGGATAGTAAAAGTGCACCTCATTATACTCATATCAGCTGGTGCAAACTAAAGGGGTTTTATAAGCTGTGGTTTGGAGTTATCATTTCAGTCTGCAGAGACTGTGCCAGTCTTACTTAAGAAACCAGACATATCATAGTGAGTACACACATCCCTAAGGTTTTGTACCGCAAAACTAAGCTTCACCTTACTGAATCCAAACTAAAGTCCCATACAGGAATTCTCTCTAATAGGAAAAGTGTGGCAGTAGACGTCTTCCGGTCAGCCTCAGCATTAGACCCCTCAAAGGTAGTGGTTGCGGTGCAGAGACTAGATTGCATTTACTTGATGATGCTTCTGATTCTAGTCTTTCTTCTAGATATGTGGGCTGGCATCTATTTCCGATCTGTTTTCTAAATCTGTTTAAAGTTAAGAAACAACGGTCCTCAAGAAAAGATGGTAAGTAGAGATCCACAAAGATTAACAATTGCTCTGATTATTGTAACAAAGCTCTGTAGTTAAGTTTGAAGAATAATTAAACTAAAATATTTTTAAAAGATTTAGAGATTTTTTGGGTAATTGTCTCGTTAAAGTTTAGGAGAAAAAGGTCTCATTGTGGATGTGCACCCTGTCTGAGTTCCCACAAGACTCAAACAATCTAACCCATGAAAAGTCATGCTCGTGTCTGCAGAGAGCCGCTAGTCCTCTCCACAAAAATGTTGTTCCTGTAGCACTCCTCACGGTGGACTCGGCCCGAGGAGATGAATAAACTGGCGAGAGTGAGCTCGAGGTCTTTGCCCACGCAGAGTCAATCAACTGTATCGTGTGTGTTTTTGTGGGTACTGGGTCTTACATGCAACCGAGCTGCTACACTGTCGACGAGGCCGGTGCCAAACCCGCACCTCACCTGCTCACCTTGTCATCCTGTCTGACTGAGAGCAAAAATGATGTAGGGATCAGAAGCCATAGCAGACATACATTGGGGTTTCTATGGGTAAAAGCATCCAGAATACTGTGTGGCATGACTAAAAATCATTGACAAAGCCAATAGGTCAAAAAGGTGAAACATGGGCTTTGCTGATGTTTGTTTGAACTATTTGGGGATTTTTTTTAACTTTCACCAAAATATTCCAGGATTGTAGTTCGAATGGTAAATGTGCCTTCCCAGGTTCCACAAAACACTCTACCGCCTTCGGGTCCAACTGGAGATAAGAACTCGACTAGAATTGTCTGTCCCTAACTCGCTATTAGAAACTAGCCTGCCAGGGGTTGTAGCTTGGAAGCAGAATAAAATTACAGCAATATTAGGGACCAAAAGTTCCTTTCCTCGCTTATCTGGAAGTTGCTGATTTGTACATTTAACTCGTGGGCACTTGCTCGGTCAAGATATATTTCTCAACATATTCCCAAAGTGAGAAATCAAGGGGTTTCAAGAAATGTTATGGAATATAATAAATAAGGAATATAATCGGGGAAGTCATAAAAACGCACATTAATGTCAACCATATAGCTAGTTTGAGTAGTGAAAAGTATTTATTCTCAGGAAGATCTGCCACTTAGATATCTTCTAATGTATGGTAATTATGACACGTGCACTTTATTTAAATTATTTCTAAAGCAAGGACGTTCATCAGGAGGAATCATGGTGCTAAAGATTTGCTACCCCATACAAATAATCAATTCTGAAAATAACAACAGCGAATAGAACAACCGCAACTCATGAATTGTTTGTGCAACTCAGGAAAATTTTTGCAAATTTTTTCTGTTTGTATCTTTTATGTAACGCATGTAATCCTAAGTCCTTATGTATCGCAACTGGTTCTTATGTAAAGCGCTCTGACACCTTTGGGTAAAGTTTGTGCTATATAAAATCGCATTAAATAAATAAATAAATAAATCATAAATGATGAGGAAGAACGGGGTCTAGGTGTGATTAGAAGTCCCCTGTGATAAAGCCCTACTGGTATATGCCAAGTAGATAGGTCCCACTAAAATGTCTTGAAGTGAAAAGGTTTAAAAAAGGGACATTGCTACCTCGTGGAGAAAAGAGTTGAATTTGTTCTATGTTCTGATACAAAAAGGAATTTTGAGACTTTTTGAGAAGAAAAATCCTCCCTGTGCAGACTGCTACTAAAAGTGTAGCCACCACCAAGAAACCAAAAGCCAGATAGTTGAAGCAGATCCTGCTGGAGGTTAGGAGATTTCTTGCTGAAAATGTCTACGTTCCAACACAAAATGGGTCGATTTTTGGAGCTGCTGGGACCCTTGAGTGGGGCAAAGCTGAAATTCTATTTGATGCTGTGGAGCTGCCAGTCTGATACCTTTTCAGGCAGGACTTACAAAGGCTCTAGGGCAAACGTTTTCAAAAGTCTCCAAACTTCTAGTACCAAAACCACCCCAGAAGTACACTTCTAAGGCCCCCACGAGCTTAGTGGGGTTAATTAGAGACTCTAAGAGGGTCATTAGGATGGCGGGCAGATCCTTTCATGGAACGGGATCGCCCACCATTGGTGCGGGGTTCCCGTTGGTGACATTAGGATGCGTCCCCCACACTGGCGGGCGCATCCTGCATTCTTGACATTGCGGCGGGCGGTGCTGTCAGCAAGAAGGCATGTCGTGCACTTCCATGCACAACGTGGCAGGCACCACGCAGTGCCTGCCATGTTGTGCATGGAACCACATGTGCACCCCACAGAATCCCTGGGGGCCCACTAGGGCCTCCAATGGCGAAAACCGCCTGCATACTAATATGGATGGCGGTAGATACCACCACAATATAAACTGCTTTTCCGCCCGGTAGGCTACCGGGCGGATTGCCTACCGGCGGTAAACCGGCGGACGGTCTTCCCGTCCACGGAGGTCCCCCCCGCCATGATAATGTGGCGGGGGAATTCTTATGTGGGCGGTGGTTTTTTGCGGGTGGATTGCCACCGCCCTACGGGCGGTGGCGATCCACCCAATATCTTAATGAGCCCCTAAGTGTTTTAGGAAAGGGCCAGTTCAGGTCCAGTTGCTACCTGTCTGAGAACTTTTCCAGTATGAGGACTCTTTCAGGTTGTTGAGTTCCTGTACCACACAGGAGGTCAGCCAACTGTCCCTTAGAGTCCACTCATTGTCCTGGGTACAAGAGTGAGCAGGTCCAATCCTTCAGGACTCTCAGCAGGTCATAAGCATCAGGTACGGTCAAATTGCAAATTTATTATGCATAATTCATTAAAATTTTTGCCAATATGAAAAAAAAGCTATCCCTAAAATATTCAATGATTGTACATAACATAAAATATGATGCAGAATTTCAAAAGGTGCAATTTCAATACACTAAAAGTTCAAAATGTAGAAAACTGAGCTTCTAAGGCATTACGTTTTTGTCCACTTTTGTAAAAAATGTGGTAAAATGACAATTTAGATTTGTATCAAAGGAATTTATATAATCAATAAAAGCCTGTCTACATGTGTGACTACTTCTATTTCTAAAGGGTTCTTTTAAAGGAGCTATCCTGTCTGTTAAAAGCTTTTGGCAAATACACAGTAGATTGACCAAGTCTTCCACACCTGATCTGCATAACCGGGAACAATTTGGCACGTCTACTCATTGCTGTTGTTGTATACTTTACTTCAACATGCTTGTCATAAAAGTTTCACTAACATTGCAATGGAAAAGTCCATACTTTAAACAGAAATCTAAAAGAAAATGCCATAAAGCTATTCGCAAGATTAAATAAAAGAATGACTGTCAATAAATCGTAGAAATGAGGGTCTCTAGTTGGCAATTGTTTGCACCTTTGTCCAAATATGGACCCTTCTTCCTATTTAGGGTAAGGGGAATACACTTTTAAAATAACCCCTGCTCACCCCCTTAGTAGCTTGGCACAAGCAGACAGGCATATCTCAGAGGCAGTGTGTAAAGCATGTGTGCACACATACAGTAATACAGTGAATACACTACAAATAGACACCACACTAGTTTAGAAAAATAAGCAAAATGTTATCTAAACCAAACAAGAACATAAACTATAAAAATCCACAATACAATACTGTAAAATATTTACTGTGCAAAATAAATAAATTACAGGAATAACGTGAAAACACAGTTCCTCCAACTCAGTAGCTCCTTTTTGGGCCACCGCCATACTGAACACAACACAGTCTAACAATTCCAACCAACCTCATTGGTACGGGTTAGCTAAAGTGGCAACAGACTCAGAGAAAGTACCTTGCTTGTTGTGGCCAATGCGCTGATGCGAGTCAGTCAGGACAACTGTCGCAGTTGCGTTGTGATAAGAAAGAGTTGCAAAGTGCAGTGTCCTCACGGCGCGGTGCTGGCAGCAGCTCATTGATGTAGTCGGTGAGACCAAGGCTTGTGTTGCAGGGTTAGACGTGCTCGATGCGGTGCTGGCAGGTCACTGTGCAGCCACGGGGCGTTGATGTTTGAGTCAGGCAGCGATGGAGTCACTGACATCTGTGCAGCATGTAGCGAAGCGGTGCAGAGTGCAGAGTGGAGTGCCCACAGGACGCGGTGCAAACAGCGGCTCATTGACAGAGTCGGTGAGACCAGAGTTGCATGGCGAACGCGAGGCGGTGTTCTCTCCTGTGCCTTCAGGGCCCGGAATCCTGTGACTGGCTCGGTGACAGAGTCAGTTGCCCTTTTCTTCTGCGGAGACTGAATCCAATGGTCCCAGAGACGGTGCCCAGAAGAATGGTGAGGTCTTTGCTGTTCCTGAGACCTCTTGAAAAGGGGGCAAGCTCCACTTCAAGACCTTGGCGATACTTTCTCAAGCAGGATGCACACACAGTTCCTCTCCTTGGCTATTGCAGGACAACCCCAGATAGCACACGGCAAAGGGGCATCTGGTTTCTCTTCTCCTTGCCAGAGGTTCCTTTTGGAGTCCAAAAAGTGATTTAAAGTTCTGGGTCCAATATATATACTATTATTAAAGATAGTGGTTCCTAGGCAGTTACGGAGTTCAAGCAAATAATGAACAAAAACGAAATAGTCTGTATGTTCTTGGTCCAGCAGGACAGAGTTTTAATCAATCAAGTAAGTGCATTGAGGTAAAATCACGTACAGTTGCAAGTGGGACACAGTCTGTTTCCAATTTACATACACAAACACACAACAGAAAATTGTTAGGGAAAGTTTTGCAGACGAGGAAAAAGAGGGGGAGTTTCTGCATATCATACAGTTTAGGCAGATTTAGATCATATTAGAGTACCATTGCACAACATAATCCACAATGTTTCTTATACATATGGTATATTGGGTGTCATTGACGTTTCGATCCCTATGGCAAGGAGTCATGGGATCATCATCAGGACTTATTAATAAAACAATACTGCATGGGGGTAGTACACGACATTTGGTGCAATCATATCCAGGAGAGCGAGTCGCGGCGTGCAAGACGCGATGGTGTGGATGCCAGCACGGTGGTGTTCCTACGGGGGAGGAATACCGGGGTACACTGGTAATAGAATGTGCCGGAGTCCACGAGGAAAATTTCCAGGGAGTTGTTTAAGTGCCAGAGAATTAAACGGCGCGTGATTGGTAACGATGACCAACACGGGATACGACTGAGGCGGTGCTCGTTTCGAATGGCGCAGCTCCGATGGGGGGATCAGTGTTCTGAACACTCTCCCGGATATGATTGCACCTGTGCAGGCTTGTTTTATTAATAAGTCCTGATGATGATCCCATGACTTCTTGCCCTAGGGATCCAAACGTCGTCGACACGCAATATACCACATGTATCAGAAACATTGTGGATTATGTTGTGCAATGGTACTCTAATATGATCTAAATCTGCCTAAACTGTATGATATGCAGAAACTCCCCATCTTTTTCCGCGCCTGCTAAACCTTCCCTAACCATTTTCTGTTGTGTGTTTGTGTATGTTAATTTGATACAGACTGTGTCCCACTTGCAACTGTACGTGATTTTACCTCAATGCACTTACTTGATTGATTAAAACTCTGTCCGGCTGCACAAAGAACATACAGACTATTTAGCTTATGTTCATTATTTGCTTGAACTCCGTAACTGTCTCAGGGCCACTGTCTTTAGTAATAGCTTACGCACCCAAGGTCCCTGACTTATTGCCTTAGGGTTCCCTTGTATTTTAAAATACCAATAGTTATACAGCAAAATCCTTTGATCTCTGGAGGCAGAGAAGCCCTGTGCCCAGTCAAAACCAGTTCTCTCCACTCTGGTGCAGCTTCCTGGCAGGAGGTGGAGACAGCATTGCATGAGGCAGACCAGGCCCATCCAGGTGAAAGGAAATCTCCCCCCCTACTCTAAATGCAGCCCAGGTCTATTCAGTCCAGCCCTGACTCATACAGACTCTCTGGAGCCACTGCACATCCCCAGCCCCTGTCACTCTAAAGCCAGACAGTCAATACACATCCTAGAAAACGCACACTGGATGGCTAAGCAAGAAAATACCTACTTTCTAAAAGTGGTATTTCCAAACTAAGAATATACAAATCACCCTCACTAAAATATGATGAGTTCAGGCATACCAAACTTTATTTTCTACCTTTTTCCCAGGGGTAGCTATGTTTATAAGATGTTATGAGCAAACTCCCCATTCTATCCTATGGGCACAGGTAGCCTTGCAATAGTGAAAATGAAATTGGCAGTATTTCACTATCAGGACATGCCACACACATCAAAGCCTGTCCCACTTTTCACAAAACCTGCACCCTGCCCACAGGGTACCTTGGGCCTACCTTAGGAGTGACTAATATGTATGAAAAGGGAAGGTTAGGGCCTTGCAAGTGGGTGCGCTTGCCAAGACAACATGGCAGTAGTAGGCTACACACAGGCTCTGCAATGGCAGGTCTGAGACCTTGTTGCAAGGGTGCTTGTGTAGGTGGGTTTTGGGTTCTCAGATACTTATTTAATGGTGGCTGACACTCAAACAAATTTCTATTTGGAATCTCGACTGCCTATTATGTTGGGCCCCATCCACACTCCCACCTAGCCAAACTGTTTTGTTGGGACTAGATGTATAGTACCTAACTCTGGACCTCCTTCCTAGACCCCTTTTCTCCTGTATAGGAGCTAAACTTTTATGAATGACCTCTAATCGTATCCAAGGCAAGGTATGAGAACGGGCTGGCAGGTCACCAAAACAAAATTCCATAAATGTATTTTTAAATGCAGAGTCCAATCTGCCATCAGGTATTACTGTGGCTTAAAATTTTTTAGTCCTTTATTATCATCCACCTATGTGAACTTTTAGCTAGGATAGCCTTATCTTCAGTTATCGAGAGCCTCCTTCTTGAATGATTAATTACCTTTCTAAAGACTGCATGGGAGGCATTTAGATCCCATAATGATTGTGCGCCCAGTATGATGATGGCAAACTCTAAATATTTCCTGGCTGGGGTATTTTGGTTTCTTGTCAGTACTAACCATAAGTTTTATTTAGTGTTTTGTCTCCTGGCGTCTTCAGTTTCTGCCAAGTTTTGAAGTAAGTATCCTTCCTTGCAATTGCATGTTTGATTACCCCAAACTCCAACATAATTTGTGTCTGTGAGGCACTAATCAGCAGGTTAAAAGGGTGCATATAAGTCCTTGAAATAACGGTGTTGGGAATTGTTGACTCCCGGCCATGAAGAGCTTTATTGCCATATTTCATGGTTGTAATTAGCTTGGTTGCGACAACCTTTAGCAATGGTTCATAATGGGGGCCAACCATGGATCCTTTAAAGGCTTTGAAAAGAACAGTTAGGGTATCCTTTTGGTGTAACTTCTGCGTGTGAGGGAAAAAGGTGCCCTTAACGTTGAATAGGACAACAAGGTATTTATATTCACTTACGTGTTCTAGCTGTTGGTCGGGTAAGTGTCCAGGGTAAATGTTAATTTTTCTGTTTTTAACATTATCTTCTTTTTTTATGTTTAACAGTCATACAGATCTCTTTTGCGTATCTCAAAGGTTTACCAATGAGATGCTGCAAGCCAACTTGCTTTAGGTTTATCAATACAACAGCTGTTGGCTTCCTAACTTGGGTGCATGAGAGTTAATTGTATCAAGTGCTTGTGATAAATCAGCCAAGAACAGGTTAAATAGGTACAGGGACAAAACACACCCTTGTTTTAATCCCTGTTGAGTGTATATCATTCTTAAAAGGGTGGTGCCATCACCTATTCACCTATTTTTATTCGCACCCATGTATCCAAATAAAGAAGTCGTATTGCTTTTATTAAAGTGGGCAGAATAGACCACTGTGTTGATTTCACCCAAAGAAGGTTATGCTGGTTGCTACCAAATGCTTATTTAAAGTCAACATAACATAGATATTGAGATTTATAATTTAATCTCATTTTATCTATTAAAAGAGAAAGAAGCAAGATGTTAACTGCACGTGTAAAACCGCTTCTGTCGGTCTGTTGAATGGATCGCATTCCATACAATAGGGGCAAGCCTGCTTAAGCACTGCCATAGGGATTACGATGTCCATTTACGACAGCCTCCCATAGAAGTTTTCTATATGTCTTTTTTAAGCGACGTGGGTTTTCCACTAAATTAGATCGTTTGGGGAGTGTCTCAGTAAATGTAGGACCCTAAGCTGTGTCCTTTTGATAGTTAATGCGGACTCAGAGATCATAACTTTTTTCAGGTATGTAGAGACAGCTGCAGTCATATTTTCTGGGGCAGAAGGTTGATGCATGGGTGTCTAAAAAGGTGGTCATGAAGAATCCCTAGTTGCTTATCATTGACACGTCATAAGTGTACATCTTTTATGACCCGTGCAACATTACTTTCTGCTGATTCCATTGTGCTTTCTGACAATCTTAATTATTTGATATTGGTTCACTCCAAATTGCCTGGCAAGTTGGCTCTGGGCTCATGAGTAATGTAGTTGTCAACAAGCTCAATGACATGTGGGCAGTGATATTCTGAGGCCTAGTGCTTCAATCTCGTTTGTGAGGAATTAGTCTTCGATATATTTTCGGAGTGGTTTTGATAAATCCTGTTGGAGATACCCCAACAGAAGTCTCATGGAACTTGCATATTATCATGTTCGAGATTCAGCATCAGTTGTTAAAATGACCACATACCATAATATTAAGTAGAGGCTGCTCAAGGAGGCAGATTGATGAGTCTTTGCGAGCAATCTTCCCTATATTTTATTACCTGGATGTACATATAAATTTAACAAGGAGTAGAGGAGTTTTTGACTATTGATGACAGCTTCTTAGTTGAACTGCCAATGTGTGTTTGTCTCTAGTGACCATTTGTTCAATCTCCATCTGTCAGGATTCCTGCCACAGCTCACCTCTCTTGACCAAACCAATATACCGGCATGACTCATATCAATCCTCCCAACACTTATGAATGAACAAACATCTTGCACCCTGCACTTTGACCATATTAAATGCTGTTGGTAATAGTTAGCTGCAGCTGGTGTTCTCCGGTTTGTTTCAAAAGGCTTAATAGCTTTTGCAAACGTTTTACCATGCATATACAAGGTAAGGTTTCAGGCACCAGAGAAACATCCAGAAAATCTACCACAATAAGCGTCAAGCAACCAGCATAGATGAACTCAAAGTGAACCTTCCAGAAGACAACCCTCATCAAATTAATCCCCTGCACCTGTTCCGTTCCATAAGCAATTAGAATGCAACATTTATGAACATTCTAAAACATCTCCTAGAAGACAGCCTCATCAAATTCATTATCTGCACCTGTTCCTTTTTATAAGCAATTTGAACGTGACCTTTTTGAACATTTTCAAACACCTTCTAGAAGACAGCCTCATCAAATTAATCATCTGCTCCTGTTCCTTGCTATAAGCAATTAAAACGTGACACTTGTGAACATTCTAAAGCACCTTCTAGAAGACAGCCTCATCAGGTTAATTACCCACACCTGTTCCTTGTTACAAACAACTAGAATGTAACTTTAATGAACGTTCTAAAGCAGTATTATTTAAAAACGTCCACACTCCTCTCCTTCGCTTAGCTTCTTTGCCTGCCACTTACCTGTTTTCCGGCTTCCAGGACTTGCCAGCTCCCTTGATCCTACCGCTACGACCTTATCGCAAAGAACATGCTGCACTAGTCTTGCACCTGAAGGAAAAAAAACAAGAAGAAAAGCAGAGACACCTTAACAGACTTGATTTTTCTAAGCGATGAGCTCACTCGCAACAATGTGCAGAAAACAAAAGTAACCAATATTTTTGTTCAACTTGTACATTCCGTTGGCAGGGCTCTGCCAGAGAGGACTTGGGTGAAGCTAACCCCATCCAAATTTGCTTGTGGGTTTGATTCTGAAATCATACTCACTACAGTTTTCAAAAGTTTGATAAAGGAGCCACTAAGGACAATCTAAATTAAAATAAAACAACAACAAAACTAAAGGTACCATATCTGCCGGTACCATTCATCAGACTGGTGTGAATGCCTGCTGCTGTGTTGCTGTTGAGTAGATGAGCCACAGCATCTTTGACTCTACATGCTCTCTCCATCCTAACCCCCTTCACCTGGGATTTGCCACCGGAGTAGTGTCTCCTCTTGTAAACTGAGGGCAAATCTCGAGAGGATTCGGGAACTGGTGTCGCCGTCCCATTGGAATCATCTGGCATCCAGATAGGTAGCTTATGTCACCATCTTTTTTGATGAAACAACATTTAGTGCAAACCCCTTATCCGGCAACCATACCACGACTTTTGTTGCTGAGTTAAAGAAACCTAAATAGCTGTTCAACGTAAGGGGCAAAAATATTATATGGAATGATCTCAAGTAACTTACTAGGTCAGGGTCATTCATTTTGTTACTTAGTCCACTAATGTTCCAGGAACAGATTTGTAGACTTTCAATTGTTCGGGCTATGTCCGCAGATGGACAGTTATAAAGGCAGGAGTTGGTGAAACTATGTAGTATAGCTGAAAGCCAGCCCAACTATAGTTGCGGCAAATTAAGCTGCTCCGGTATAAGATTATAATTACTTTTAGAGTACCTTCATTCCTAGTTTTTGCTGCTTATTGGGTTTCTAAGAACTGCGTACACATGGTTGATACTTTTTTCCTGGTTTGCTTCACTTTTTGTTGCTTGTTAAAGAATTGGAGTAAAATAGGCAGCAGGGACATGTGGAGAGACAACAATGCCCCCCTTTCTCAAATGATTTTCCTTCCTGTAAAATTTGCCTTGCAATGTAGCTAATGTGGATTACCCCATTCTTCACCCCAAAGGAGATAAGAATTCAACTGGTTCAATGTCAGACGTGTTAATAGTGGCAAGAGTAGGTAAAGCATGCATCAGTTTAAGGATGTTTCCACCATTTAGTGTGTCGCACCTACCCCTGGAGTGGCATTCAATGCAGAGAATCATACATCTGCCAACTGTGCTGAGATCCAATAGCTACACCCTACGGACATTCATACATCTGTACACAAGACTAGCAGTTGGTTCTGAGAATATTGTATTCCGACCCTGGACAGTACCACTAGAAGAACACATTAAACCTCAGACCTAAGTTAAGGGTGCATGCGTCGGGGGATGCCCCCTGTTTCCTGAGAGGTGGCATAGGTGGAAGTTGGTACCAAACTAGTCTTAGCAAGTTGTCTCTTGGTAGTTAAACCCTATTTTACCTCAGGTTTCTCGGTTTCTAAAGAGTGGCAATATGTCTGATGATCAAGAAAGGACATTGTTTCCTGCTTCCAACCAGAGATATTGGTTTTTCTAGGTTGGTTTGCTTGTTTTGTTTTAATTGGCATAAATGTCTAGCAGCTGTACTATTTTATTGTGTCATAGGGGCGAACATGAAAATGGTTTCCTAATTAAATGCAGTCTTTTAGATTTCTCTGAGTTTAGATCTAGTTTCCATTTTGTCACCATGTGCTTGTGCAATTTAGGGGGAGAATCTGTGATATTTCCCTTTTTATTCCTAGCATTACATAACTTTCTCTTTCTTTTTGTCAATGCCATTGCGTAACCTGCTTTCCTGTGCTGGTCGTTTGACACTCTTGCATGCTTCTCTTGGTCTCTTGGGGTTGTGAGCTGTTTATATTTAATGTAATCAGAGAATTTGGTAGTGCCAGTGTTATTATTGTCCTTGTCGGGGGATAGCTTAAAGGTCTGTGATCTTCCAGTTTGGCTTTATCTAGGCTCTCTCTCCGAGGCTTATGTTCTAGTGTTGTTTGAGAAGATTATGTAACCTTGGGTGCAGACGTTCCTTCACTAAATTTGTGTGAACAAAGTGTCTCTTTCTGATCAAAGGTCCCAAAGTGGTACATGACACTTTAAAGGTGGTGTATTCATATGAGCTCCTGAATTAGATTATCCAAGGCCTGCCGCAGAGTGCTAAATTTGTCGATTATTTGAGCACATAAGCACTCCGCTTGTTGTACAGTGGTGAGATTTTGTGCTCTGGTTATTAAATTGTGCAGTTCTGCTAGTTTACGATCATTTCCCAAGACAAATACTGCTAATGTATTTAATAAGTCCACTTGCAAAATCCATTTTGTTGGACTGATAGCTTCAAGTGTTCAGAGTCAGCTGCGATGTTTTTAGTAAGGACTCACAAAATTCAGTTGTGGAAACAAGCTGATCATTTCTATTATACAATGGGGTCTTCTGAGAAGTTTTGGCTGGGCTGTTTTTTCAGTTTCAGTATTTTTACAGCTGGTTTTTGGTTCGAGTAAAACCACCCAGATAACACATTTGTTGGGGTAAGATTATCTTGTGTCTAATCTGATTTAGCGAAAGAGCTTACAAAAAAGCATAGACTGCTTCTTCTCTGAGTGGAGCAAGTGTTTGGTTACCGTCATGTACTAGCTCAGACTCAGAAACTAATAAAGGCTCTGTTTTTCCTTGTATTATATATTTAACTTTGTTTGCCTCATAGTTCCGTCTGCCAGTGAGCACTGGCTCTAGTCTATTTCTTATGCAGAGCCCAGGTTCCAAAGCACTATCTGTATTTGGTTTTATTACCTTATTACCTGTGATGTCTTCATTGTCGGCTCTACACCTGGCAGATTTGGGCTGTCTTTGATCTTTACGCTCAGGATCAAGGTAGAGGCTGTCTTGGAGTCTCGGGGAAGCACACGTGTTTACTGGCTGCTGAGTAAATATATGGTGCTGTTGTTTAATTGATCCAAGGTGCGGGGATCACAATGACCTTGATTGGTGGAGGGAATCATGAATTACATTTTTAAGGGAAAAAGAGGAAAGGGAATTGGAGCAAACAGGGAGATGTGATCACAATTGGTTGGGGAGGGACCCTAACCTGCACAGATCTCATGTTTCTTTAGCTGTAAATAAATCCTGGGATTTATTCTGGATGTTTATAAATTGCTGTTAATTGGGATCCTTGGCACCGCTGGATGAGCACTCTAGTGACCAAGTTGAGTCACCAAGATTAGAAGAAGTCTACAAGCCCAGTGTTAAAACAATTAATGTAATTAGCAGTTGAAACAATCAGAATAAGGAGGGAGACCAGTCATGCTTGGAAATGCCGGAACTAAGAATCAAGTGTTGTAATATTGTGTAGGTCGCTGATTAGCCTCCTCCCTATGGTAGACAATCAATAGGTGAGCAGTAGTATAAAAAGATTATTAAAAAAAGGCTCGAGTGAGAAGAGAGGGCTGGAGCCTTTACATGCTCTTAATGTTGACAGTCGGTGCCCTCAAACTTGCCTTGTAGTGGCGCTGTGGTAGGGTTTACCACTGCACTGCTGAGTCCATTTCAGCAGTCGACCTGTGTTTCCTGCCATTCCCTGTGTGATTTCCTGGTGCACCGTTTGTGTGCCTAAATTCTCACTACTCTGATCCGCTCTACCTCTGCCCCGCCCCTCCCATGGCTCAAGATTCCAGGCACTAAGACAGGTAATACAGGCTTTAAGGATAGTGTCAGACGGAGGAATTTCTAGTTTCCATGCCTGGTTTACCCCTGGTTCAGTTCCCAGCTCCATTCCCAGCCCAGTTGTGGTTACTTATCCGAACCCTAAATCTGAACCACTTGTGGGCTGACCCCCCAGGAGTCTGCGTTTTCACAGAGTCCACAGCTGCAGGCTCACCTGTGCCGCCTTTCCTCCCAAAGGATCCTGGGTGCTCACCTCCCGGTCCAGCCAACCACCAGTGGCTGCCCAGTGTTTGGAATGGCAAGACCCTCTGAGGAGGTCACAGTTACCTATCCCATTCGGGGGCATGAGTACACCGACCACTTCCATTGCGTCCCCTTGGTGCTCAGTTTGCTCTTCAGCAATCCATTTGTCAGCACGAGTAGTCCATTTCTGATCTTATGCAGGCCTGGAAACTGTTCTGGGTGAGGGTCCAGCTTTGTAGAGTTCACTAAAGTGTGGGTGGGGTGGGCCCTAAGATACTCCTAGTCCCTCTGTGACCAATGGAATAAATGCAATTAGGCCCTCGCCTAGGTGTTAATTCGTTTCTGCTCGCCTTACTGCAAACAGGCTCAAAATGCTATGGGCCAGGGCATCACCAAATGGGTGAAGTTTTCAGCCACATTGAACTTGAGAGATGAGCTTGTGTATGGGAGCAGCCGCGGTCGGTAGTGGGAGTACCTGCCAGGCAGTCACGTGGGGAGGGCGAGGGGCAGGGTGGGGGGAGTAAACTATGGATTACGGAGGTTTACAGGTAAGTAAACATATAAATGAATAAAACGAATTTCGTTGCCCGCACTGCATCGCATTTGGGGATGCAGTGCATGCAACGAAATTCGTTTTATTCATTTATATGTTTACTTACCTCCAAACCTCCTTAATCGATAGTTTACTCCCCCCCCCACCCTGCCTCTCCCCACGTCACCGCCCGGCAGGTACTCCCACTACTGACCGGAGCTGCATGGGAGGGTACTATAGGAATCACAGGTATCCTCTCACATCACAGGATTATCCCACATCTAACACTATAATTCAGTTTGAAGCAGGGCCAAGACCCATAGGAAAGCAGGAGACAGAAGTCTAACAAAACCAGGCATGAATCCTCAGTGGCTCCACAGGAGGTCTACAATAACTGTTATCTGGTCCTGTTTGATTCACTTTTAAGAGCGCTAACATGTTACATGTCCTTCAGACAGACATACAGGCAGGATGTGCCAACGGAATCTCTACAGCCGCCACCCTGAATATGCTGCTGATCTCAGAGGAGTCATCCCTGCTAATTCAGCTCAACCTGTCAATCACATTGACCTATGGTGTAGCTTCAGAGAGGAAGCTCACACCTCAGTCACACCTCATTCAGGCCAAGTACTGGCTGATCGTCCTGATAGGCCTGCTACAGTGAAAATAGCTTAAGGGAACTTGTCACTGTAGGGACATAGTAACATTAATTTTTTACATGTGGCACTTTTAAATACTGTGCACACTGCCTTGTGGTCTGCGAGGCCTAAATAGTGGTGACTTACTAATATTTACATATTTAAAAAGGAGATCTTTACCTGTCACTAAATGTTTTTTTTAATTGTTGCACTGTAGGTTCTACACTTCAGCTTTCAGGCTACACAGGGTAAGCCTGTAGCCATGTTTTCAGAGCCACTGTAGTGGATGGTACTTTAGGTGCTGCAGTCTATGCGTGGCATTTCACTTTCCATGCATGAAAGTATTTCCGCACCCTATGCTATTGCCTTATAGGAAAGTTAAATGTGTCAATCAGATTTTAAGCACATTTTGACATGTCAGAGGTCAGAACACATACACTGGGCATTGTATTGAAATGTGCTTGTGTTAGGATTCAGGATTACCAGGAGGTGAGTCCGAAACAAAATTAAATATATATCTATATATATATATATATCTATCAGTGATGTCATTTGAGATGTCATCAGTGATGTCACTGACCATGTCATGAATGATGTAATGTATGACATAATCAGCAGTGGATTGCGGGCACGCGAGATATAGTTAGTACAACTATTTATATCGGAGGAGTTTCAATGGTTTTGTACGGGTGAAATGTCCAGCTAACTATAACATCCCTAAAACCTACATTTTTTTCAGTGAATTTCTAAGGTTTTTTAAATGCTAATTCCTAACTATATCAGGCCTGACACCTATGGTTTTTTCAGTGAATTTCAAAGGTTTTTTAAATGATAATTCCTAACTATATCAGGCCTGAAACCTATGGTTGTTTCAGTGAATTTCGAAGGTTTTGTAAATGACAATTTTTAAATGTATTAATTGTTTATTTTTTAAATTACATTATACATGACATTACAAAATATACTTTCTCAGAATGAATTACTTTAGTTTAAATACTTTGCAAATAGGCAATACACTTTTCATTACAGGAGTTACAGTTGTTGCGATGGGCAACACAATTTCAAACACAATGCAACATTGACCTCGATGTGAATTTCTAGTTACATGCAATTAGTTACTTTATGGATTACTTTTCTAACCACAGGACTGCATCCTAGATTCATTCCTTGGACATCTCCTATAAACGGTTGAGTAAACGTGTTTTATTTACAGTAGTGATTTCTAAGGAATATTATTGTATTTTAAAAGTTGACAATTTTTTCACATAGAATCACCAATGTTATCCTACAGCAGGAAATTCCTTTAGCAGGTAAGTAGTGCTATTGTCACTTTTTCTTACTCAGTTGTGGATCCTGGATCCAGCACTGGTGCATCTCCTGTAAACAGTTGAAAGAATGTGTTTAAGTCATACAGGCAATTTTTAAGGAATATTTTTAGTTTGTGAAAATAGACACATAGAAACTTTTCTGGTGAAAACCAGACAATAGATAAGTACGATTAGAATTACGTTTCAGAGTCAGTGCTGGGCTAAAAGATGCTACAAAAGGGGGTGGTGATGGACGGAGCATCTGAGCCAATCAAGCACTCACACCCAGTCAAAAGATCTGGGTTTGATCCATCACCGTTCTTTAGCCCACTCTGCCACCCCAGTTCAGACATGTCTATATGCAAATCAGTCTGACCCTGTGCCTCCTGGGAACAGTCCAGCCCGAACCGCCAAGCCATGCCTTCCCAGGTGTGAGTCCCTTCAAGCAAGCCGGGCTGATGAAGGCTGAAATTCCAGAAACCGGTCCTCGGTAGCTTGTTTCCGGTCCAGGGAAGGCATGTCTTGGCAGTTCGGGCTGGACTGTTCCCATGAGGCACAGGGTCAGACTGATTTGCATATGGTCATGTCTGAACTGGGGTGGCAGAGTGGGCTAAAGAACGGTGATGGATTAAACCCAGATCAGTTGACTGGGGGTGAGTGCTTGTATTGTCAACGCTCCGTCCATCATTTCCTTTGGTTTTTCTTTGTTGGGCTAAAAGATGCAGCACTGGGTTCTCCCCTGATAACAGGTGAGTAAATCGGAATTCGTTGTTCGGATGATTTTAGGTGAATATTTAAAAGTTCCAAAACTCCACACTTAGAAGAATTTACAAGTGAAACAGTCATTGTTAGCCTATAAAAGGAAATTCCAGTTCCTGTAAGTACAGTTAGAATTACTTTTCAGGATCAGTACTGAGCTCAAAGATGCAGCACTGAGGTCTCTCCTGATAACAGGTGAGTAAATAGGAATTCATAGTTTGGCTGATTTTTGAGGATTTTTTTAAAGTTCCAAAACTCCACACTTCGAAGAATTTCCAAGTGAAACCAGTCAATGTTAGCCTATGGAAGGATATTCAAGTTACTGTAAGTATGGTTAGAATTACTGTAGAGGATCAGTAGTGGGCTGAAAGATGCACACTGAGGTCTCTCCTGATAACAGGTGAGTAAATCGGAATTCGTAGTTCGACTGATTTTGAAGGAATTTTTTAAAGTTCCAAAACTCCACACTTAGAAGAATTTCCAAGTGAAACCAGTCAATGTTAGCCTATGGAAGGATATTCAAGTTACTGTAAGTATGGTTAGAATTACTTTTCAGGATCAGTAGTGGGCTGAAAGATGCAGCACTGAGGTCTCTCCTGATAACAGGTGAGTAAATCGGAATTCGTAGTTCGGCTGATTTTAGAGGAATATTTTGCTCAATAGTGAAGGAAGGGGGCGGGGCCTCAGGTGACAAGTGTGCAAACACGCCCTGTGGCACGTTTTAAGTTGGGGAATTCATTCCTCTTCAATCCTGAGGTCCCCTGTGGGCCAACTAGCCCACCAGGTACCTGCAGTATGTGCCAGGGAGCTGCGTTGCAGAGAGGTGTTCAGAGGCAACACCCCCTTTTTACAACACTCTGCAACGCAGCTCTGTGGCGCTTACTGGAGGTACCTGGTGGGCTTGTTGGCCCTTAGGGGACCTCTGGATTAAAGAGGAATTAATTCCCTAACTTAAAACGTGCCACAGGGCATGTTTGCACACATATCACCTCAAGCACCGCCCCCTACCTTCACCACTGTGCAAACGCGCCCCGTAGCGCGTTCTTAGTTGGGGGATTAAGTCCCCTTGCATACTGGGGGTCCCTGGGGGCAAACCAGCCCACCAGGAACCTCCTGTATGCGCCAGGAGGCTGCGTTGCAGAGAGGTGTAAAAAAGGGCCTGGCCTCATTACACCTCTCTGTAACGCAGCCCCCTGGCGCGTTTGCAGAGGGGGAACTAATTCCACTTGAATAGGGGAGGTCCCTGGGGGCCAACTAGCCCACCAGGAACCTCCAGTATGCGCCAGGGGGCTGCATCACAGAGAGGTGTAAAAAGGAGCGTGGCCTCTTTACATGTCTCTGCAAGGCAGCCCCCTGGCGCGTTTGCAGAGGGGAACTAATTCCCCTTGAATACTGGGGGTGCCTGGGGGCCAACTAGCCCAACAGGAACCTCCAGTATGCGCCAGGGGGCTGCATTGCAGAGAGGTGTAGAAAGGGGCATGGCCTCTTTACTCATCTCTGCAAGGCAGCCCCCTGGCGCATACTGGAGGTTCCTGGTGGGCTACCTGGCCCCCAGGGGCCCCCAGTATTCAAGGGGAATTAGTTCCCCCTCTGCAAACGCGCCATGGGGCGCGTTTGCAGAGTGGTGCCTTAATTTTTTGGGGGATTGGCAGGGTACGCATACCCTACGCGCAACCCATGATTTAAAAAAAAAAACAAAAAACATCTTTTGGCCTTTGGGGTCCTTGTGGGACCCCCTGATCAGGCCTGGGGGATCAGGAACATCCAGTATGCGCCAGGGGGCTGCCTTGTAGTGAGGTGTAAAAAGGGGCATGGCCTCATTACACCTCTCTGCAACGCAGCCCCCTGGCGCGTTTGTAGAGGGGGAACTAATTCCCCTTGAATACTGGGATTCCCTGGAGGCCAACTAGCTCACCAGGAACATCCAGTATGCGCCAGTGGGCTGCGCTGCAGAGAGGTGTAAAAAGGGGCGTGGCCTCTTTACATGTCTCTGCAAGGCAGCCCCCTGGCGCGTTTGCAGAGGGGGAACTAATTCCCCTTGAATACTGGGGGTCCCTGCGGGCCAACTAGCCCATCAGAAACCTCCAGTATGCGCCAGGGGGCTGCGTTGCAGAGAGGTGCAAAAAGGGCGTGGCCTCTTTACACGTCTCTGCAAGGCAGCCCCCTGGCGCATACTGGAGGTTCCTGGTGGGCTACTTGGCCCCCAGTGCCCCCCAATATTTAAGGTGAATTATTTCCCCCTCTGCAAAACACGCCAGGGGGCGCGTTTGCAGAGTGGTGCCTTAATTTCTTTGGGGGGGATCGGCAGGGTACGCATACCCTACGCGTATACCGCGATTTTTTCAAAACATTTGGGGGGCCTTGGGGGTTCTTGTGGAACCCCTGAGCAGGCCTAGGGGGTCAGGGTCTTTCTACCCTGCCCCCTTTGCATCTTTTGCGCACTTGTTTATCACTTTTCTTGTGCCTCGGTTCTACCGAGACACAAGATGGCTGCCAACACTTCCTGGTTTGGAGTGTTGACAGACAGTTTTCAGCCAATTAGCATGCAGCTCATGCTCGTAATGGTACGCGTACTGTCCTCGGGAGATAGGCGTATGGTACAACTTCACAAATATATCTACGAATTTACTTTTGATTTTCTAAGAAACTTCTGAACGGATTTACACCATTTAACAGAAAGCGTTCAGCAGTTCGGGCTGTAGCCTCACTTAAAGGTCCCTATGGAAAATTGCGTGGAGAGAACACGTTTTGGGACCCCCTTTTTTTCTTGGCCCCTGCTTGACAAATCACCCCGAAACTTCCAGGATAGGAGCGGAGCAGAGCACCCTATCTTCTTGGAGAATTTCGCAGAGATTCGTCGACCGGCGCCAAAGTTATTCCAAATAGAATGTTGCGGATTTCCTATGGAAACTTTGTCCTAACTATAACTACCTACTGGCGACCGCCAGTAGGTAATATATATATATATTCACTGAAAAAACCATAGGTTTCACACACGTTATAGTTAGGAATTAGCATTTAAAAAACCTTAGAAATTCACTGAAAAAACCATAGGTTTCACCCATGTTATAGTTAGCTTGACATTTCTCTCATACAAAACCATTGAAATTCCACCGTTATAGTTAGTTCAGCTTTCTATAACTAGCGCGTCCGCAATGCACTGCTGATGATGCCACATATTACATCACTCATCACATGGTCAGTGACATCACTGATGACATCTCAAATGACATCACTGATGACATCTCAATTGACATCAATGCACTGCTGATGACGTCACAACTATAACATGGGTGAAACCTATGTTTTTTTCAGTGAATTTCTAAGGTTTTTTAAATGCTAATTCCTAACTATAACGTGTGTGAAACCTATGTTTTTTTCAGTGAATTTCAAAGGTTTTGTAAAGGATGATTTTGAAATATACTAATTATTATATTTCTTTCTTTTTATAGTAATTTCCTACATTTTTATTATAAATACTTATATTTATTTTATTTTTAAAGTTACATTTCATATTTTTATTGTAAAATAATAACAAAGGTAAATTAAAAAAGAATGCATAGTGAAACTGCCTCGGTGAATTTGTAAGTGTTTGTTAGAGGCAGATTTATAACACCTTTGTGCCTCTTTTACACCACCGTTGCATCACTTTTCTGATGAATCAGTGGTGCAAAAGATGCACCACAATATGTGGTATTTAGAATGTGACGTATCTGGGAGGTACGTCACATTGTAAATCCCTGTACCAGAAGGACACATTCCTACATGGGGAGGCGTTCCTGCGCAGAAACACCTCCTAAAAGTGGCTGACTACAATCTACAAGATTTCACTTTGCCACTTTTGCGCTCATGATGTGTCAAAACCCTGCACTACCTTGAAGTAGGTGTAGGGATTGACACAGCAGTCTGAGCATAGGGCCCCCAGACCATTGCTGGAGATATGTTGCACTTCCAACATAACTCAAACAATGCACCACCTTTACAGCACAGATACATTACATATATGTGCCATTTTTGTCCCATGGTACAGCGCATTGTAAATACGGCGCATCCATGGTGGTGGTGTCACGAAGCACAATAACTGGAGATATGCCAGTTATTGTATATGTGCCCATTAGTGTTTTAATGTAGTGATAGGATTACTACATACCGATGAATGAGTCACAAAAAACTAAAACAACAGTGACAGAGTGTTTGCTGGAAGTGTAACGACACAAACTAGTAAATTGAACGTATAAATCACAAATTTCCAAGTTCATAGAAGACTGCATTCATCGTCTATAAGGATTTTGAAGCAGTCTATGCCCTAAGGCCTATTTTAATGCATGAGTACTTAGATAGTGGGTGGATGATTACAAGACTGCAAGGAAAGAACCTGATTGAATTTATAACAGCCTCAGTTGTACCACAGTATACAGATAAACACATACTGCTGAATGGCTCACTACAATATTGAAACAGTAGTGTGAGAATGTTTGCTGGAGGTATTAGGATACACATTCAGGAATTGAACGTATAAAACATAAGTTTGCTGGTGCATAGAACCGTGCATCCATAGTCCATAGAGGTTTGAATCAGCCTATGCACTAAGTTCTCTTTTAATCCATGACAATCTAGATACTGACAGGATCATTACACTTCTGCAAAGAAAGTTCCTCACTAAATTTATTACAGCTTCAGTTTTACCACCGTACAATCAAAAAGAACATACTGCTGAGTGGCTCACTACAATACTAAAACAGCAGTGTCAGGGTGTTTGGTGGAAGTCTAAGGATACAGACGGGGGAATTGAAGGCATAAAACACAAGTCTGCACCTGCATACAAGACTGCATGTATACTGCATACAGATTTTAAGCAATCGATACCCTCAAACCCACTTTGCATATTTTAAATCAATACAAACATATAAAGAATATATAACTGAATCTATAACTGCTTCACTTTTAGTACAATAAATACATTAGTAGATAGTGCTCAAACCTTTAATATTTTTCAACAATAAATTTATTCTTGTAACATCTCATAATTTAACAGACATTCCAATACAACTTCATCAGATATGTCATTCAGATCAATTTCCCCGTCAGCAGGTTCTGATTTAATGTGTTCTAAAATTTCAACATAATTTAAAACTTCAAAAAAATCTGCATCAAAGCTTTCGTCTTCAAAATTACAATTCATGTCTGCAGCACTAATTTCCCCTTCTTCACTCTCATTGCCTGTGACAGATACGAAGTTCTTCAATTATACTCAAAGTAATATCCAAAATCTCCTGAGTATGAGGCTGTTCTTTTTCCATCATTTTTCCTTTATGTTTTTGCTCCTTGTATAAAAATATGAACAGTTAATTTTATCACTTTTTGTAATATATAACACAAAACTACCGTTTTCACCTATTTTGGCCTACAAAAAATACTATATAAATACCATTATCTAATAACATTGCATTAGTAGAGTTTTAGTCCTTTGCAAAATTATACAACTATAATTACTTATAAGGATGTCCTGTTCTTAGCTTTTCTTAAATGTTGAAAGCAGTCACTCCTTATGACTATAGGAAAAGACTCAGGCTGTTACAGTAAAATACACTACTAAAAATGTAGAATATGTCTATTCACCTTACCCTTTCCAAAACAGTAAATGTGTTTTACTATAATGGAAAAGATACTATTCATTGTCCTGAACAACACTGTGTATCTGTGTATATTTAGACATCATTATCACACTACTTTTTTAATACTTTATGTGTTTACTCTATCTCTATTCCTCATCTATAACTTAGTCTAACCCTACTAATTACCTACCCCTTCCAATTTCAAACTAGTATTTATCTGCAACCGTGTAGCTTACGGTTCTTTATTTTTCTCACTGCTTTTAACCTATAATTACGTAACATTCATTAACCTAGGCCTCTCAGTTTAGTGTCTAATTTTTATGTTATTAATTTCCTTGTGTTCTTCTACTAACTTTTCTTTATGCAGTTGCTTGTTATCTATTCTGTCAATCTTTGAATATCTTATGTTTTTAACTAATGTTCCTTTTTAATTCAAAAGTCTTTCTAGTAGTATTCCTTACTCAATGTGTTCTTTTCCCTTAAGACCTTGCTTAACACAAATTTTATCATTTCTTTCATTAAGTTAGAGAAAATACATCGACTGAGTACATTTAATATTGTCTATAATGTCAGGTAAGTTTACTTACTCACTAACTTGTCAAACAATGTTCTTTAACTCTCACAGAAATATTTCCACTTTCTCTTCATGAATGTCTAAGGAGCAATGGAAAACGGGTCTGAAATCCGGAACATCTTCGGTGAAGTGTGCACTCGTTAGTGAGCGCGTGCCTCGCCAAGGATTCCCCACAACTCTGTGGTAAATGACTAGATCGCAACCCCGTCTTTCAGCCGCGGCCCGTGCAGGGAGTTGCGATTGGGCAGGCAGAAGGGGCAGGGGAGGGGCAGGGTGAGGGGTGATAAACAACGTAATCTGGATGATTGTAGGTAAGTAAACAATTACATTAATAAAATGAATTTCGGGCCATATTATCAACAAAACGCGATATCAACAAAAGGTGACACATTATCCCCGATTTTATCAGCAGGAAAGTGGCGATAAAGCGGCGATAATGCATCTCGTTTTGTTGATAATGTGACCCGAAATGCATGCTAATGGCTTCGTGGTGACGATCACGCGTGGTTAGGGGGTCGTAAATGCATGTTTAGGTTCTATTTTACGAGCAGGATCTTTTGCTGATTGGCTGTCAATACTCCAAACCAGGAAGTGTTGCAAGCCATCTTATTTGTCACGGCAGCCGAGTCACAAGGAAAAAGTAAAACAAAGTTGAGAAATAAGGGGGCAGATTGGAAACATTCTGAACGTATAGTGTTGCTCAGGGAGTGTTAGATGTATTGTACGCGTACCAACCACGTATGGACGACGTACAGCTGTAATGTTGAAAGTCGTCACGTAAGCGTACGTAAGCAAAAAAACTAAAAATAATTTTAGATATTTATGAAGTGTATTTGTTTATGTGTTGTGTGGCCGTAAAAAGAGCCGTTGTGTTTATTGCGAGATTTTAGTACCTACAAGTAAGTACCGATGCAGAGTCTTAAGTTTATGTAAAATGTACACCATCTCTCCTATAGATGTCATGCATATTGAAACACAGATTGTTGTTGTAAATGGACCCCATTCGATAGTCTCGGAGAAAGGCAGAAACAGATTTATTCACATGTTTCCTAGCTTTTTCAAACTGTGGACAACAGTGGTTGGACCGCTTCCATTTCTGCCTTTGGCATATATTAGAATATACAAAGACAGTTTTGGGGAACAGTGTAATCAATTGTGCAAAGGTGCCCTTCATGAGCATTTCCAGAGCTACCCCAGTCAAAGTACCTAGATCATTGCCACCACAGTGCACCATTATGAGGTCAGGGTGTTGGAGATGCATAAAGGATTTCACCAATGGCATCAATTGGTGCCACTTTAACCCTCTCTGTCCAATCCATTTAATGTCTACATTTGATAAACCTAGATCCTTGTGAATTTTTTCCGTTGTGCGTAGCTTTGACTCCACAAAATATTGCAGTGTCCCACAATCCACACTGTAAGCATTTTGAAGAGAGGTCTGGATGCACTCTGATGGCGTCTGTAAATGAAATGGTAGTTTGAAAAGTAAGATTTTTTTAAATGGTGGACAACATGCAGTTTTCAAAAAAAGAAAAGAAATGATTGGTTGTTTGACAACACTTTACAGAAAACTAGGTTCCATGTTTCTGCTTTTTAAAAGCCTTATTTTTATTGGTTAAGAAAAAGTGATAGAAAAGAAAGTTACATAAGATAAGCTGGTATATTCTCCAGTCAAGCATACTTGCTGTTTCAATTTGCAACAGTGTATTATGAACTTTTCACCTGTGTGCTGAGTTAGGTGTTCCCTGAAGTGTTTCTATAGTAACTGGCAGATTGTGGAATGAGGGAAGGGTTGAAAGTTCTATTAGTTGGAAAGGTTTGGAATGTTAAACCAATAGAAATGTGTGTTTTCTTTTGAATTAATGTGTACAGGATTTTAATTGGTTATTTACATGTATGTATGCGTAAAATGAGAGGGAAAATGTTCAATTTGACGGTTGTGCTGCAAACACTGAACTCCAGAGTTTTTGTACAAGAATATCCTCTGTGTGAGTGATATTCCTGTTAATCTAGAATTCAATTTGAAAGGTGAGTTGAAAAGTTGTATGGGAGTGCGTGTGTGCGGTGTATCTTTGTGCATTAACGAATTATGGAGTAAATTATCAAGACTCGGCGATACAATTATTGCCACTTTATTGGCAGGAAACTGTCGATAAAGTGTTGATAATGTTATCGCCTGTCTTGATAATATGCTCCTATATTCGTCCTTTGTTAAACGTTTTATAGTAGTAAATGTGTTTTGCTATAATGCATGCTGTTATGTTTTTTTCTTTAATATCATGTTGTGCCTCTCTGTACATTAAGGGATTATGGGCCATATTATCAGTAAAGGACAATACATTATCAACGCTTTTATCGACAGAAAACTGCCGGTAAAGCGGTGATAATGCTCTCGATAATATATCCTTGTGAATTTCCATAGAAACCCAGGTTATGGTGTTAACCTGGGCTTCACAATTCACAAGGATGTATTATCGAAACCATTATCGCCACTTTAGCGGCAGTTTCCTGTATCGCCCTTTACTGATAATATGGCACTGACTGGCATATTATTAAGGACCAGTGTTAAAGTTATCGACGTTTTATGTGCAGGAAACTGCCGATAACACGGCGAAAATGGTCTTGATAAAAGGTTCTTGTAAATAGCTATAGAAGCCCAAGTTCTGGTGTTAACCTGGGCTGGTATGGGAATTCTCAAGGGCATATTATCAAGCTCATTATCGTCGCTTTATCTGCATTTTCCTGCCGATAAAAACGACGATAATCTATCGCCTTTTGTTGATAATATGCCCTGAAATTCGTTTTATTAATTTAATTGTTTACTTACCTGCAACGATCCAGGGGGCATATTACCAAGGGGGGCGATAGGCAATTATCGCCAATTTAGCGTCCGTTTTTGGCTGCTAAGAGGCGATAATTCTAGCGGCCTATTAGCAACCTGTCGCTAACTGATGATAGCGAGCAGTTTGGGGCCCGCTTTGTATGTCAGCGATGTTTAACCAGCTACCGACTGAAAGCAGTCACTAACGTCGCTATCGCCTATTAGCAAGGCAGGCGTAGCGTTGGAAATATTCGCGTTAACCGCGAATATCTCCAAATACTAACACCTGCCCAGACCAGGTGGATAACATGGCTAAGACCATTTTGTCTCTAATGCGTGAATATTGCTGTATTCTCAGCGATATTCACGCATTTCGCCGCTACCGCTGGATATTTTAGCACAATGGAGAAAAACGTTGCTAATAGCATGTTTTCTCCGCTAACATATCCAGCAATAGGCACCGATAAATAAATCGTCGCTAACCCTATTTAGCAATAAATATCGCTACTTCTTGGTAATATGCCCCCAGATTCTGTTTTTTATCACTCCTCACCCTGCCCCTCCTCCGCCCCGCCTGCCTGCCCCATCGCTACTCACTCCACTGACCGCGGCTGTTTCTTTATTTCGTTATATTGTACTGTCTATTTATACTCTCATTTTTTATAAAATTTTCCTTGTTTCATACTCCTTGTTCTTTGGTTGTAAGTCCTTTTATTTTTATTGTCCGAGGTTTGTCCTCATACTCATCCCTCTGTTGTTGTAAGTAATATAATAGAATATTTGATATATTTTTTTTTGTAATGTATTTTTTTTTATTATAGGTTGTGTTTATCGATACTAAAAATACTGCATCATGCCAACGAAGTACCAAAAGAGGAAGCAACGGAAGAAAAGTGTGTATTTGAAGAGAACTCACCAAGAAGATTTACATGAAGAGAGATGTCTTAACAAACAGAAAGAAAGTCCTGGTAAGAGCAGGAGCACTTTTTTGAGGAAAATATTAAAGACTAGGGGCTAGATGTAGGAAATAGCAATATGCTGAATGGTAAATACAGAATTTTACCGATTCGGTATTTAGTAATCGGTAATTGCTATGTAGGAAAAAAAACTGTAAAAATACCGAATCGGTAAGATTCGGTAATTACCGATTCGGTAATTACCGAATCAGTATTTGCCATTGATTCCTATGGGCCTTGAAGCCCATAGGAATCAATAGCAAATACAGATTCGGTAATTACCGAATCAGTAAAAATACCGAATTTCCAAGGGGGGCAGGGTGTCACTTTGACACCCTGTTGCACCCCTGTTTCTGGCTTGTGTGCCATGTGGCACACATACATGCCCTAAGGGCACAGGTGTACATACACAGATGTGCATGTACACAGAAATTCGTAATTTACCACCCAATAGTTTTGGGTGGTAAATAACGAATTCTAAAGGCCCTGTAGCACTGTTTTAAGTGCTACCTACATAAGAAATTACAGATTCTGTAATTTTACCGATCGGTAATTTTACCGATTCTGTAAAATTACCGATTCAGTAAATTTACCGAATCTGTATGTTTTTGCTACCCCTACATACCAATGTCCAAATACCGGTCAGAAACGGCTGAAAATCTGTATTTTCGGCCGTTTCCGACCGGTATTTGGACACCTACATCTGGCCCCTAGAGTAGTGTTCAGAAACAGAAAAATGTCTTTAGTGTATCAGTAACAAAAAAAAACCTACTTGTAAAGAAAAGAATAATGGAAAATCAAGTGCAGATAAAACTGTGTATAGTACGAGGAGGAAAAATCAATTCATGGAAATTAGGAATTTTTTTTTATAATAGATTGGTATCAAATTTAATGAAAGAAATTAAGGTATATAGGAAAAAACAGTATTTTATACGAAGAAGAAAGCTATAGAAAATGTTGTTGAGAAAGCTTTGGAATTTAAAAGAAAACTGTTTATTTTAGTAATCAATACAATTAGATCACTAGATAAACCAATCCATTTAATGAAGGGAAAAAGTAGGTGGAGAAGACTAATAGAAGTAATTTTTGTGAGTTTTTTTTGGGTGAATGGAAACATTATTCAAGTTCTGAGCCTTTTTTTAATGAAGAAAGTTATCTTCAGAGTAATCATTTGTTGCATGCAGTTGACACTACTGGTCGTGCTTAAGAGGTTAGAAATGGTTGTCCTATTGAGAACGAGAAAATTGTTCCTAGAAATGCAGAAGAGGTGTTAGCTGGTGAAGTTTTAGGGAGACGCCTAAAGCTCCAGTGTACACTTGGAATTGTAGTAGTATTTACAGTGTGCAGCAAGAATCTATTGATTTTGTACGCAATTTCTTATGTAATTATACCAAGAAAATTGTTAAACAAAAGATTAAGATGTTACAAGGACTAGACCCTTGCAGAGTGAGAGAAAATACTGGTTTGCAAGGTCATTCTCTGCCTTGTCTTTCTAAAAAAGTATGTTGAAGTGTTTTCCACCATTTCAGGATGTTAGCAGTTCATCATACTCAGATGAGGAAATTAGTCAGAACATTGTATTACGCAAAAAGTCCAGCACTAATGTTAAAAAAGTTGAACAGTGCTCTTTTGCGTTGATCTGTATCAGATGTAACAAATGTTTGTGATGAAATTGAGATTAGTTACTTTGGTCCTCAGGAAGACAGTGGAGAAAGTGAGAGATTAATAGAAGAAAATGTGGAAGAGAATGTAGGACAGTACAGTGTAGAAAATTTTGAGCAAGAAATTATACAGTTTAAGGTGATTTTAGGTGAAAGGCCAAATTATTCTTGTATGTGTTGTCGACGAATTCATTATAAAAATCAGACCAGGACTGTTGATCTGTATTTAAAAAGTAAAAAGGAAAATAATAATGAGTGGAAGGATTTTGCAACTTATTTGTTGGTAGAGGATTGTTTTGATTTGGGTTCTGATCAGCGTATTTGTAAATATTGTTATAACAAATTAGATGAGAACAAAATGCCTGCTAGAGCTGTGCATAATAATCTTGAGTTGGTAAATATTCCTTCGGAACTGATGGATTTAAATACCTATGAGTCTATTCTTATTCAACGTGTGCATCCATTTCAGGCTATTGTTCGTATGGAGCCTAAGACAGGAAAATTGCCTCCTTCTGATTTACAGAGAGGATTAAAGGGAAGAGTTGTATTTTTGCCTCTAGACTGAAAGAACAATATTGAAACTATTGGTTTAGAAAATGTAGAGGATGAACCTTTAGTTATTCTTGTTAATGGCGTTCCTACTAAGAGTAAGAAAATCTGGCAAGAATTAGTGGATGTTAGGAAAGTGAAAAAGGCAACGTTGTATCTGGTAAAAAATAATCAATATTACAATGTGTATGTGGGAGAAGACGAAATAACTGTACAAGATGATAGTGACTTGCCATCTGGACAAATTGAAAAAGTGGATGTGTCCAGAACTGAAGAAATCTACAAACATTTCAGTGTTCATCCATTGCATTCCAAAGAAATGATGGGGAATGCTATAGAGTTATTTCAAATGAAAGAAGCAAAAGGAAGTCTCATTAGTGTATGGGAAAAAAGCATGGAAGCTCGTTGTTTCCCTCAGTTGTTTCCTACAGGAAAAAGAGGACGATATGATGAACGACCTGTATAGATTCCTGCATCTGAATATCGTACATCAAGATTATATGCAGAAGATGCAAGATTTCGACAATGTATTCCATATTTGTTTCATCTTTTGTTTGAGAGTGATTTGTATGGACTTTCTTATGCAGTAAACCATATATTGAAAACAGGTGTACCTCTGCAAAATGTTTCGGCAAAGGAATTTATGGAAAAAGTACAACAGAAAGATGATGTTTTGGAAACTCAGCTAATTAATCTGATGGCATGTCAGCATGGTACTAATGAGTACTGGTACCGTCGTCATGGAGAACCTAAATGTATGCTAAGGAACTTAGGAACTCCTACATGGTTCCTTACTCTAAGCTGTGATGAATATGCTTGGGATGATTTACTTCAATTTCTTCGAGAGGCAAATCCAAATATACCAAATATCGAATACAAGACACCTGGAGAATTGTGGTCTTTGGATCCTGTTAAGGTATGCAGGTATTTCAATCATAGATTCAAAGCTATGATGTTTTTTATCACCAATAAAAAATCTTCCTCTTGGAGAGGTTCTGGATTTCTTTTGGAGAAAGGAGTATCAAGCGAGAGGTGCTCCTCACATACATATGCTAATATGGAACAAAGATGCTCCCAAATTTGGAACAGACTCAGGTGATACTGTGTTGTCTTTTATTGAAGAATAGGCTACATGTGATATACCAAAAATTACACAAGATAACGACTTAAGACAACAAGTCTTATGATTCCAAAGCCATCGTTGTGGGAAATACTGTTGTCGAAAGTACAAATCTAAGGACAAATTCTACAGCAAATGCCGTTTTGCATTTCCTCGACCTGTAATATCGAAAGGAAGAGTGAACAGTTTTATGTCATCTTTGAACATAATATAACAAGAAAGTCTCAAAAAAATACCTACAACTTAAGAAGAAATGAAGAGTCAAAATACATAAATGACTATAACTCAGTCATTTTGTCTATGTGGAATGCTAATATGGATATTCAATATGTTGCAGACAATTCCATTGCTGTTGCTCGATATGTGACATCGTACATAACAAAGTCAGAAAAGACGGAATTGAAGGAAATGTGGGAAGAGATTTCCCATGAGAAGAGTCTAAGTAAGAAATTATACAGTTACAGTTTGAAGATGTTATCTCATCGAGAAATTTGAGCGTATGAATGCTCGGATCGCTTATCATCTGCAAGTCTGTACTCTAAATCTAGAAGAATCATTTGGGTGAGTCTAGGTCTTGCTGCAACACGAAACCGAGTTCTTAAATCTGTGCAAGAAATTGAATATTTAGCTGACAAAGAGCCAGAAAGTACTGATATTGTGAAAACAAATATGTTGGATACATATTATCCGGATGTATGACGTTACAACGCATGCTTTTACCACGCATGCTGTTACAACGCGGTTTTTACAATGCATAGCGCTTTGGGTGCTGGATAGTGAATAGTTTAATTTACTATTCCAACTCCAGTCCCCGTGGACATTAGGGAAGGTGTTGGATAGTAAATTAAATCTATTCCCTATCCTAGAGCGCCCCCCAGCGCAATGCGTTGTAATGGTTTTTGTTGTAAAACCTGCGTTGTAATAGCACTGCGTGGTAAAAGTTGCGTTGTAAAGAATGTTTCCCATATTATCCAAATAGAAGTCATCATCTTGAGAACATTTGTCTCTATGAAGTGCTGCAAAACTATATTTTTTAACGGAATATTACCGAAAACATTAATAATGGTATATATGCTGTTATTGGTTCTGAAGGATGACTGGTGAAACAAAGAAAAGGACATTTGATTAATCACCGTAAACTGAGTTGCGAAACACCTGACAAAAGGGAATTTTACTATTTAGCTCTTTTGCAACTTTTCAAGCCATGGCGTTCAGAATTGCAATTACTTGGAGATTTTGAGAGCTATGAAGATTCCTTCAATGCAACTAAAGATACTATAGAATGTCATGTTTTTGCTAATTATGTCAAAATGTTGAATGAAGAAATTGAGTAAGAGACTACAATTGCAGCTGAGATTGCTGGAGACAGTTCTCAAGACAGTCAAACTTCTGCTCCGTTGAGTCAGGACCCATTAGGAGAACCAATTGTTCTAAATGAAGCAGCAACTGCTATGGAAGAGTTGGAAACAGTAATGTATCAAGGTCAAGAAGATCTAACAAACTTAGGAAACTTGGAAGAACAACTAAATCTTGAGCAGAAAGAAATATATGAGCAAGTGAGAGAACAGATTGGCCATGGATTTCTTCATGAGAAGAAAGAGTGCTCTTGCTCATCATTTGAACCAATCCGTATGTATGTGAGTGGACAAGCTGGAACAGGAAAAAGTTTTTAAATTAAAGTAATCACAAGTTTTCCACAGAAAAGAACTGAGTCGCATTTGTCTTGTGTTGTCACTGCTCCAACTGGATTATCAGCTCACAATATTAAAGGAATTACTTTAAATCCTTTATTAATGCTACCAGTAGAGCATGACAACAAATTACAATACCACAAGCTATCTGGAGAAGCTTCTTGTGAAGTTTCAAGAGTGTTGAGGAAAATGAAGCTTCTCATTATTGATGAGGTAAGCATGCTCTCAAACTTAATGCTTACCTTTGTGCATTTAAGAATGCAGCAAATTCTTAAAACAGAGTATATCGTATTATTCGGAGGAAAACACGTCATAGTGTTTGGAGATCTTCTACAACTTACTCCTGTAAAAGGACAGCCAGTGTTTAAAACACTGGTGCATGAAGATACTAGAAAGTCTTTGGGGAGTATTGGCAATGTAAACATGTGGTCATATTTTCAGTATAAGGAACTTACTATAAATATGCGACAAGCAAATGATGTTGATTATGGAACTATCCTTCAAGATATAAGAATTGGCAAATTGACCGAACATGGCAAACAAGCTTTACAGACATGATTAATTTCCAATATGTTTCCAAATGCAAATATTGTCCCAGAGAAAATATACATGTGAATTGCAGAAAACAAATCTGTAATCTGCTTAATGCCAACACTGCGTGAATGTTCTATATTCAATGAAGAAATGTTAAAGTTGGAAAATGAAGAAACTATAAAATTGGAAGCAATTGTTAAAATAGAACATGAAGGAATCAGTATTATTTTGAGTGAAAACTTGAAGCGGCAGTTGGATTGTTTAGAGAAATCGATAAGTAAAACTGCTGGTTTAGAAAAGAATTTGTATGCATGTGTAAATTGTAGGGTAATTTTGCGACATAATTTGAATGTGCAAAAAGGTTTAGTAAATGGAGCAATGGGTAAAATTGTTTATTTTGTTAATGATGTAAATAGAGGTGGGATTGAATTTTTGAAAATCAAATTTGATGAAATTGCTGAAGTACAACAAGTTAGTCTTTGTGCAGCTCGTTTTTTGCTTGTAAAAGATTTGTATGTCTGCAGAAAACAGTTTCCTGTTTGTTTGGCATATGCGATGACCATTCATAAAGCTCAAGGTGTAAGTGTAGATTGTGCTTTAGTAAATATTGGAAGTAACGTGTGTAAAGAAGGTATGGCATATGTTGCTTTGTCTCGAGTCAGAACTTTATCTGGATTGTACTTGATTGATTTTGATGAAACAAAGGTTTCTGCAGATGCAAACTGCGTGAAAGAGTATAATAGGTTAAGAAGAGAATATGCACCCAATTTAGGTCAATATCCAGTGATTGAAAAGCGTGTGGTAGGTAGAAAAAGAAGATTTGAGAATATCTGTTGTGAAACTGTAGGGAAAGAAAAAAAACAAGATGAAGTTGCGCTTGCAAGCAAAAAGAAAAAGGACACTGTTGAAGAGAATTTTGGTTATCGGTTTGAAAATAGTTCTGGTGTCAACTGCTATGCTAGTGTAGTGGTTAATGTTGTTTTTTTCCCTGAAAGTTTCCAACAGCAAATTGTAGAAAATCGGGACAAAAGATTCTGTTCATTGTTGAATTCGGTTTATGACAAATGTAGTAGTGATAAAAGTAAAATACAAAGGTGTAAAAAGGGGCGTGGCCTCAGAACACCTCTCTGCAACGCAGCCTCCTGGCGCATACTGGAGGTTCCTAGTGGGATAGTTGGGCCCCAGGGACCCCCAGTATGCAAGGGGAATAAGTTCCCCCTCTGAATACGTGCCAGGGGGCTGCGTTACAGAGAGGTGTAAAAAGGGGCATGGCCTCATTACGCCTCTCTGCAACGCAGCCCCCTGGCGCATACTGGAAGTTCCTGGTGCGCTAGTTGGCCCCCAGGGACCCCCAGTATGCAAGTGGAATTAGTTCCCCCTCTGCAAACACGCCAGGTGGCTGCATTGCAGAGAGGTGTAATGAGGCCACGCCCCTCTTTACACCTCTCTGCAACGCAGCCCCCTGGCGCATACTGGAGGTTCCTGGTGGGCTAGTTGGCCCCCAAGGACCCCAGTATGCAAGGGGACTTATTCCCTCAACTTAAAACGAGCTACGGGGTGCGTTTGCACAGTGGTGAAGGTAGGGGGCGGGGTTTGAGGTGATATGTGTGCAAACATGCCCTGTGGCGCATTTTAAGTTGGGGAATTAATTCCTCTTCAATCCAGAGGTCTCCTAGGGGCCAACTAGTCCAACAGGTACCTCCAGTAAGCGCCACGGAGCTGTGTTGCAGAGTGTTGTAAAAAGTGGACATGCCCTCTTAACACCTCTCTGCAACTCAGCTCCCTTGCGCATACTGAAGGTACCTGGTGGGCTAGTTGGCTCACAGGGGACCTCAGGATTAAAGAGGAATTAATTGCCCAACCTAAAACGCGCCACAGGGCGTGTTCGCACACATGTCGCCTCAGGCCCCGCCCCCTTCCTTCACTATTGAGCACAATATTCCTCTAAAATGAGCGGAACTGCGAATTCCGATTTACTCACCTGTTATCATGAGAGACGTCAGTGCTGCATCTTTAAACCCAGTACTGACCCTGAAAAGTAAATCTAAGCTTACTTACCAGTAATTTGTATTTCCTTCCATAGGAATCCATTGTGTGGTTTTCAGCAGAAAAGTTTCTGTCTATTTTTGAAATGTACAAATATTCCTCTAATATCAGCCGAACTACGAATTCCGATTTACTCACCTGTTATCAGGAGAGACCTCAGTGCTGCATCTTTCAGTTCACTACTGTCCCTGAAAAGTAATTTTAACCGTACTTACCAGTAACTTGAATTTCCTTCCATAGGATATCATTGCCTGCTACATAAAATATATATAAATTAAAAAAATATAAAATAAAAAAAGAATTACAATTTCAATATTTTTAAAAACATTTTTTTTCAATTTATATTAAAAATATGTAATGTATTTCAAAAAATAAAATATCTAAAAATAAATACTTTAAAACAATGTAGTAAATCAGTATAAAAAAAATATAACAATACATTTAAAAATGATCATTTACAAAATGTTTTAAATTCACTGAAAAAAACCATAGGTTTCAGCCACGTTATAGTTAGGAATTAGCATTTAAAAAACCTTGGAAACTCACTGAAAAAACATAGGTTTCAACCACGTTATAGTTAGGAATTAGCATTTAAAAAACCTTAGAAATTCACTGAAAAAACCATAGGTTTCACACATGTTATAGTTAGCTGGATATTTCACTCATACAAAACCTTTGAAACTCCCCCGTTATAGTTAGTTCAGCTAATTATAACTCCCGCGCCTGCAATGCACTGCTCATGATGTCACATATTACATTACTCATGACCTGGTCAGTGACATCACTCATGACATCACTGATGACATCTCAAATGACATCACTGATGACATCACTGATGTCAAATGAAAAATGAAAAATCAAAGGTTGAAAGGATGTTTTAGTTAGGTCAAAATATCAGTTAAAGCATACAGTTTTAAACAAACAAAAGCACTGAAATTCACCAGCTATAGTTATCTCAAGTAACTATAACTTGTGTCCTAAAGTAACTATATCTCATGCCTTCACCATGCACATTGCCGCCATCAGTGATGTAATTTCAGATGTTGCAGTGATGTTTTCAATTGTGTCATAGATGAGGTAAAGAGTGACACTGGTTTGAATTAAAATCAATTAGGACAAAACGTAAAATGCTGTTATCTGGTCACCCTTGACTGGGTCGAAGTCCAAAGTTAAACTCGACTCCTATGGAGCGTGCAGCTACAAAACCAGGTTTGTCCCAGTGGAAAGTTTACCTTCTGATTTAGAAACATTTATCGAGAAAAAGTGGTCATCGACGCGTCGTTGGCCAGGCAACTTGCAAGGTGGATCCAGTGCAGGGCTTGACGACGGCAGAATGCTGAAGAGCAGAGTCCTGGTCTGGCCGATGAAGAAGCCCACCCATGTTTGAGGGGCCGCCTGTGGCCTAATAAACTCCACTCTCCTGTTATGTGCACCAGTTAACTCCTTGCCATCATCCCGACAGAGTGGGAAGAGTAGAGTTCTTCCATCAAGCAGCAATATGCGTTTGGCAACCAGGAGAGCAGTTCAAAATGATGTGGGTGAATAAGGGAAACACAAGGACATTGTAACCAAAATATTAGTAATTCAACAATCAGCTCTGCTACAAGAGTGGGGATGTCAAACCTCATCTCCAAAAATAGGCAAAAAGAATTAATACTCTGAGCACATGCAATATGTAAGTCCAAAGAAACTAGCAGAACAGTACCCAAGAATGATTGCTCAGCTCTTGTGTCACCAGAGACTTCAAACACACCAACCAGCAATTATCAGGGGGGGAGAGAGGAAGCTCCCAGCCAAGGACATCTGTTAGGTCTTGGATCACTGTGGTCCAATAGTTTGCAATCACAGACCAGGACCATACCATGTGATAGAAATAGGATCCATCCCACATCTGGGGCAGACAGGTTAGAGAGGAGGTGCATTTGTGTTGGGGAGAAAAAGGGTGAATAAAGATAATACTTTGGGAGCAGTCGTAGTCGACTGGAAATAGTAAGCTCTCGAGGGGCCATCATGGCGTCTCGACAAACGTCGTTCTCAATGGGACCCAGCAAACCCTCCCACCAGATTCGTAGAAGATGTAGCATACCTGGTGAATTGAATATTAAGGTGCAGTAAATCTGGGAGATTCCACTGTGACCAAGACTTCCCATAAGGAGTTTGGCCTCAAGGGGACTGAACTCTGGTAAAGTGTCGGGTACCGAGACATGAGTGTGTAGAGCATTTTGAAGTTGATGGTGGGCATACACCTGACGGCAGTTTTGCACTTCTAAACTAAGTGGGAGCCTGTGAAAGAGTGAGTGAGATTAAAAACCATCATAGTTACCAAATCTATGTTTTATTGTGACTGGCAGCTATATGGTAATAAAAGCAGGTGAATGGTGTAATAGGGATTTTATTGTCCCCCCCACCGTGGTGTATATAGTCGACATGTTTCTGCCGTTTGACCCAGTTGGGTCCGTGGCCTTCATCAGGACCTAAAGAGAAAAAATGGGGGCTCCGTTCTTACCAAATTGTGGTGAGAAGGTACTACTTTGTGGGGTGACCTATGTCACACTTCATTTGAGAAAGGCTTGCGTTTTTCCCCGCATCCCACGTTAAAAAAGATGGCATTTTATTGTTTTTTAAAGCAGGATGCACGTGTGAGATTACGACTCACTTGGCACAAACTCGATTTTACTGAGTGGTGCTCAGTCAACTCTACAATTCGGATAGACACTATTGCTCTTCCGTAATAGATTTCATGAAAGTGGAGCTTGTCGCAACTTTTTAAATCTGAGAGACTATTACTCTGCCGCTATAGTTTAGATATCCATAGGAACATATTCGTAGACCCTTTCAGTGTTGTTTTTTTTATTCATCTTGTTCGATTTGAACACTGAACTAGATTGAAGGGACTCTTTAAAACAAACAACTTCACGTCCTGAAGATGGTCTGGCGGACAAATTTGCTACAACAGACCAAAACGTCGACGTATACACCTATTTTCTCAGCATCTGTTGCTCTTTAGGAATTGTTTTTTGTTGTTTCAGATTCATTTCCTTACCATTTTTCATTTGAAATAGATGTTTACACCTATCATTTGTAGGTTGTTCTTTTCCATATCCTCTATCATGGTGTTTTGTTGTATTCTAATGTACCCTTTTTAAATTGTGTTCACATTAAAAATGTTGTTCCTTTGAAAAAAAGATAAACCTCTGTTTTCTAATCTACTGCTATTGAATACCTATGTTATGAATACCCTCATTGATGTTTTCGATTTTTCAATGATTAAGCTAACCATAGGGGCTTAATGTAAGAGTGATTTTCTTGTATATAATTTGACTCAGAGTTGCTAATCAAATCCCTCGAAGGCACTTTTACTTACTATTAATCTATCTACCCAAGCCTCCGAGGGTTTATTGGGTTTCCCACTTCTCTGTTACTATAATCTCCAAGCATCGCAGAGGCAAAGGATGGCATCCAGTCAGTTAGATGACACAACCCAGTGGGTCTAGTGCTGGTGGGGGACACCGTGGTATCGAGTTCTGGATCAGGCACTGCATTAAAGTCGCCACCTATTAAGGTAAGTCCTTGTCGAAGGGTCTTGTGGACATCCACATATTTACCCTTAGCTATTAGTCTGTATGTGTGTATGTGTAATGTATGTGTCTTGTAAAGCGCACTGCTGCCCTGAGGCGTCGTGGCGCTGTAGACCGCTGGGGAACACGTCCTGGCTATCCCTGTGAGATGGTCCCTACTGGGTATCTCCAAGGTAAAACCAGGCATCCCCGGCGAATGTGGGGGGCCGTTGTAGAGATGAGGCAAGCTAATGCCCAGAGTTGCCGAGTGTGATCCCTGGTTAGAGTAGGCACCGAGGCGAGAATTATCGAGTCCGCTGACCCTGGTCCACGACCCTGCCGTGTCGGGAATTGAACCCTGGTCCCGGGCCGTTCTCTGCTTCCGGGTCTGCCGCCTCTAACCAGTGAGCCACACCACTCCACTGTATATGGCTGCAAGGGGGACATCAACCTGCTGGCCATTGGTGTATAAGTTTATCATTGTTCCTGGTGGTAAACCAGGGCATAGGGCTTCCTCATTTCAATTTCAAGACGTTACCTGAAATTGACAGCTTGGGGCAGGCACCAACGTATTTCTTAGGATGCATGTTCCGTAATGCAAAGAGGTCATAAGTCATATAGCTCCAGTAGATGTGGAAGAAGAGTTGAGAATGAGTGAAGAGTTGTCAGCCCTAGTCAAAAAACTTCCACCACAATGTCTCTGTATGCGTAAGAGAGTTGCACCCCAATATATCAAGACAACACCATTAGGAATCACTACAATACAGGCACTATAGCAGGAAGGACTTGCTATGTAGCTTCATTCAACCAGGGGAGATGAAAATTAATTCCTGCCCTTTTCTAGCAGGGAAGAAGAAGAGGAGACTATAGTATGGTGAACAGATGAGTAGTAGTCAAGCAGGTGGCCTAGATAGGCTTACAATGTAAGGGGGAATACTGTTTCCTATATGCACCAAGCTGATCCCAATTGGAGCGCCAGTATTAGCAGTTGGCATAGTTGCCTGGGGAGGATTAGATTCAGGTGGAAGGGGCCAGTTGTGTTGAGATGCCCCCTATTGGTATGCCTTCCCTGAACTAAATGCTCCCTGGGTTGTGCGGGACCTTACAGGGCCTCAGAAACAACCCTCACATCAACAAGACTTTTGCATGTGACAGCTTACATTAACCTCGGGCACTATCCAAAGACACTGAACCTTTAGTGTCAGTCAGGTACCATCCCAGCTGAACAATAGCAAGGGACTGGGGCACAATGGAGGCTGACACCAAATCACAGGTTCATGCCTCACAGCATTTCTCAGGTTCTTATTTAACCCCTCTCAGGTAAGGGAGAGGGCCGGAACAAATGAACAAATAATTGGCAAGGCAACTGGAGCCTGCAGGTCTCCCTTTGTGGCTCTACTGCACCTTTTTCCACAAGCAAAGTCCATAAAGTATGTGAGAATAGTAGAGGAATACAGTGGTGCCTGACCTCAAATGGCAGGTGTGTCTAAAATAGCCAATGAAAGAATGTGCTACCCAACAAACTATGAGGCGGTTTACTGAACCATCAGTGAGACTTTACAGGTAGTTAGTGGGTGAGTGGTGACAGCCAGATCTACCCTTCCAGTAAACAACAGAGAAATGTGAACTTGCTGCTCCCTTACCCCCTTTTCCACTTGATATTGAGGAAATGGCCAAAGCGATTCACAACAGTCCTATGCACAAAGCAAAGGGCCTGATGGTTTCCACATAGATTTATACAAACTGGAGGTGGATGTCTGTGACCAATTTTAACTAATTAGGCCAATGTTGCCTGCCAGGAAGGGTTACCAGATTTTGGCGTTCTGCCGTTATAGTTCACATTTTCAAGAAGGAGGATAGAGCTTCTCCTTGTTGTTATAGGCCTACCTCTCTCCTTGACTCCGCCGTCAAGGTCATGGGTAGGATCATTTGAGACAGAATTTGGTCCTGGGCCATGGATAACAAGATTATCGCCGATGACCACTACGGATTTAGGCATGGCCTGGGGAGTCAGGAGCAATGCCTAAATCTCTGCCTCCTTCTTAACCCCTTCCGCGCTCATGACGAGCTGAGCTCGTCATGAGTTGTGCCGCTCGCACGCTCATGACGAGCTCAGCTCGTCATGTAACACGGCTTTTTAAAAAATGCAGTGCGCAGCGGGAAAACCGCTAGCGCGCATGCGGTTATTAAATACATTGTGGCCAAAGATGGTCCTCTGTATCTTGCATTCATGGCCTCGGCATGTGCTTTTGATAGCATTATCAGGTCCAAAGTTTTGGAGGTTCTTCTTTCTGTGGGGCTTGATCCAGGCCTGGCTTGCATTAGATTTGGGCAGGAGGTTGAATGCACAGAGCGTTTTGGTCTGGGATTGGGGTTTGGCAGAGGTGTGTTTTTGTCCCTTTTTTGTTTCTTTTATACATCAATGGTCTGGAGGAAGCGCTGACGGTCAAGGACTTGGACCTACTGACCATTAAGGGAAGACGAGTCCCCATCCTTCTGTATGCTGAGGATGCTATCTTAATGTCTCGGACAACTAATGGCCTCCAGGCCTGATTGAATACTTTTATTGATTTTATGAGTAGCCTGGGGTTGTGAACAAACCTGACTAAGACATTTGTGATGCCATGTGATCAGAAGCACGTCAAATCCCTCTGCTTTGCACTCTAGGGTACCCACTAGGGCCAAATTGATGAATTGCCCTACTTGGGGGTTACCTTCAACTCAGATGGGTCTTGTGGACCCTGCTTAAAACAGAGATGCCTAAAGTATTGCAACTCTGCAGGATTCCTCTTCAGCTTGGTGTCCAAAATAGGCACTAAGTTAGTGCCTGCCCTTAAAGAGATTTACACCAAGAAATTTGTTCCGACCCTCACTTATGCTAATTTGTGGGCGTATAAATTTGTAGGAGAACAGGATTTGTAGACGAATACTTAGCATACCACCAAGGTCAACTAGCTATCCTATCCCTGAGAAGCCGGGTCTGCTCATTTGTAGAGGATGTCATTAAATTGGCACCCCTTATTCTATGGTTCTATGGTGCCAGTTCTGCCCAAAGGAAATCCTGACCTGTCCATGTGATTAGTGTTCTCTGGAAACTCCTGCCCATTAAACCTTCTTTTGCAGATTCTACTACAGCTATGCTAGGATGTTTCTTTTCCCCCTGTTGAGAGGTACTTCTATTTCCCGAGCCATCCTGGCCCTTCTGTATTTACAGTTCCTCCGAACCCCAAGGTCTTCCTTAAAAATGCTTGACAGCTTAGACAACTGATTTATGTTTTGTACTGTGTCCTTGGCCTTCTGTTCTGTTTTATTTTATTAATGGTAATGTGTTTTTAATTTCTAGTATGCACTTTATATTTATAGCTTCTTGATATGTACGCGTGTTGCTGTACTATTGGGCTGTTACAGTCCCAGCATTCATCCGGATTGCCATTGTGCTTTTATTTGATGGTATTTCCTGATGTCTATATGATGGAATTATGCTTTTATGGTTTATCATCTTAAATCAAAATAAAACTAAAGCTGTAACAGTGAAATGAACGTAAAGCATTGGTGTCTGACCTCAATAAGGCAGATGAGAGCTAAATAATTAAACATAGACAGACTGCAAAATTGCTCTTCGATCTGCCCATTTATATACTCACTAGTTGGGGTCTATAGATGCACAAGAGGCTGGTCGCAACAGCAGGATTCAAGCCACTGGAGAGTCAACATCACCCCCAGCATAGTAGCTAGAAAGGACTACAAGAAGCCACTTAGCTGCCATTTTTAAGTCTCACCTACTAAGATGTATTGTTAGCTTACAGTGGCATAGATCCCATCCATTGCTTACCATTGGTTAGCTTCATTGTCACTCCTATATGCTTCTGTCTTATTCATTAGCACGTGTGGGCTTACCTTCCTCTTCTAGAGATGTCCCTCCCATGGAATATGGACACCTTACTGTGTTCTTGCATTGCTCACAATTTCAGGTGCTTTCTATTTAAAACACAAATTAAGCATTCTATGAGAGTGCATGTGTTTCCCAGATGCCTCTCTAGTGTATTTCTATTCTCCTCTCTGCACTGCTCTCTCTAGCCCATGTGATTCTCCCACACACCCTTTGGGTTGACCTTGCCCTTGTATGCTCACCCACCTACGTTGCTTATTTTTCTAGTGTGCTTCTACCCCCTTCCAAGCTCCAAATTCTTTCTCTCTTTGCTGATTACACATTGCTGTCCCTCTCACCCATTTGCTGGGAAACTTTGTGAGGGCAATGGGACTATTGGATGTGTGGAGGCAGTAACATCCACACAACCAACAATATTCTAAACGTGCTAACAATATGGCAGCAATGTCCAGACTATATTTCTAATCACTCTCTAATCACAAGACTGGACCAACAGAGAAACAGGGTAGTTAGGGAATGGAGACTGGGCCCATGGGATATAGTTACCTGGGAGATTAGAAGCCACATGATGAGTAAACTGAACAGTGCTTTCAGGAAAACAAAGGCTCACTGCAATTCAACATCATGCTGTGGGAAATGTATAAACCAGTAACAAGAGGGAACCTCATAGCCAATATCACTGGGATGAAAAGGTACCTTGCCTGAGTGAGTCCTGACCCTCCAATTGGTGCCCCTCCAGTCCTTGACCCTTGGAAGTGATGCTAAAGGTGCCCAGATAGCCCAAATCCAAAACTCCAGACTTAAAAAATAGCACCGAAAAAGTGACCTGAGAACCAAGAGGAGACCGGAACCTACCTGCTCACCGATCTGCCCAAGATGCATCACGGGTTGGCCATGACTTTGTGACAGCTTCTGCTGCGTTCTTCTCCACAGTACCAATTTCTGTTCAGCGACTCTTCGCAGGAGTGGTTTCTGGCCTCATGGAGCCCTCATTGGCTATTGGCTACAGCCTGCAGCTTCATCCCCCGGGATATTATCAACTTCAATAAAAGACAGTAAGTCCGAACATAGATATATATTTGCCGTGATTTCGTCCAGCGACTCCCTGACAATAACGCCTCCTCCTCTGATGCCATCGGCTGCCTTGCTCCGCAGAACTTTTCCTTCTCAGACAGTAATTTTTCCTCAATCTACTTCTTTTACCTGAACCACAGTCCATTACGGCAGTCTATAACTTTAGTCTTTGTTCCCTGTCTCATGTGACTAGTTGTTCAAGGTTGTCACTTCGATCTTTTAGGTGCTATTTTTCTCTTTAAACTTGAAAAAATCAGAACTTCAGTTCTACAGATTGGATTTTTAACATTTTGTTGTCAAATAATTTATTATGAAATTCTACTTTATTTTTCTGAATTGGTGTGGGATATCTCGTGTTGTGTTTTCACTTTGTTATTGTTTGTATGCTGCATAAATACTTAACACAGTGCATTTTTGCTAAGCTACCAGAGAGTTAAGCACAAGTTTATTTAGTTACTTTAGCTGTCCACTCTCACAATCAAAAGCCTAGTTTCTCGCATTAACATTCCAATTTTTTTTTCAAATTCCATCTAATTTCAAAGTGAAATTTAGTCTATGTTATATTTCTCAGTCTACCATACTTTTCAAACACAATCAGATGCAGCATTGTTGAACTCAAGTGGAGGAGGAAGGAAGGAATGATGGTGTTTTGTTATCCGCTGTAAAACATATACACTTGACCGAGTCCCAACAAAGGTTTATAAGGTGAGCATAGACTAAAATACTGATTGGAACACTAGAGACTGACAAAGTGTAGGTAGACACCTCCAATGCACACACTGCTCACTAATGTAGGAAATGTATTTCAGACCATTGCAAATTACTGTGATCCCTAGCTGTGTACATGTCACTGCTGAACTGGCTAATTTGAAGCTCTGGCATCATCACTGTGAAGGCAAGGACTTGCTTTCAGAGCAAGTGATGCTTTAATAGCAAGTTCATGCAATGTGCACACCATGCTCCGCATTACCTTAACATAGACTCCTCTTCTGAATGACTGGTATGAAACATTTTTTTGCAATTTTTTTAATTTTTTTGAAACAAGTTCTTTCTCCCAAATACAGAAGTACCATACACCAATCAGGTACAAATGCTTCCTCCCAAATTCTGTTGCAGAGCATCAGTTGTTGTAACATTTCGATCTTAGAGCATTTGCTCACTGGGTCGACCTCTACCTCCTCCCTCACCTGATTTTCCAAGGAGAGGTTTCTCAGTCCTTCTCCCTCCAATTTCGCCATTTTGTCCAGTTTCCTTGGACATCCTCCCCCTTTATACCTGCCCTGTTGCACCTGGCTGCACCAATCCATATTTACTTTTAATTTCTATGTACCTCGTGGTACAATTGCGCCCCATGCTTTAACCACTTGGATGCTATGGCATAAACTCAAATGTACTGTAATTTCCATTGAAATGAATGGGCACTCCATGACGAGTTACCCTTGTCATTAGCACCTCAAACTTCTTTAATGCCAGTAATGAATTGGTCTCCCACAAAAAGAATCCCAAGCCTACTAGGGGCCCAGTTCAGCGGCCAGTGTCCACACCCTGATCCCTCCCAGGGGGTCAATGAGAACAGTATTGATTTGTGTATATTTATTTGTAGCTAAGTGTAGCTACCAAATATTTTTATGACATCAAAAACTCTTGTCAATGATTGTTTCTGATCAGTCAGGTACAACAGAATATTGATCACATAAAAGGAAACAACCTTTTCCTCATTCCATCTTATGCCTCTTACTAGTGCGTCTTTTCTAACCCAGGCTGCCTGGAACTCCAGCATGAGCGCGAACAACAATGGAGATAGGGGACAACTCTGCCTGGTGTCCCTCACCAGCATAAACTCTTCTGAGATCAGACAGTTTACCTTCACCCTCATGCTTGGGTCAGTATAAAGCAGTTTTATCCACCCCAAGAACTCCACACCAAATACTATTTTCCCCAACATGGTATGAAGATAGGGCCACTCCACTGAGTCAAATGCCTTCTTGGCATTCAGCATTACCAGAACCTTTTGCGTGCCCATAAAATATTGATGTGCCAGGCAACTAAATAGGTGCATTAAGTTATGTTTCATGGTGTGATGTAGCATGAAGCCAGACTCCACCAGTGTATGAAAGATCTGCCCAATCTATTTGCCAACCCTTTGACTAGTACCTTCACCTCAATATTCAGTAGTGAGCTGGGTCTGTAGGGAGCACACCTGTATACCAGCCTCCTCTCATTGATTAACACAATGATTGCTGTCCTCAAATCTTGCAATAAATTACCCTCCCTTTGTGCCTCTTCAAACATTCCTATAAGTGGGAGGAGCAATCTCCCTCCCAAACTTAAAGGAAAACGTCTGGTGGGTAGCCACTGGGACCTAGGGTCTTCCTATTCTTGAGTTGTTGTATGACTCCTGCCACCTCCCTTTTATCAATAGTTTTTTTTATCCAACTGCAGTGCATTGTCCTTGCCCCGCATCTGGTAGGGTATATCCGCAATAAAATTATGTAGATCCTTTTTATCCACCATCAGTTTTAGCTGATGTTTTACAAGAAAGAGGCACCGGTCTGCTGTTTCTAAGGTATCCCTCTATGTTGTCCGAATCTCTCTAACTCATCCCTGACTACCATCCCTTACTGCCAGTCATGCGAGCATTTTCCCCCACATTGTTGCCTATTTCCTAGAGCCGATGTTGCTTACTATGATCATGGAAACAGGCTTCATTCTCTATCACCTGTCTATATTCATCCTGGGACATTTCTAATTGGTGTTCCAGATTGCATCCAGGATTAATAGCTATTCCTCCTCTAGAACAACCAGTATATCCTACAGTTCTAACATCTGTCTCAGTCTTTCCCTTTTCATCTTTTTGATGTGGACTATGAGCTGCCTCCTTATTACAGTTTTCTATGTTTCCCACAGCATGATGTCAGATTGCAATGTGCCTGTGTTTACCTGAAAATACCGCTCAATTGACTCAATCATGTAGCTTCTAGTCTCCCACGTAACTATATCCCATGAATGAATTCTCGATTCTTTAACTACCCTGTTCCCTGCTATCTCCTGTCTCGTGACTATCGGGGAGTGATCAGAAATTGAATGTGGACATTGTCACCATATTGTTAGCGTTTCTGCCTCCACAGATCCAATAGTCCCATTGCTCTCACACAGTTTCCCAAACTCACATCTTCCCTTCTCATTTGGTAATTGCCAGTCACCCTATCAGCTCTGGATTGACTTTCAGATTAAGGTCACCATTGATGAGCAGCAGCACTTGCCACCCAACGTCCCATCTTTTCAAGTTTGGGAGTTTATAAAACTGGAGGTAGGTACCAGGAGGCAAGCAACAGAGCCTGGCCATTCCAATCTCCCCTGACCAAAACAAAACAGCTGTTGGGATCCAACCATTTCTGACGCACAGTGAGAGGAAGCGCCCTCTATGGCAAAAAGTACCCCTGGAGCCTGAGGAGGAACCTGAGTGCTCAAAGACCTTGTATTTCCCCCCACCCATGAATCTGCAAGTGATCCCAGCCAAGTGTGTCTCTTGTAACAGTATACATTCTGGATTATGTCTAGCCAGAAATTTTGCAACCAACCAACTATATAAGTGATTCCTCAAACCAAACATTTTCTAAGATAAAAGTCAGAGGCAGCGTGTCAGTGTGCCTATGTTAAAAATTGTCACAGTCATCTACTTGTATTAACCCCTTGCACGCTGATGACGAGCTGGGCTCGTCATGAGGTAGCCTCCTCGCACGCTGATGACGAGCCCAGCTCGTCACGTAAAGTGCGCTTTTGAAAATCTCAGCGTACGGGCGGAATTCGGCACGCACGCATGCGGTTAATAGTCCACTTCAGTACTGTTACGGCATAGGTTGTGACTGAGTCTGTTTCTCTCCAAACTATGTCTCCTCTTTCCTCCCAACAACCATCCTCCCCTCAACCTCCTGCCTCACGCTGCAAATTCAAAACTACCTGCCCCTCAGTGCTTGAGACGTTGTCGCCCTCCCATCTGTAACCACAACCTGAATAAATAGTTCAACAAATGTACGTTATCTGTTGTTCACCAGTCTGAGAGAGCCTTGGATTCTTTATTTCAGCTCCAGTATTTCACCCTGGCCTTCGGCTCCCCTTTCCTCAGCCACCGTCATAACACCCTAAACCAACAAATAGTATTCACCAGTCTCACTCTGACAGTCCATCAGGACAGTACTATTGCGTTGTCCCTTAAGTGGAAAACGTCCCCAAATGCACTCTGGAAAATACTTTCAAAAATACTTCAATGAAAATTTTGCAAAATGTTCCTTTAAATAAAGTTTTTTTCAAATGTGTTCTTGAATTCTTCTATTTCTCATAGTATTCCTTATACATGAATATCTTTTTTTCACACATGTGTAACCCTTGCCCAATGCATTTCGGGCACTAGCCCTTCATCAGGGGCTTCATATTCTTCAACATGCGGATGTATATACGTTTTCAAAACCTTAACTGGTCCAGGTCGTTAAACACGGGAAAATGATACTTACTTCCGACAAGGAATTATCAAGCCGGATATAACCACAAACACGCTGTTTTTTTCAAAAACTCACAATTACGAGTTCTGATTTTGAGAAATAGAAGAATTCAAGAAAAAATTTGAATAAAACTTTATTTAAAGGAACATTTTGCAAAATTTTCATTGAAGTATTTTTGAAAGTATATTCCAGAGTGCATTTGGGGACATTTTCCACTTCAGGGACAACGCAATGGTACTGATTGAACCTTCCTTTCACTCAGGAGGAATTACCAAATAGCACCTACCCACTTTGATCAATTTATTACACCAGTTCTAAATAAAGGAGTGTGATTGTTCTTCAATAAGAAGTCCATCAGGACACTCATCAATGATGACATGTAACTCTGACTTCTCTTCACTTCACTACTGTTGTAATTAACTTACCTAGTGTGAAGTGGCAGCCAATGTGACTTACTGTTAAATAGGTACCATGCCACCAAAGCAGATTCTATTTCAAGACCAACGCAGTTTTTACAACGCATGCTGTTACAACGCATAGCGCTTAGGGGTGCTGGATAGTGAATAGTTTAATTTACTATTCCAACTCCAGTCCCTGTGGATAGTAAGGAAGGTATTGGATAGTAAATTAAATCTATTCCCTATCCTAGAGCGCCCCCCAGCGCAATGCGTTGTAATAGTTGTGTCGTAAAGGCACTGCGTGGTAAAAGGTGCGTTGTAAAGGATGTTTCCCGTCACTAGCCATTATTAAGAATAACAGCTTCTACAGAGCAGCAATCCTCCTCTTCTTTGCTGCTCTGGTAGAGATAAGTAGTATGCATTATTTTTAGGACCAGACCTGTGACAGCATGCTCTAGCGCATGTGTCTCACTGCCAAGACACTGTTGTTAACAAACAGGGATTTGGAGCCCGCCCATTGCTTACCGTTTGTTGGCTTTCATGGTACTCTTCTTTACAACCTCGTAATTTGTCAAGGCAGGCCTAACGTTATTTCCATTCTTCTTTGTTTTGCAGGGACCAAGCACTGATTGATTCAACTAAATCAGAGCCTATCCACTATTCCTCAATGTGATTAAAGTACTATTTTATTCTGTTTACTTTTTAGTACCCTGCAAACAGAAGGCGTGTGATTGGAAGAAACGTGCCCAGCAGGACAAACAAAATTGCAAAAGATATATTTTGTGTAGTTAACTTTTTTTTATTCTGCCTAGTCTTTTTTTCTCACTTTTGCACTGATGCTTTCTTTCAATTTTGCTCAACGGCACTGTTTACAAAAGATAAGGATTATCTTATTGCAAAGCGACATTGTTTCTTATGTGTAATTTCTGAATTTAACACATGATTGGTGCAGTACACCTCAACCCACCCCACTCCAATCCAATCCACCCCACCTCACCCGACACCAATCCACTGCACTCAATCCAATACACACCAAACCAATCCGATCCACCCCACTCCAGTCCAAACCATTCACCCAAATCCGATCCGCTCCAATCCACTAAAATCCAATGCTCCCAACCCACACCAATCCAATCTTCCCCACTCCAATTTGCCCAATCCAAAACATTCTACCCACTCCAGTCCAAAACAGTCTGCCCCACTCCAATCTTCCACACTCCAATCCGCCCCACTCCAATCCAAAGCAATCTGCCCCACTCCAAAATAATCTGCCCCACTGCAATCCAAAACAATCTGCCCCTCTCCAATCCAAAACCCTCTTCTCACTCCAAAACCCTCTTCTCACTCCAATCTAAACAGCCTGCCCCACTCCCATCTGCCCACTCAAGTCCAAAACAGTCTGCCCCACTCTAATATGCCCCACTCCTATCCAAAACAATCTGCCCACTCCAATCTGCCCCACTTCTATCCAAAACAATCTGCCTACTCCAATCTTTCCCACTCCATCCAAAACAATCTACCCACTCCAATCCACCACAATCCACTCACTCCAATCCACTCAACCCCACACAATCCAATCCAGCCCAACTCAATCTACCCCACTCCAATCCAATCCACCTCACCCCAATTCAATCAAGCCACTCCCTCCACAATCCACACCACTCCAATCCAATCCAATCCACCCCACCTCACTCCAAACCAAAACAAACTGCCCCACTCTAATCTGACCCACACCAATCAGCCTCACTTCAATCCAAACCAATATGCCCCACTCCAATCCAAAACAATCTGACCCACTCCAATCCAAAACAATCCACCCCACTCCAATCCAATCCACCTCACCCTAATCCAATCCACCTCACCCCAATCTAATCCAACCCCCACCAATCAATTCCATCCCACCTCACCCCAATCCAATCCACCCTAATCCAGCCAAACCCAATTTACCCCACTCCAATCCACTGCACCCTCCCTCACCCCAATCCACCCCACCCCAATCCAATAGACTTCAATCCAATCCACCTAAATCCAATCCACCCCAATCCAATCCACCCCAATCCAATCCACCTCACTCCAATCCACCCCATTGCAATCAAATCTACTCCACTCCAATCTACCCAACCCCATGCCAATGCCATTAACCCTTCTCCATTCCACCTAACGCCAGACCACCCCACTTCAGTCCACCCACCCCACCCACCCCACTCCAGTCCAATCCACCCTGGTCCAGTACAGTCCACCCCACCCCACTCTAATTCACTCCACTTCATTCCAATCCACTCAAGTTTACCCACCCCAATCCAATCCACCCCACCCTATTTCATTCCACCCCACCCCACCATATTTAGTATAAATTTCTTTATTTAGATATATAAAAGAGCATATCTTTAAAAGATTCTTCGAGCACATAAGTACAATTTTGCAGATTAAAAAGAGTTAAGAGAAAAACAAAATAAAATGTTGGCCTTCTTATCTGTGCTTACTGCAACGTGTAAATTTAAAAATTAGCACTCCCGGACGATGCAGATGAGGTTAAAATACATATCATTCTACACAGTTATCAGCAAGGCATTAGCCGTTTCCAATTTTTCTAAAAGACTATAAACTTGCTGAACGAATTTGGCCAATTTTATATTTAAAACAGTGTTCTCTAAGGACAGAGCAGCAATAATGGCGTGCCTACAAGTCCGAACTCCCAGCCTGTTCCATTCTGGCCTGAGTAGGCGTCTGCGTTGGGGAGTAAAGAAAGGGCATATACAAAGCACGTGCAAAAAAGTTTAATTTGCTGCCCCACACCCTCTGCACATTAGATCGGCCCTTTTTCGACGCCATACCGGGAGATTTTGAAGGAAGCGCCAGTCTCCCAGTCTAAGGGCAATCAAGCATCGCTTTAGATGATAAGCAAATGTTGTCGAAAGGTAATTGGCCCGGGATAATCGTTTATAAGAGTTGGCTACTGCCCCGGCATGACTGCGTTTCGCAAGAAGAGCTTTATCCATGATCAGGGATTTCAGTCGTATACCTTTTTTAATTGCATTTTTAAAAGCAGTCTGGCTTGGATTAAGTGCTCAGAGATCCGCAGCAGACATTTGTTGAATGTGGTCATTTAGGAGACGGCCAAATGATCCCCCCGGATTGCTCATACTGATTTCGTTCCAGACAAGGGATTCCAAGGTACCAGCTTCTGCCTGTCTTAATTTGTGGATCAGGTTAAGATATGAGCCAACGTTGGAGGTTTCATAGTTAATTAAGCCCAGCTCTAGTCTGACCAGTGCTGGCGAGGAGGAACTCGGCAGGTGAAGCAATTTCTTGTAGAGTTTGGTTGTTAATTTATTTAAGGTTTTGTTCATTTTACCCTTAAAGATCTCTATGCCATACGAAAGTGTGGGCCCGATCTTTGCTCTGAGCACTTCCAGTAAGGGCAAGATGGTGGGGCCTGAGAGTCTCCTTGATAGCTTAGCCAAGGATACCATTAACGCTGTAGCCTTGGCTGCAATCACAGTGTTCTGTTTGGTGAAACTGCCCCTGGAGTCCAAATGGACCCCTAAGTATTTGTAAGATTGGCCAATTGAGATGCTTTCTTTATCTATTGTCCAGCCTCCACCACAGTAGCGTTTTTTGCCAAACGGAACAACCATGGTTTTTTTCATGTTGATTTCTAGCTGGTTGTTAGCCGTGTATTGCATTAAGGCATCAAGGAGTCTTTGTAGCCCCACTCTGGTGAGACTGAACAGTGCCAAGTCGTCGGCATATAAGAGATTGCATAATGCCGTGCCTCCTACTTTTGGTGGATGGCTGATTACCTTCTCTAGAGAGCTTGATAGGTCAGCAATGAATAGATTGAAGAGAAGGGGGGCCAGCACGCATCCCTGTTTGACACCACGAAAGGTCCAGATTTTCCGGGAGAGATGGGAGCCAGACCCTAACTTCACTCGAACCCATGTGTTGGAATACAGCAGGATGATTGGATTCAGGATATTGTCTGGAATTCCCCACTGCCTCAGTTTTTGCCACAGAGCAGCCCTGGGCACCCTGTCAAATGCTGCTTTGAAGTCGACAAAGCAGCAAAAAATCGACCTGGAGATTGAAAGAGCTTTGTCAATGATGGTGGAGATTGTCAGTAAGTTTGTCATTGTACCTGATTTGGCAACGAACCCTGTTTGATTCAGGGGAATCAGATTGTTGTCCTTTGCCCATTGTCTGAGATCATCCAAAATGAGGCCTGCAAAATGCTTTGCCTCTATATCCAGCAAGGCAATTATTCTGTAGTTTTTTGGGTTGCCTCGTGCTCCAGCTTTATAAATGGGATGGATAATAGCACCTCTCCAAGAATCCGGAATTGTTTGAGAGCTCAGGGTGTAATTGAAGAGATTTGATAGCACCTTGGACCAGAAAGGGACATCGGACTTAAATAGCCTTTGTGGCAGGCCGTTCGGGCCCGGTGCTCCGTCTTGTCTCCCTTTCGTCAGTGCTTTAACTACTCTTTCTTCAAACAAGTCATCGGTTGAGTTAGGCCCCTGCATTGAATCGGGTGAAAGATTCGATGCTGCGCCCGTGCCAGTGTCAAAAACCCATGTTAATCCAGGGCGGTCAGGGTGATCTTGTGCCTGGAAATGCTCTGTTAAGTATGAGATCCAATCTGCTTCCTGAATGTTCGCTGATCCAAGGGATGTTATGTTTCGAACGGTGCTGTTGACAAGTGACCAAAATTTCTTTGAGTTCTTTTGCTTGCTTTCCCATACCAGTTTGACCCAGAATTGAGGTTCCTGGGCCTTTTTTTCTTGGGTAACTGCCCTCCTAAGTGCCTTTTAGGCATGACGGTATGTAACGAGGAAGCTGCTGTTCTCTGGAAATTTTAATAGCGACCTCAGTGCGTTGCTTCTCGTTCTTTTTAGTGTTTTTATAATGGTGAGGGCTGTTGCTCCTACTGGTAGGGTACGATTTGGGCCCTGCCTTGTCACTGGGTAGGTTCTGATCAGATGTGCACATAACTGCGACCATATTGCTGTTGGGGAAGTCGCTTGGTCTGGAACACACATGATAAAATCCTTGCTTGTTTTTAAGATGCTCTGACAGTTAGACTCACTCCATTTCAGACGTTTTAAGTTGTCGGAATGTATTCCTTTGTAGGTAAATGGTGCCTTTTTGTGGAGAACTAAATTTGTGGTGAAAGAGATGACCAATGGCCTGTGGTCGCTTTCGGACCTTGGCAGGACGGAGAAGCTACCCAGATTGAACAGGAATTCCGAATTGCAGATGGTAAAGTCCAGGTGGGACTTTGTTCTTCCATTTTACCAGGTCCAGTTTGGAGGGGAGTCGCTGGCCGATCTTCCATTCACCACCAGGTACCCTGCGTTGTAAAGTCTCATCGCGGTGACCTCGCCTAATGTGTTGGAAACTTGCGCAGGAGGTTTGGATTGGGGGACGGCCTCAATGATGCTGGTCATGTTGGGTCCTTCTGAGTCTGCTATGTTCCCCTGAAATAGGTTTGTGTTAAAATCCCCTGTGATAATGCGGTCCCAGTTAGGATATTCTATGGCTATATCATTCATAATTTTGCAGAGTCTGGCCAGGTGGTCTTTTTTTGTGCGGGTATTAGGATTAATGTACACGTTTATAAGTAAAAGCAATCTCTGTCTGCACCGTAGATTAATTTTGACCCCCAGTAGCCAGTCTTCTTTCAGGTAAAGTTGACTGAATTCACCTTTTAGGTTTTTGGATATGTAAATGGACAGCCCGCCTTTAGGGTGGCCGAAGCGGCTGTCCCTAAGTGCCCCTTTCCGATATTCAATAAATCCTTCTATAGGGCGGCCCTCTAATTCCCAGGTTTCCTGTAGGGCAATTGCCACGTGTTCCCCCAGGAAAGACATAGTGTCTTCGTTTCGGATTTTTTGATGTAGGCCGTTGATATTCCATGAGCACAGTGAAAAAAGTAGCTCCCCTTTCTGTTATCCACACTGTGCTGTTGTGCCCCTGGCGGGAGGAGTGATTTTGATAGATTGTATATTTCTACTGGTGTTACCGCCACCGATGGTCAGTTTGTGTTTTTTGAGGCCAATACTGCTGGCAGCCATCCCCAAACGTGATCTGGTTCTTTGTTTCTCGCCGCTGTTTCGGGGCATTCAAGTTCTGTATCTGACCCTGAGGCATTTTTTAGAACAAAGAACGGCCTACCATGCTCTGTGTTTTTGGTGAGGGCCGTTTGCTGGGTGTAGTCGCTCCTGATAGCAGCGTGATTGGATACCCTGGCGTTGAATAAGGGTACACTCTAATCCCCCAATTCCGCAGTGTGGCCTTATGTTCGAGAAAGGCTCCTACCCAGCCTACCTGTGCGAAAGATACAACGGTGACCTCAGAGGGTTGGTTTTCTCGTGGGGGGGGGAATTCAATGGATTCGATGCTATTCGTGTCCAGACCTGCTAGTCCCGGTATGCCTTCCACTAATTTCAGCAGATTTGATCTGTTAAGAATATCGTGCCGCCCCTTGGATTTGTACTCGGGGGCTAGTAAAATCCGATGACACGATTGGTCGTCGCTTCGCGGCTCTGATGCAGTTGTGGGTCTGAGGATCGGTTTTTCGATTGTTGCGTCTGATCTGTTTTTGTGTGGCTGCTGTGGTGGTCGGAAGGGAGCCCGTTTTGATTGTGGAGTGTGACTGATCCGGGTAGCTATATCATTGCAAATGGTTTTAGTAAAACTCAATTTTGGAGTTGTGTTTTCATTCCCGAAAAGGGGGAGAGCCATTAAAGGCCAAGATTTTCATGCCGCTGTCTCTTGCCCGATGTTGCTTGACCTGACTGGACTCACCCTTGTGTTTGATGCAGGATTGCTACCCTCTGCTATCATTGCCGGGGCTATTGTTGATGTTCTTGGGCTCTGAGGACTCCTTGCCAGTTCTTGAGTGGGTAAGTCCGCAGTGGCTCCATTCAAGGTTATTGTTGCATTTGTCGTTGGTTCCACTGTGCTGGGTTCTATAGAGGATTTTTTATTTTCAGCTACTGAAAAAATGGGGAAGAGATTCTGATGGGTCAAGTTGGAATTAGCCCTGAGTTTATTTCTAGCTTTGCGTTGACGTTTGCGCTCTCTCTTGCTGCAGGGAGGAATAGGCCCGGTGGGGGGCCGGGACTGATGGAGCGGGCGAAGAAGCAGAACTATTATTTCGCCCATCCTCAGATGTGGCATGCTGGATTGTTAGCCCAGTTGGTGACGGGAGAGTGCCGTTTTCAACCGTCAGACTAGATTTTATTGAAGCGCTATGAGGGTGGCCGTTCATCGATGGAAGGCGGTTAGTTGTTCCTATAATATCCGCTTCTTCTTCCTTTGTTTTTGCATTTTTGTTTTCAAAGTCCTCCAGTGGTTTGTCCAGTTCTTGATGTTTGGAGGGTTGCAGTTTGGCTGACACGTTTCCTCCCCTCAGCTGCTTTACTTCCCTGATGACGGTGGAAAGGCAATCTGGGAGCAGGGAGAGGGAGTCAATAATTGGGGAGCAGCAGCACGTTGGTTGAACAAAGTTCGCGGATGCTTGCGCCCTTAGAATTAGCGAGTTCAGTTTGTCTAAATTGCCGTCAATCCCTGACTAAAAAAGAGCCAGGGTATTTAGTAAATCTACCTGCACCTCTAGTTTTACTGAATGGTAGTTGAGTGCGGTCACAGTTTGTTGAAGAGTCTGCAATAATTGAGGCCAAACACTAGTCGTAGTGTCCTCTTCTATATTAGGTTTTTCATTTGGAGTGAGGCTCGGGCTTGGGAAATTTGGGGTGGTCTTAAAGAAGAGGGACAGATCCGACATGGGTTGGTCATTTGCCGCCAGCTGCGCTGATTGACTTTGACATGGAGTCCATGTTTGGCCAGTAGGCGAAAATAACTTGTGTAGAGCACTCAAGTCTGTTGATGCTGTTAGTGTTTCTGTTGTTGGTGAGGTTAGCGAGTTTGAAAGTGGGTAACTACCATTGGATTGCACTGGCCCAGCTTGCCCGTGGATTTGCACCGTCGTTGTTTGCTGAGGAAGACCCGTGGGTGGCTTAAAAGGGATCAAGGACACCGGTCCGGTGACGGAAAGTTGTGAAGATTGTAGCAGCAAAGGGGAAGCCTCTATTGGACACATAGTATCTTCCAGCTGTAATTGTGGTAGGAGGGTAAGCCCATTGTCATCTGCCGGAGATGTGAAGGGCTTGCCTGCTTGAAAAGGAACAGATTGGGTGTTTTCCCTGTTGTGGTTAGTACAAGTAGACCCAAAAGTGTAGACCTCTAACGGCTCTTTTGCTGACATCTTGTTGAATACCCATTTTTGCGCTGGTGCTTGGCGGTCGAACCCTGAATGGTCCGAGGTTGTATAAGTGGTTGCCTCCAAAGTTTGCGGGTGTTGCTCTAATAATTGTATTAATTCCGCAGTTTTTGATGGAGTCTTTCTAAAATAGTCCCGCAGGGTTAGGCTTTTGGGTTTCTGAGGTTTTGGTGTATACTTGGCATGGCCCTGAGCCTCAGCTGCGTCTGGTTGCTTGGGCTTCCTTCGCTTGGGTGCAGTGTACTTTCTTTCTTTTCCGGATCTCATTGCACCAGAATAGTCTTGCTTGGGCTCTTTTGACTGAACGCAGATCTGGCTCAGCTGCTACTTTAGTACAGGAACAGAGATGTTGGAGGACGATTTTCTGGTTCCCTCTTCAGGGGTGACTGCGATGGCGTACACTGCGTGACTGCACTCTATTCGACTGTATCAGTCTATAGAGAATGGCACCTCCCTGCTCACTTTATCCTGCCCGACCAAACCAACCAACCACCCTCTCCTGCCCGTGCCCGTAGACTCCACACCGACCCACCACTCCTCTCTGGGTCACTCAGGCCCTAGAACACTGGAGGTTACGCACAGTGCGGCCCCCTGAGAAAGGGCAGCACACCTCAAGTTCCAGAGACGGGGTAGGCCAGCAGTGGTAGCAGGTGAGCGCCGGGCAAGGGGGTCGTGGGACAGCCGGCTCAGGACAAGTGCAAGGGGAGCAGCCCCAGGGCTGGTAAACTCCCGTTCGCAGGTCAAATAAACAGCCAGCAGATGGAGGGGCAGCTGTGGGCAAAAAGCTGCAGGGCAGACAGGTAGCTGCGGGGGAGACAGGTACCGCCGGCACCAGAGGCACCAGAGGTCAGGGAAAACCCGTAAAGTCAAAGCCAAGAGCCAAGCTCAGTATGCCTCAGAGGCCAAGGGAGCACAGCCTGCGGAGCTAGTAAGCTGGAGAACTTGGTGAGCTCTCAGCATAAGGCATAAGGCGGTTGCATCAACGCTGTCACGGAGGGGAGGGGGACAGGAGGGGAATCACCCACTCACCTGATCTAGAGGGGGCGGTGGTGCTGAGGCTGCTTCCCCCGGTCGACCCCTACACCCCTTACCCCCCTTGCATGAGCTTGAGCCGCCCTAGCGGCCTTACCGGAATCTGCTCCGTCCGTTCGCTGCTCCTGCCTCGCCCTGGTTGGTTCAGGCACCGGCACCGGCTCCGGCTCTGACTCGGTCCTCTCGGTGCACGACCTCGGCAGCCTGCCTGCCCCTCGCAAAACTTCTACACACAGCTGCGCCGCACTCCTCCACTGACACGCCCACTGACGAGCCTCGTGAGTCACACTGGTGGGGCGCGGCCAAAATCACCACCATATTTAAATCCACCCCATTGCAATCTAATCAACCCCATCCAGTCAACCCCACTCCACTTCACTTCGATCCAATTGACACCACCCCACTCTACCCCTATCCGATGCACCCCACCCCACCCCACCCCAGTTCAGTCCGCCTCACTCAATCCAATTCAACCAGCCCACCACACTCCAATTCACCCCATTCCAATCCAATCCACCCCTCCATTCCAGTTCAATGTATCCCCTCCACTCCACTCTAATTCACCCCACTCCAAACCACCCTGCTCTAATCCAATCCACCACACCCCAAACCAATCAAATCCACCCGCTCCAATCCACCCCAATCCAGTCCACCTCATCCTGTTTCAATCCACCCTATCCTAATACAATCCACTCCACTCCAGTCCACTATACTCCCTCTACTACACTCTAATTGACCCCACTCCCAACCACCCTACTTTAATCCAATCCTCCCTACCCCAAACCAATCTAATCCATCTCATTCAGTCCACCTCACGCCATTTCAATCCACCCTACCTCCTACCCCAATCCAATCCACCCCATTCAGTCCATCCACTCCAATCCAACCCCACTCCACTCAATGCAACCCACTCTACTCTTTCCACTCCACTCTACGCCACTCCACTCTATGACACTGCAGTCTACCACACTCTCTGTTACTGAACCACTGAACTCTACTCCCTCTACTCAACTCTAGGGCACTCAACTCTCCCTAGTCCATTCTACAAAACTCTTTTCCCCCCAATACAGTCTACGACACTCTACAGCCCCCACTCCACTCTAGGACCCTCCACACAACAAACTTTAAGCCATGCTGAATAGCAGCCTCACTGGTGTACAACATGGTAAAACCACATTGCCAAAGCCAATAGATCTTGTCTAAGCGCAACAATTGGTTTTGCCAATGCTTATTTAAACCAGCTGTTACTTGAAGACTGTCATTATATGATTGCAATGGTTATTGCATATGTTCTGTTGGAATTCTGAGTTTTTAATTGTGACGAGGCTTTTAATTAACTATTGTATTTAAATTTCAGTTTCCAAAACATCTGGGGTAGTGTGAACACACACGCCTGTCTTTAAAAAAACGTACTACTCTTTTTTGTTGCCCAAAACAATGTTTGCAGTTTCTTTTATTTGTGCGCTGTCTTTACTGCATGCTGTGCAGCAGAAAACTTGTCGGTACCTCTCTTTTTTGTTGACAGGGGGCTTCCGTACCTCGAAGGACCTGCATGCTGACAGGGGTGCATAGTAGTATACTATTGCAGTGCATGTCCTTTTTTAATCCTTAGCGAGCCACATACCTTTGAGGCTCCGCTCCATCAGCAACATAATTGCTTTCAGTAAAACTAATGTAAAGTGGATATTCTTTTATTAATTCAGGTTTGTGGCTTGCTTAATTTCTTTGGACTATTATTTACATTTGATAGTTTTCATGTTTTAGTTCAGTTTTTACGGTATTTAAAACAAAATGGGTAAAATACAAATTATTGTATTTTATAAATATGGTTCTTAATTATTCGTTGATTTATTGATTGATTAAGTGCAGTATGGAGCGCAGGAATAAAAATGGTCAGAAAATGCTTTCTATTCACATATTAGTGCCTCACCACATTCTCATGCATTGATTACACAGGAGTGGGTTAGTCATATTTCTATACAACATGTGGTTGAACAGTTCCAATGAGTCATTTCTGTTCTTCAAGGTTTAGACTTTGTGATAAATCAAATTAAATCAGTGTTGATTCCTTCCCAGATCATTCAATCTCTAGACTTAATGATAGATTCCCAAAAGTCAGCTCTTTTTATTCTATACAAGAAAATAAAATTGATAAAGAAGAAGATTTGATCAACCTTAAAATTAAACAATCTCTTTGAAGATTTCCTAGTAAAGTAGGTTTATTGTCCGCATCCATTCAAGCAATTACCCTACTTTTCTTCATACTTACAATGGCTGAAAGCTCTACATCGTCTCAGGGGCCTCTCCTACTCAGCATTAATTTTCTTTCTGTCATGGCAAGGAAGGAGTTGGAGTGGAAGCTCTCCCATATGCGTAGAATAAAAAAAACATTTTTGGTCAGGTCTCAGATATCATGTTAGAAATAGATACCAGCAAGACAAGTTGGGGGGCAAGATGCAGACAGGTTCTAACAGAAAAGTAGTCCTAGAAGAATCTTGGCATCACATAAATTGCATAGAACTGCTTGCTGGCTCCTTTTCTGTGAAATGTTTATTTACCTCCCACATAAATTATTCCATCCTACTCCTCATGATCATTTCCAATATCCGATATGTAAACAAACTGGGAGGAGTCAGGTCCAAACAATTTGCCGATCTGGTCAAGGAATTATGGAATCATTGCCTATGCAGAGAGATTTTACTTCCAGGGCTTTCCAACTCAGCAGCAGACTGAGGTTCTAGGCTTTTGCAAGGCAACATCGACTGGTCTCTTCACTCCAAAATCTTTCAAAAAGTTCTCCTTCTTTGGGTCCCCTTTACAAAAATATTTTTGCATCCCATCTGAATTGTAAGCTCCCACACTTTTTCATCTGGAGACCAGATCTAGTAGCAGAAGCGGTGTATGCATTTCTGGAATTTTGGGACTTGACTCAAGCACATTTATTTTCCCCGTTTGCAATGATACTCAGAACTCTGTATATGTCTGAAGGGACTTAGTTTCACTAATACTAATAACACATTTTTGCCATCTTAAGTGCGATTCCCTCAACTCCTAAAACTATCTAGATTTTCTTAGGATTTTACCCCTTTTCCGTTTTCCACCCTTCTCCTCACAGAGGGTCGTCCTCACAAGCAAATTCTCTAAAACCATCTACATCTTATGCAATGGAATATTTCAGGCCAGCCTGGCATGTCTCAGACTCCTTCCCCTTAATCTGGTAATAAATACACCTGGACATCCTGGGTTATCTGGTGTGAGGAAATGGAGATTAAGCCTATATCTGCAGCGCTTGTAGAAGTGATTTTTTTTTGGTATCCCTCTTTGTTACCTTTAAGATGTATAGGACAGTCATGTCATACAGATCGGCTATATGGAAGGGAAAATCCAACTCAAAGAGGAATCAGTGGGCCAACATGTCTTAGTTTGTAGGGCAGTACAATCAATCCACCTTAAAAGTCAACCAAAAACAAAGTACTCCACTTTATGGGATAATAAGATACTATTACATTTCTTTCTTGCATCTCTGCCTCAAGCACAGGCTTGCATATAGTACACACAATTTATTCAAAATTGAATTAAAAAATCGACAAGTGTGTTATGTGTTCATTCTGTGCGTTATCCAATTATTTATTTCTAGCCACAAAGCCAACACGTGTTTCGTCGCAGTTGGGTATAGACCAACCACTTCCTTGCCATAAAAAGTACAGAAAACAATCTCCACTGTTTGGGCATGCCATGCCAACAGCGCTCAGCCCATCATCTCCTTGGGTTTGCTTTGTTTGCCCTAAATTGGCAGGGTATGCCGAGACGTGGGCCACTTTGCCACTGGATTCAAGCTAGGCTGGCTGATGAGGGTTGTTACCCCAAAACTGGTCCCAGGATGCTTGTTTCTGGTCCAGGGAAAACCTGGTTTGGCAGTTCAGGCTGGACTGTTCCCATGAAGAACAGGGTCAAGACTGATTTGCATATGGCTGGGTCTGAGCGGGGGTGGCGAAGGGAGCTAAAGAACAATAATGGATTTAATCCAGATGTAATAGTGACTGGGGGTGAGTGTCTGAAAAGTTTGAGTGTTCCATCCATCATCGCCTTGTGTTTGCCCTGTCCTTAAGAGACCTGATGGTGCTATCTACATATTTGCTTTTACATTTACATTCTATCACATACACCACATATTTAGTGTTGCACTTTATATTGGAACGTATCTCAAATCTCCTATTTGTGCATCGCTCAAATTCTTTCTTCTTATTATCATCAGCCTATTTACACATCCCGCAGTGTCCATAATTGTAAAAGCCTAATGTGTAAACATTCATCCTATGTTCCTGTGTCCCTGTTGCTGGATAGCTAGGACTCAGTAAATTCCTAAAGGAACTTCCCCAACGGAAAGTAACATTCGCCCTTGTGGAAATAGATTCTTCCAGTGTCTTGTCAGCACAGAGGGTATACCAATGCTTTCGCATACTCTGTGTCAATCTATTCAACAAGTTTGTGCATTCTGTAATCACTCTCTCTTTTCTCTGGTCTCTTTCTGAATGTTTCTTTCAAGGTATCCCCCCTGTCTATTTTGGTGATCATATTTCTAGCTCTGGATAGGTTTGAGACCCTCACGGTTGAGTAGCGCGCTCTACAAGTGTATTGATTGATTGATTAATACCCTCTTCTGATAATTCTGGTAATCATATCTTCTATACATTGAAAGAATTCTGGATCATGACTGCAATTTCGTCTGGCTGGCATTAGTTCCCCACAAGGTTTTGCCTTAATTTGGTGCCTGGGATGTGCACTTGAAGCATGTAAGATTGCATTGCATGATGTGGGTTTGCGGTATAACCTGCTATGAATCAGATTGTCTTGTATATAGAGTTCCTCATCTAAGAATATTGTTTTCTTCTTGCTATGTTGATAAGTGAGTTTGCTGTTAGTCTCATTCTTATTCAAATGATCACAGATTTTATGTAATTTTTCTGTCAAGCCCGTCTAAATCATAATGCAGTTGTCAATATAACGTCCCCAAAATAAAAACAGAGTCATTCCAATGTGTAACTTTTGAGCACCAGATCCACTCCTCATCCAGTCGTCCCATGAACAATTTATGGTAAAAGGAGAAAATCTGGAGCACATGGCCATGCCATGTATTTGTCTGTACCAATTATCCTTAAATAGGAACACGTTGTTATATAGAATCAATTTGGTCATGTCTAAAAGCATTTCCGGGTGTTTGTATAGACTTGCTGATCTAGTGCTCAATGTCTCACTTAGTACCGAAATCCGCAAATCATGTTTTATGCTGTTATATAAAACTGTGACATATAATGTTACTAATGTCATAGTAGACTCCCAGTTACTGCACTTTATACTAGTTAGTGGCGTTTCTGTGCTCTTGTTCATTCTCTTTTTAGACAAGAAGAGTTTTAAGATATGGGCAGGTACTTTCTGTTATCAATTTGGAAAACAATATGTATTTGTGATGTGGTTTTTCTAGTGATGTTAATCACTTTTGTGGTGATTGCATAGACAGCATGACGTACACATTTATTTTGGGAACTCACAAAGATGGTGGTACACTGTACTCAATGTGTCATTAGGGATTTTGGATTATATTATCAAGGACAGGCGATACATTATCGCCGCTTTTATCGGCAGGAAACTGCCGATAAAGCGGCGATAATGGCCTTGATAATATGCTCTATGAATTCCAATCGAAGCCCATGTTAGATGTGAACACATCCAACATGGGCTTCGATTGGAATTCATAGAGCATATTATCAAGGCCATTATCGCCGCTTTATCGGCAGTTTCCTGCCGATAAAAGCGGCGATAATGTATCGCCTGTCCTTGATAATATGCCCCTATGATTGGTCATGATATGAAATAACAAACATTATAAACTGATACAGAGATTGTAATACACTAAATAAATACCGGATTTGTGTTGTTATAAATTGTGCATGGGTTTCCACATGAAATTAACCAATAGGACCATTAATCATACACAATATTTTGACACTGATGTCACCAGTAGGGGTACACCGACTCTATGATATTATGTAACATTACAGTATTCTGTATTTTTTAGCCCTATGGAAGTTGCGGGTCTATCCCCAACTATGACAAAACACGTGTTGGCTTTGACAATGGACAGAAAGATCAAATAACTCACTTGTGGATATTTTAATTCCATTTTGAATTAATTATATGCACTATATGCAAGTGTGTGCTTGAGGCTTAGACATATTTGTATGAATGCTTTATTGACCATATTTTAAGGAGTTGGAATCTCCCTACCCTTTGAGCACTGCATGGAGATCACTTGTTACAACCAATATTGTGTGCACTACTTGCTGAGCGCCGTTTTCCTTGTTTTTGATCACCCATATTAGACTAGATTGTTTCTTTCTTGGCCAAGCAATGAGTTCTTTTCACTTAAGCAAATATGAGCAAAAGTAACCATGCTTCTGTGTTCATTGTGATTTTAAAGGGATGGCCGAGTTAGTTGTGGCTAACAGATCTTTTTATCCACAGAGTGTCACCATGTTCAATGTTTTATCTATCTTTTCATGACTGCAAACAAATATTTGTCGTTTCCTGTTAGTGAAACACAAACTTCTGCTTTTTGTCCTCATCATTCCTCTCAGTTGCTATAATCCTACAAAAAATACTTAAACCTATTTCCTCTTCTACTTGGCTAGATAAGTCTGATCGAGAGAATTTACCTTTGGATTGTTTTATTTTAAGCCAGTTGCTCAAGTTTCTTACAATGTAGTTGCAAAGCTTTAAACTTGTCAGGTCTTGTAATAGAATGGAAATCTACCCCACTAAAGTGACAGGAGGTTTGGATTCTATTGAAGATACAGAGGCGATGATTATCCCTTCCACCTCTTCCAAATTATTACACCTGTTGTTTCTTTTCCAGTTTGATTGCGTTTCAATTCTACACCGGATAAGAGGTTCTAACAGTTATCATTCCTTGGCTTATCCTTGACACTGTACTTTCAAAGTGGAATTCTCAGCTTCCAGGTTCCTTTCAAATTTTCACAAACTGATTTGATGGATGTTCTTACAAGTTCAAAAGGATTATACTCTGTACGTGACCAAGAAGAGGATTGATGCTTTGCAGAGATAGTAATACTTAAAGATGGCTACTGATTGATGGGTTGGCTATGAGATCGGAGAAATGAAAAGTATGCAGTTCCTTTGGGTGGGTGGAGGGAGCTCTGGGTTTGTACAGAAAGGTGGGGGGGTTCTCCCTTTAAGAGCAAGGGCCCTTACACACGCCAAGGGGTGTTATGCTTCATCATCGGGCAGCTCCTTATTGGGCCGGCACTGCAATGCTCAACAGGCCGCGCAGGGGGGCTTTGCTGGAGGTCTTTTCTTTTTGCGTATGTGAGTTGAATGGAGTGGTGGAGTATGTGGTAAAAGAGTCCGATTAGAAGTGGAAGGAGGGTGTGTGATATAAAAATAGCATCAGGAATCCCAAAGGTTCTTTATTCACTGGGTTTGTTTGTTATGAATAAAAAACTAGAACATCAAGTCGAAAGCAGGGTATGATTGCCTTAGTTAGTGTGTGTGCAATGAAAAAAGAGTCAACATGTTTCATGCCTATGATAGTCTAAAGGATGACAGCATTTCATCAAGACCAAGGGATCCATATCTAGTAGGGATGGTAGATTTGTGCATGCTTACAATACCATACCCTAAAACAGTGTAATGTTTAGTATAGTATACCTCCTAGGGGACCTAGAGAGGAAGACAAGCAACAGCCAAAATAAAATGCTGGTGCAGTTATTAGTCAACCAGGGTATGCAGAAGCTAACTGGTACACTAAGTTATCAACCAGTGTGTATAGGAACTGGCTGATCATCTGCAATAAATAGTTAAAAACAACAATAGTTAACCCATGCAGGTCGTTTATGATCATGGATGCAGTGGTGAAATAAAGAAGCAGAAATATTGACACAAGGTATCTTACGGTACCCCAGTGCCTGCCTACCTAGTAAAGCGCCAAAGCGGTGGCTGGAAAAACAGCCTGGTGACAGGAACTTACCTAATAGTGAGGTCTAATAGCCCCAGTCGTATGGGCTAAGACGGTCGCTCATTGGCGTACCGGAGAACCTCTGAAGCGCCAAAGCGGTTGCCTGAAAAACAGTTTGGTGACAGGAACTTACCTAAAAGTGAGGTCTAATAGCCCTAGTTGTATGGGCTAGGATGGTCACTCATTGGCATACTGGAGAAACTCTGTTTGCAAGCTAAACGAGGGAAGGGGGGTCGGTATGTGTAGGTGGGGGGGCCCGTTAATGATGGTGGTAGGCACTAGCGCTGGAGTCTGGGGAGAGTATCTGGATGAGTCGTAAACAATTGCAGACCATTTCGGTTCTGCATTCTGGTAGAAGGACATGAGTGGCCAACAAATGTAAGTAACAGTGGCCTCGGTTGACTTAAATGCAAGAAGAACTATAGATGGACAGAATGCAGAACAATGTCATACATTCACCCCAGTACAGAAATCTGGGCCTAAATCCATCGTTTTTTTGCTCACCATGCCATTCCAGTTTGGACCCAGCCATATGCAAATCAGTCTTGACCCTGCGCCCAATGGGAACAGTCCAGCCCGAACTGCCAGGCCAGGTCCTTCCTGGACTGGAAACAAGCATCCTAGGACCGGTTTTGGGGTTTCACCCCTCTTCAGACAGGATAGCTTGATTCCAGTGGCATGGAGAGAACGGGACTCACGTCTGAGCATACCCATCCCACTCAGAACTATTTTATTTTTTATTTTTTATTCATTTGAGTTATATATAGCGCTGGCTAGACCAGGAGGTATCAGAGCTCTTTACATAAAGTTCCACAAAATTACATCAATTACAAGATTACATCGGTTACAAGAGAACATTTCAAGAGCTCAGAAGGGTAAGGAGGTGGGGTAAGGTGTAGGAGGGAGATAGGATGGATGGAGAGACGAAGGAAGAGTCTGCCCAAAGTCCGACTGGGTAGGTGACGGCCGAGGGGGCAAGTCCACAGCCCATCTCCTCTATAGCTAACAGGTAGCTCCATCGGGCTTCAGTCAAGTGGCTAGGTGTCAAGGAGAAAACAATTAGAGAGCAAAGAGGACGGATAAAGGGAGCATAAAGGAGAAAGTGGGTGGAGTAAAGGGGTATGAGGGAGAGTACGGCAGAGAGACGAAGTAAGGTCTGCTCAAAGTCCGGCTGGGTAGGTGACGGCCAAAGGGGTAGTCCACAGCCCATCTCCTATATAGCTATCAAGTAGCTCCACCAGAACCGGAGGAAGGATTTCCTCCTATGCAGAAAAAGACCCTCACAGACCCAACAAGCAGGTGTCTTGCTTCATCATCGGGCTTGCTCCTACTCGGGTCGGCGGTGCAATACCCGATCAGGCGCCCTGGAAGGGACCTACTTGGCGGAGATCTTTTTTCAAGCCGTTGGGTGCAGTGCGTATGAGGGCCCTTAGTGTGAGGGCCCTTCCTCCGGTTCTGAGATTCCTTCTCACATCAGGGTACATTACCTTCCCCTGACTGATCAAGCCTCCACCTGCTCTTTTCCCTAGGAACTTCATACTGTGTTTGTTGCACTAATGATGTAACGATGTCAAGATGTCAAGATGGTGGCTGTCCGCAGCAGGAGCTGAATGCTGAGTGACCGCTGCTCCTAGGGGACTGCAAAGGCCACCGGGAGCGCGGCATGGAAATCGAGCTTTGTGCCAGAGGAGGGGGGGGGGGCTCCCTATGGTGCAAGCTTGAAAACACCAAGGGAGGGGTTTGCAGAGGGTCTACCCAAGCAAGGATAGGCAAGGAGAGCTCGACTGACCTCATCCGACCCAGGTGGGGACACGCGTGCGGGGGGGAGGGGGGGACGATTAGCGCCTCCCAATTTGGCCGCAATTTAAGCGCTGAGGCCCCCAGCCCGACCAATTTCCACAGTGCCTGACCTTAAGATGGCAGCGAGCAGGCTCTAACACTTCTCAGGGACAGTGCCCAACAACGGCAGTTCGACAGGGGGAGCCACCCCACACACCTTTACACCCCACCCAGCTGCTGGGAGGGGCAAGGGGCCATAAGAAGCCGTCCTCCCTAATCTACGGTGAGCACATTAAGCGGCAGAGGTGCTAAAGACCTCATTTCCCCTGGAAGCAGCTCAAGGTCCCGAAGTATCCCAGACTCTAAAGTGTCCGGGGGGGTGAGGGGGGCGGCTCCATGCGGTCCGAGTATTGAAGCTATATGTCGCCCAAGAAGACGCAAGGCAATGGAGTCTCTAACTACTTCACCCCGTCGGACACCAGGGTGGAAAAGGAGAATACTGCACGCCCTGAGGATGGAATGGCGCTCACTCATGAAGACCTGCTAGCGTCACTCGGCGACTTCAAGAAAGAGCTCCAGGAGGACATAAAAGCAAATATTAGTGCCTCCTTTGAGGAGTTTTGTGCGGAGATGAGCTCTAAGATGGTACCGTTTTAGGCCGACGTGGACTCAGTAGACACAGGCGCTCTGGATCTGGAGGCGAAATGCTCCTGCCTGACCCTATAATGGCAACTGAAAGGCATCAACTCTCTTGCCTGACACCAAGATGGCCACCACAGTGGTCCTTTACCACCATGAGCTAGAACTCCCACATTGGTGTGAAGAGCCACAGGCTTACTCCGTATGGAACACCAGGGGCCCCATTTGTTTTTGGACTGTTGCACTGTACTCGCCGTTCACGGCGTTCAATCCCAGATGCTGCCTGTACCTGCCTTCTATTGAACTATGACGATGCACCACGGGCTGAAACTAAAACTGTTTATACTTTCGCAGAGCCTGAGTACCCTTGGCCGCTGCCCGGTGGAGCTGTCCCATGCAGCAATAGCGAAGTCTATCTCTGGGTCACCCCGTTGTCGTCACCTACCCATCGGACATTGTTTTGCATGGTTTTTCACGGTTTTATCTGTCTCTCTCCTCGACTGCCTTGACTGCTTTGTTCCCCCAGGAGTACTTTCTCCCTTCAGATCGACCTGACTCTGTCTGCTTACCTATCCCCTGTCTTCATTTCCCCCACTTCCTTCCCTTCCTCATATGACGAGTGTCTTGGATATGCTACACGCTAATATCTTATATTATTGTATAAGCTCACATTTTTCTCCTAAGCATATACTGGTAATTGCAACTGTAACTGCTGTAACTATGTAACAATGTTCTGAAACAATGTCCTATCTCATGTAAAGCACTCTTGATACCTCTGGGTCTAGCCAGCGCTACATAAAAGTTTTCAAATAAATAAAAATAAATAAATAAGGGGATTGCCTGGAAAGATGTCGAAAGTTATGATCCAGATTGTCGGAATGGTAGCCTTGTGGCCATAAGCCATTGTGGGGTAGGGAGAGAATGCGGGTAGCTGGATCTCGGGTCTTGGCACAAGGAAGGCAGCCCATAGTGGGGGGAGAAAGGGAGAGATGCTACATGTAGTTGGCTGAGCTTCTTTTGCTCACAGACCTACCTCTGGTCCTAACTCTAGTCTTGCCAGTACGGGAAGTGAATGGTCCCGTGGCAGATGGGAGTGTTAGTCGGGCTTCCTGGATGTATACGATCGGAGACTAGAAGAGAGACACCGCATGATTGGAGTCATCGTGTGGGCACTATATTGTGCGTAGCGCACTGCCATAGTTCTTAAATTAATAACAGAGGACTAGTGAGACTTGGCTATTTAAAAGAGAGGGGTCTTTAAAAACATGAAAGGGTATTGTCCTGGTTGTAGTGGCATCAGCCGGGGTGGATTAGCCGGTACAGTCTTGGGAGGGTGATGCCAAATCGGTTGCAGGAGTGGGCACTATTTTGGATTGGTGATGGAAGTAAACCTGTATGTTTGCTGATCACGATAAAGGTATATGGGAGCAAATCACATATTGTTATAAATGGGGGTCTCTAGTTCGCCACGGTAGGCACCTTTGTTCAAATATGGACCCTTGCTTCTAGTCATGGAAAGGGGGATACACACTCTAGATAAACCCTGCTCACCACCTTGGTAGCTTTGCATGAGCAGACAGGCTTATCCCAAAGGCAATGTGTAAAGTATTTGTACTCAGAGCTCACAGTAATACAGTGATAACACCACAAATGACACCACACATTTAGAAAAATCAAGTATCTTCATCTAAACTTAACAAGACCAAAATGACAAAAATCCAACATACACAATTAAAAATATGACTTTCAAAAGATTTTAGCAACTGAGTCCATAGAAAACAATGGATGCATGATTTCTTGCATAGTACCTGTTGTTGCGACAAAATTCACGAAGCCAAACAGCTGCAGCGATGGGAAGCGTTGAAAAACAAAGAAATGCATAGTTTCCTGAGACCTTTGTGGATGCGATGCGACAGTTACGTTGTGTACAGGGTAGTGGTGCGTAGGGTCCGGTCTGTAGGGGGAAGTGATGTGTCTGAGATGACTCCGATTCATTGGTGATGTATCGGGTAAAACTTGCCGCACTGGGACATGCGTGGAAATCCGGGATGCATTGGCAAATGATGCAGTGGCGTTGAGGAGAGATGCGTCGATTTCTTCAGCTGCGATCCCTCAATGCTTCGATTCTAGCAGCGGCAACAGGTGTTGAATCGGTTTAAGCAGCGATGATGCGTGGAGATTCTTCTCGCATCATGGCGCTGCATCAGAAAACTGTGGCAAGAAGTGCGATACGTCAATTTTCTTGTTGTTGCGTTGCTTTCCAACTCCCAGCAGGTGAAACAACCTCCAGAGGCCCCACACAGTCACAGGCACTTCTTGGCAGGTCAGAACTTCCAGCAAGGAAGTTCAGGGGAGCTTGGGGTGAAGACTTCAAAACAGGAGGCAAGCTCTACTCAAGCCCTTGGAGACTTTCCTCAAGCAGGGGACACAGCACACAGCAAAGTCCTTCTCCTTTCCTTGGTGGAAACAACAACTGCAGGCCAACCCCAGATGCACAGCAAAGGGGAGTCATTCGCCTCATTTTCTCCAGCTCTTCCCCTTGGCAAAGGGTCCTCTTGATTCATGAAGTAGTCTAAAGTTCAGGGGTTTTATGTCTAATGCTTATACCCCAAAATGTATTTGTTCTCTTTGGGCAGAGAAGCCCTGTGCTCAGTCAAGCCAGTTCTGTCCTCTCTGGTGCAGCTTCCTGGCAGGGGGTGGAGATAGCATTGTGGAAGACAGACCAGGCCCATTCGTGTGAAAGGAAATTTCCCCCTACTCTACATGCAGTCTATTAAGCCCAGACCTAATTCATCAAGCTTTCTGGAGCCACTGCTCTTCCCCAGCCCCTGACACTCCAAACCCAGACAGTCAATCCACATCCTAGCAGAGGCACACAGGATGGCTAAGCAAAAAAGACCTACTTTCTAAAAGTGGTATTTTTAAACACAGAATGTAAAAAACACCCTCACTAAAAGATGCATTTTAACGTTCTGAGTTCAGACATACAAAACTTTATTTTCCTATCTTGTTCCCAGGGGTAGTTATGTTTATAAGATGTTATAAGCAAACGCTCCATTCTATCCTGTAGGGACAGATAACCTTTCAATGATGAAAAACGAAATTGGCAGTAGTTCATTATCAGGACATGCCACACGCATCAGGGCATTTCTTACCTTTCACAAACACTGCACCCTGCCCACAGGGGTACCTTGGGCGTACCTTGGGGGTGATTAATATGTAAGAAAAGGAAGCGTTAGGGCCTGGCAAGTGGGTGCACTTGCCAAGTAAACATGGCAGTTAACAACTGTGCACAAACACTGTAGTGGCAGGCCTGAGTTACCATTTAAGAGCTACTCATGTGGATGGCAGAATCAGTGCTGCAGGCCCACTAGTAGTATTTGATTGACCAGCCCTAGCATACTTAGTGCACTTTACTAGGGACCTACCAGTAAATCAAATATGCCAATAGGGGAGAACCAATTGTAACAACAATTTACACAGGGAGCACTTGCACTTTAACACTGATCAGCAATGGCAAAGTGCCCAAAGCATCTAAGCCAGCAAAAATGAAATCCATCACAGCATCAAAAATACAGGAGGTAGAGGCAAAAAGTCTGGGGAAACCACACCAAAGATGCCAAGTCTAACACATATCATAAATAAAATCCACTGGAATCAGAATGGATCCCTTTGAGAAACCTTGAAACATTCATGCAATAGCATATTCTAACCCTACAAATAGTGAAAACTCCTATACATAAGGATTGAAAACCATGTCAGCATATACACTATTACACATACAGGCCTACGGGCTTTGTCCTGGTGATCACACTGATAGTATCAGGCCAACAGTCTTTGTCAATGCATGCTTCATTAAAAGTCCACAGCATATGGTTTTACAAAACGGAAATTTTGTTATTTATCATGAATAAGCCAAACCATTTGGATTTGACATTACTTATCACAACTGAAACATGCAAAATGAGCATGTCTCATTATGGTCCCTAGGCTGCCTACAAATCACTCTGGACCATCAACAGACAGGGACCATTACCTCTTTACTCAACTCATCATGGGCTCCCTGGGTGGGATAGTAATACCTCTCCTCTCAACTCCTCACAAACTTCCCGTGCCGGCTAGTTCCATGGTGCTAAAGGTTTTCATGTGGCTGAGGTTTCCTTTGACTCTATGGCAAAATGAGACGTACAAGTGGTGCAAATGATGGATAATATCTTGGGCCCGCTGCTCCAGTCTTCATGCAGTCCTCATGGGATTTGTTGTGTTTTTCTGCTCGTGACACACAACAAGCTCCACTGGTATGGTCTGGTGCCTCCTTAAAGAATTATTTCTGCCTTCCCAACCTCTAGCACTGCTGTTTTTTTCTCTTTAGAAGCAGCTCAGCTGTAGGGTTTGGGTCTTATCCTCTTGCCAAGTCCTAAAGATCTCCTTCAATAGATGTGGGTGAATTTAAAAGTGAAATTGCCTTTTGTCTCCTGTCAAGGACATACAGGGATGCTCCAAAGGCAGAAGAAAACAAATACGCCAAACACAGTTACCTAAAGGAGCACTGTCAGCAGCCGAGCAATGTAATTACTTTATTGGTAAGTTCATTGAGATAATTATGTTGCCTGGTGTGGTGTTTTCAACATTTAAATAAACAAGGACTCGAAGATTTGAAGAAAGCAGGTAAGGTTTATTGCACCTCATCCACCAACAGCCAGCACCCAACTGACAGGTAAGAAATCAAACAATACAATTCCAAAGCAAACATTCTTTAAAAGAGCATTACATAACTAAATTCTACATTCTAGTTATATGCGTGTAAGTAGGATTACTTAACATCAATATCACACATGTATGTATGTATTTTATTTTTTGTAAAGCACACATATCACCATTCGGTCTCATAGCGCTGACAGAGGGTTTGGGAGATGCAGAAAAAAGGGGTATTACGCCAGTGCCTTAAATAGTAGTGTTTTGAGTTCTCTCCGGAAGATTTTATTATTCTGGTTGGATCTTAAGGCCATAGGCAGGGAGTTCCATGCCGTAGGGCCAACCTTCGAGAAGCTCCTATCTCCATTTCTAACAGTTCGAACTCTTGGTATTTTTAGGAGATTTTTGTTTGAAGAGCGCAGTGTTCTTTCCGGGCAGTATCCCTGAAGTTTGTTTTTTAGATATTTGGGGCCCTGTCCATTTATTGATTTGTGCACTAAGCAGCAGATCTTGAACCTTATGTGTTTTCTGACTGGGAGCCAGTGCAGTTTCTTCAGGCATGGGGCAGAGGGAGTGCGTGGGGGCAGGTCGAGAGTCAGTCTAGCTGCTGCATTTTGGAGTGTCTGCAGTTTAGTTAGTATACCTTCATTCGCATCTGCCAAAAGTGCATTACCATAATCCAGGCGGCTGGTGATTAGGCCTTGTATCAGTGGTTTACGGTAAGGCAGGGGTAGCCATTTGAATATTTTCCTTAGGCTTCTCATAAGGCCTATGCAGGTATGGACTACTTTGTCTATGTGGGGTGCCATGGTCAGCTTGTCGTCTAGGGTGATGCCCAAGTTCCGAACGGTGCTTTTCGGGGATGGGGAGGTCCGAGTTCCTGTGGCCACCACTCCTGAGATTTAGCAGCGCCGAAAAGCATTATTTCGGTTTTGCCTGTATTCAGCATCAGGAAATTATTGGTCATCAAGGCCTTTATCTCTAACATGCAATTCCTAAATCTCACTCTTGTCTCTGATGATCTTCCTCCTCAACAATGAAAAATAAAAAACAATGTAAATAAAACAAAGAAAGATACATGAATGTATAGAATTACATAAGTGACATAAAAGTGTATTAAACATAGTCTTTCATATACACCGGAAGTCTGTGCAGTCTTTGATTTCTTACTCTAATAACATTAGGAACCCCAGAAGTACCTGTGGCGGAATACAAAGTACTAGAGAACTTGGAATAAGAATTAGCATCCTTACAGTGGGCATCTGGTAAAGAAACATCAGAATTTACGACTACAATACAACTCTTATTCCATACTCTTCCATCACTAGTTTTGACAGCATTCTTGAAGATTTTTAATACAGATTTGACATCAGTATATTTGGACCAAGGTTGACAACCAACTGGAACTTTGATCTTGACAAGATCACCTATTTTTACTACTTGAAACTGGATATGCGGTAGGCCCTAATTCTGTCCTGCAGTGCATCTTTCCAATTCAAACCATTGACTCTAGCAAGTTGTATACATTCTTTGAGAGTTTTGTTGACTCTCTCTACTGCTCCATTAGTTTCTGGGTGATAGATTGCACATCTTATTTGAGAAACACCACATTTGTCTAAAAATATTTAAATATATTTGAGCAGATCTGTGGACCATTATCTAAGAGAATACTGTTGGGAAAACTCTCTCTCTTAAAAACTTCCTCTAAGAATTTGATAACAGCTTCTGAAGAAATATCTCTAACAGCACCCACCTCAATCCACCTTGAATAAAGATCTAGAACAACAATCAGGTAACGAATGTCTCTCATTCCATGTAGAGAACCAAGAATGTCAATAGAAATATCATCCTAGAGTAATTAGGCAATTTCCTGCAAACCATAGGTATCTGTTTGGTCTTAAGAATTTTATCATTAGTACAGCATTCAACACACTCTCTAACCATCCTCTCAATCTCCAAGTCCATCCCAGGCCACCAGAATTGTAACCTCAGCAACTCTTTTGTCTTTACAATTCCCAGATTTCCATTGTTAGCAAAATTTAGTAGTTTACTCCTAATACCCACAGGAGGAACCAATTTCGTACCACGAGCAAGCATACCATCAACAACTGAAAGTTCTTCACTAACAAGAGCTCAAGGCTTCTCTAAATGTTTGTTATCCTTCAACAATTCCATTACACTCTTTATTTCATCATTTTTATCCATTTCAGACTTCCAATCTTTCTCACTAAATGTGCCATCAGTAATTTCACATACATTAATAACTTCTTCATCTTATTGGCACACTTCATCTTCACCACACTCATTAACATCAACTAATCTTGAAAGACAATCAGCCGATTTATTAATAACACCAGGAATATATTGAACTTCAAAATTGAATCCTTGTAGAGAAAGTAATCATTTCTTAATTCTAGACCAGATAGCATCTAGACCTTTTTTTGAAAATACTTCCCTTAGAGGCTTAAGGTCTGATAACACACTAACCTTAGTTCCCCAAATGAGATTTCTGAATATCCTTAGAGCCCAATATATGGCCAAAGACTCTTTTTCTATAACTGAATAGTTAAGTTCTGATCCTCTAAGACACCTAGATGCACAAGCAATTAAGCACTCTTTTCCATTTTTTTAAGTAAGATTGCACCTAGACCCTTATCACTAACATCTGTCAAGATGTACGTGGGATCACCAGGAACAAACACATGAAGAGAAGGGGCTTTTCTCAATTCTTTCTAGATAGAAACAAACTATTTCATACACTCACTTGACCATTGAAAGGCTACATTCTTCACAGTGAGTCTTCTCAAACTATGAGTTTTGTCTGCGTAGTCTGGAATGAATTTACTATAAAATTCAACCATGCCTAAAAAAGAAAGAAGCTCATCTTTATTGACTGTTTCAGAGATTTTAGTAATAGAATATACTAATTCATTTTTGGGAAATACACCTATTCCAGTCATTCGATGGCTAAGATAATTCACTTCTTCTACCCCAAACTTACACCTATCCTTTCTAAGTGACAAACCAGCCTCTCTGAGTCGTTCCAACACCGCATAAACACGTGCATTGTGTTCACGCATGGAATTTCCATATATCAAAAGATCATCTTAGTAGCATTTGACGCCCAAGAGCCCTCTAAGAATCCTTGTCATGATTCACTGAAACACTGAGGTAGCGGAATTAAGGCCAAATGGCATCCTGCAAAACTTAAATGTACCCATGGGAGTCACAAAAGCCGTCAACTCTTGTGAGGAAACATCTAGCTCTACCTGATGATAGGCTGAGGCCAGATCAAGAGTGGTGAAGTATTTTGTGCCAACTAACGTTCCTACCTTCTCATCAATGTTTGGCAAAGGAAATTTGTCTACGATGACCTCCTTGTTCAAGGAGCGCAAGTCAATACAGAGGCGTAATTCACCACTAGCTTTCTTAGCTACCACAATGAGGGCCAACCATTTGGTGGCCTCTACTGGTTCAACAACCCCAATATTTACCAGTTTCTCAATTTCATTTTGTACACCAGCTTGTTCATATAACGGAATTCTCCTTACTTTCGCAACTACAGGCACAGCACCTTCTCTTAACCTAATACGATGTTTGTATCCTTTGAGACAACCAAGACTGTCTCTAAATACATCTGAAAATTGCTCAGCAAACATGGAAGATAAATCATTTACCTCTTGAACCTGAACTTGTGGTGAAGCATTAGGATTAAGCTGTACACCAAGTAAACGTTGATGAGGCCACCCCAGAAGGGAATCACCACGTTTAGCTACATATATTTTTCCTGTAATCATACGACCACACAACTCAATGGTAGCAAAAAAAATATCCCGACATTTTAATCAGGATTCCTCCATAACCCAAAGGTGAAAGATCATTTTTAACAAGTTTAACTTTGTTATAAAAATGTTGATGGAAAACATCCTCTCCTATCATTGTCAGATGAGAACATGAATCAAATTTGAAATTAAGTAAGATATCATCAATTCCCACCATATGAGAGGGATGTTCTGCTATTTTCCCACCAACTTGAAACGTGAAAACGTTCACTTGTTGCTGCTTTTTTGTGGTGGAATCACCTCTATTAACCTTGCTTTAGCAATATTTTGTAAAATGACCCTTTCGACCACATGTGTTGGACATCACTCGTAAAGCAGGACAGAAAGAAGCATTAGCTAAATGTTCCAAACGTCCACACCTAAAACAAACAGGTCTACCTCCTTGCATAGAGATACTAGTACTAGCAGACATAGAATTACTTTTGTCCCAGTTCACTGTGTTATTTTTTTTACCTTGACAAACGGCTTCCTCCACTTAAGTTTCAACTTTAGCTTCGGATGTGGTAGATTTATCTCTCTCACCTTTACGTGCATCAACACATTTCATCATGTGTTCTACTTGTTTTGCAACAGATAATACCTCTTCTAAAGGAGGTTCATCTTTCAACCATAAATCCTTTTATATATTGTCATGTGCACATTTTAAAACAAATTGATCCCTAATTCTCTCCTCAACTGCTTGCCCAAACTTGCACGACGAAGCTAATTTCCTTAGTGCTGATTCAAACTCTTCAACTGATTCGTCTTTTTTTTGTTCTCGAAGACCGAAATGGTATCTCTCCATTATAGTACTTAACCTTGGGAGGTAATGACGATCAAGTTGTAGAATACATATTTCATATTCATTAAGATTTCTCTGTTCAGCTGCACTAAGTTCTAGTAAATGTTCTAAAACTTCTTGTCCTTCACCACCAAGACAATGTAATAATAATGAATGTTTACGTTCAGCACTTAAATTGGCACCACATACTCTGGCATAATTTACAAAAATATTTTTCCATTTTTGCCATTTCACATTAGGTTCACCTGGACTCGTTAAAAAGAAAGGAAGTTGTGTTACATACTGCATAATGCCCTAATAATATCACTTTGCAGACACCTTCAAAGAAATTAAAACAGTACCTTCAGTCACAAGTTGTTTCTTTCTTAATAACAACCAATAATATATGCTAGATAAAACTGCAATATGGCACAAAATATCATAATTTATAAATTAAAAGAATACCTTCTTTGTTAAAAGATGCGTCTTTCACAGAAGATACTGGCTCTGAAGAATACACCAGGAAAAGAGCTAAAAATTGAGTTACATATATAAATATAGCTTGTTATTAAATATAACAAAGTTATCTATTAACTCTAATTAATCATTAATAAAATAATGAGGCTATGCTTTGTAAAATCGGAGATAATTGCACATTTATCGATCGATCGAGATCTTTGCACATTGAAACAGTCACTTGCGCTACACGAAACAACGTATTTCACCCTTCATTCATGGATGTGATCCCAACCTTCTAAAATGGCTTCTCGAAAATGAGTATTAACCAGTCATTGGTTGATGCTGACCAACAAAATGGTTTCTTTACGTCATGAGGTCCTCACGCAGCTGGAATGCAAAAGAAGAAAGGCTCAATCTCTTGCTTCATGTTTCTGAAACATACGATGCGTTGTTGCCTAGTTATACGGTCCTGCATCATAGGTACGCAGACACTAGGAATATGATGATGCGGCCAATCCTCAAAGTCCCACGTCACTGGAACGCTAAAGGCCTCACGTCACTGGAACGCACGGCAAAGAATTAATGCGATGCGGCCAAGTTTCAATAAAGTTTTGAAACGCATGCGCATTTCACCATAAATGCCACCCTCCGTTCTCCTCAACACACATCGGAAGACAATACTTCTTTGTAATCTTCACATTGCAAACGCAGAGATCAGCTGCTGGGGAAGTCTATGCTTCCCTTCACGCTTATGAACAGCCCATGGAGGAAAAACTTTTCCTGAGTTCTATGTAACTGGTGTTGAGGTGACCATGCACCCGCTCGTTGCCAAAGAATTGTGGTGTTTTCAACATTTAAATAAACAAGGACTCGAAGATTTGAAGAAAGCAGGTAAGGTTTAATGCACCTCATCCATCAACAGCCAGTATCCAACTGACTGGTAAGAAATCAAACAATACAATTCAAAAGGAAACATTCTTTAAAAGAGCATTACATAACTAAATTCTACATTCTGAATCTATGCTTGTAAGTAGGATTACTTAACATCAATATCACACCTGGACCCTTGACAGTGCTCTTGAAAGCAACCTTGCCTTCAGGGAATGCTGTGTGTGGCACCAGCTTGGTCCTGCCAGGGTCCTCCTTGCACTATAAGCCCTCTTGCTGGATAAGTTGCTTTCGAACACTGTATTGGCTGGGCAGTCTAATTTCCTTAAAGCAAGTACCATTAAAGTAATTGCATCGCCTGGCCTCTTACAGTGTGGAACAGCACAAGTATTCCTCAATCCTTAAAGTGAGAAGTACATACTCTACTTTGCAGTCCTCACTGCACTGGCACGACACCCCAGGCACACAGGTCTCCTCATTCTCTTGCAGGATGACAATGTGTTGAGCTAGAGTCTGTAATGCCCACTCCTGGACCACCCATAAATGGGCAAGGCCCTTCTTCAGGGCCCGCAAGTCCAATCTCAACTGGAACAGAGAGGGAGTCTGACAGCTGGTGTAGAGAGGCAGCAAAATTCCAGAGTACAAGCAAGGGATATCCAGACTAATGACAGGTGTGTGTCAGCTCATGCTGTCTTTTTCTATGTATTTCACAGTCTCTGTTAGAAATCGGGTCTCCGGTTGGTAGTGGTTAGCACCCTGTCCAAGTAGGGACTGAGCTCATTCACTGGTAGATCTGCTCAGAGCAGTCAGGCAAAACTAAAGAAGCAATGTGTAAAGAATTTGTGCACACACACACAGTAACACAGTGAAAATCCCACAAAAGTACTCCACACCAGTTTAGAAAATTGCCAATATTTATCTTAAAAACAAGACCAAAATGACAAAAACCCAACATATACAAATCAAGATACAAACTTGCAATGTTGAATGGAGTTGTGTCACTTAGAGACACAATAGTCCTGGAGTTAGCTATAACGGCGTGCTGGACGAAGTCAAATCTCAAAGTTCAGGGAAGACCACGAGGGAGCATGGGCTGGCTATGGAGTCGTAAAGACCCTGGTTACAGTACCTTGGAAACAATGAAAAGATAAAGACGTTGCTAGGCACCGAAGAGGTGAGGTGTCGCAAAGGCTGCTGTGGAATTGGTTCCTTACTGTCAGTGCAGGTCATTGGCATGTCGGTGCTGGGGACGGTACGTTGCACAACAGAGGTGAGGCGTCACTGAAGTGAGGCATCGGTTCCTTGAGTTGTTGTAGAGTCATTGAGCCAGTAATGCCTGGGAAGTTGCAAGGCACAGGGAAGGTGATGCGGCATTGGCTACAAGGCAGCAGTTCTGCTGCCCGTGCATGGTCGTTGAAGCATAGAGGGTCAAGGCACAGGCGTCAAGTTCTTGGTGTTGATGTCACACCACGGGGCCACAGGTACTGTGGCAGAGTCGTAGCCAAGTGTCATGGACTTCAGTGACATGGGGCTTGAGACTACCACTGTAGTGGTTCTTCAGAGGCTCTACAGCGGTGTCCAGGCCTGTGTTGTCCAGGCCTGTGTTGTCAGTCGAATGTTGTCGTGTTCAGCGAGGACCGCAGCTCCGATGCAGGGAGCGGTGCGGTGTGGAAGTGTGGCACCAGTTCCAAATAAGTGCTCAAAGTTGATGTGTGGATCTTCGTTTTAGCACAGCAACTCACTTCCAAGGGCCCAGGAACTGGATTTGGCACCACTTGATAGAGTAGGGCTCTCAGCAGAAAGGCCCAGATGCTGCAGGTGGGGTCTTTGAGACTTCCAACAAGAGGCAAGCTCAACTATATGCAGATGCAAGGATTAACTCCTCCCACCGCTCTAGCTCAGGAAAACTCAGCAGCCAGGTGATATTCAGGGCCCAATTCAGCTCTGTTTAGAGTGAATTCACAAAACCCAGCTGTCACTCTGACCCAGACGATTATTCTAGGGAAAGGCAGAGGCACCGACTTGATAAAGTACGGAAATTATAACTTTTTAAAAGTGGGATTTTCAGACCCGCAATTTAAAACCCAACTTCACTTAAAGATGCGTTTTTAAATTGCCAGAGATACCAAACTCCAATGTTCTATCTGCTCCCAATTGGAAGATACAGTTGTAAAGTGTTACAAGGCTTCTCCAATGCTAACCTAATGGAGAGATAGGTCTTGCTGTAGTGAAAAACGAATGTAGCTGTTTTTCACTCCAAAGACATGTAAAACTCACAAATACATGCCCTACCTTTTAAATACACTGCACCCTGTCCATGGGGCTATCTAGGGCCTACCTTAGGGGCGCCTTACATGTAATAAATGGGAAGGTTTGGGACTGGCAAGTGGGTGAACTTGGCAGGTCGACATGGCAGTTTAAAACTGCACACACAGCCTCTGCAGTGGCAGGCCTGAGACAGGTTTGAGGGGGTACTCATGTGGGTGGCACAATCAGTGCTGGTGGCCCACTAGAAGCAATTGATTTACAGGCCATTGGCACATGTAGTGCATGGTACTAGGGATTTAGTAGTAAATCAAATATGCCAATCGTGGAGAAACCAAACATACCATGTTTTAGGGGAGAGAGCATATGCACTTTAGCACTGATTGGCAGTGGTAAAGTGCCCAGAGTTTTAAAGACAATAAAAAGAAGGTCAGAAAAATAGGAGGGAGAATGTCAAAGATTTTGGGGTAACCATGCAGAAAGCACCAGGTCCAACAGCCTCCTCAATTCTTTGAGGAAGTGCAATGGATTAAAGATGGAGGTAGATTCACCTTTCTATGATTTGCTTCCCCATCCTGTTGGTGCCAAATCTTTGCTGCATCTCTTAGTGTCACTCACAGGACCCAGGCTACTGCCTGTCCTTCTCCTGGGAAGGTTTCAGAATTGCCCGGTTTCTTTAATCCAAATGTTTAAAGAATCAGCCTTTCAGGACTGGAGCCAGAGGTCCACCTTTCTCCTTTGTGTCCAATGGGATAACAACCTTCAAACCACAAGGAGGTACAGCTAACAGCTATGTAGATTCATACCCTACCCTTTGTTGTTCCAGAAAAAGGATGATCTACTTTTATGTGCCGATTGTGTTAAGAGTTTTTATCAAACAACAATGGTCCCCAGCATTGGAAGCATTCAACACACAATGAAATATAGACAGAGTCAATCTATATTTTAGAAAGACATATCCAGCCGGATAGGGGTCTTTCAGAGTTTTTACTCAAGATTCATGTATTAAAACACACGAAGTACCTTCCAACTGTCCGCCAGTGTGGACCACAAGCCTGTGTCCAGTACCAACACAACAGGTACAGAGGGTTGATATAAACAGCAAAGAAGGGCTTTTAAGGCAAATCAAGTACTCTACCAACAATACAATTGTACAGAGTATCACAACTAAGCACTACACATCCTATAGTAATCACAGTTAGTTTTTGTGCTTATGAGGTCGACGGCGTTTCGGACCCTTAATAAATCACAGGGTCCATCATCAGGACAATTACAATGAAAAGCCTTAGCGTTTTTGAGCCTCTAAAATGCCGGAGTGCCTCAAGGGATAGAGGCTCGAGCCGGAGGTAGCGGATACAGACAACAACCGCCCACAATCGAGCAGCGGGAGCCGCGGTACTCAGTGGTGTTCGTCGGCTGCCAGGAGACCGGATTAGTCGGTAGAGAATCACTCTTCACGCCAGGGCGGTTGTTGTCTGTATCCGCTACCTCCGGCTCGAGCCTCTATCCCTTGAGGCACTCCGGCATTTTAGAGGCTCAAAAACGCTAAGGCTTTTCATTGTAATTGTCCTGATGATGGACCCTGTGATTTATTAAGGGTCCGAAACGCCGTCGACCTCATAAGCACGAAAACTAACTGTGATTACTATAGGATGTGTAGTGCTTAGTTGTGATACTCTGTACAATTGTATTGTTGGTAGAGTACTTGATTTGTCTTAAAAGCCCTTCTTTGCTGTTTATATCAACCCTCTGTACCTGTTGTGTTGGTACTGGACACAGGCTTGTGGTCCACACTGGCGGACAGTTGGAAGGTACTTCGTGTGTTTTAATACATGCTTCTTGAGTAAAAACTCTGAAAGACCCCTATCCGGCTGGATATGTCTTTCTAAAATATAGATTGACTCTGTCTATATTTCATTGTGTGTTGAATGCTTCCAATGCTGGGGACCATTGTTGTTTGATAAAAGTATGCTCCCCGAGGTCCCTGCTGACTAATATTGGGGTCTCTTGTTGTTTTTTAATTGATTGTGTTAAGAGGTCTTTGATATACCAGCAGGGGGAGCAGAGCAAGTAACTCTTCAATCCACTTTGCTCAAATCGCGAATCTCATTAAGGATATCTCGGAGAAATGTGGACATCTTATACATATGTGAAAAAAGTCAAGTAGAGTAAAATAGACTCTAAATGTGAGTACTGAGCTCAGCAACTAATGTACACGAACACAGCAATAAATCTTGTACCATGTGCCAATCAATATTTATATTTTAGGTGCATTTTACCTGTAGTGCACAACTGTTTCAACTCTAGACATATGGTCTTTGGACACTGCTTTCAGTGATTTCTTTGTATTCCTTAGGCTTTACAACAAGACTTTATGCTGATCATAGCTTCTGCTGTGGTTAATTCCTTTACCTGCCTTGATGGTTGCTACTGCAGCTGTTAGGGAACTCAGCTGAATTATTAAATCGAGGAGATTAATGCAATTGCTGATGAAATTCACAAAGTCTTCATGGCTGTCCACAATTTATCGCTCCATTGTACACTTTGGCTCAGTTACTCTCCACCCAGAGTCCGCATTGCCCTCAAAACACATTGAGATCAGTCAAGGTTCCTTAAAAGTCAAATGTGGTGGGTATAGTATTCCCTTTATTTATGAAGATATTCAATTTTTTCTTCTTATTAAATCCATCATATTGTCATGCCTTCCCTTTCTTTATTTCATAGACTGATCATACATCCACCCCTGAAAATATTTACCTTGCACGTTGTCCATTTGATCTCGGTGGCTACTAAAAACAAATAATTCGCTTTGGAGCATTGTCTTGGATTGTCTTCAAAACAAAATGTAAACATTATTTTTCATGCTGCAAAATAACATTGGCCTTCATAAAGAGAAAATGATTAAAATACCAAGTCAATTATATGCATGTAACATGTTCCTAAACAGAATCGAATTGCAACTACCTGTTTTCAGCGGGGCAGTCACTGGAGCTGCTGCCCAACTCTTCTTCCCTGCTGTTGCCCGCGCTGGTTTCCTCCCGCCGCCTCAGCCCACAAGACCGCAGCAAGGCGAGCGAGGAGTGGGGAAACTACAGCGACCAGCCTGCCTTGCGGCGAAAGCCACCTACGCCCTCACCGCGCCCGGAGGCGCTTAAAGGACAGCTGAGCCTCGGTAGAGCGGGGGTCCAACTACCTGTTTTCGGCGGGGCAGTCACTGGAGCTGCTGCCCAACTCTTCTTCCCTGCTGTTGCCCACGCTGGTTTCCTCCCGCCGCCTCAGCCCACAAGACCGCAGCAAGGCGAGCGAGGAGTGGGGAAACTACAGCGACCAGCCTGCCTTGCGGCGGAAGCCACCTACGCCCTCACCGCGCCCGGAGGTGCTTAAAGGACAGCTGAGCCCCCACGTCACGGGCCCGCGGCGGGCTAAGCTCGGGCAAAGGGCGGGCCGCCTGTGGCCGTCAGAGGACTGAAGAGGACGGGATGGGCCACCTCCCTTTGCTCCCCGGGATCAGGATTTGTCTGGAACACCGATGGGAGTGCTATAACTTGGAGAGGAGAAGGAACTGAAGGCTGAACGCTTCGTACATTGGTCCATCAAAAACAGTAAGCCATAACATGAAGGACTAAGGGGGCTTCACCATTGTGAGTATAGGTACTATTATCCGGGACTTGGAGCAGCTGCTATATCGGACTATCTAGTTGGGTAACATGGCACCTAAAGTTAATACTCGCACCACAAAAGTGAAAACAAATATGCCTTTGACTCCCAAGGTAATTGTACAAGATCTGAACACATTGCCCCCTCTTAACATACAGCCGACTGCTATAGATTTAATGTTGCGGAAAGTTAACAATGAAATAGAGCGCACGGAGAGAAGGTTGTCGATAACTCCATTAATTGACCGCCCCACCACACCACAGGTCATCATTGATGAGTCAATAGTTATCTCCCCACATACTGGCAGAGAGTTCCTTACCCAGGACATACCTTGCGCACAGCTAGCCACGAGTACGCTTGAGGGGGTAGTCAAGTCAGATGAGAAAAAGTCTTCTAGCAAGAATATAAGATCTTGCCAGAAGAATCAAGGACCCAAGAAATCTAAATCCCGGTCAATAATCCAACAAAAGAGACCCACTGAGGAAGAGCATACTGAGGTCCTAGCGAACCATCAGATAGATCCTCCATCTTGGATGGCCGAAATGGTTCTAAATCTACAAAACTCCTTAGAACTTTTCGTAATGAGCCAGATTAAACCCTTAGTCAGTAGGTTGGATAAAATCATAAATGAGCTAAACAAGAGAGGCAGGACACAGGTTAACCCAGTGCACGCTGGTATTAACGGTAGCATTTCTACAACAGCTTCTAGCCCAGTCATCCAGCCTGCTACGTTAATTGATCACACTGCTAGTAATCAACACACTGTAGCACAAGACATAATACCTACTGATCCCTCCCCGCCTATGAATGCTGCATCAACCCAGGGCAGAGGGTCCAGCGTCATGGAAAGGGGGCCGAACACGTCAATAGCACAAGTCCAAAAGGGAAAATTGGTACAACACACAACTCGTGAAATTAACCCAAGAGTAGTAGACCCTCTACCTAGCATAGACCTACCACCTGAGGCATGCCCCTATGTAGTGGTACTCGGGGGGGGTTCCAGAATTAAAATCTGAGCAAAATGAGTCCTACCCCGAGCTTAAAAATAAGACAATAGCATGGTTGAATAAAAACAGACCGCTGGCAGGGAATAAAAGTGGAGAAATTATGAACGTGAGAAGGGTGAACTGGATTGGTAGGAAAAGTAAAGATCTGGTGGGCAACTGCATAATTGTGAATTTCCGAGATAGGAGACTGGTGGAACCCATATTGTCCAGTGGTTCCCCTTTTTCAACAAGCAACTTCAAAACGTTGCCACTGGGATATTTCTACCCCATACAACCCGCACCTTATGATTTTAGACACCTTCTGGGGAGAGTAGTCATGGGCCAACCTGCCAGTGGGATGGGTAGGTTTGCCACAAATGTTGTGGCGGTGCAAGAATCAGACGCTGCCATTTGGGAGAATAGATTTAGCCACCTTTTGACCTTAGAAGACAATGATTGACCACGAATATCCCAGGACCAAGTTGCGGAGTCTATCAATAGGGAGGACGACGCAATAAGATTACTGAATGGAGAAGGCGGGGTAGGAGGTTGATGCATAACAATGTTCTGTCACCTAAACTATCAGCCAGTCAAACAAATCTCCCAATGACAAGCGCTAACAGAGAAAACATTGAGGAGGTTGTAAATTGTCATTGCCCCCAAACATATCGCACACAGGAGGCAAACCAGAGGGTGGCATTGGCTCAGCTCCCGAGACAGAATCCTGGGGTTCATACTACTTCTTTTAGGAGCAAGGAAGGGCCGATATCCGATTGCCATAAAAAGGATAATCCAGCAAGGGATGCTGAGGGGGAGTTGAAGATTTTATCTTGGAACATTGCGGGCCTGGCTTGAAAATTTCATAATAAAGATTGAAGAGAGTACATTGGGGGGTTTCAGATAATTAGTTTGCAAGAAACTTGGGCACTTGATAGTAACCCCTTCATATGGCTGGATACAAAGTTTTTTTTTGTGCAGCGCAAAAAGCTAGCTCAGGTAGAGCCATTGGAGGTCTGGTGGTATATGTAGATTTGAATCTGAAAGGAGTATGGACGAGCCCACCGTGGTCGGCACATAATATTCAGGCGCTACGGTTTGTAAAATCAGGGCTTAGCTTAACACTGTTTAACCTATATAATGCAGGGACCACCAAGGGAACTAACCCTACATTACAGGAACTAGACCTTAGACTCCAACAGGAGCTAGATCATACAAAAGGGGCCACGGAAAAATCTTTGGTAGTCTTGGGTGATCTCAATTGTCATCTGTGTCCAACTCTGTTTCCCCTGAATGAAGACTGGTCTCGATGTTCTATAGAGAAGGGCCCGCATTTTGAACATTCCACGGAAGGTTTAGCCTTTAGTAATCTACTAAAGAACTACGACCTGGAACACATAATAGATTTGGCCAGCTTAGAAGAGGACGGGTCCCTCATTCCTACCTTCAAAGGTAGAGGATGTTCCTCCTATATAGATTATATCCTAGTGTCTAGGCAGGCCAAAAAATTAATCAGTGTGGTGGGGATTGAGTGAAGCGCATTGAGTGATCACAACCCCCTATTTTTTACATTTAGACAGTGGGGCCGCTCCAAGTCTAGCCTCCCAATGGACAGTGTGATGAAAGCAACTGATCAGGGAAGGAGGCTCAGATGGGCAAAAATTGACGGGGAATCATTCTATAAAGAGCTAATGTTACAAGGGAAGGCTCAGATTGAGGAATGTTTAGTCCCCATGATAGAGGGGAGCAATCTGCTCGGGGCATTTAGCTCAGTGACTAAGTTGGTAGATGGCCTATTAAAAACAAAAGCCCCAAAGAGGAATAATGGGCAGCCGAGGTGGTTTGATAGTAAGTGTTCACGAGCCCTGCGAGACCTAAAATCTAGCTTAAAATCTAAGCCCAGGGACTCTTACAGAATAGTTCAGTGCAGACGTACGTATAAAAATACACTGAAACAAAGGAAGACCACCTTACAGACAGAAGCCTGGGCAGATCTGAGAGAGGCGGGAGAAAGAAGGGATATGTCCCAATTCTGGAGGATCATTAACAGCCCATGCTTTCAGGACAGTAATACCCCAGAGATCGGGACGAGTATTTTACCAGAGCAATGGGTTTCGCACTTTGAAGGATTGTATTACTACAAACAGAATTCAGAAATGGATTGGGGTGGGGTTGTTCAACAGGGTCCAGGTATTGAATTTACCCTTGCAGAAATAACAGCAGGGATCCAAGGCCTTACACGTAATAAGGCGCCGGGTCCTGATGGCTCTTCGCCTGACTTATATTTGAGTAAGGTAGATCTTTGGGCCCCCATCCTCACCAGAGTGTTAAACACAGCCGTTCAGCTTGGCTTACCTCGATCTTGTTCCACAGCGGTCATTGTCCCCATCTTTAAGAAGGGTAATAGGGACAACCCACAATGTTATAGACCAATCTCCCTGATTGATGTCTCAGCAAAAATCTTGGGGCGGGTAATCCTGCAAAGGCTTGTGGACTGGACTGAAAAACACCATCTAATTACGGATAGTCAGTACGGTTTTAGAACTGGAAGGTCCACAAGCGATCAATGCCTCAATCTATATTTGCTGGTAGCTAAATATACTAAAACTAGCAATGAGGCCATGTACCTGGGCTTCATGGATTTAGCTGGGATGTATGACGTTACAACGCATACTTTTACAACGCCTACCTTTACAACGCATTTTTTATAACGCGAAATCTTTTACAATGCATTCCATTACAACGCATGCATTTACAACGAACTTTTAAAAACTACCTTTACAACGCATTCCCTTACATCGCATACTACCTTTACAACGCATACCATTACAACGCATAATATTACTTTGCAAGTAAGGTAAGTATTGGATAGTGTAGGGGTAAAAATTACTATTCTAACTCCAGGGGGTGCAACAGTAGGGTAAGTGTTGGATAGTGCAGGGGTAAAAATTACTATTCTAACTCCAGGGAGTGCAACAGTAGGGTAAGTGTTGGATAGTGTAGGGGTACTATGTGTTGTAATGCTATGCGTTGTAATGGTATGCGTTGTAAAGACTGTGTTGTAATGACATGCGTTGTAGTGGTGTGCGTTGTAGTGTCATGCGTTGTAATTGTTGAGTTGTAAATGCATGCGTTGTAATGAATGTTGCGTTGTAAAAGTTTCTTTGTCATGGTAGTGCGTTGTAAAAGTTGCGTTGTAAAGGTTGTATACCATTTAGCTGCAGCCTTCGACCATGTCAACAAGACTAAGTTATGGTGCCTGATGAGTGACATGGGAATTGACCCTGGTCTGATTAACATCTTGAGTGAGCTGCATCAGGAAACAACAGATAGGGTACGTTACAACACGGAGGGAGGTAACACGGACCCATTTCCCTGTACAAGTGGAGTGTGACAGGGTTGCATTTTAGCACCCTTTCTGTTCTCGCTCTACATCAACAACCTAGAGCGGGCATTGCTTGCTCTTAACTCGGACTGCCCAAGAGTAGGATCGCGCCACATTCCGGTGCTCTTATATGCAGATGACGCGGTCCTGCTCGCTCACACACCAAGGGGCCTGCAATGCTTAATCAATGGTTTTGTGAAGTTTATGGGGACCTTGGACCTTTCGGTAAACTTGAGTAAGTCTTTCGTGATGTTAGCTGGTACTAAACCGTGTAAAAGGTTTGCATACAAGATAGGGAACCATACATTAGAAAAGGTAAAGTCTTTTTCCTATCTAGGGCTACTGTTTGATGGGGCACTCCAATTTAGATCCTTGGTGGAGGACCGTTGCGCAAACCTAATCTCCACAAATGGGGTCATAGCAAACTACGGGCGTTTGTCCCCTGAACAGGTTCTGAATCTCTACAGATCGATAGGTTGTACGGGTCAGAAGTGTGGGGTTATGTGAATGTAGACCAATTGCAAGTTGAGGAAAATAAATATATGCGAAGGATTTTAAAAGTACCTCAGTGCACCTCAGCTGCAATTGTACATAGCGAACTGGGGAGACCGTTTATTGAGGACCAGATTAAGTTAAAACCCATAATGGCATGGCTGAAAATCTGGTCAAATCCCGAGGCAGTCTTAAGTAGACAAATTATGGAAGACTGCTTGCACAGGGATAAAGGGTTAAATATCTCCTGGTTAAATTACGTCAAGACTGCCCTGGAGGGTATCGACCGGAAGGATCTGTTTATTAACCCCAACTCCATTTTATTCTCGGATAAACCAAAAATTAAAAGATTGTTATCCGATCATTTTGTGAAGTGTAGATCAGCAGGGGAATCAACTAAACAATCAGTAGCGGCCCTTAGCCTCATAAAAAATGAGGGCATGGAGCCATACCTGTATCTGGTACACAACACACAATATAGATTTTTAATGACCCACCTTAGGTTTAACCTACTATCAAATTTACTGGCGGTTCCCGCAGGCTTTACACTAACAATTGCACAGAAGGGTGCCTGCGGCTGCGACAATAGGTCACCGCAGGACACCCTTCATTTTGTACTTTTGTGCCCCTTTTTTAAGTTCCCTCGGTGTAAATATCTGGTAAAAATTAAAAAAAAAAGAAAATTTTAGGCATGCCAAAACAGCATTACTTTATTTGCAAAGAGCCAATGAGCCTTGGACACTCTTTTGTATTATGAATTTTTTAAGGCTCGCCGTGAGGTTAAGAAACACAAGAGGAGTCAGTTAACCATGTGGTTTTTTAGTATGTATTCTTTTTATCTGTTTGTACTGGTAATTCGAGATGATTTTCAGATGTATTTAATTCTTTTTTAACCTGGTACATATATTTGTACTTTTATGATGTTTTTCTAATCATCAAATAAAGAATTACTGAACTGAATTGCGAAATAGCACAGCCTTCATCCCAATATGTATAGGGCAGCCTTTGTTCATGTATATTCCTGAACCTTATGCACTTCCTTGAGTAGTGAGGTCATTAGCCCCAAAATGAGACATGACCAGTGATACCTACAGGCTGAAATTGACAGTTACTTTATCATGTATGGCAGAGTGGACACGTGGCTAAAAGGCTCAGTTGCTTCGATTCTGTTCTCCATATCTGCGTTCTCATCCCTAATTTGGCAGTTATTCACAAATCATTAGATCCTATACAAATACTATATACTGCAGGGTTGGATTGTGATTTAAAATCGCCGGGGCATGATTAAAAAAAGTGGGCCACATTTGCATACTGCCTTTCCACAAAACACTGCTTCGGCGTAATTTTATATAAAAAAAAGGGGGGGGTGCGGGTGTTTTAAAAAAAATAGTTTACAATGGTGACACACACCTGAAAACAAGTGAGGCCACTTCTGCTCAGGCCCCGCCCCTCTCAATATGCATACATTAATTGACAGGCCCAGCGAGAGAAAGGGAATGACATCTCGTGCCTGCTGATAAAAGGGAGGTAATGGACGCCCGTCTGCCTTCAGAAAGGCCACTTAGGCACCCACGGGGCGGCAGGCGGCATCAAACAACCCAGAAACAGCCAATTCGGCCTCAATCGACTGTGCAAAAAAGCAACCCACAGCTAGAACTGGACACCGCCCAATGCCCGAGTGCCCGTTACCAATCCGATGCTGATATACTGCTTTGCATAGGGTGCCTTATACTTAAAAAGCTCTTGTTCCAATATAAATGTTTTGTTAAATTGCATTGCTGCCCAATCAAACAAGGCTTGCATTATGTAGAGTTCCTGCTGCTTTCTGTTTTGATATTTTAGCAATATTTTGTAACGACAAATAAATAACAAACTTAACAGATATTTGGTTATTTTTATTTTGTATGTACATTTTAATAGCTGTCAGTAGAATACCATGTATTGCTAATCTTGTGTGTGGAATAATAGTGCGTATGGAATAAAGCAAGAGTGGGGGTCCTGTCAATTTTTATTGTTTACTCGGTTGGATGCTCATGCAGAATGTTGCTCGTGGTATTCCCCATAGTGTACAGCACATGTCGCTAAAATAAAAAAAATAAAAATGCTAAGTATACTCCATCTGCATTTGCCGTCTCTAACTACAAAATATTAAAATGATGGATGCGTGCCTGCATCTATATATCAACCTACGTCACTTATCGCATCTGTATGAGAAGCAATTGGCTACTCCCCAGTGGTACGTGATGCAGTGTAGCTTCTGGTTGATTGTTGTGTTTGAGAAAATTATACTTCTGCGGATATGAATGCAAACAGTGCTCTAATGTTCCCTCGTTTCCAGAGTCATCAAAAGGCATCTGCCTTGCACGTAACTATATTAAAGCACATACTTCATATAAACTGCCTCTCCAATTATGTATCATTTTCCATTTGACATCTGGTGTTTAGCCAGAAGGAGGAGCTTTAGTTGCATGAAAAGCCTACAGCGTCATTTTCCAGCGGTTATGTACCAGCTGTTAGCTTAACTTTGAAGTAAAAAGTTATACTTTTACAGAAATGCTTCGGGGAATTAATTTTGCCAAACATAAAAAAATAGTACATATTAAAAGAAAAAAATCTAACATTCAGGGAGATATTTCCGTATGTCGTTGGTTATGGCAACAGTGCATCCCTCTGCACAGGAACTGACAGATTTCAAAATCATGGAAAGGGAGTGATAAACAATGGAAAATGTTACTCCAAGATATATAACCATACCAGACAAATTTTAAAATAGTACTTTCGGTGACATGAAGAAAGGTTAGGGTGTCACATTCAGAAATATTTCATGGAAGTTCTTTGAAAAGGGGGTTAAGCACAACATGTAATTTTCTATTATTAAGTCCAAAAGAGTGATATTTTTGGAAACAACGCTTAGGTCTTAATATTTTATGACGAATTATAGTCTGGCAACATTATCCTGGTACCAGACAGCTGCTGTTTTAAAGGGATTTCGTTTTATACACGGAGGAGTCCTTTAAAGCAAGCAGAAGCCAAGAATGCGCAAGAAGTGAACATTGACTCCGGAACTGCAGGAGCCATCAGATTTTGAAATTGTAGAAGAACCCTCTGACCTGACCAGTACGTTTGTTAATGTGCTTGTACTCAGACTGTGTCGTGTAAAAATGCCTGAACTCCACTTGCTGTTGTCATCCCTATGCTGACATAAATAGTATGTCTGGCTCATGCCTTCTTCTCGTGCCATACTGTAACATGATCTTAAAGCTGCACACAGTCTGCTTGGTATGGTCCTGGCCTCCTTCACTTTCATCTAATCTTCTAAACTGAATACTATGCTGCCAGTATGCTGACTTCCAGCATTATGGGCCTGACCTTTGCTAGGACAACGTTTTCAAGTTGGATCGCAACATTTGCCATATTCTGTATGTAAATCAGTCGCATTCAGCATGAATATATAAATATGCCATCTTAAAATCACAATTTTTTTCGGCTAGGCTTTTTCAAGCATATATACCCCATATTCGCTTGTCCATCCTCATGTCTTTCCCATCAATTCCGGATTCAATGATTTTTTCAATGTCTTGAGCTCACAGTCAATCTAACTCGGGTTAACTAACTTGAATTTTTTTTTTTTATCAACATTTGAAAAGTTTGTCTGTGTAGGGCAGGGGTACGCAACTTTTTTTGTAACAAGAGCTACTTACGTTCACTGAAAATCTCCCCAATCTACTAATATTGTTTGTTAAAAATGGGGGTCTCTAGTTGGCAGAGGTTTGCACCTTTGTTCAAGTAGGGACCCTTCTTCCTAGTCAGGGTAAGGGGGTTACACTTCTAAAATAACCCCTGCTCACTCCCTTGGTAGCTTGGCACAAGCAGACAGGCTTATCTCAGAGGCAGTGTGTAAAGCATCTGTGCATGCATACAGTAACACAGTGAAAACACAACAAATGGACATCACACTATTTTAGAAAAATAAGTAATCTTTATCTAAACCAACAAGACCAAAAACGACAAAAATCCAACATACAATACTCTTGAAAATAGCTACTGGGCAAAATAACCTTTAAATTACAGGGAAAATGTGAAAACACAGTTCCTCTGACTCAGTAGCTCCGTCCGGGGCTACCGCAATACTGAATACGACAGAGTCTAAAAATTTCAGCCAACCGTGTCGATATGGGTTAGCTAAAGTGTCAACAGACTCGGAGACAGTACCTTTTGTTGTTGCGAGCCGGTCCGGGGCAACCTTTGCGGTTGCGATGTGAGATGGAAGCATTGGAGCGTGCGGTGTCCACACGACTCGGTGCAGGCAGTGGATCGTGGATGGAGTCAGTGAGACCAAGGCTTGCGGTGCAGGGTGAGACGTTGCTCAATGCGGTGCTGGCAGGTAACGATGTGGCAACGTAGCCGGTTGATGTCCGAGTTGGGCAGCGACGGAGTTGATTATGTCAGTGCGGCGTGTAGCAAAGCGGTGTGGAGTGCGATGCCCACAGGACGCGGTGCAAGCAGTATCTCGATGACGGAGTCGGTGACACCAGGGTTGTGTTGTAAAATGAGGCGGTGCCCTCTACGGAGCCTTCAGGACAAGGAATACTGCGACAGACTCAGTGACAGGGTCGGTTACCCTTTTCTTCTGAATTGGCTGGAACCAGCGGAACCAGAGATGATGCCCAGAAGCTTGGTGAGGTCTTTGCTGTTCCTGAGAACTTGTGAACAGGGGACAAGCTCCACTTCAAGTCCTTGGAGATCTTACTCAAGCAGGGGACACAGCACACAGCAAAGTCCTTCTCCTTTCCTTGGCAGAAGCAGCCACTGCAGGCCAATCCCAGACAGCATACAGCAAAGAAGCCGTACTCCTTCTCCAGTTTCTCCAGCTCTTCTCCTTGGCACAGGTTCCTCTAGATTTCCCAGAAGTGATCTTTGAAGTCTTTTCTATCTCTGAGACTTCCAACAGGAGGTAAGCTCTACTTTAAGCCCTAGGTGAAAACTCTAACAACAGGATGATGCAGGATGATGAAAGCCCCCCCCAAGACAGAGGCAACCACTGCAGGCCAACCCCAACAGCACACACCACAGGGGGGATGGATCCATCATTGTGGAAGGCAGGCACAGCCCTATTCAGGTGTAGGTGCTACTCCTCCAACCACTACAAATGTAGACCAGGCCTATTCAGCCTAGCGCTGACTCATCCAGACTCTCTCGAGCCACTGCACATCCCCAGCCCCTGTCACTACAAAGCTAGACAGTCACTACACATCCTAGCAGAAGCACATTGGATGACTAAGCAAGAAAATTCCTACTTTCTAAAAGTGGTATTTTCAAACACAGAATGTAAACATCACCCGCACTAAAAGATGCATTTTAACATTCAGAGTTCAGCCATACTAAACGTTATTTTCAAATCTGGCTCCCAGGGGCAGTTATGCTTATAAGATGTTATAAGTAAATTCCCCATTCTATCCCTATGGGAACAGATAGCCTTACAATAGTAAACACGAAATTAGCAGTATTTCACTATCAGGACATGCCACACACATGAGGGCATGTCCTACCTTTTACACACACTGCACCCTGCCACAGGGGTACCTCGGGCCTACCACAGGGTTGAATAAAATATAAGAAATGGAAGGTTAAGGCCTGGCAAGTGGATGCACTTGCCAAGTCGACATAGCAGCACTATACTGCACACAGGCTCTGCAATGGCAGGCCTGAGTTACATTTACAGGCTGCTTATGTGGGTGGCACATTCAGTGCTGGAGGCCCACTGTCGTGTATTTCTATAGGTTCTGATTCGATCCCCCTATTCCTGACCCTATTCTGGTTAAACTTACTAGCTAGTTAACTAACAGTCAGCCCATGAGGCAAGAAATCCCCCATGATGCAGATACCGTTATCTGACGCAGTCAAACTACGGCACAGGAACGTGTTATCTGATTAGGTCATAACGCTTGAGATCTAATTAGACAAGCGATATTCCTCCAGCCCCTGATAAGGCATACGACGTTCTCATAACAAATCAAACCTATGACAACCTGGATAATCCGTGCGGCCATTGTTTTGATTTCACAGAGAACTTTAGTAAAGAATGTGCTAACGAGCAAGTCGTATGACATCTTTATTGACGTACCTATGTCCATCCTTACGTCAATCTCGGCACCTTTAAGGTATAAATATTGCCGACCTTGCCCTATGCAAACACACGCGTGGTGACAAGACGGAGCAGCCATACTTGCCGAAGCCGAGAGCAGAAGCAGACCCCGCAGGCAGCAGCCCCGCCTTCCTGACGCGCTGAGAGACGCGCTGCTATCTCAAGCCGAGAGACCCAGCACCGGCGCTTCTGGGCAGCCCTCGCAGGCAGCCTGGAATATCGAGAGCAGAGAAAGAGATACCATTCCTCATTCATCCTAAATTCCAGGTACAGAACTGAATAACCCCTCCTAGAGAATTCTTTAGTTATTCACTTGGCAAAAACAAACTTAAACTAAACTGTAACTTTCTATTCCCGCCCACGCATTAGACTTAGGTCAGGTACACGGGGTAGGCGTATTTAGAAACACCAGTTGAGTACGTTTAGTCAAATGTATATGTGTATGTAAATATATTTTAATCATTTTAAACATCATATGGCTCAGAAACCATATCAATGTTTTTACAGTATTATTTTATACTATTGCTTCTAATGTATGCACTTTACTTAACTATAAGTATTGCAATAATATCGATCCATTTCTCTTGTACGAGAAAAGAGACTGATCAATAAATAACATCTTTTATTGAACACGCCCGTCTCTTCCTTTTCTCTACATTCTGATGAGACTAAGAATGCACGTACTGACTGAGTAAAATAATTGCCTTGTGCTCACACGACTCTCGAGATTGACTCTTGATTAGGGGAGAGCAAAGTTGTCATGTTCTATGGTTGTCAGAAACTAAATCCCTTCTTGTCTAATCAGGGGAGTTCATCCTTCCTTGAACATTCGAGAAAGTTTCTAGCGAACTCTGAGCTTAGCTGGCAAACCCAAAAATTAAGTCTAGTTTCGACAGTAGTAGACCTAGTTAACGTCTGGCCTAGGCCTTTACTGCTGTAGGTACTATTCCAATGCGCAGAGCCTATTGGGAAAATAGGAGCTACACTACATGGCGCCCAACGTGTTTGGAAAGGGCGATAAAACTAACGTAAGACATTTAGAGTAACTCAGTCGTGCTTTCTCACTCAGACCCCTTTTCCCAAATACTCCAAAGACGTCTGGAGTGGGTGAAAGGTTATTATATCCTCCAAAACCTCGCAGGAGGGAACTCCTATGTATGGTTCTTGGTCTAGTCAACGTTGAAGGATAAAACAGTTCCAAAATATTGTGCACCTAATCTCTGTTTCCATAAAGAAACCTGATCTGCAAATAAAAACAATACCATCCTGTCAGTAAAATGGGAGACAGTGATGGAGAAAGAGAGGCAATTAGATTAGCTACTGAAATAGCAGATGCTGATGCTACCATGCAAACAGCAGACCCGGATATAATACTCATCCAGGTCGCCAAAAGGAGATCTATAACCTTAAAACTTATAGAAAATGGACTGACACCTAGAGGTGGCACAGTCATATTCGTAATTGAGGCACACGAATATCGGCAGACAGAGGTATACTATACATGGATACATTTTCCAGCAGCAAATGCTGTAACAAAGTACTTCCACTATTACAAAGTAGAGGAACCTCCTGAAATGTACACTCCTTTCGAGGAGGTGGAAGTACCACTCAAATTCCAAGAGCATTTGCTCTTATTTGATGGCGCCCTAAAACATAATAATCACATTACAAGGCTCGGTCCTTTAGGAAGACCAGGAGCAACGTGGCCGGTCTTAGCCGGATACACACCACATCCAGACATCGACGAGATGACTGCACCAGAGCTATTAATACAGCTAAAACAACTACTAAAAATTCACAGACAATTAGTTCAGTATGTAATGCGGACTTCAACAATTCAGCCAGCGATTAAAATTCCACAGCTGACCCCTCACCAGGGGAACACAAATAAAATCACACCACAGAACATCCAATCCTGCCTAGGTAAAGTTCCAGCTAAACGGGAACAGATACCATTCTGGTTGGCACAGAAAATCACCCAAATAGAGGCGGTGTTTCCTGACACCACCCCGTTAGAAAAGCACAGGATTCTGACTATATGTCTCCCAATGGGAATCGCACCACACATTGAGGACTGTGACACTTGGGGTACGGTCTTTGCTTCAATCTACACAAAAACGCACGGTGTTCCATCCATTTCGGTAATACCAGATGTGCTAAAACAAATTCAAGATGAATACGGTCCAGAACCTGCTTTAACTCTTGGTATGAAATTACTGAAAGACTTCAAGCAGGTCTCGGCTATATTACTAGCCAACATAAAGGGTGAAGCAGCAAACGTGGCGATCCGCCAGAGGTTAAAAGAGACAGATATAGCAGACCAACCAGCTGAAATTGCCAGAATCATAGAAAAATCCTATGAAGAACTAGGCAGAGATAGTCTAGGTGGAATACCAGTAAAACCGCAACTGACTACAAGTCCAGAAAAAATATTTTTTAATAATAATTCACCAAAAAAGAACTGGGATGGAAATAAACAATCCAATCCTAAAGAAAAGAAATTCCAGTCCAGAGGAAGGTCTCCTAGGCGAAGAGAGAAATCTCCAAACCCGAGACAAAGGTCACCTCAGAGTGAACCCTCTGGGAATAGATATAACCTTAGAAATAGGGATAATATTAAAAAACCTGATAGATATCAAGACATTGATACACGTCCGTCTCAATCTTTTCAGAATTCCTCGCAGAAATCGGAAAGAAGAGGACGATCAGAAGAGCACGCCAAGTCCAAAGACAAGGAACCTGCTCAACTGAAAAAGAAATCACAATTTCCAAAAAAGAAGGTAGCCAGTATCAAGGTAGTTAACAATGCCGAGAATACTGAGGACACAACTGAAAAACGGAGAATGGGCTCAGACAATGCTAGACAGCGCAGCAGAGGTGAGCATAGCTCGCAAAGTCCTTATGAATCATCTGGAGACAGTGGACACGAATGAATACCTTCAAGTGGAAACTGCAGATACCAGAGTTAGCAAGCCCCACAAAATATACGAGATAACATTACGTATAGAGGGAGATAAGACTAGGAAAATAAGGGGACTATTTTGGGATAACCTATCCAAGGGCTATGACATCCTTCTAGCTGAAAAAGACTGGCCACCAGAGTTTGTCAGGGAGTGCCCTCATGGCGAAGAAGTAATTATGCCTGCCTTCTCGAATCAAATACCGATTCATAAAAAATACACACTTGCTAGAAAGTGGGCAGTGGCCTTAGCACCTGCTTTATATAAAAATCACGTAGGATGGGATGAGGATTCTCCTCCTCACAAAGTCCAGTTAAAATCACAACCTACTGCACAAAGGCAGTACCCAATTAAGCAAGAAGCTAAAAAACAAGTAAATGAAATACTAGATCAGCTAGAATACCAGGGGGTGATTGAAACTTGCACCTCACAAATGAACAATCCTTTGTTTCCGGTCTCCAAACCAGACAATTCGTACCGTCTAGTTTTGGATTACCGACACCTTAACACATGTTGCAAAACTTTTGCAGTGCAAAACTCACACAGTGCTGCACTAATGAATAACATAGTGCGCAAAAAATACAAAACAACCTTGGACATCTCCAACGGATTCTTTTGTCAAAACATAGCACCAGAGAGCAGATATTTAACTGCATTTTCAGTAAATGGCACTCAAAAACAATTCTGTCGGTTAGCCCAGGGGTACAAGAACAGCCCGGGGGTATTCTCAGCGAGAGTAACAGAATTACTACAACTATATGATGATGAAGCATTATCTTATGTCGATGACATTTACTTAACAGATGATGACTTGGAGACTCACTTGAAAAGAGTGAACACCATAATACTTGGTTTCGCTGCAGAGGGTTACAAATTCAACTTCAAAAAGTCCAGAATTGCCCATCTGACGGTCCTATTCTTAGGATATGAGTTATCAAGTGAAGGCAAAAGCCTGGCAGACAATTTCCTAGAGAAATGTGCCGTAATCCAAGCTCCTAAAACACTAAAAAACCTACAGTCAATTCTAGGCTTCCTAAATTTCGGAAGAACTTACATTGCAAATTACGCAGAAAGGGTCAAACCCCTTTACGATCTAATTAAACCAGACTTTAAAAGATCCAGTTGGACTCAAGCACACACAGAAATTTTGAGATCCTTACAAACAGACATGCTAATTAAAACAAAATTAGAAACCCGTGATAATACACGCAACCTTGTGATCCGAGTCATCCCAGGGAGATGCGGATTCACATACCTAACCTCTAATGAGGGAGATAAGGTACCAATTGCATTTAAATCGCACTTGTACACTAAGGCTGAAATAAAATTTAGCCCAACGGAAAAAATTCTTACAGCAACACAGACAGCTATAGCAAAAGAACGAGCCCTGGCACAAGGTAAACGAATAATAATCGTGACACCAATACCAGCCTTAGAGGCGGTAACAAAGGCAAGCATTCCTAATGCGAAAGCACTCCATCCGAGATGGATACAATGGGCTAACTCTCTTGCTGCAACAGACGTGGTGTACGAATTTGATCCTTACTTAAAAACACAAGAATTTCTACAATATGAATTCGAATGTCCTCTGCCAACCGAAATTCTGCCTCTAGACCAATACGGCTGTATAATATATACAGACGGATCAGCACAACCCGCAGTAGGGGGTAAACAAGCTTACAGTGCTGCGTGCGCGATTGTTAAAGGTCGTTGGCACGAAGGGAAATTTAAACCAACCCTAACTAAGACCCAATCTCTAGGAGATTGCACAGCTCAGCGAGCTGAATTACTAGCATTCAAGATGGCGCTTGAAAATACCGATCGAGAATTCCCCACACTCATAGTGTGCGATTCGTATTATTGCGTTCAATCTTATAATGAATACTTGCAGATCTGGCTTCAAAATGGTTTCAAGGATGCGAAAGGAGGCACAATCAAGCATAAAATGCTATGGGAACAAGTAGCTCTTTTACAAAAAGAACTACCAAAGACTCACGTGATACATACACTGAGTCATCAACGTGATGGCGTTCACGTTGCAGGGAATTCATTGGCTGATGAGGCCGCGAAGGCAGCTGTGCAAACGGCTTCCGTAGCTGCCATCACCCGGTCAAAAACAAAAATAGACAGCGAAATATTACAAGCTGTCAGCGCTTCTGAAAAGGATTCGATAGAACCACTCCCTAAAGGCTTTCCATTAAAGTACTCATACATAACAGATGAAAACAATGTTCCTTTTGCTCAAATCCCTGGAGTGGGGGATAGGGCAATTCCAAACATGGAACACAGATTAGGACTAATAATAGCGGCACACGAAGGGCTTGCTTCTACCCATGCTGGCGTCTCAGCCACAGTATCATTATTAAAACAGAGATACTGGTGGCCGCAAATGAGAAGACAAACAAGGAACTATGTTCTAGCATGTGAAATATGTCAAAAAATGAAAGTATCAACTGTGAGACGTCCAGCACAGACGCCCCTTCTAATCTCGGATAAACCATTAGCCTGTGTTTATCTAGACCACTGTGGTCCCTTACAAAGGGACGGTAACTATAAATATATCTTGGTCGCAGTGGACTCATGCACGAGATTCATATGGATGTGGCCCCAACGAACGGCTGACGCCAGAACTGTTATAAAAGATTTGCGGGTCTTTATCGGCACATACGCAATTGGCATTCTGCATTCGGACAATGGTCCTGCTTTTAGCTCTCGGGCTTATAAGGAGGCCATGGTCAGCATGGGCGTGCAATTGCGGTACTCTTGTCCATTTCACCCTGAGGGGAACGGAATTGTTGAAAGAAAAAACCGTGACATAAAGCAATCTATAACGGCAAAGGTATTAGGTTCGGGAGCTGGGTGGGTCAAACATCTAATAAGTGTCCAACGTAGTCTAAATAACTTGCCAAGAAATTCTCTGAAGGGATTCAGTCCGTACGAATTATTATTCGGAACTAGGATGTTGATCTCTGACCTTGATAGTCAGACTTCAGTGGTAACAGAAAAAAGCTTTGATGTCAAAGACCGTTTGGCTATTTTGCAGGACTTAAACAAAACAAGAAAAGACCTGAGCAACATACAGTTGAAAGAACAGCCAACGACCACTGAAGAATCACCACCTGTCCCAGCAAGACCTGTCTGGATTCCAAAAGTCGGGGATCTAGTCAGGGAGAAGATCGCGGTAAAGAAGGAATTTGGGCCTTCTTACAGAAAAGCAGTTCCTGTATTGTCTGTCAACGGGACAAGATCAGTTGTACTACCGCCACTTGCTGGAAAAAAGGAGAACCGAGTTGTATCCATCGACCTGGTAAAACCACAACATGTGGCCGATAACCAACAGTAGGCCAAGTGGACTCCCAATAAGTAGCAGAACACCAAGGTTTGCTACCAGTACAGAGGTCCTATCAAAGAGGCTCATCACATTCGAAACGCCTACAGAAGAACAACAAGGACTATGCAACAATGCAATAGAACTTAGACCTCTGAAAACCCAAATAAAGACATTTAGCAGAGACACACCAATCTATACAGAAGTACCAAGTGAAAATGCAAGAAACAAAAATCCTGAACCAATTGGAACAATTGACAGAACTGCATCCGGTTACTTCATCAACTTCGATGATTCCTCTGAAGGCTTCAGCGAACAAAAGACACAGCCATCATCAAAATCCTTTAAAGACAAAGCGAAGGAACTTTTGAAACAACTGAAAGAAACATATCTAGTTTCTCCATGGATTGAATTTTGGGTGGGTTTTGGTGCATTTATCCTCATACTTTGGCTCATCATGGTATTTACCTTGGGACGCTTCATTGAGGGAAAATATGCTAAAATGGACACAGCAAGTCAGAACATCAACTTGGTCCTCAAACCACACACATCTTCACACGTCGAGAAAAGAGAACTTTCTTCAGAACTTTCTTCAGCCAACTTCACAGCAATTCCAATATCTGGTGGGGTAGCCTGGGACAACACTGACTATGAAATTTATGGTCCGGTCGAGATCCTGAAATATCCACACCAAATCAAGATCTCCTTGAGTGACTTTGCAAAACCAAACTCATTTGCTGATGATTGGGACTTTGAAAGTATAAACAATATGATGTCTGACTTAGTAATGTCTGCTAAATTTACAAAACATGATTATTTGCAGGGTTCTACAAATTATGACAGCATGTACTGCTATAACCATTATGGTAACCATTTCTTGCATAAATCTGCACAACCTAGAAATGTTTTAAATTTTAATCAATGGGAACATTGTGCTACACCTCCAAAAGGGAGCTCTAGAACCGTGTATGGCAAATATTCATATTTTTCAGGTTTTAACATAACTAATGCTGAAACATTTTATTACAAATTATCAAACAAGACAGGGATGAAAACCATGATAACCAACACAAAATTGATATATTCAGATTCTTTCTTTGAAAAAATGAATACTTTTGGATTTGATTATTGGGACAAACATGTTGATTTGAAAAGTGTTTGGGGTACAAAAGAATGGCAAGTACAGGGTATAGAAGCTTTGTTTAGAGCCTGCATGATCCCAGAACAAATGATATTTTTAAATGACACCGTTCAACAAACCACCTGTCTTGGCTTAGCCAAAATCAAAGATTTAAATAACCTGTCTATTCCAAAGCCAACAATGTTTAGCAATAACTCTGAAACAGATGAAGAAATAGACATAAACCATATACTTAACCAAAACAGAACACATCCTGATTGGAAACAATGGTTGATCTGGCCCACAGATACAAATAACTGTCAAGATAGATTCCTGAATAAAACACAGGGTTTCAAAATGAACAGGCCAGACCCTAGATATCCCCAAAGACATCACCCAGGGATAATAACAACCTACAGTGTGGGCAAATTATGCCTTCAATGGCTACAAACTTCCACACTGCCTGAAATTAAGCAACACCTAACTTTACTTACTGATGGTGCTGACTTGCGTGATTTCATAATGGGACCACGCAAACAGCGTCAAAAGCGTTTCATAGCAGCCTCTGTATATGCAGCATACAATGAGGCCTGGAAGGTTACTCAAATTGAGACAGCAGAAAGAATACGGGAAATTGACCGTATTAATTTGGAAAAATCACTTTCTGTAGTGGACAATGGGTTAATGACTCTGTCCTCCAGAATTTTTTCATTGGACAGCATTGTGTCTTCAGCAATCGATATATTATCGCAAGACTTACTGTTATTACAACATGGTCAGTCACAATTGCGTTCTATTGTACAGCTTGGCTGGACGTTACAAAATCTGCGTTCAGGCTATGTGCCTTGGCGTTTAATCAACACAACGTCACTATTTCAAATCTTTAACCTTACTGATAGACAAATCGGTATGGCGCAGAAGGGTGCTGATTATACAATCTTGAGCATTGAAAAACTAGAAAGATTACCGTTGACAATGTCAGAACGACCTGTCAGTGAATGGATAATCCACGGAATCATAAATATTCCAATCTCAACCTTCAGGTTTCAATACTGCCAAAAATATATACAGGCTGGCATGTACGAGAAATTGGGAAAGGGGTACCTTAAAACAACATGGAACCTGCCCTATTCACATGCATGTATCAGTAACAAAGGACAGAAAGTGTTTCTTAGTGGCATCAATTGTGCTATGTCACTAAGCGGCACGCTTCTGTGTAACGGTATTAGTTTGCACGGAGCCTGTGAAGGGAATTCATACAACCTTTCATGTCACCAGCAAGGCGCACCTGCAACTGAAATAGAACCATTCTTTCAAAGACTCTATAATGGGAGTTACATTCTTATTGTAGACCGCAGATGCTGTAGTCTTATGCCCGGGACTCCTTATCTCGTCACTACGACGGCGAAGGTCAAGTGCTGTGGACGTTCTTTGTTCCCCAGCTCCTTTCCAGACAGGGAGGCGAGGGCATGGCCCAGTTTGAAAATTACTTCTATTCGAATAGACACTTTAAGCAGAATGAAAACAGTGCTTCTTCAGACGCCTACAAGGCTCACGTCATCTAAAGAAACGTATGATCTACAAGTCGCAAGGACGACTGCAGAGATACATACATTATTATCAACTAATTCCCCCGTACATTTCGCGGAAATCCTGAGCGAAATCTTAAATATTTCTGATACCACAGGGGTCTCAAAGGTATTTAAGACAGTATTTTCGATGGCATTAACACCATTCAAAGCCATACTGGGTATTTTTCCAGACTTCGTCCATTCGATTTTTGGCGGACTTCCCCTGATCCTAGGACTAATTGCAGGAATCCTATTCCTAGTCCTTATTTTTCGTTATGGCAACCCATGTCACAGATCAAACTCTCGCGACAATGGAAGATACGATCCTAGCCATTGGATACCGGGACCGGATATCAAAAATCCTGGGACTATCCCGGCTTAGAGACCTAAACATGACTTGGTTTCTATCATTTCGACCAATGTGGCAGAGGTGTGTTTTACCTGTACTAAGGTGTCTGCTATGCGGAGAAGAATGCGTGTTAGACACCTGTCTGACGCTACAATCGGATGCGCCGGTGGATGCAGATACACTGTTGGTTCCTACCAAGGTTCACGCACTGTGCTGCCCTCAAAGGCTGCCAATTCTGATGACGGCATTCCTGGAATCTTCACCACTGCGATTGAAGAGTAGTGAAGTTCAAGATGAAAGCAGCATCGAACAGGTACGACCTTCTGTCAGCAATGCAAATCAGAATGTCAATGGAGACAATCATGCGCATGAATGCATGGTTACCCCTATTTCCGACTTAGAGGAACTTTCCCATGAAGCTGTTGACAGTTTTTTCGAAAGCCTGAATGATATGATGTTCTCTCCGGAACAGAAATAGAGACTTTTGAGTAAACTCGCACACGGCGTTCCCTGAATTCGGCCTTCAACTTTAAAAATAAAGTCACATGAACAATTACAATCCAGTTCACGGACAGCAACTTTTTTCAGCAAGCCCCTAAAATATTTTTCTATATATTTTTTCCCGGGACACTGATTTTCTGCTTAAAGTAAGAGACTATTCCTAGAGAACTAAGATTTCTATTTTAGATACTTTATAGACTTTATAGACTTTAGCTGCCCGCTGGTATGTTCGCAATAGATTTTATGTGATGAAATGGTTTCGACTTTTTTTCTGTATAGCCATATTAAGAGCCATTTCATGTGTATTTCTCATATACCAACAATCAATAATGCATAACAATGCGTGTTCACTTTTGCATTTAATTCATAGCTTAAGTGCATACAATATATATGACTGCAATTTTTCAGTATATTTGAAAATTTCGAAATGCATTTATGTATTTTGGGGTGGTAAGGTATACACTATACTCTATAGTATGTTGTTCTATGTTATACTATGCATAGATTAGTAGATATGACCATAGTTAGCGTGGAGTGGGTGTCGTGTATTTCTATAGGTTCTGATTCGATCCCCCTATTCCTGACCCTATTCTGGTTAAACTTACTAGCTAGTTAACTAACAGTCAGCCCATGAGGCAAGAAATCCCCCATGATGCAGATACCGTTATCTGACGCAGTCACACTACGGCACAGGAACGTGTTATCTGATTAGGTCATAACGCTTGAGATCTAATTAGACAAGCGATATTCCTCCAGCCCCTGATAAGGCATACGACGTTCTCATAACAAATCAAACCTATGACAACCTGGATAATCCGTGCGGCCATTGTTTTGATTTCACAGAGAACTTTAGTAAAGAATGTGCTAACGAGCAAGTCGTATGACATCTTTATTGACGTACCTATGTCCATCCTTACGTCAATCTCGGCACCTTTAAGGTATAAATATTGCCGACCTTGCCCTATGCAAACACACGCGTGGTGACAAGACGGAGCAGCCATACTTGCCGAAGCCGAGAGCAGAAGCAGACCCCGCAGGCAGCAGCCCCGCCTTCCTGACGCGCTGAGAGACGCGCTGCTATCTCAAGCCGAGAGACCCAGCACCGGCGCTTCTGGGCAGCCCTCGCAGGCAGCCTGGAATATCGAGAGCAGAGAAAGAGATACCATTCCTCATTCATCCTAAATTCCAGGTACAGAACTGAATAACCCCTCCTAGAGAATTCTTTAGTTATTCACTTGGCAAAAACAAACTTAAACTAAACTGTAACTTTCTATTCCCGCCCACGCATTAGACTTAGGTCAGGTACACGGGGTAGGCGTATTTAGAAACACCAGTTGAGTACGTTTAGTCAAATGTATATGTGTATGTAAATATATTTTAATCATTTTAAACATCATATGGCTCAGAAACCATATCAATGTTTTTACAGTATTATTTTATACTATTGCTTCTAATGTATGCACTTTACTTAACTATAAGTATTGCAATAATATCGATCCATTTCTCTTGTACGAGAAAAGAGACTGATCAATAAATAACATCTTTTATTGAACACGCCCGTCTCTTCCTTTTCTCTACATTCTGATGAGACTAAGAATGCACGTACTGACTGAGTAAAATAATTGCCTTGTGCTCACACGACTCTCGAGATTGACTCTTGATTAGGGGAGAGCAAAGTTGTCATGTTCTATGGTTGTCAGAAACTAAATCCCTTCTTGTCTAATCAGGGGAGTTCATCCTTCCTTGAACATTCGAGAAAGTTTCTAGCGAACTCTGAGCTTAGCTGGCAAACCCAAAAATTAAGTCTAGTTTCGACAGTAGTAGACCTAGTTAACGTCTGGCCTAGGCCTTTACTGCTGTAGGTACTATTCCAATGCGCAGAGCCTATTGGGAAAATAGGAGCTACACTAGCAGCATTTGATTTACAGGCCCTGGGCACACACAGTGCACTGCACTAGGGACTTACTAATAAATCAAATCAGCCAATTATTGAAACACCAATCCATACATACAATTTACAGGGAGAGCATATGCACTTTAGCACTGAGCAGCAGTGGTAAAGTGCCCAGAGTCAATTCAATTCAAATAGTGCTTTATTCGTGTGATTACTCATAAAAGCAGAATATACACAAAATTTTAAAACAGGATTAAATTTACAGTCATTGACAATGACACTGCACTAGTGAATGAATTCATAAAAGACACATAAATTTAAAATTTCTCACAATGCTCATCAGATGGTTAAAAACGAGATAATTACAATTTTAAAAAAAAAAGACTTTAAAAGAAAGGCAATGATGGGAATAATCATAAAGGCAATTAATACAGACAAAGAGTAGTTAAACAACTAGCAATCTCTATCTTAATACAAAACGTGCAATGATAACAAAGTCTTAAAAAACAAGTTTTGCAGGCAGTGAATAGTTAACCAACTAGCAGTCTCCATTACAGACAGAGAATAGTTAAACAACTAGCAGTCTCTATCTACATACAAAACATTGGTTATTTTAAAAAGCGGTAAACAAAATCTTTAAAAACACGTTTTGTTAACAGAGAATAGTTAATTAACTAGCAATCTTTGCCTTATCACCCATGCCCAACTTGTAAATTTGGCTATAGCTATTACTATCCATGCAGATGAACTTGAGCATATAATGCGAAGCGCAACAGAACTACATGTAGTCCCAAGGTTCCTGCACATGGGTGCTAACCATACATGCCTAGGAGCACAATAAGCTTTACAAGAAAACAGGAAATGACCAAGTGTTTCCTTACCCTTGCCACAGGCTGGGCACACGTCACTCCCCCCTGTACCCCATTTAGCAGTTAATGATTTTAATGGAAGGGCTCCAGCTCTCAGTTGAAATAAGAGCTTTCTGTCTCCTGGCTTTGTAATAATATCCCAATACTGCTCGTACACGGGATACAGTTTAGCCTCCAGAAAGCTCAGTGACATAGACCCTATGCTAAATCGGCTCAGGCTCCTGTTGGCAACATTCTCCCAATAGATGTTTTTTAGGACCGCCTTGGTAGGGAATAGAGCACCAGCTGGATCTAACCAAATCGAGCTTAACCCAAGCTTGTATAATATAGTTTTCAATGATTTTAACCAACTAATTTTATGAAAACTATCCGTTTTTATAATGTCAATAAAGCCTTCCGCATAATGCGAGAGCTCGGGGGTAGTCCACAATCTACGCCAGTACAGAATAGGCCGTAATCTGGCCAAATCCTTAATTTGTTTCCTGCCAAGATCATATGTTAAGGGCAGTAGCGGAGTGCTTTTCGGTGTACCAGTGACTAGCCGTAAAAATCTATTCTCTGAGATTTGTAGAGAATTCAAATTTTCAAAGCCCCACATCTCCGCTCCATAGAGTGCAGACCCGATTGCCTTTGCTTCATAGACCAGTAAAGCTGGCTTGACAGGTTTAATCAAGGACTTCTTGAGTTCTATATTGATGGCACCCGCTAGTTGTTTATGTCTCAGCGTAGCAATGTTTATGTGGTGACTCCACCTGTTATTATCTGCAATGTGGATACCTAAATAAGTAAATGAATTTACAACCTCAAGGGGCCTACCGCTCATAACAATTTTTGACTTGAAGCTGTGATGCGGCTTAAAAATCATAAGTTTAGTTTTAGATGCATTCACCTCTAATCCATGTTCCCCACAGAAATTTTCAAAAATTAACAGAGCACGCTGCAAACCGCTAGGTGTTTTGGATAAAATTAGCGTGTCATCCGCAAACATCAATATTGGGATTTTTAGACCTGAAAGGGAGGGAGCATCTACTTGAGCAGGTACCATACGGGAGACAACACCGTTTATAAACAACGTAAACAAAGTTGGAGCCATTGAACACCCCTGTCAAACACCTCGCTCTACAGGGAAGTCGTCTGTGACCATACCATAGCCACCCCACTGGATATTAGCGTAAGTAGACTCATGAAGGCGCATTATCAAAGTAAGTAATTTCTCGGGTACACCCAAACTCTTTAAAACTTGCCACAATTTGGCCCGTGGCACCAGGTCGAATGCAGCCCTTAGATCGACAAATGCCGCGTAAAGACTGCCTCCACCCAGCACCACAGTTTTCCATTGCAGTAATTGAAAACGGAACACTTGGTCTATCGTGCTGGTTGCTCTTCGAAATCCTGCCTGGTAGGGGGACAAAATGTTGTTATCCTCAGCCCATTCAAGGAGCCTATTTACTACTACTCGACCAACAATTTTTTGCACAGTATCTATTAGGCTTATTGGCCTGTAGTTACCTGGGTGGGCTCTATCCCCCTTTTTGAACACAGGAATAATCACAGCACCTCTCCATGATGCCGGAACCTGGGCTCCCTTAGCAATAAAATTAATAAGTAAATGGATGTATTTACACCATCTACCTTTATCATTTACAAAAATATCAGCAGGGACACCGTCTAACCCTGGGGCGCACCCTCTGTTCACTACATTAATAGCAGACATAACTTCTTTAGAAGTAAAAACATCTTCTTTAAAAAAGACATAATAAGCTCATCTTGTCCATTAATCTGATTATTAAGAGCATATTGTGAGCTGAAAAATTCCACCCAATCCTCTTGGGACACGTTGTTATTAGGGGGTTCCTGTGCTCTCTCACTACCCCATTTTACAATATTCCAAAAGACTCTGGAATCCTTTCTGTCGCTAGCATTTTTCAGTTTGCACCAGTGCTCCTTGTCCCAAGCTCTCTTCGCTTTAACAGTTTCCAAGTTAATGGCGTTGATGGCCTGTAGATCTGTCTCTATACTTGCCCATTTGAGCCTACGCATATTATTTGCTGGGATGATCATAGGTGGAACAAAAGCAGTCAAACAGGTCGGATTAATCCTAGCAGGCCACCATTTGTGCTCCACACATATGGGGTTGTGATCACTCTCAGGTCTCACAATGACCTCCATATCACTAATGAATGGCCACAGGGTCATGCTGCATATGACATAGTCTATGCGACTTTTGTGTCTCCCATTATCAAAGGTCATGGAGCCGTTCTTATCCCGTGCTGTTCTTCCATTTAAAGCTCTCATCCCCTTCTCGAGACACATGGCGCTCAGGGCTATTATGTCCTCTGTCCAACGTGTGACTGGCTTCACCTGTAACGCAGGGATACCCCAATGGGAGTCCTCGTCTGCCCCAAGCAAAGCTTCTCCCGTGAGTAGAGGCTCGAACGTCCGATTAAGGTCACCGGCTATAACAGTACTGTTGTCATGGGAATACATTTCGTGAATATTGTCTAGAGCAATTAAGACATCAGATCGGCCACCCTTAGTACTTCTGGCATATATATTATAAATGTCAAGTGACCCTACAGTATCATTAGTTACCCTAATCAACTGGATGTCTTTATGATTCGTCTCTATACTTTTAATTGCAATTTTGAGAGATTGTCGGACCCAAATTGTGAGACCCCCCATTGGTCTCCCTTTAGGTCCCCTTGTTGCTGCCACAGAAAAATTCAAATATCCTATCATAAAAACTGGTTCACATGCCCAAGTCTCCTGGAATATGCACACATCAAATAAACTGATAAAGCTATGCCAATCCCCACTATCTAATTTGGAGGATAACCCAGCCACATTCCAGGAGATTAAATTCGCCCCTCCGATAGTCCCTCCTATCGGAACTTCACAAATTGCATTTGTTAAACAAGGTTCGGCTGCTGCTGTCACTACTAAACTAGGTTGGGCTAAATAACTTTTTTGATCACCGTTATCACCTGCCCCTAAAGAGCCAGCCACAGAATGACAATTACAATGTCTAGAGGGAAGAGATAATGCTGACCATTTGCCCCCTATAAGTCAATCGCAATCATCTAGATTAGAAAGGGTTGAGTATCTATTCTCCACATGTATTCCCCACTCATTAGGTTGTGCAACCCTCCTCCCCTTACTTGAAACAACGTTCCATTTTGTCCGTAACGTGCACAAGTTCGGAACCCTCTTATTCCGAGGGTAAAAGAAATCCAAAGTAAGTGGGATAATTTCAGTGGATCTACGCTGCGGAGGGAGGATATTTGGCAGTATGTTAGATATAACATCGGGGTTTGAGAAGTTTAGAACAACACAGTCGCCCTTGAATTTTTTTATGCTGTTTCCAATCCACTCCACCCTCCTGGCCATAACTAGTTCTTCAGCTAATTGTTGCTTCCCCCAAGGAGTTATAACCATATTATCTGTCAACCAGTGCATTGCATTCGACATCAAAGATGAACTGGTCTCGTTCTGATCAGAACCTAGTTTGGGGACATTAGCTAGTACCAGGACTAAAGGGGAAGCCTCAACTATTAACTCCACTGAGCCCTTCGTAGATTCTGGAACAGTAGGTGCAGCTGGTGGGGCAACCTCCCCCTGTGCGGTATCCGAAGCTGCAACTTGAGGAGCCACAGGTTGATCCAAAGGACGAAGCACCCCTTCACCACCCGCAATTGTAGAGGCGCACATTCCTTGCTCAACTCTATTAGCAACTACATCTGGCAGTTTTTCTACCTCAGCCAGTGCTTTATTAAGTAAGCCACCCAGTCTGTGAACCTCACTCGTAAGTTCTTCTATCATACTGACTAATGGTTTTACAATTCCTTTCACCTTAGTGTCTATCATACCCACAAGTGTCTTAAATTGCTCATTGGTTAGGGAAATGGAATCTTCGTCAGTTGCTCCATCTTCCTCCACCAAAGTGTTACTGGGAGGGGAAGCAGGCTTTTTCCGACTTGATCGAAGCCCTCCTCATTTGGGGTAACCCTTTCTAGCACCTCTAGTGGTGCGCGGTGCTCGTACTGGGGTGGGGACCTTTTCCTCGCTACAAAGTAGATCAACCTCCTCCACAATGACACTGTCTTCCGCTACAGGATTTATCTGAGTAGCGTCCTCTGCATCAATAAAAACGGATGTTGGAACAGCGTTGCTACTATTATCCAACTCGGCAAAATCAGTCAAATCTGATGGCAATAAAGATGGTGTTGTTGACTGTGGAGATACACCCAACCCAAGTGAGGATCTCCTATCACTGTTGATTTTCGCAACTACCTGGACTAGATAGTTGTCCATTGTATTTTTAGCCGGAGTTGATTTATTAGCAGCCATATTGCATCGATACACAATGCCCTATCCAGATAGCCTTTGTTGGTATTTTAGTGAACTTTAGCCGTTTGAGTACAAATAAAAGCTCGAGTTAAACAAGAGTCTCACCTTTACAGTGCGAAACGGGCAGAGTATCTAGCCCAGTCCAGTCTCTGACAGTCTCGGACTGTCTTAGACTGTCCGCCCTTAGTCCGGGCTTCGTCCGGCACGTCCCGCGCGCGTCCTCGCGGGACGAAGGACCTGCCGGTGCTTTATGCGCCTCCTGGCGCGCTCGTTACAGACGTCGTCGCTGGCCCCTGTGGATGCTGGGGGATGTGGTCCGGCCGGCGGAGCCAAGCCCGGCCGGTCGGTTGCTGCAACGAATTGGCGGAGCCAAGCCCGGCCGCTGTGCAGGGAGGACAGGAACCTTAAGTGAGGCAGCAAGCGTGAAGAAAAGAGTGCCCAGAGTCATAAAACCAACAAAAACAGGTCAGAAACAGAAGGCCACAGAGCAAAAAATCTGGAGATAAACCCGCTGTAAATCCAGGTCTAACATTGTTATGGAAATAGTGACCACCTCAAGATTACATTAGATACCACCCTGTGTGAGATTGTCATTAGTGACCAGTTCAGTGCATCAGACAGGCTTGCGAGCATGTGGGTAATAAAAAATAGCTATAGCTGCAATTTCCATGGCACCAAAGTAATTAATAATATGTGTAATAAGTCTTCCGTTTGCAGCCTTATTTCACATTAATAAAGGTTTTAATTATATTTCAACCATTGTTCTCCAAAGATATGCTTAAGAGTTCTGAAAAAAATACATTTTCACCGGAGACATTCGCTATTCAATTTTAGTATACATATATGAATTCAATCAATAAAAAGCTTCTATTTTAGTAGACTTGGCTATACTCAAGAGAGCTACTTTCAGTTAGCTGGGGAGCTATCAGTAGCTCATGAGCTACTCTTTGGAGAAGCCTGGTTTATGGTTTCTAATGATCGTACACAAATTGTATCTTTTCATCAGCAGTTCCTGATGGAATCAATCTTATTAAGGAATACTTTTTTCTTTTACTTGGGTGTTTCAAATTACAAATAAACAATAATATTGAGTTCTATAAAAGAAACTCACATTCCTAGTAATCGCTATGATACATGCACAGCGTCGGACTGGCCTGTAGGGCAATCAGGCAGTACTAATTGGCTTGTCTGTCAGGTCAGTGTGTGGGCCGGTTTTTGGCTGCTTATAGGTCTGTTAATGGGGTTCTGGGCCGGTTCTCAAGGTTAACTTCCCGGATATTAAAAGAAACATTGCCTGCAGCAATCTCAAATAAATCCATGCATGTCTCCATACCTTTCAAAAGAATTATACAGCGTGTCTTTACAAGTAAAAAATTGCCCAATTTTCAAACATGGGCCATTTTTTTAGCTATCAAATCCATTAATGGGAGCCACTTTCATTTTAGTGCCCAGGCCTATTTTCTGTCCCAGTCCGACACTGTACATACCTATTTCTCCCCTTTGATTTCACACCATGCATACCACGTTATGAAAATACAAAGTCTGGCCCTAGTCTGTAGGCAAGAAAAGAAAAATAAATAGTTAAACATTTGTAGCAACAGGAGTCTATGTGAAATATATCTATAGATTAATGAAGGGCTTGTGTTGCATTTTCATCATTTAAGGTGACGCAAGTCAACGCAAGCCCTTAAATTGGATTCAATAAATCACTTAAAGCCACCTTGCGTGGCTTAGTAAATCCAGAGTAACGCAATGCAGTGCAAATCGCTGCCTTGCATTGCACTGTATTGAGAAGGAGTTCCATGGTTCCAGTATGGGCATTTCCATGCATGCACTCATGGATTTTGACGCAATGCCATATTTACTAAGGTCAGTTAAACTGGGATGGTGCCAAAATAGTACACCTTCCAAAGTAAGTTTAACGAGAAGAAATATCTTTACATTTTCCTCGTTATTTCCGCTTTCCGCCTTTGCTGCATTCTGTATCACACTTAAGAAGAGGAAAATGCCTCTAAGGATTGTTTTCCAACGCAAGCCCTTACTAAATCTGGAGCCAGGTGTGAATATTAGGGTAGAGAAGGAGTTCCATGGTTCCAGTATGGGCATTTCCATGCATGCACTCATGGATTTTGACGCAATGCCATATTTACTAAGGTCAGTTAAACTGGGATGGTGCCAAAATAGTACACCTTCCAAAGTAAGTTTAACGAGAAGAAATATCTTTACATTTCCTCATTATTTCCGCTTTCCGCCTTTGCTGCATTCTGTATCACACTTAAGAAGAGGAAAATGCCTCTAAGGATTGTTTTCCAACGCAAGCCCCTACTAAATCTGGAGCCAGGTGTGAATATTAGGGTAGAGAGGTAGGGATGCCTGTTGAGCAGGGAGTCTAGATGGGATGTGAAGCAGGGATGCATGAGGCAATGTCCCATTTTTTGATGAATGTCTCTGTTTTCAGTTGTTGGTCTGGACTGTGAGTTGTGTGGAATCATGCAGATGCAAGTAAATTCAAATGTCAGGAAGGTGATCCAGAGTTATTAAAGGAGCAAGATTCTGGTGCTGTCTGGTAGTTTACAGTTGTGGGGTGTAGAATTGAGATAATTGAGTTACATTTTTTCTATCGGATATGTGGACATATCTTACAGCGTGTGATTTATTCAGTATGTAAATTCAGTTTGAATATGAGATGCAGGAAAATAAAAAATTATTCTGCCTGTTTAATCCAAGATAAAGGAGAAGACTCACCTCTGGCGATACATGAGAGTGCATCCGGTTTGTAAGTCCATGGAGGTCGCACTAGTAACACATTTATGATACAGAAATGTAGAATCCTTCTAAAAACACAGACAAGGAAAGTATAGGACAATCAAAGCAGACACAAAGCCAGATCTCGGTGTAGGTTGCATAAAATCCAGGCCATGCTAGCGGCATTTTGAAATGCTCCTTGCAAGTCGCACCAATAGATCAAGTTCCTTTAAGAGGTTGCCTATGTCAGATCATGGTATTTCTCCCATATTCAGTTTAGTGCTGTGCCTATATCCTCTCTGTATTCACTTATGGTTCTGGAGGTCATTCTGTGGGCCTAGCATGTTGGATTTATGCAGTCTGTGCCCTTCCTATACTGCCAGGAAATGGTCTTAAACCTTCCAAAACAAGGTGCCACAACTTTTTTCTGGTGCCCAAAAATGTCACCTCGCCCCTTCATTATCAATGTTACACTGGCTCCCAACAGAAGCCTGTTTATTGTCATTGTTTCGAGATCCACTTATACCCGTGCCACAGTGTCTTATGGAAAGGCGTCCAACGTTGTTTTTTTTGCTTCAGTTTCTAATTGTTTTGCTAATTACGGTAGGGTGGTGTTTTTTTCTCTGTCCTGACTCTGAAATAGCAACCCCCGTGTTTTCATTAACCACTGACCTCTTACATCCATAAGCGGCTTGACAATTGCCTCTGCCCTGCAAATATTTTATTTTTCGACCATTGTGTCATCACCAGTATGCTCTGTATTTTACGTGAGCCCGTAAGTATTTAGCAACTAGTATAGATGGTGTCTTTGTGCACTAATGTGTTCAGTGCAGGGCCCTGTCTGTGTTCACCTCATGGTCACAGGTTCAAATCCCAGCGGGTCCACTTAGACTTACATCCTTCTTAGGTCGATAAAAGGAGTAACAATAAACATCTGTAATTCAGCGCCAAGAGGCCTACCGGTCAACTTGCGCTTTACAAATACACATTATGTTATATAAAAACACTAGGTTCAACTGAGGGCCATATTGGTGGGATAACCAACCTAAGACATACATCAGAGTCAAGCCTGCATGTTTTCCTTGTAGTCACCACCCAACGTCTGGAAAAAAATGTTCAATTTAATGGTGCTGTAATATCGTTTCCCATAAAAAATATACTGTGAATGCTGCAGAAATATGCTTGACCTGAGGAGCATTCTTTAACAATTTAGTAAAGGTATTTGGTACAGCTCTGTGCATGCTGTGTGATATAGCATATGACTGATGGCTAGGCACGCAGAGAAGCTGAATACTGTCCAATCAAGACTGCATTTTGCCCTAACATATACAATTAGGTAAGGTATAGAGTATACCACTGAAACTGATTTTCTTATTTTCAGATGTCACCATAATTTAAAATTCCTGCTTAAATGAACATGCCAAGTTTTCATTTTCATGCCTTGTAATCGTGAGGTACTTCATTTTCCAATTTAAACAACAGTGAAGGTCATAAGATGTTTCAAGATAGTTTTCCGCACTGAGTTGTTTTTTCCGTTTTACTGACAGGAAACATGTATCATGTAACACTGCTGCTGTAACCAAATGGGCAATTGCTTATTTATGAGAGACCACTTCTTGTACTGGAGTTCTGTACTATGCGAAGAAAGAAATTGCCACTGTACAACGAGTGCCCAAGACTGTAAGTATGCATCTTGGTTAGTTTACATTAGGGGCCCTCATTTATGAGGAATTGTAGCAGGGCAGCGCCACGATGCTTCTTGTTGTGCAACCCTATTCAAATGTGAAAGGGCAGGAATGCAATGTATTTGATGAAATGTGGTTCATTTCTGTCCTTTCCCCCTGCACTGGTGCACAATTTTCTGCCTGGTGCCAACATAATCACTAATGCCCCCAGAGAGGCGTTTTTCTCTATCTATGTGTGTTGCAGGATGCAGCACACATGGAAAGAGGAACAAGCATTGGCATAGCCAATAAGTCTGCTTTTCGGACCTTATAAGTGATTTGCCATGCAACACTTGATGTTGTTTAATGAAGGATATTGTGCTGGATAACTAAGCGCCTATAAGGTCCCAAAGTCGAGACCTATTGACTATGCATTGAGGGCCTTATAAGTGTTTATGTAGAGCTATTGACTTTGCCAATGTTTCTAAGCTGTGCTGTAAAGAAGTGTGGCAGCTGCGCAGCATGCTGAGAAGTTGTAATTCAAAAGTGTACGAAGCACTGAGTGATGCTGTGGTGTTCTTGAGTGATGCTGTGCTGGCCCTGAGTTATGCTGTGTTGGCGTTAAGTGATGCTGTGCTGGCCCTGAGTGATGCTGTGGTGGTACTGACTGATGCTGTGGTGATGCAATTGATGCTGTGGTACTGCGGAGTGATGCTTTGGTAGCGCATAGTGACGCTGTGGTGGTGCAGACTGTTGGACTTGACCATTTTTGCAGGGTAATCCCTGAACTTTTTGCCTTCCTCCTATATTTTTTCTGACCTGTTGTTGGCTATTTTACGACTTTGGGCAATTGACCAATGCTGATAAGTGCTAAAGTGCATATGCTCTCCCTATTCTAAATTGATGTATTAATTAGTGATTCCATGATTGACTATTTGGTTTACTTGTCAGACCCTAGTACAGTGCACTGAGTGTGCCCAGGGCGTGTAAATCCAAATGCTGCTAGTGGGCTTGCAGCACTGGTTGTGCCACCCACAGAAGCGGACTTGTAAAAATGTGTCTAAGGTCTGCCATTGCAGAGCCTGCGTGCAGTCTGGTACTGTCATGTGGACTGGGCAAGTGCACCCTCTTGCCAGTCCCTGAACCTTCCCTTTTCTTCATATCAGACACCCCTATGGTAGGCCCAAGGGCAGGGTGCCTTGTAAGTATAAGGTAGGACAAGCCCTGATGTGTGTGGCATGTCCTAATAGTGAATTACATCCATTTTTGTTTTTCACTATTGCAAGGCTACCTGTTCTCCATAGGCCAGAATGGGCGGTTAGAATTATTACATTTTATAATCCTAACTGACTCAGAGAACATGGTATAAATTCGAGTTTAGTATGCCTGGACTCGGAATGATAAAATACATCTTTTAGTAAAGTGGGTTTTAACATTCTGTGTTTGCAAATACGACTTTTAGAAAGTAGGTATTTGCTTGCCTAACCTTTCAAGCCTGCCTCTGCGAGGTTGTGTATTCCTTTGTCTGGAGTTTGAGTGACAGGGCTGGGGGATTCCAGGAGACAGAATGAGTCAGCCCAGTGGTGAATAGGGAGATCTGCATCTAGATGGGAGGGAGGAGTTGCACCTGGGACCTGAATAGGTCTGTGTCCGCCCCCCACAGTGCTGGCTCCACCCCCTGTGGTACGTCTGATATCTCTGCCCTGCACACTGAAAGAAGAAGAGGAAGACTGTCAACAAAGTGCTCCAGGGCTGTACTTGCCTTCCGCAATGCTGGCTCCACCTCCTGTGGGGCATCTGATGTTCCTGCCCTGCACTGTGAAAGGAAAGAAGGAGTCTTGTAAACAGAGTGCTTCAGAACTGGTTTGGACTGGGCACAGGCCCCTCTCCCCTGGGAGAACAAAGGATTTTGGGGTATAAATATTGGAACCCTGATCCCAAGAAATCAGATCACTTCTGGACTTACAAGACAAAACCTCTGCTGAGGAGAAGGAACCTGAAGAAACTGAGGAAAGACTAATCCCAAGATAAAGTGTTGCTTGGGGGATTGACCTGCAGTGGTTGCCTGACTGCCAAAGAGAGGAGAAAGAACTTTGTGGACTTTTCTTTAAACTTGTGCAAAAGATCTCCTAGGGCTTGGAAGAGAGCTTGCCCCCTTACCGAAGTCCCAGGACCAGTGGACTTCACCAACCTTTGTGAATTGCTGCTGGAAACGCTGTTTCAGTGGCTACAGAGGCAGGGAGCTGTGACCGACTCTCACGACCGGCCCAGTGTCCTGTAGGCACCGCATCAAGCAACGTCTGCCACGAACAACGCAATCTCTGCGCTCACCGACTCTGTACTGACGCCGTCACCGAGCCGTAGCCTGCAACGCGTCTGGTGGACACTGCGACGTGCAACGCCTCGCTACACCAACTCGTACTGGTTTGACCGAAGAGTTCCCTGAAGCTGACTCTGAGTCCTGTGACCGCACCGGGGTTGGGCACCACCTCGCACGCTTCGCGACGCACCTCCCGACTCGCACTGCTGTCCGGACTGATCGACGCCAGCTCCCAAACTCCGGCTCTGTCGCCGCACCGCAAGCACCGCATTGAAGCACCGTCACGTCCTGCAACGCAAACCTTGGATCCCCCGACTCTGTCAACTGGCCGCTGCCTGCACTGCATCGAGGGACAACGCGTCCTGCAAGGCTTCCTTTCTGCACCGCGACGTCCACCAGAACCAGCTCGCACATCCGTGCCGGCCGCCACAAGTAAAAGGTACTGTGAATGAGTCTGCCGTCATTTGAGTGGGCCCGTACTGATGCGGTCCGCTGGATTTGCTAGACTCTGTGTTATTTTCAACAACGCTGTAGCCAGACCAGGCTACCAACTCGCACAGAACCTTGATTTAAGTCTTTTTACAAGAACTCTTGAAATCTAATAGTACTGTGGATTCTTTTTGTCATTTATTGATCTTGTGGTAACTCAATATAAAATAAACTTATTTTTGATATAAAATCTTGTGTGGTGTCCATTTGTAGTGTTGTCACTGGGTTACTGTATGTTGTCACAAATGCTTAACTTACAACGCCTCTGAAATAAAGTCTTGCTGCTCGTGCCAAGCTACCAAGGGGTGAGCAGGGGTTATTTTAGGAGTGTAATCCCCCTTTTCCTGACAAGTGGAGAGGGTCCCTATTTGTCCCAGGTGCCTACCTGTGCCAACTAGAGACCCCCAATTCTAACACTGACTGATGCTGTGGTTTCGTTGAGTGATTCTGTGCTGGCCCTGAGTGATGCTGTGTTGGCCCTGAGTGATGCTGTGGTGGTGCTGACTGATGCTGTTTGATGCTGTGACACTGCTGAGTGATGCTGCGGTGGTACTGAGTGATGCTGTGGTGTTCCTGAGTGAAGTTGTGATGGTGCTGAGTGATGTTGCGGTGAAGGGGAGTGATGCTGTGGTGGCCCTGAGTGTTGCTGTGGTGGTGCTGAGTGATGATGTGGTGGTGCTGACTAATGCTGTGGTGGTGCTGAGCGATATTGGGCTGGCTCTGAGTGATGCTGTGGTGGTGCTGTGTGATGCTGTGGTAGTTCTGACTGATGCTGTGGTATCACTGAGTGATATTGTTGTGTTCTTGAGTGATGCTGTGGTGGTGCTGAGTGATGCTGTAGTGTTGCTGAGTGATCATGTGGTGTTGTTGTGTGATGCATTCTTGGCCCTGAGTGATGATGTGGTGTCACTGAGTGATGCTGTGGTGGTGCTGAGTGATGCTGTGGTGGTGCTGAGTGTTGCTGTGGTTGCGTAGAGTGATGCTGTTGTGGTCCTGAGTGATATTGTTGTGTGCTGAGTAATGCTGTGGTGGTGCTGAGTGATGCTGTTGAGTGATGCTGTGGTGATGCTGAGTGATGCTGTGGTGGGGCTAAGTGGTGCTGTGGTGGTGCTGAGTGATGCTTTGGTGGCGCTGAGTGATGTTGTGGTGGTGCTGAGTTATGCTGTGGTAGTGCTGAGTGATGCTGTGGTGGTGTTGAGTGATGCTGTGGTGGTGCTGAGTGATGCTGTGTTGGTACTGAGTGATGCTGTGGTGTTCCTGAGTGATGCTTTGGTGGTGCTGTGGTGATGCTGAGTGTTGCTGTGGTTACGTAGAGAGATGCTGTGGTGGCGCTGACTGATGCTGTGTGGCTCTGAGCGATATCGTTTTGTGCTTGAGTGATGCTGTGGTGGTGCTGAGTGTTCCTGTAGTCGCGCTGAGTGATGTTGTGGTGGCGCTGAGTGATGTTGTGGTGCCCCTGAGTGATGTTGTGGTGCCCCTGAGTGATGTTGTGGTGGTGTAGAGTGATGCTGTGGTGGTGCTGAGTGATGCTGTGGTGGTGCTGAGTGATGCTGTGGTGGCGCTGAGTGATGTTGCTGAGGTGTTGAGTGATGCTGTTGTGGCGCTGAGTGATGCTGTGGTGGTGCTAAGTGATGCTGTGGTGGTGCTGATTGATGCTGTGGTGGTGCTAATTGATATTATTGTGTCCCTGAGTGATGCTGTGGTGGTGCTGAGGGATGTGGTGGTGGTGCTGGCTGATGTTGTGGTGGCGTTATGTGATCCTGTGCTGGCCCTGAGTGATGCTGTGGTGAAGCTGACTGCTGCTGTGGTGATGCTGATTGATACTGTGGCGATGCAGAGTGATGCTGTGGTGGAACTGAGTAATGCTGTGGTATTACTGAGTGATGCTGTGGTGGTGCTGAGTGATGCTGTGGTGGTGCTGAGTGATGTTGTGGGTGCGTAGAGCTGTTGTGGCCCTAAGTGATATTGTTGTGTGCTTTAGTGACGCTCTGGTGGTGCTGCGTGATGTTGTGGTGCCCCTGAGTGATGTTGGGGTGGTGTTAAGTGATGCTGTGGTGGTGCTGATTGATGCTGTGTTGTCGCTGAGTGATGCAGTGTTGGCCCTGAGTGGTGATGTGGTGTCACTGAGTAAAGCTGTGGTGGTGCTCAGTGATGCTGTGGTGGCGTTAAGTGATCCTGTGCTAGCCCTGAGTGATGCTGTGGTGGTCTTAAGTGATGCTGTGGTGATGATGACTGCTGCTGTGGTGATGATGACTGATGCTGTGGTGCTGCAGAGTGATGCTCTGGTGATGCTGATTGATGCTGTGGTACTGCCGAGTGATGCTGTGGTACCACATAGTGACGCTGTGGTGGTGCTGACTGACGCTGTGGTGGTGCTGACGGATGCTGTGGTTACGTTGAGTGATTCTGTGCTGGCCATGAGTGATAATGTGGTTGCCCTGAGTGATGCTGTGGTGGTGCTGACTGATGCTGTTTTGATGCTGTTTGATGCTGTGACACTGCTGAGTGATGCTGCAGTGGTACTGATTAATGCTGTGGTGTTCCTGAGTGATGTTGTGGTGGTACTGAGTGATGTTGTGGTGAAGGTGAGTGATGCTGTGGTGACCCTTAGTGTTGCTGTGGTGGTGCTGAGTGATGATGTGGTGGTGCTGAGTGATGATGTGTTGGTGCTGACTGATGGTGTGGTGGTGCTGAGCGATACTGTGCTGGCTCTGAGTGATGCTGTGGTCATGCTGAGTGACGCTGTGGTTGTGCTGACTGATGCTGTGGTGGCGCTGAGTGATATTGTTGTGTCCCTGAGTGATGCTGTGGTGGTGCTGAGTGATGCTGTAGTGTTGCTGAGTGATCCTGTGGTGTTGTTGGGTGATGCATTGTTGCCCCTGAGTGATGATGTGGAGTCGCTGAGTGATGCTCGGGTGGTGCTGAGTGATGCTGTGGTGGCGTAGAGTGATGCTGTTGTGGCCCTGAGCGATATTGTTGTGTGCTGAGTAATGCTGTGGTGGTGCTGAGTGATGCTGTTGTGGTGCTGAGTGATGCTGGGGTGGTGCTGAGTGAGGTTGTGGTGGTGCTGAGTGATGCTGTGGTGGCGCTGAGTGATGTTGTGGTGGTGCTGAGTGAAGCTGTGGTGGCGCTAAGTGATGCTGTAGTGGTGCTCAGTGAAGATCTGGTTGTTTTGAGTGATGCTGTGGTGGTGCTGAGTGATGCTGTTGTGGTTCTGAGTGTTGCTGTGGTTACATAGAGCAATGGTGTGGTGGCGCTGACTGATGCTGTTGTGGTCCTGAGCGATATTGTTGTGTGCTGAGTAATGCTGTGGTGGTCCTGAGTGATGCTGTGGTGGGGTGAGTGATGCTGTGGTGGTACTGAGTGATGCTGTGGTGTTCCTGAGTGATGATGTGGTGGTGCTGAGTGATGCTGTGGTGATTCTGAGTTTTGCTGTGGTTGCGTAGAGAGATGCTGTGTTGGCGCTGACTGATGCTGTTTTGGCCCTGAGCGATATTGTTTTGTGCTTGAGTGTAAGCATGGGCGTAAAATCCGTTCCGCTCGCGGATTTTGCGGATTTTCGGTAAATTCGCAATCCGCGAACTCTAGCGAACTTGCCGAAAATTCGTAAAATCCGTGCAAAGCGTATTTTTTGCTTGCCAACTAGAATACTATACAATTTCGCGGGAGTAAATACTTGCGAACACGTAGATGCGGCGGGCAGCGACAATCTCCCAATTGCGAGATTGCAAAATTTGCAATTTCGCACAAGAAATCCACCAGCAGGCAGCATAAACCTTGAAAATTATGATTTTTATCAGAATAACTCCTCAGGTTGACATTTGCCTGCACTTTTTCTTTGCAAGGAGTCCATTTTGGGGGGTGGGGGTGGGAGGAAGGAAGTGCCCCACAGTCTCCAACTTCCTGTTCCTGTCCACCAGGCTCCTCCCAGTGCTTTCTTCATGTGCTGGTCACTTTGATTTGGATCTTGACCTGGAAGGATTACTTTTGTGGATGCTGCTGGATATTTGGATTTTTGCAATACTGAAAGCACTCAGCAGGTGCAAAAGTTCAATCTTATCATTAGTAACCATTCCCTGTAGTGCTTCCTGAGGGGCCGCTTCAGAGTTCATTTGCCTACTTGCAACTATTCTATGACCCTGCTCTGACCCTCACAGCAGGCTCAGAGAATAGCTACAAGTATACAACAAAGGTCCTGTTAAAAAAATTACACTGCAACAAAAAGCAATTACAGACAATACTGAAAGCACTCAGCAGGTGCAAAAGTTCAATCTTATCATTAGTAACCATTCCCTGTAGTGCTTCCTGAGGGGCCCCTTCAGAGTTCAGCAAATTACAGATAAGGAAGCAGGTGCCAGCCAGACTGGAAGTTTAAATTCAGTGACACATTAATCAACCCCAAATTAATTCATGTCAGTTGAAGCAGGGCAGGTGTGCTTGCTTTTTTTTACCCCCATAATCTACAGTGATAAACCAACCAGAGGGTGGCAGTGATGTACCAGAGGGTGGCATGGGTGTACCAGAGGGTGGCAGTGGTAAAACAGAGGGTGCTGTGAACCTGTGATGATGAACCAGATGTAGAAACAACATAGTCGCGGCCGTTGCGAGCCGACAAGTAAGTTCGCAATTGCAAACTGGTACAGAACCCTCGCGAACTGGCAGAAATCCTTGCGAACATAAAAAAAAAAAAATCCGCAAATTCGCGAGAGTTCGCGGATTTTGCGGATTGCGAATCCGTAAATACGCAAGTTCGCGGATTGCCAATTCGTAAAATCCGCCCATGCTTACTTGAGTGACGCTGTGGTGGTGCTGAGTGTTGCTGTAGTTGCGCTGAGTGATGTTGTTGTGGTGCTGAGTGATGTTGTAGTGCCCCTGAGTGATGTTGTGGTGGTGCTGAGTGATGCTGTGGTGGTGCTGAGTGATGTTGTGGTGGCGCTGAGTGATGCTGTGGTAGCACATAGTGATGCTGTCGTGGTGCTGAATGATGCTGTCGTGGTGCTGATTGATGCTGCAGTGGTGCTGATTGATATTGTTGTGTCCCTGAGTGATGCTGTGGTGGTGCTGAGGGACGCTGTGGTGGTGCTGGATGGTGTTGTGGTGGCATTAAGTGAATCTGTGCTGGCCCCGAGTGAAGCTGTGGTGGCCCTTAGTGATGCTGTGGTGAAGCTGACTGCTGCTTTGGTGTTGCTGACTGATACTGTGGCGCTGCAGAGTGATGCTGTGGTAGTACTGAGTAATGCTGTGGTATTACTGAGTGATGCTATGGTGGTGCTGAGTGATGCTGTGGTAGTGCTGAGTGTTGCTGTGGTTGCATAGAGGGATGCTGTTGTGGCCCTGAGCGATATTGTTGTGTGCTTGATTGTCGCTATGGGTGCGTAGAGCGATACTGTTGTGGGCCTGAGCGATATTATTGTGTGCTTGAGTGATGTTGTGGTGGCGCTGAGTGATGTTGTGGTGCCCCTGAGTGATGCTGTGGTAGTACATAGTGATGCTGTGGTGGTGCAGAGTGATGCTGTGGTGTAGTTCAACTTCATAGTGTTTTTTTATTTAATATCTGACATTAGCTATTTTTTCTATATTATATTTAGCAGGATTATTGCCCAAAGTGTGTGTATCTTTGATTGGGTGCATCTGTAAATGCATAGTCAGTTCCTCAATAGACATAAACCGCTTATTGTCTCAATTAGGAGCATTCAAATGCATGATGAATAAAGTTCGCATTTTGTTATGCACATTTTTTGCTTACATTTCTGCTTATTTTTTAACAGTGCCTGCAAATACAATGATGTATCAGTTGTATCTCATCTGGAGCACCAGCGTCTTTCTGTATGGCAAGGTTTAAATTTTAAAGCAGCTAATACAGCTGTGAACCAAGGAAATTGTATGTGTTACCAATTATTAGAATAACATTGAATGGCATGATTGAGTCAAAACAGTTTGTCAGTGTCTTGTCCAGTGTGGCTGAGACACTGACCGAAACAGACTCTTCTGCCAAAGTACTCCCAAGGTTAGAGCCAACCCAGCTGGTCAGTGTATGTAGGCAGCAGGGTAGCGATCACCTGCTTGAAAATGCTGCTTGGTACAAGCTAAGTCCCTTTTATTAATTGGTTGTGAAGGCAAGAGTTGTAGTGAGACGGGAGGTCGCCAGAATGTTTCTTCATCTCAGGTGTGAGAAATTCTTACTTCACCTGGTTCTTGCATAGCGCTTCATCAAAAATCGAGAAGCTGTGAGAGATCACGTGTGACTGTTTGTCTAAAAAAAAATGACATAATGGAGTTACTGTATGTGGTCAAGACGCATGGCCTGAGACGATTGAGAGCAAGCAAGAAGAAAGCCAGACGGCGCCTGATTGGGAGGAAAGCCAGGTGGCGGCTGTGCGCGTGCCCGCGCGCTTAACAGCAAGCTTTAGGCCGCAAGCAAAAGCTTGTGGTCGCATTTCTAAAGCCCCCACTCACTAAATGTCTCGCCACACCAGGGTATGCCCTGGCTCAGGCGAGACCTAAAAAAACGATGAGAAATGTAAATATTTCTCCTCGTTGCGCCTGCTCTGGGAAGGCCTAAGGTCTTGGTGCTGCCCCAGTTTTAAGTGATTAAGTAAATCTGGGGCAGTGTCAAAATGTTTGGGTCCTGCTTGGGAACACCAACTGCAATGCCCATGGAACACCTCCTTGACGTAGAGTAAGGAAATGCAACAACTTGCGCTGCCTCTCCTTACTCCATATCTATAAGGGAATGAAAAGCAACACGAGTGGCTTTGCGTCACCTCCTAGATATAATTGAGAGGCTTGCGCTCTGGCAGCTAAAGCCTCTTATAAAGTTGCCCCTAAGTACTTATGTCCTTGAAATATATAACATAATTACCATGAATCTGTGGCTATTGTATTTTCTGCCCTGAGAGACACTTAGACAAGGAAGACCTTCATACAAGGAAAGCTGATGATGTACTAGCAGTACCTTGAGGATGGACCACCTGAAAAAGGGAAGCTCATTGCGCCTTGGAACAGGATACTTTGGAGTTGATACAGTCCTTGCACAAGGAAAAGCTGATGCAAGGACTGATTGCTTTGTGGAGTGCAGCCTAAGAAATTTATGACTATGAGTTACCTACCATTAGTGCCTACCACGGGCCTAAAATACAGCAATAAAATCACTGGAAGTCCCATCCTTGAACAAGAAGACAAAGGAAAGAAGGTAGGGTGCACCTGTAGTGAGGAGGCTCAGTCCTGTGGGCACACAGTTGCCTGCACCAAAGGGAAGCAACCTGAATTGGAGCATGAGACTCTTGTTTAAGATCCTGGAGAAACTGCCTGAGCCAGCTAAGATGGAGTCAGCTCGAGGCTCAAATAAGCTGCAGAGAGGACGTGTCTTTGATTTGAGACAGAAGCTTAAGTAGACCTTGGTATGTTAAAAAATTGCTGTTAGATTGGACCGCTGCATTGTATGCTTAAATAGTCTGCACGTGGAACTAGCAGAATGTTAGTGTTGCCATTGTTATAGAAAGTGCATACTAGTTTAAGATCTGGAACTACCTTTGATCGGGCACCTTGGTTTCATTAAGACCCATCTAAGGCTGGCCAGCTACCTTTACTGCTGGCTGTTAGGCTTACATATTTTTGTTGCTACTGCAAGATTTGTCCAGTCAGTAGGTAGACTGGAGAAGTGACTTATTAAAACCGCTGTCAGAGGCAGGAACATATTTTGAAATGGTGTTGAGGGACATTTTCTGATCCCTGGATCCTATGACTTAATCAAAGAATTGTTATATCTTGTTTGTTGTAGATCAAGCATACAGGTACCCTCAGGCTGTGTATCTGAGGGGTGTGATGACCTCAGTGTTAGCCAGGGCACTAACTGGTGTCCTTAAATATGGCAGAGTTAAAAAAAAATGTTCTTTCAAACAGAATGATACATTTGTATTGTCTTATATGAAAGCTATGCAAGTTGTGATGGGCGACTTACAGATTTCCTACTGCCTTTTCTTCCTTGAGTATTGGATTTATTGAGAAGTTTGAAAAGACATTGATAGTTGGTCTGGGGAGCCACTGAGGATATTGCGATTTCTTTTTTGGCTACAAGCAATTGCCAGAGACGGGAATCCCTTTTAATCTCTATATGTACACCCTTTGAGGGGACTCCTTTGTTTTGTGAAAGATCATCAGTTTGTTGGGCCTGGTGGTTTCCCCTAACTTTTTGCCTTCATACCTCCTTTTTTCTGTCTCCATTTTTGATGTCCTTAAGACACTACACACTTTACCACTGCTAACCAGTGCTTGTGCTTTTTCCCTAATACATGGTGACATTGGCTTATACCCAATTGGAACATTTAATTTACTTGTAAGTACCTAGTAAAGTGGCACTTCATGTGCGTAGTGCCTATAAATTAAATGCTACTACTGGGCCTGCAGCACTGTTAAGTGGTATTCACTTAAGTAGCCCTTTAAACATGTCTCAGGCCTGCCATTGCAGAGCCGTAGTGTGCAGTTTAAACTGCCATTTTGACCTGGCAAAAATAAGCCTTCTACCAGTCCCAAACATTCCCAAACATTCCTTTTTAATGCATATAAGTCACCTCTAGGGTAAGCCCTGGACAGCCCATAGGACAGGGTGCAATGTATTTAAAAAGCAGGACATGTACATTTCAGTTTTGCATGCCCTCGTAGTGAAAACCCCATACATTCGTTTTTTCAGTATTGCAAGCCATATCTATACTATATAAATTTATGAGTGTAATTCCCAAATGGGAAGACCTATCCATCTCATGTTTGCTGTCTCTTGAATCCTAATTTAAAATAATAACTTATGTGGAAGTCGGATTTTCTGATAATGCCAGTTTTATAAATTTGGAATTTTCTTACCTTAGTCATTTGGTGCCTGCAGCCTGTCTCTGGGTCACATGACTGGTTGTGGGTGACAGATGGGATATGTGTATTCCTTCTAGACAGCCACATACAGTGGGAGCTTAGATGTGACTGGATGGGCCATCACTGGCAGGATGGGAGGGAGGAGCTGGGCATAGCCTTACTTACACTTGAATAGGCTATGTTGTGTCTCAACACAAAGGGCTGCATACCCCTGTAGTTAGTCTTCAAGCCAGGGCCAGGCAGGCAGGCAGGAAGGGCATCTGTGCACTTCAAAATCATACCTCTAGAAGCTTCTCCCCATTTCAAAGGCACAACTGTGTATAAAAGAAGGACCTCAGACACCACCACTTTAGAACGCTTCTGGGTCTGTGGGTACTTTGCCAGGAAGAAGGACTCTTGTACTTCTGTAAGGCCTGCCACTCTGCTGGACTGCTGCGCTAAAGTAACTGCTGCCCTGCTGTGCTGACTTGCTTCCTGCTGCCCTCTTGTCTGGGGAAGAAGAACTTGACCTGTAACTTCATCATGGTTCCAGGAACCTAGAGTGATTCAATGGGCTAGCGTTCTGGCCTCCTGATCTGAGCCTCAGGGTCATCAGAGGTTCTCCAACAGCTCCTGGACCTGTCTGCAATGAGGTCCTGACCCCTAAGTGGTGGCTCTCAGGTCCTAGACCCTTGGTGTAATTAACAGGCTCTTGAAATCAGTCTTTTGGGCTCTTCATGAACAGGCCCATTCATACTGGAACATTGCTGCTCACCCTGAAAATCAGCATGAGCCACCGCAGGCACTGATCGCCCACAGAGAAGGGCCAACATGTAGCTCCAGCCCACCCCCGGCCTGTGCTTCGCCCCATGCTGACGACCGCCCACGGTGCTCTCCTTGCTCCGCGGAACCCTCATCAACGTAAAGGGGAATTTTAGCACACAATTTCAGCAGGACTAATCTGGGACTAATCTGGGACTATATCCGACCCGCACTCCCTCGTGGTTGGCCTGAACCTTTGACTTTGGCCTGGTCCTGCGTGAGCAGATTGCAGCGGTTGGCGCGTTCTGCTTTTAGGCACTATTTTACAGTTCATTCTTCAGAGTCATAGCTCTGTTGCTACTGACTGGATTTTTGTCGATTTGTTTTTGTTTTATTTATTGACATTTGCTTTTTTTTCTAACCTTGCGTAGAATCCTTCTTGTGGGATTTTTTCACTATATTACTGTTTGAAGTGTTGCACAAATGCTTTACACATTGCCTCCAAGTTAAACCTGACTGCTCTGTACCAAGCTACCAGGGGAGTAAGCACAGTCTAATATGGGGTTTGATTGTGCCTTAGCCTGACAAGGATTGTGGTTGCTGCTTGACCAAGGCTCCCACCCTAGTCAACTAGTAACCACATTTCTAACATGGATGTAATTCTTACTTGTCATTGTCTAAAACATGTTTAGGTGGCCAAGTACATCAATAAGACTGTCAGGAACGTGGGAGGTGGGACCTGATGATGCTGGTATGATCAGCCATCTACACATACAGAGAAAAACCTGGGCAAAGGGTACATTTTGTTGAACGTAGAATCTCAGGGCCCTCCAGGACACTTGAGCATACATCATCACTGGCTCAACCATATCATAAGAATTGAACCCAACCATAATTGAACTGATGAGAATGAAGATAAACTCCCCCCATTATGTTTCACAGGAGTGCAAAGGATGGTTTAGATGAAACAAAAGATTTATCTTAACAACCAACGTCAGAGTAGCTGCAGAACTGAAAGTAGTTATTGTAGCAGTTGTTTTAATATTAGTTCTATTGTTGTGGCCTTAGGATACTCTAGATTATTTTAACAGAAAATGCCAAGAAAATGTATGAGTTTTCCTGGTCAGAGACCACTGTGAAGTTAAAGTAAGACTTCAATTTGAAGCAGTACACTTTGGACTAAAAATTACCCAATATATCTACAGGGTACCTCTAGAGATCATTGAGCCTGAATGGCCTCGAGGACTTCAATGCTGCTGGCATTGATGACATTCCCATCTTCAGATGAATTGTATATGATCATCTGGTACTTCGTTGTGGAGGTCCTACAGCAGCATGCATAAGCCAACGTCACTATCAAGTAAATATCTGATACCTCTCAGGTATGTTATGTATTTGAGCCACCAAGTTGGCAGAATAAAGTCACAGCTCTTTTGGGTTAAGATCCTATTCTGAAAAATGACAAGACATTATTCTGACTTAAACAGCAGTGCTTTCTGTAGTCAGAAAAAATACAGCTCAGCAACATTTAGTGTATACTTCAACAAAAGTAATTAAAAAAAATGTGAATTAGACATCAGCACATATTTATTAAATGATTCTTTAACAACGCTCTATCATCAGAAGGAAACTAGTAGAGAGTCTACATCATGATGAAACCATTATGAAAAGAAGCATGATTAAAACAATCTTGTACCATTGAGAACTATCTTTCTCCCTCAATTATCATGGTCTGCACCGCTCAGTACTTACCAGGTAACACCCAATTTGTCTGCATTGACGCAAACATTCCAACTAGCTTTGAGTTTATTGATTTATTTATAGGTATATTCATATGCTATCATGCAAAAGAAAATACTTCATCAGAGAGTGATGTAGTAAAGGTGGAAAGATATGTATAACAGTTGAGCATAGAAATAATGACAAAAACCTCACTCCTTAGATTGTGATGGTTTGACAGAAGAGCCTGGTCAGCAGCCCTCTTCCAATTTTCTTTTGAAGGTTCTTTTGTGGCCTCAATATATCTGTTCTGTGCTGATCACAGGGTTGTTCCTCTAGAACGTTTTTATTGGAAAGCACTTACCATATTTTGCCTTTAGAGGTGGATTTCATGCCGCACTGGGTTAAAGTTAAACCAACTACACAGTGAATTTCACCTATCCCTTACGGGACTTTGTTGAATCTGGACCACACTGTGAAACAGATAAAACACTGTAAAGCATCACAGCAGTAATTCTGTGTTTATCATCATATACACGCTCCTCCAGATGTTATTAGGTTTCATGGTGCATTGTGTTATGTTGGTACTCGAGCTAGTGCTCGAGTCACCTTAGTATCATGTTTGTACTCGAGCTAGCGTTCGAGTCACTTTAGAGTGTTCACCCTGGAACATGTGCCAAGGTTCCTAGCGGGGGTAGAGATAATTGAGAGCTGATTGCTGGTGGCTGCGTCCGCACGTCCCTGCTGTCTTAGGGGTTTGAGTAAGAATAAAACCTTTTTTAACTTATTGCTTCATCAAGTATCTTCCTTCCCAACAATGGCGACGAGATACTCAAACCCCATGAACCCACCCTACTGAATTCCTCGAATTGCTGCTTTTTCTTCACATTTACTGGGAGAAAGGAAAAGAAGAAGTACGAATTTTAAGGACAGCAGAAGGAAATTGTAGAGAGCATTTACAGCCTACAACACACTTCAAAAAGATATTGTTTCTTCTTATTTGCCTTGATTCTGGACTCTGCAGTCTGGCCGTTGGTAGTAGCTGCTTACCGGCAGCATCTTTCGAGCGGCAGCAGTGTTCGAGCCGGCATCTTCCAATGAGCCTCGTTTCTCTGCTCGCTCTCCCGCTGATGTGATATGTACGTCCTCCAACAAATGCGAGGTCACGCTGGGATGACATTACGTGCGGCCATCTTGATACACCGGTGTTGCTTCAAATTTGAAGCATCAAGTGGAAAGTGACTTGTATACTGAACCGGAGTACTCCTTAGCCTTCGTTTTTTTTCTCTCTTCTGGAGTCATTTCTACTCAGATTTCTTTGGTGTTTTCTGCAAAGGTCTTCAATTGCGAAATACAAATTGTGTATCAACCAAGGTACTGTCCTAATTAGTTTCTAATATTTTTTTATCTCTTCCTCATTTACTTAAAATGTCATCTCTACCAACACTAATTACCATGGCTTTAGCAACCATAAATGTACACGCCCCACAACTATTTATGGTGAAAGATTGTGAGGTTTCTAGTCAGAGATGGGAAGAATGGAGAGAATATTTGATTAATTAATTGGACACTTTTGAGAACAAAGAGTTAAAGCCAGAAAGAAAATTAAGTATCTGTTGTAGGTCTAGTTGTTATCAGTTCCCTTGTTGGTCATTGGCTGCGAGGCTCGCGCAGCTGACAGTTCACACTCTGTATAAATGTGACGTCAGTGTCAAAGCCTGCACTGACAGCTTCGCCCTTCTTTCATGTCGGTCACCTGTTTCTCCCCGCAAGTTCCTTTATTGTAATAAATACATGTATTTCAATTACAGTACTTTAGTTCGTAGTTAATATTTCATTATCACTACAATTTGGCGACGAGGACGGGACGAAAATAATATCGGAACTTGTGGAGGAGAAGTTACGGAGGAAGTTCCTTCACTTAAGGCAAGTCTTTGATACTCTTTATTTCCCGAGGGTTTTCATCGTTATAATTCAAGTTTATTTCTTCGGGTTGTGTTCAAGAATTCCCTGAAGATTCTAAGCAGCTGATTTGAAGGCACGGGATCTGAAGTGAATCCAGTGAAGACTTTGACAGCCGAATCGAAGGTATTGGACCCGAAGCGGAGCGATTGGAGCAGAGCGCATTTTAGCAGCCGACTGGAGAAATTATTCAGGCAAGTTCGGATGTTTTGTGAGGCTGTGGAATTGTACGGATGGTAACACAGATTTCCTGCATTGCAGTAATTGTGAAGTAACGGTACGCCTATGAAGAAACGGTCGACAGGACCAACTGTCATCTGTCAACCGTCTTCGGCATGTTTACGTCAGCGCGTCATTTGCAGATGTATTGAGAGCGGCATCAGCTGAGTGTTGAAGCGTCGTGTATACGTCATCACGCACCGTCTAGTGCGTGCCGCCATTTTGTGAAATTTATTTTTCCTCACAACATCGCCGGCAATTTCTCATCGCAGTTCTACACTTCAAGTATTTCAGAGAAGTAAAGAATTTCAGGTATTTGAAAGATAACGCTTGTTGCAGGAAGTTGGAAAGTTAATCTAGGTGTAATTTTCATTTTCAAAAATTGCGTGGTTTATTAAGAAGGAGACCCTCGAGGAAGATAGTAATCAAATGGCTTATGAAAGCAGTTTCTGTGCTCCTGCACATTTCCTTGAAACTCCAGGCAAGCCTGTCATGTCATGGAAAAATTGGTACATGGCGTTTGACAATTATCTGGTGGCAATAAACGGTAAAAGATTTGAATCAGAACGCATAAAGGCTATTCTTTATGGGTTGTTAGGTGTTGCCGGGCAGGAAATGTTTAATAGTTTGCCCGAGTATGAACCAGAACCAGGACAATTTATTCCTTTCGACGAATTCCAAGAGGCCATCAAGAGGCTTGAAAGACAGTTCGATGAGGAAGAAAAGATAATGGTTGGCAGACATAGATTTGTAATGAGGAAGCAAATGGAGTCGGAGAATGTTGACGAATATATAGGCAGTTTAAGGGTTTTAGCTTCTAAATGTGGATTTGGTGACAGAGTTGACGAGTATTTACGCGATCAGTTCGTATTTCATTGTCATGAAATTAAAATTCAAGAAAGGTTATTAGCTTGTAAAAATCCCTCTTTGTCTGAGGTCATAGACATCGCTAAAGGGATTGAACGCTCATTGGAGGGTAGAAGAGAGTTGGCCAAATCTAATGTTGCAACAAATGCCAGTATTTCATATGTCAATGATAGAAGAAGAAAAGATGGTAATCGTTTTGTCAAATCTAATGTGGTGGCTAATCCTACGAATTTTGTATGTTATAGATATGGTTCACACAACCACAAAGCAGATTCCGTGAGCTGTCCAGCTACAGGGAAAAGATGCACGAGATGCCAGAAGGTAGGGCACTTCACCAGTGTTTGCGGTAATTTTGGCCACAAGAGAGTAGAAAGAGCAAAAGTAAATGTTATAGAAGAATTTGAAGAAGATATGTGTTCAAATATTATATTAGCATTAGGTGACAATTACAATGATATAAAAGGTCCTATAGGTACGGCACATGTAGGTGAGGTGGAACTCAATATCATAGCAGATTCGGGATCACCTATCTCAATTGTATCAGATAAACTTTTTTTGAAGTACTGGCCTAATACAGATTTGTTAGCACCAGATGTCAATCCCAAGGCATTTGGTGAACATGATATAAACATGTTTGGATACTTTTTGGATGTCTTAAACATTAAGGGCAGATGCATTGAAACAAAGATTTATGTAGCGGAAAAGGGTAGAGATATAGTGGGATGGAGAGATCTTGCAAAGTTAAAGATAATACTCAAACCAGGTGCAGAGGATCCCATTGTGCTAGACGATGGTTTTGTATCTCTCATTACCTTACCTACTGAGTCCAAGAGTTTGAATTATTCGGAATCAGACGGAGAATTATCAATCATTTTGAGTAAGTATAAAAGGTTATTTGAAGAACGCATAGGGTGCGTGAAAGGATTCATGCATAGTATTGTATTAAAAAAGATGCTTCCCCTGTAAAACACAAGGTAAGACCATTACCCTTATCAGTTAAGGAAGAGTTACGCTTGCTATTGGATAAACTTGTCGAAGAAAAAGTTATTGAACCAGCCGATTCTGCAGAGTGGGTTTCGGGGATTGTGTTAATTAAGAAGAAAAATGGAGAGTACCGTCTGTGTGTCGATTTGAGATCATTAAATAAGAACATATTGGTAGATTGTTTCCCGTTACCTAGGATTCAAGAGATTTTAGCCAGCACATCGGGATCCAAGTACTTTTCTTTAATAGATCTCAAATCGGCATACCACCAGGTGAAGTTAGATGAAAAATCCAAAATGTTAACTACCTTCATCACTCCTCTGGGAGCGTTTAGATATGTTCGTCTGCCTTTCGGTTTGGCTTCTTCTGTAAGTGTTTTTCAGAAGTTAATGGAGAACATGTTCGGCGGGATTAAGGGTGTGCAGAAGTTCCAGGATGACATTCTGGTTCATGCTGATTCAGAAGGCAGACACAACGAGATCTTGGATACGGTTTAGCACAGATTACAGGAAAGAGGTATGACTGTTTCAAAGGATAAATGTAAATTTTTGAAAACTGAGATCGAGTATTTAGGTCATGTGCTCAGTGCAGAAGGCATCAAACCTAAACTTAATCTAGTACAAGCCATAACTGATGCTCCCAACCCTGACAATAAGGATGCACTCAGGTCATTCTTGGGTCTGAGTGAATTTTATTCTAGAATCATCGAAGGGTATGCCAGATTGGTAGAGCCTTTAAGGTCATTGTTACGCAAAGGATAGAATTTTAATTGGGAAAAGCAACATGATGTGGCTTTCAATGAAGTTAAAGATGCTATTGTTAAGGCTCCCACATTGAAACCTTTTGATGCACAAGGTTGTAATGTCATTACTGTCGATGCAAGTTCAGTAGGAATTGGTGCAGTATTTACCCAGAAAATAGGTAAGCATACCCATACAGTGGCTTTTATTTCGCGAAGACTTAATGATACGGAGAAAAACTACAGTACCATAGAAAGAGAGGCTCTAGCCTGTGTTTGGGCAGTTGAGAAACTAAAAATTTACATATGGGGCAAAGAATTCGAATTAGTCACCGATCACAAACCCCTCATATTTTTGTTCGACGGATATGGTAGGGGCAACGGGAGAGCTTCTTCCAGATTGGTGAGATTATTGGCAAGGCTCCAAGAGTATAATTTCAATATTAAACATATTTCAGGCAGGTGTAACATCAGAGCTGATTGTCTTTCCAGGTTGCCTACAGAATGTCATGATAAACAAATAGTTGAAGAAACAGAATGTGTAGTATCTACTGTAGATGTAATTCAACAGAGCAATATGACCATTTCTAATGAAGAATGGGTAGAAGCTATGGGTAAGGATGTAACTTTGTCTAAGGTTAAGAATTATATGTCTACTTCATGGCCCCCCATACGTAATTTGTCTTCAGACCTTAGAACATTTGTACAAGTAGCAAATGAATTGAGCATAGCGAAGGGATTTATTAGAAGAGGAGATTTACTAATTCCCCCCAGTGTCAGAAACAGAATAATAGACATTGCTCATAAGACTCATTTGGGAGCCACCATGACCAAAAGGCGCATCAAAGAACATTACTGGTGGCCAGGCATGGACATGGATGTGAACTTATTCGTAGAGAAATGTGAGGCCTGCACCAAATCTGATAAACGTTGGAAATTGAGAACTCATGAGATGCAGCTGGTGTCCATCCCTAGTTCTGCGTGGTGCAAGATTGCCATCGATATGGCAGGACCATTCCATCTGTTGGGACAGAATGAGAAATTCATAATCGCAGCCAGTGATTACTACTCAAAGTGGATATACCACAAATTTGTAAGCACCATAGACTCTGACACTGTCATTGAATTCCTACTGACGTGTTTTGACATTGAAGGCAGTCCACGTATTATTGTCTCAGACAATGGTAAAGAACTTACTTCGACCAAAATAACTGATTTTTTCAAAACTCATGGAATCACCCAGGAGAAAACGCCTTTGTATTCTCCCAAATCTAATGGGCAAATTGAACGCGTCAACAGGTTCCTCAAGGAAGGTATCCAACTTGCCCTGTCATCTAATTTACCTGTGAAAGATTTTATAAGAGAGAGGGTGTTTTCGTACAACACAACTCAAAACTCAGTCACGGGTTTCTCTCCGTTCTTTCTGTTGAGGGGAAGGAGATGTGACCATGACATTACTCCTAAGTTTCTGTCATCAGATAAGGAATTGCCCCCATCCATTGTTATTGATGATGATATGCTGCATGTTAAAAAAAAATAACAGATTGTCAAATGAAAAGTAAATTATACCATGACCAAGTGCATAGGGCCATATGCAAAGAGTTCTGCAAAGGAGATTGGGCGTTGGCCACCAAGCCCGGTCATCAGGTCAAAGGAGAATCCAAGTATTTTGCCCCCGAAGAAGTAGTGGAAGTCTCAGAAAGTGCTGTACGACTTAAATATGCAGGATGGCGTAATAGAAGTGATGTTATCAGAGTTAGCAAACAGCAGGCTGACGTTTGGAAAAGTAATCAAGTGGGTGGAGGAGGCTATGACGAGGGGTACTCATGGTTAAACACATTAAAGGGCAATGAGGAGTGCATACCCATTACCAATGCAGTCAGTTCTAGCGTTGAAAATGAAAGTCATGTTGATGGTGAAAGTAGAAAGGAACACAGTTATAGTGATAATAGTGATGTTATTGAAGTACCAGTATATGACACAGAAAACATTGACCAAGGTAATACTTTTGACACTGCGTACAGTGATGTTCAACGTTCAGAGATTGCAAGATCTTCCAATGAGGATTGTATACATGGAGGGTGGCAAGGGACATGTACCAAGTCGGGCAGGATTGCAAAATTACCTAGTATGTACAAAGACTATGATGTGAGTTAGTTCTTCTTTTAGAAAGGGAGATGTTGTAGGTCTAGTTGTTATCAGTTCCCTTGTTGGTCATTGGCTGCGAGGCTCGCGCAGCTGACAGTTCACACTCTGTATAAATGTGACGTCAGTGTCAAAGCCTGCACTGACAGCTTCGCCCTTCTTTCATGTCGGTCACCTGTTTCTCCCCGCAAGTTCCTTTATTGTAATAAATACATGTATTTCAATTACAGTACTTTAGTTCGTAGTTATTATTTCATTATCACTACAGTATCCTTTTACATCATTTAGGTCCAGGCGGGTTAAGCGTTTATAATAGAATTGAAAAAAAACGTTAGCTGGTAGCAAAGTAAATGTATTCACCCAAGCCATTGCCTACCTTGATGCTTATTTTGCGCCCACAGAATGTAAAACTGTACAGAGATATCATTTTTACCATAGGAAGCAAGAACCCTTTTAGAAAGTGGAAGATTACATTGCTTCCCTAAGAAGACTAGCCTTGTCATGCAAGTTTGAAGTCATTGAAGAAGAATGAATACACGACCAATTAATCATGCATTGTAACAAACAAAACCTGGAAGATAAACTTTGGATTAATGGTGACGCTAGTTTGCGGTAAATTTCTGCCATCATCAGCAAGGCCGAGCTAACATCAAGATGTGCTAAAACTATCATTGCCAAATCCAAAGCAGATAATCGTGATGAGATGGTGAAAGTTATAAAAACCAACTAAGTCCGCCCTGAACTAGTTAAAAAGAAAAATGAAAAACTACCATTTAAAGAGAAAGGCGGGATCAAAGAGCGCAAAGAGAAGTCAGCGAACACCAAAGGGAGGTGTTACCGCTGTGGTAGCTCTTCACACCTTGCTAATGATAAAAGATGCCCAGCTCTAGGTCAAAAATGTGCATATAGTAAAATGTCTGGCCATTTTACATGAGGTTGTCGTAAATTCAAGTTTGTCAAATGTATTGTTGATGAGTATGATTGTGAGGATGACAGTGCTGATTCTGAATGTGAGGGAAATAAGGTATGTTGCATCCGTGACAACGAAGATATTACCACTGGTAAGCAAAGAAAAAAACCTGTGTGTGAGATAGTAGTAGGTAGAGTTCAGGTGACCTTGATGGCAGACTCTGGGTCACCATATACTATCATGAACAAGAACAAATGGGATGAGTTATTTAGCGCTGTTATTGGGCCTAACCTAGAAAATCCTGATGTACATCCTGTAAGCTACACGGGAGAACATATTGAACTCCTTGGTTTTTGGAAACTCAATTTTGAGTTTAAAGGAAGAGTAGCAATGTGTAAGCTATATATGTCCAGGGCAGGACCCTGTGCTTTAGTTTGGTGGGACCAAGGTGAGATAGGTATATGTTTGGATCGCAATAGTAAAGACCCTGTTATTGCTGTTAACCCTGTTCAAGAAGACCTGCTTGAAGAGTTCGCCACCAAATTTCCCAATGTTTTCTCTGGAAGTATTGGTGAGCTCGAAGAATTCTCAAATAAAATAATTCTGGGGGCTAATGCTAAACCTTGCATTCATAAAGTCAGGAACATTCCTTTAGGTATCAAGGATGAAGTGGTTGGGGAAATCCAAAAACTTGTAGACAAGGGCATACTTGAGAGTATAGAATCTTCAGATTGGGTTGCCCCCCTTGTCATCGCACGCAAATCCAATGGCAAGATCTGCTTGTGTGTGGATTTGAGGGAACTAAATACAAATGTTTTTATTGATGTATTTCCCCTTGCCAAGATTTCAGAGTTACGTTCAGCTACCAAGGGTTTGATATGGTTTTCTACAATTGATTTAACATCCGTCTATCATCAGGTTCCCCTCGATGAGGACAGTAAATATCTTACAGCTTTTGTCAGCCCAATCGGTATCTTCCAATTTAACCGCGTCCCTTTCGGGTTGGCATCAGCTGCTGCAATGTTCCAATGTACTATGTACCTCATTTTCAAGGACAGGAAAAATGTTCTGTTATTCCAGGACAATATCCTCATTACGGGGAAAGATAGAGAGGAACATGACATTGTCTTAAACAGAGTCCTACAAGAATTGGGAAGGAAGGGTTTAACCACCGGGAAGTTCAAATGTAAAATTGCCACGAAAAGTGTAACTTATCTTGGCCACAAAATAAGTGCTCCTGGCATCCGCCCTAAGTCGGCACTTGTTGAAGCCACAAAAAAAAGCTCCCACTCCACAAATTGAAGAGGAAGTTAGGTCCTTCCTTGGCCTAGCAGAGTTTTATTCTAAGTTCATTTGCAACTTTGCAGGAAAAATGTACTGTATCAGGCAATTTCTAAAAAAGGGTAGTACTTTTAATTGGTCTAAAGAGTGTCAACTATGTATGGAAAGTATAAAAAGATACATTTGTTCAGCTCCTGCACTCCAAGGCTTCGACCCCAAACTTAAAAGTTTTATTACAACCAATGCTAGTGGTAGGGGCCTTGGTGCTGTTTTGCCTCAACTACGGAGAGATGGAACGGAATATGTTGTGGCGTTTGCATCCAGAGCACTCACACCCACGGAAGAAAAGTATTCTGTTATTGAATGAGAGGCTCTAGGTTGTTTATGGGGACTTAAACATTTTAGACAATTTGTGTGGGGAACTTGTGTCACGCTGAGAACAGATCATAAACCACTTATTAAAGTCCTCACTTCACATTTAAACAATGTCTCACCCAGAATTTCCAGATTTTCTGTCCAACTATTAGACTTTGTGTATGAAGTGGTGTATGTCCCTGGAATTCGCAATAGAATTGCTGTTTTTTTGAGTAGGTGTCCCCTACCCCTGTGTGAAGACACTAGTAAGGCCTGGAACCATTGGTTCGTAGCAATCATTTTTAGCAGTGAAATCAAATCAGGTGTTTGTTAAGCACGACTACTCACCCACAAGGGTCTCAAGGCGCTGGGGGTGTGGGGGGGGTTCGCAGGTTCCAGTCCATCAAGAAGGGGGCATGTCGAAGAGCCAGGTTTTGAGGTTTCTTGCAAAGATGGGGAGCGATGTTATATGTCTGAGATGGAGCGGAAGGTCGTTCCAGGCACTGGCTGTGCAGAAGGAGAAGGAGTGACCTCCCGATCTGGTCTTTCTGGTGTGAGGGACCACGGCATAGGAGAGCTGGGCTGATCGTAGGGTTCTTTGGGGTACATGGAATTTGAGTTGGTTGTTCAGGTATGCTGGTCCGGTGTCGTGGAGGGCCTTGTGAGTGTGGGTTAGCATCTTGAAGGTGACTCTAGCTTTGATGGGGAGCCAGTGGAGTGTGGGCAGGTGCTGGGAGATGTGGCAGTGGCTTGGCAGGTTGACGACCAGTCTTGCGGCGGTGTTTGGATGTTCTGTAGCTTGCGGGTGAGGTTTTTGCTTATTCCGGCATAGAGTGCATTGCCGTAGTCGAGCTTGCTGGTGACCAGGGCGTGAGTGAAGGGTCTTTCTGTGTTCGAGGGAGATCCATTTGAAGGTCTTACGTAGGGTGCACAGACATAACATCGACTCCAAAATATCGTTTGGACAGAATATCGAGTTTTAAATATCGTTTGGAGAAAATATCGACAGGACAGAATATCGACAGCCAAATTATCGTTTTTAAGGTAAGTGAAGTAATATCGACTGTAAATAATATCGAAAGTAAAAAATATCGTTTTTTATATAATATGTAATTATTTATAGTGTTTTTATGTTATAATATGTGTGAAAAGTGTCATTTTATGTTATAATTATTTTTAATTAATGATTTTTTTAAAATTATTGTGTAATTTTATTCTGTAGCGGGTTGTGGGTTTATAGGGGAATAGGGTGGGAAGTAATTTAATTATAATAAATTAAATATGTAAATTTATTAATTGGTAGTAATAATTAATTAATTAATTGGTAATTAAATATTATATGTTAATTATTTAAACTTTAATTGGTAATTAATTTAATTTAATTTATTAATTGCTAATTATGTAAATTAAAATAATGTATTTCCTGTAGCGGGTTGTGGGTTTATAGGGGAATAGGGTGGGAAGTAATTTAATTATTATTTATTAAATATGTAAATGTATTAATTGGTAGTAATATTTAATTAATTGGTAATTAAATAATATTTGTTAATTAATTAAAATGTAATTGGTAATTAATTTAATTTAATTGATTAATTGCTAATTATGTTAAATTAAAGGGGTATTTTTAGGGTTCAGGGTCAGTTTTTAGTTTTTGGGTAAAGGGGTATTTTTAGGGTTCAGGGTCAGTTTTTAGTTTTTGGGTAAAGGAGTATTTTTAGGGTTCAGGGTCAGTTTTTAGTTTTTGGGTAAAGGGGTATTTTTAGGGTTCAGGGTCAGTTTTTAGTTTTTGGGTAAAGGGGTATTTTTAGGGTTCAGGGTCAGTTTTTAGTTTTTGGGTAAAGGGGTATTTTTAGGGTTCAGGGTCAGTTTTTAGTTTTTGGGTAAAGGGGTATTTTAAGGGTTCAGGGTCAGTTTTTAGTTTTTGGGTAAAGGGGTATTTTTAGGGTTCAGGGTCAGTTTTTAGTTTTTGGGTAAAGGGGTATTTTTAGGGTTCAGGTTCAGTTTTTAGTTTTTGGGTAAAGGGGTATTTTTAGGGTTCAGGGTCAGTTTTTAGTTTTTGGGTAAAGGGGTATTTTTAGGGTTCAGGGTCAGTTTTTAGTTTTTGGGTAAAGGGGTATTTTTAGGGTTCAGGGTCAGTTTTGGGTTTTTGGGTAAAGGGGTATTTTTAGGGTTCAGGGTCAGTTTTTTGTTTTTGGGTAAAGGGGTATTTTTAGGGTTCAGGGTCAGTTTTTAGTTTTTGGGTAAAGAGGTATTTTTAGGGTTCAGGGTCAGTTTTTAGTTTTTGGGTAAAGGGTTTTTTTAGGGTTCAGGGTCAGTTTTGGGGTACAGGGGTACAGGGGTACAGTGTAAAAATAAACTAAAATTAAATTTACATTAATTTAATTTAATGAAATTAAATTAAATTAAATTATATTTAAATAATTTTAAATAATTTAAATTAAAAAAAATTATTATATACTTACCAATACTTACGTTGTAATGGTAGTGCGTTGTAAAAGTTGCGTTGTAACGTCATATATCCACTGTTGCACACTTTGCAGTGGGAATAGTAATTTTTACTCTTTTGTATTTGTACGTTAATAATATTGGCTATTATTTAATTACATTTTGTTACTATATATATATATGTTTTAAGAAATATGATTAAAAAAATATTATTTTTTTACTTTCATTAATTATTTAATTATTAAAAGTTATTTTAAGTATTGTTAATTATATTTTAGTAATTAATTTTTTATATTAATGTAATTAAACATTGTTTTTATTAAAGTCGATATTTTTTACAACTATATTTTTGTTAACGATATTTTGTACTCGATATTTTTGTACTTACCTGTTTGTACATACAAACTCGATATTTTGGTTGTAGATATTTTCTCGTCGATATTTTGGGTAGTCGATATTTTGGTACTCGATATTATTTCAGTGATCCCTTACGTAGGAGGCAGAGGGTGTGGAAGCAGGAGGACGAGCCGGAGTTGATCTGGTGGTCCATGTTGAGCTCTGAGCCCAGGATGATTCCTAGGTTGCATGCATGGTTTATGGGGGTGAGTGGGCTTCCGAGGGCGGGGGGCCACCAGGTGTCGTTCCAGGAGTCTGGGTTTGGGCCCTTGATGAATACTTCCATTTTGTTTGTGTTTAGTTGTAGGCAACTGTTTTTCATCCATTTGACGACAGCTTCCATGCCTTCTCGAAAGTTGTGTCTGGCGGTGGTGGGTTCGTTGGATAGGGAGAGGATGAGTTGGGTGTCGTCTGCGTATGACACAATGTTGAGTCCGTAGGTTCTGACGATGGGGGCAAGCAGAGCCATGTAGACTTTGAAGAGCATAGTGCTGGGGGAGGGCCCCTGGGGGACTCCGCAGGTGGTAGGTATAGGGTCTGAGAGGAAAGGGGGAGTCTGACCCACTGCGTTCTGCCAGAGAGGAAGGAGCGGATCCAGTCGAGGGCCTTGTCTTGGATCCCTGCGTCGTGGAGTATGCGTATTAGGGTGCAGTGAGAGACTGTGTCGAACCCCGCTGAGAGGTCGAGGAGGATGAGGGCCGCTGTTTCTCCTTTGTCCAGTAAGTAATGGATGTCGTCTGTTGCGGCAAGGAGGGCGGTTTCCGTACTGTGTTTTTTTCTGAAGCCGGATTGGGAGGATGTCGTGCTCTTAGATGAATGTGGCGAGTTGGCTGTTGATGGCTTTCTCGATGACTTTCTCTGGGAATGGGAGCAGGGAGATGGGTCTGTAGTTTTTGAGGTCAGTGGGGTCCGCCGAGGGTTTCTTCAGGAGGTGGTTGATCTCAGCGTGTTTCCAGTCGTCAGGGAACAAGTCGGTTGCCAGGGAGCGGTTGATGGTGTGGCAGAGCATGGGTGCGATGGTGCCTACGGCTTTGTTGAAAATGTGGTGGTGGCAGGGGTCTGTGGGGGTGTTGAAATTGGCATTGTATATACACATAAGCGGCGTTCATTTGTGTTCACTGTACCCCTTGTTGTAAGCAGAACGGATATCGCTAAAACATTGACTGTGTTATCCCGCTAGCATAGACCCATGCACACACGTACACGACAGCCATTTTAGGTATCATGGTCTCCCAGTTTGCGATCGATCACCAGCGCCCCTTCCCTGACCCTGCAAGCTTCCCCCATGTACCCTGACTGCCCCCGCTCTCACACGCACAAGTCATGAGCCCTCCCCTCCCGCATGACTCTGTCTCTGAGAAATCACACCCCGCGCCTGACCAAACCCCTCCTGTCCCTCCATGAATACCCCTCCTTTGATGACCTCTTCCTCTGAACCTAATTGTCTACATGGACCGCTGGTCATCCCTTAGCCTGAGGATACAGTTCATTGCCCACTACTGTATGCACTCGCCTCTCTTGAAAGGAGCCACTATTGATCATGACCACCCCACCCCCTGAGATTCGATCAGGAGCACACATTCCAACGGAATCAACAGCACACTCAGCTGCATGACAGCCCCCTCCTATTGTATGGAGGATAAGGGCCCCTACTGTAGCCACGTGTTGGAATATCTTCGTACTTTACAATGTCTTGATTGTAATGAAGGATGTGTGTGTGTCATAAACCTGTGTATAAAAGACGAAGCCTCAGAGAAACTTGTTAGAGCACCTCCCGAAGACACTATGCGAGTGTCCCAAATGACATGCTCTCCTCATGAGAAATAAACCTTTTTCCTTGTCTTCCTGCTTCCAGTGCCCGTCTCTTTATTTGGTAATTATTCAAGATGAAAACGAAGAGTCGCCCTGCACCAGCAGCCTGGGCATCGGGTGCGATATGGGCTGACTTTTCTACAATTGGCGCCCAACGCGGGGCCCATCAGCGACATAAGGTCCGGTAAGAGAGGTCCAGACGATGGGGTGAACATCTAAATGATTGGAGTATACCTGCCTTGAGAGGGCCCTCGTCCGGCTGCCGATTGAATGAACTTCACCGATTCCGAACGGACCTCTCTCAAGTGACCTATTGTCCTGACTGGAATCCCACAGGAATGCTGCGGTAAAAACATGGAGAAAGAGAAGGATCGGGCGCTGGAAAAAGGAAGGCGAAGAACTGTCCACATGGTCCGGTCCGGGTAAGGTCGTGACACACGACAAATTGCGAAATTGATTGATTGATTGTTTGAAAATACTAGTATTACTTATTGATTGTTTCTGAGAGATTCTCTATTTGCAAATAAGCACAGAGTCGCCATACTCTGTTTAGTCTTTGCAGATAGTGAAGGATAGGTAATGCAGACTTTTGTCCCCATTGTAATCCGTCATACCTATTTTTCTCCCCATTGATTGATTGATTGAATCGAGCATTGAATTGTTCGAAGTTGGTTCTCTTAAGGATCTTCTCTGTCTGCAAACGGGGAAGAATAGGAATATTCTCTCTCCCTTTGCAGGTAGTGAAGGGTAGGTAACGCAAACCTTTAACACGTCGTACCTATTTCATTCCTCATTGATTGATTGTTTGCCCGAACATTGACTGTTTGGAATTGGTTCTTTTTGGAGGTATTCTCTATTTACAAACAAGCACCGAGTCGCCATACTCAGTCTAGTCTTTGCAAGTAGTGAAGGGTAGGTAATGCGGACCTTTGTCCCCCATTGTAATATGTCATGCCTATCTACTCCCCACTGATTGATGCACCAGTCTCACCCGGACCATTTACTAGAGATGGGTCACCTGGCCCGACCAGAGAGCCCCCCTAGTGAAAAGGACATATGCAATAATAACGAAGTGATCACTGTATCCTGTTAACAGAAACTTTAGCATGAAACAACCTGGAAAGAAAGGAATAGGAAAACGAAAATCAGTAGGCCACTGATGAACTTTTTATTAAATAACAAACGAGGAAACGATAACAATACTTAATGATAAAACCTATTATTGTCCTAGAAACAAGAAACGTTAGAAGTAAGCCCGTAATAAGAAACCTGAAAACAGTAAGAGAAACCAAGCGTGACATTGCAACGGCCACAAGGCAACGAGGCTTCATCGCCCCTCACTGCCCCAAACATGTCTGTCCCACCGCCTGCCACGCCCAATAACGGCAACCTGAGAAAGATACAAAGCAACAGACATCCGCCCCATTCTGGAAACTTCCAAAGTGCAACAGGTTTGCGGCTACGCCCAGCCGGAAGCAACACATATAGGGCGGGTCCTGCTGCCAACCGTCGGCCGGAGATCATCACATAGGGTGTAGCCGGAGGAGAGGCCGAGGCCGAAGGGACCCAGCCAAGGGGACTGCTACGACAACCCTGGAGAGTTGCAGGGGGGGAATGTCTATGTCCTCGACCCTCCCCTCTCTCTCCCAGTCTGGACCAGCATCCATGGAGGGCCTGGGAGTGGAGAGGCCACTACACGAAAGGCCCAGGAGAGGCGCCAAGCGCCAAGGTCTGTCCCAAGGATGGACTAAGGGACCCGTTCCTGGGGCCAGGGCGAAGAGCGTCCGGCCGCCATCCACCGGAGGCCCGGCCCGAAAACATGCCAGGCGCCACTTCTTTCTTCAATAATGGCTGCGACAACCCTGGGGGGGGGGATGTCTTGCACATGCCTCCGAAACCCCCCCCCCTCGTCCTCATCGCCTGGTCCGGCCATAACAAATGTCAAGCGAGACGCCGTGGAGTGCACTGGGAGGAAGAGGCGGTGCGAACAAGCCTCTCCCGCCTCCCCAGGTGGAGGCTTCCCAGCTGCACCCTCAGCGCTCCAGGCGCCCGGAAAAGGGTTCTTCCACTGTGGCGATGCTGCAACGCCTCGCCCGGCAGGGTGGAGCCCGTCCGCTCATTTGACCCCGCGATCGCCGGTAGCTGCCGAACTTTCAAAATGGCGATCGACCTGGCAAGAGCGGGCCCAGCATGAAGGAATGGCCTGGTCGCTTGTTGACTCCACCACCATAGTTCTCCACAACCTTGAAGATTCTAGAGGAGCCGCGGGAGTCCCCGACCCCCGCAGATACCCCCGATAGGGAATGACTGCCATGATTGCCCACGGAACGATGGAAATATAGCCGCGGGACGTTGGCGCTCCCATGCTGGCGCCAGCCTCAGTTTGAATGACTAGAATCCTGCAGACTACAGTTCGGATCAGTTCCGGTGAAAGCACGGTATGACCCGGTAGGAACATTGTTGCCTCCCTCCCCTTTTGATTGATGGTTCAGACCACCGATCCCTTCTTTTACCCTTTAATGGAACTTTTGGACTGCCAAAAGAAGCTCTGGGCCAACCACGAGTTAGTAGAGATTTAGACTATGCCTGGTTCTGCCTGACTGCACCCAAAATGGCGCCGATGCAAATGAAACTTTCAACTCCTTGTCGTACCCCGATTGTTCAGCCCTGGTGTCATGAGATACGTATGAAGGTTTTTTTTTTAACCACAGGAATTGATATAGGATGTGTACTGATTATATGTTCGGACAATTAATTGATTCAGGATGTGTACTGTCAGTTCGGGAAATGAATTGATATGGGATGGGTACTGGTTATATGTTCGGACAATTAATTGATATTGGATGGGTACTGATTATGTGTTCAGACAGTAAATTGACATCAGATGGGTACTGATTGAACATTCGGACAATGAATTGTTGTTAAGTTTGACGCATCATGATTATTGAAAGTTCGAAGCCCAACACTTATGACACTCGCTCACACTGAAGTCTCGACATGATTTTATTACGCTTTCGCACTTTTTTTATGAAATAAACGACCACCGACTCCACTAAATTTTTTTACTAATAAAGTATCCCCACATCTACAGTTCCAGCCTGCTCCGTGGCCGGCCCACGGGGTTGTAGGCCCATATTTATGCACCAACATTCTTATTAAAGATTTTTGGAAAAAGCAAACGTAGTTGTCACGTGTGAATTGGTAATTTTCGAATAAATGACCACTGTTTAAAGGATTAAAAAGTATAGTACGTAGAAATATTGCAAAAATGAAGGGTCCAAGTTTTCGTTGTGTGCATTTTTCCTTTTTGTGCAGCCAAAAAGCAACCGCTAAAAATCCTGGTGTTTAGCCTATACTTTATGTGCTACCTGTATAAAAAGAGTCACACTAACGGTCCACCGGGGCTTAAAACGCCCAGTTGGCAGGGACTGCATCCCGTGGAGATAGGCCGAGTATGCAGTAAGTAAAAGCCTTTCTGGGTTTATGCACGCTAATGTGTCTATCAATGTAGCCCTTGCCCCCTTCTTTTTCTCTCTCTCTGCAGGTCACATCGGAATATCGATCAATGTATGAAAATGGTGATCTAACGGACGAAGAGACGGGAAAAAAGGGTTTGATTATGGTACCTAACCGCAACTAGCAAACCATGACTATTTTCTCTCCCTGAACTTAGCGCCTGGGAGGGCAGCCTGAAGGGAAAACCACAAAATATAACTTCGCTTGGCACCCAGAATAGTACAACTAAAATGACGTGCGCTAATGAATAAGCATCCTACAATTAATTAAATAGGGAAAGTTTAAGGAATATTTTGAGGTAAGGTACATTTAAAATCTACTGCATCCTTCTTCGCACCCTCCTAGACATGTAACTTCAAGCTGCCCCCTTGTTCTCCAACTGACACCAACCGTTGTCTCAGCCTGGAAACGCATTTGCTATAAATGACTCGAATAAACCACCGTGAGCATTAGCCCGACCAGGTTAGTTCATGACCAATTGCCAAAGGCGTAAGTGTGTACAATCAAAGCCACCAGTAAGGGCAGCCGACAGTTAAAAGAGAAGAAAAAGGTAAAAAGAGCTTAGGATGCTAAGAATGCACAGCATACAGAAAAAGATCATTTTTGGCCAATAACTGTTCTATGTTTTGTCTTGGATTTTTGTATATAATACATGTATTGTCTTCCCCGTCTGAGTTTGTGTGTACGTGATGCATGAATCTACGTCATCCCTCTGTTTGTGTCTCCGTGCTACTTAACCCCTGTTGTTCTGTGTTGTGCGCGCACTGAATGGTCCATTATTGTACACGTCTCTCTCTCTCTCTCTCTCTCTTTCTCTCCCCATGTCATACGTGTACCGAATGGACCATTTAGGGGGCGGGCTCTCTCTCTCTCTCTCTCTCTCTCTCTCTCTCTCTCTCTCTCTCTCTCTCTCTCTCTCTCTCTCTCTCTCTCTCTCTCTCTCTCTCTCTCTCTCTCTCTCTTCTCTTTCCAAAAAGCCCCGTTTCCTCTTTTCGTGTGTGATGACGTTGTGCTCTCCGGCACAGAACATTATTGGATTTTCCTCGAACGCAAAGGTGTTCAGCAAAATTGACCTAAACCAAAACAATTGTGACTTGCCATATTACTACCTCTCCTTTCTGCAAAACGATAGAACCCGAGTTGGTAATGAAGGAAAGGACAGGTAAGACGACGGATGTCCCCTAATCTGGCTTTTCCTAAGGGAACTATAACGTCAATGGTCTTCTGTTTCTCAAGCTCGTTAGAAATACGATCCCCAATGCACCGATTGTCCCACCCCCCTGCACTTAAATGTGGATGTCCAGAATACCCCACTTCTCCCGATCGACCCCAGCTCCCTGTCCAAAACGTCCCCTTTCCCCCGATTAACCCCAGCTTCATGTCATCTACCCTCGAAAGCGAAATTGATGACTTTGATTAACGTTCACTCCCCAAGAAGAGCATGTTTTACGTCCACCCCCTCCCCCTTCTTCATGACGATAACGTCCCACTTACAAGAGTTAGCCGACCCCGAAGGGAAATGTAAGAGTGTCGATACTTGGGTTAAAGGGAAGGGCGAGTCTCTACATAAGGACTCGATTTTGAGTTTGATATAATACACTGCGTATAAAGGTCCAATTTCTCTCCACGTACGTCACGAATGAGCACCGAACAGAGTTATGAATTCCATAGCAATGCACTCCTACAGACTCCATAAATGACAACTTCTGACTGTGACCGATGAACTTATTCCCCACCTACATAGGATTGGGGACGGAATTGAGAGGTATAAATGTCTTCTCCTGCCAGTTTTTCTAAAAACTTGTTTTCTACCCATTCAAAGATCCAATTACCGGAGGAGAGGAGCTGGACGTGACGCACAGCCTGGCCACTGATCATGGAACACGTGTGACCGCAACCAAAGGTGGAGCCGCAGAGCAATGAGACGCGGGACGAGGCATAACGTTCAAACTCAGCAGATGGAGGAATGAAGGGCTGCCTTGAAGCCCTCGACTCGCTGACCCACTCGTGCCTGAAGTCCCCCGTCCCCTTTTGAGTCCAACTGTTGGGCTCGCCTGCTCGTTGTCCTTTGCTCCCTTGGTCCCTTGGTATGTTCAAAGATCTGGCCCCACTCCGCCCTCTCTTCCCTCGATTATTCAACAAACTCTTTCATATAAACTTTTGACTATGGAATGGGATTTTGCCACGGAAAAAGAAAGACACGCAGGTGCCCAGCATGAGGCACCCCTAAGAAAATGAGTTAGGAAACAGGACTGTGATCTAACAGCAGAGGACTGATCGCACCCTGCAACGCGTAAGGATGATTCTCCACCGCCGGTGCTCAAAAGCGCCAACGAAAAGAAAAACGGACTAACAGAGTCTACCAGTGGTGGCTCGTCGTTGAAAAAGACATTTTCACTAAGACCCCCTTCCTGAACTTTCTCCCTCAATTCTTGTAGCTTTCAAAAATGTTTTTGGTCACTTAAGTCCAAAGGTCTCATATAGCACTTTTTACTATATGTTGATGTCATTGAAAAGAAAGTCAGAACCTGAGTCTACAATATGTCGGAACGTTTTTCCTGATTGCCCTCGACTACGTGTTATGCCGATTATGAATAACGCAGCGAATGTAAATTCATATGTACCGTATTCCGCCAATTGTATCGACTGCATATGGCTACACACAATTTGCTAGCATTTCGACAAACATTATTTCATTGGCCACACATGACTATATGTACACTCCATCAGTTGGGGTAAACACAAATGTACTAGCTATGTTTAAAAGCGGCGACTGTTGAAATTGGCATTGTATATACACATAAGCGGCGTTCATTTGTGTTCACTGTACCCCTTGTTGTAAGCAGAACGGATATCGCTAAAACATTGACTGTGTTATCCCGCTAGCATAGACCCATGCACACACGTACACGACAGCCATTTTAGGTATCATGGTCTCCCAGTTTGCGATCGATCACCAGCGCCCCTTCCCTGACCCTGCAAGCTTCCCCCATGTACCCTGACTGCCCCCGCTCTCACACGCACAAGTCATGAGCCCTCCCCTCCCGCATGACTCTGTCTCTGAGAAATCGCACCCCGCGCCTGACCAAACCCCTCCTGTCCCTCCATGAATACCCCTCCTTTGATGACCTCTTCCTCTGAACCTAATTGTCTACATGGACCGCTGGTCATCCCTTAGCCTGAGGATACAGTTCATTGCCCACTACTGTATGCACTCGCCTCTCTTGAAAGGAGCCACTATTGATCATGACCACCCCACCCCCTGAGATTCGATCAGGAGCACACATTCCAACGGAATCAACAGCACACTCAGCTGCATGACAGCCCCCTCCTATTGTATGGAGGATAAGGGCCCCTACTGTAGCCACGTGTTGGAATATCTTCGTACTTTACAATGTCTTGATTGTAATGAAGGATGTGTGTGTGTCATAAACCTGTGTATAAAAGACGAAGCCTCAGAGAAACTTGTTAGAGCACCTCCCGAAGACACTATGCGAGTGTCCCAAATGACATGCTCTCCTCATGAGAAATAAACCTTTTTCCTTGTCTTCCTGCTTCCAGTGCCCGTCTCTTTATTTGGTAATTATTCAAGATGAAAACGAAGAGTCGCCCTGCACCAGCAGCCTGGGCATCGGGTGCGATATGGGCTGACTTTTCTACAGGGGCCCCGGAGTGGACTGACTTCATCATCTTCAGTGTGTCTTCGGTGGTGAGGGCTGTCCAGTTGTCGATCAATGGCTTCAGGGTGTCGGGGGTGCTTGGTGAGGGTTCAGTGTGTTGGTTGTCTTCGTCGAAGTTGTCGTAGATGCTCTTGATTTTGTGGTGGAAAAAGGTGCTGGGCTTGTTGCGGAGGTCTTGTGAGGGAGGGATGTCCGTGGTCTTGCTGGTAGGTTTGGCAAACTCCTTGATGATGACGATGATGTGAACTCACAAGCATTCCCCCTGATGAATGGGTGAAGAACATTTGCCTTAATGAAGATTTACAGCAGGTAAGTAAATACATCCACAAGGGTTGGCCTGAAAAGTCTTGTTTACACAAGGTGCGAGTCCCATTTGGGTAGTAAGAAATGAACTTTCTTTTGAAAATGAATTGTTACTCAGAGGGGGTAAGTTAGTTCCTCCCAAAATCTTTCGTGAGAAAGTAGTTAAGTTGTGCCACAAAGGACATTTAGAGATTGTCAAAACAAAATGCAGAATCAAACAATCCTATTGGTGGCCTGGAATCAACAAGGACATTGAGAGAGTTCTCTGTGATTGTTTTGAGTGTGCTAACTCTGATAAGAGTCTAACCACCTGCAAGCCTATTTTACACCCCATTATTGTACCCAATACGGAAAGGATTGAGCTGACATTTTTGTTCCTGTTAGATCTGAGGATGGTAAAAAAATACATTTATGTCATTGTAGACCATTTTTCAAAGTGACCGGAATACACAATTGGAGATAAGTCTGAATCAGAGAATCTATTGTATTTCCCGGGTGATGTTTTTGCAAGGGAATATCTCCCGAATGACTTACTTACCGACAATGGTGGACAATTTGGGGGGAAAGTTTCAAAAACTTTGTTAAAAACACTGCCATTGTACATAGAAGAACTTCTCTTTACCACCCAGAAGGTAATGGAAGCGTTGAGTTGAGCACTTCAATAGAGCGATCAAAGGCATTATTGAACTAGCGAACAGAAACAGCAAAGACTGGGAGGATGAGTTGAGAAAAATGGTTTGTGCTATTAGAATCACCAAATGTCAATCGACTGGGCACTCTCCATTCAAACCCATGAGGGGACGTTCTCCTCGCTCCAGAGATAACATGAGATGGCTTAGTTGCACAAATATTGTCTCGTGTTCTATGAAAGAAGTCACCAACAATGGAAGAAGGGTCAAATTACAAGTTGGTGACACAGTCAAGGTCAGTAAAGGTAGACTTGTACGCAAAGGAGAAAGCAGGTATTCAGCTCCTTCAAAAGTTATTACAATTCTTTGCAATGCTGCACTTTTAAGTGATGGTAAAGTGTGGAACACCAACAGAATTGCCTTGTTTAAAGTGCTTATTGAAGTAAAACATGATTCATCAAAAAACAAGCACAAACATGTAAATCTGATTGGATTGATGATGTTGGTGATACCAAAGATTCTTGCTCAACTGAATGTATCAATATTCCCATTGAGCCAGTGGTAAGTCCCAGAGGTGAACAAAGTACTGTCACGCCCAGTGTTCGAGATTCTGATCCACCCAGTATTGAAGGAACAGCAGTTTCTCGTACAAAACGTTTGTGCTCCAAACAAAGAAAATATAATGACTATGTTACACACATCTACTGTTAAAATGTTTTTATTCTCCTTACATTCTATTTCTGTAATTCCCATTTATCTTTATGCTATTATTCCTTGTTGTTCCATGATCTTATTTAGTTATTTTTGTTTTGTTTTTTTGGTTCTTTTTTGCTCATTTTGTTGATGGGAGGGGGAAGTGTTATGTTGGTACTCAAGCTAGTGCTCGAGTCACCTTAGTGTCATGTTTGTACTTGAGCTAGCGCCCAAGTGACTTTAGAGTGTTCACCCTCGAGCTGTGCCAAGATTCCTAGCGGGAGGTTAGAGATAATAGAGAGCTGATTGCTGGCGGCTACGTCTGCACGTCCCTGCTGTCTTGGGGGTTTGAGTAAGAATAAAACCTTTTAAACTTATTGCTTCATCAAGTATCTTCCTTCGCAACACATTGGTGATCCATCAGTTAGTGTACATGTAATGCACACAGAAGGATCCAATGTACCTAACCCAGCCCCTGCACGAGGCCTTACCAAATGTTATTGCCCTTTCTACTTCAAAGATGTGAGATAAGAAAACAGTTTAATTTATTGGAGTGAAAACCTTGAGCTATCTTGCACTGCAATCAACAATCAAATGTACTGTAAGTACATGTTGAAAGGCAGAGACCACTTTTCTCAACCAATCATCTGATTTGAATGATTTTGATAGAAAATATGCCCTACAGCAATCAGTGAAACAAATCTTTGGAAACATTATGTTTTTCACGAAGCTTGGATCACTATTTATTTCTCTTAAATAGCTCAGATGTATTATTAGTTCTATCCAACATCTGGATGTGGTGGTAGACTTTCTATTGACATAGTCAGGTTTTTAGGTTTCCTTGATTGAGGATTTTTCCTGCTTCTTTCCTGATTTTCTGCTCTGCATTTCAACCCTCTTTGTTTAATTTCTGAATTTGCCAACACTCTATGGTCCTTCTTAGTCTGACTACTGCTAGAGCTCATGTCATTAGCACAAAAATGATAAACAGATTGTACTTTGGGTCAGCCCCTTCAGCTTTTGCTTATTTAAGGTTCCGCTCATATCTTTGGCCACCCTGTCTATCTATGGTGGACGTTTATATTTGAAAAGGTTTCCATCTTAAGACAGAAGCTGCTTTTGCAGTGATAGTCTCTACCTGCTGCATTCTTACCCCAATTTATCTGGACCTCGAATATTATCTCCTTCATGACTTCCACTTTATTCATTAATATCTGAACTCCTTTCAGAGGGGTATGGGGAATGCAGGGGTTACTGGGCTCAACCGTGGAATTTGGGGGCTTTGACTCCTAATGTTGCCTGGGCCTGTCCTTCCGTTCATTCTGGACAACTGGGCGGAGTACCCCTTCAGCACTTGGCTCTCAGGAATAGCGTGGTTAAGCAGTCCCACTTACTCCTTGCTCTAGCAATAGTGGTTATTCCCATTCACTATTGCCGACAACCGAGGTATGCCTCATTAGTAGTTCCAGTCTCAAACGTCCACTCTGAATCTTGTCAGATACACTATTCTAGCCAGCAAGTTCCCCCAGGGTTGACTAGCCCGAATTTAGTCTTACCTGTTCTGCAGGCTCAGAGGGGCTGGATTCCTGAGCATGCCCCATCTGCAGGTAGGAGAGCAGCAGCAGCTTGTCTAGATGAGTTCACTGAACACAGCCAAGGCAGGCTGCATTCGCTGATCCCCGATCTCCTTCACAAGCGGTCATGCTCCTGTGGTGACTGGCGATACCGCGAGGCTCTTCATTGCAGATACGACTTTTTGGTCTGTCGCATGATTTGGTAAAGATGACAAGACGTTCCCAGTGCTAGTTCTTCATCCACTGGTAGATCCAATGTGGGTGGTTCCCACATTGACCTCACTCCTCTGGCGAAGCCCTGGGACAGTACACACTTCTCACTAGGTCCGGTGGGTCACCTCTAGCACACAGGGTCACTGTGCTCCTACTGTGCAAGTGCAAGGCCCGCTTGGCACAACAGGTGTCCATGCAGCAACCTCTCCTGGTCTACGGAGTTGCTGATTCCCAGCTGCACATGGTCTCCGGCCCATTTGGCACATCGTTCAACAAAGTTCATTTGCGCCAGCCCCTCCTATCATTCGGGGTTTCTGCTCCTTCATGGCACATGGGTTCTAGCCCGATTGGCACAGCGTTCACCATGGATCACTTCACAATGGCCCTCTCCTGGCATGAGGGTCCCTGACTTAGTCCTCAAACTCCCCTTTTTTCAGTCCATTAACAGACACCAATGTAATTTAGAGTCTGAGCCACTTACATTTATATTGGGGGTCTGCTTTTTTGTGCCCAATCCTCTGCTCTTATCTTTCTCTAGAAAGCAGTCTATCACAGCAGGAGTGACTCTATATATCATATCCCCACAACACACGAATGACCAGAGTTTACACCTCGATGTTAGCCATAGTGATATGTGTAGAAAAATGTTAGCCTAGGGCACCATCCCTACTTTTTATGATTCACTTATCAGACCCAGAGATGTGCCCAGGCCTCTTCCTTGTGACGTCTCACTGAATCATCAAAGATCACCCTTTGAAGTGTACAGGGAAAGCCTGGCTCTCCCCTCTCCAGTGTGTGTCTGACCCAGTTTACAGGAATACAGCAATACACAAATCTGTCTGCGGGATTTCTCTACCTTCTCTTCATCTTTCACCATTTAGGTCTGCATCTCTCCAAACGGAACCCAGGGCCCCTTCATGTATGGTACCATCCATAGGCACACATACACTCATTGCATGTATACAACCTATACACACTGCACAGCACTGTATCCTTAATGTACTGTCCCACTCTTTGGCACACATATCATAGGCACATATACATTCAGCACTTACATTTAATATGCATGAACTGCACAGCACTGCATCTTTTGTGTACACCAACCGTTGTCTCAGCCTGGAAACGCATTTGCTATAAATGACTCGAATAAACCACCGTGAGCATTAGCCCGACCAGGTTAGTTCATGACCAATTGCCAAAGGCGTAAGTGTGTACAATCAAAGCCACCAGTAAGGGCAGCCGACAGTTAAAAGAGAAGAAAAAGGTAAAAAGAGCTTAGGATGCTAAGAATGCACAGCATACAGAAAAAGATCATTTTTGGCCAATAACTGTTCTATGTTTTGTCTTGGATTTTTGTATATAATACATGTATTGTCTTCCCCGTCTGAGTTTGTGTGTACGTGATGCATGAATCTACGTCATCCCTCTGTTTGTGTCTCCGTGCTACTTAACCCCTGTTGTTCTGTGTTGTGCGCGCACTGAATGGTCCATTATTGTACACGTCTCTCTCTCTCTCTCTCTCTCTTTCTCTCCCCATGTCATACGTGTACCGAATGGACCATTTAGGGGGCGGGCTCTCTCTCTCTCTCTCTCTCTCTCTCTCTCTCTCTCTCTCTCTCTCTCTCTCTCTCTCTCTCTCTCTCTCTCTCTCTCTCTCTCTCTTTCTCTTTCCAAAAAGCCCCGTTTCCTCTTTTCGTGTGTGATGACGTTGTGCTCTCCGGCACAGAACATTATTGGATTTTCCTCGAACGCAAAGGTGTTCAGCAAAATTGACCTAAACCAAAACAATTGTGACTTGCCATATTACTACCTCTCCTTTCTGCAAAACGATAGAACCCGAGTTGGTAATGAAGGAAAGGACAGGTAAGACGACGGATGTCCCCTAATCTGGCTTTTCCTATGGGAACTATAACGTCAATGGTCTTCTGTTTCTCAAGCTCGTTAGAAATACGATCCCCAATGCACCGATTGTCCCACCCCCCTGCACTTAAATGTGGATGTCCAGAATACCCCACTTCTCCCGATCGACCCCAGCTCCCTGTCCAAAACGTCCCCTTTCCCCCGATTAACCCCAGCTTCATGTCATCTACCCTCGAAAGCGAAATTGATGACTTTGATTAACGTTCACTCCCCAAGAAGAGCATGTTTTACGTCCACCCCCTCCCCCTTCTTCATGACGATAACGTCCCACTTACAAGAGTTAGCCGACCCCGAAGGGAAATGTAAGAGTGTCGATACTTGGGTTAAAGGGAAGGGCGAGTCTCTACATAAGGACTCGATTTTGAGTTTGATATAATACACTGCGTATAAAGGACATTTTCACTAAGACCCCCTTCCTGAACTTTCTCCCTCAATTCTTGTAGCTTTCAAAAATGTTTTTGGTCACTTAAGTCCAAAGGTCTCATATAGCACTTTTTACTATATGTTGATGTCATTGAAAAGAAAGTCAGAACCTGAGTCTACAATATGTCGGAACGTTTTTCCTGATTGCCCTCGACTACGTGTTATGCCGATTATGAATAACGCAGCGAATGTAAATTCATATGTACCGTATTCCGCCAATTGTATCGACTGCATATGGCTACACACAATTTGCTAGCATTTCGACAAACATTATTTCATTGGCCACACATGACTATATGTACACTCCATCAGTTGGGGTAAACACAAATGTACTAGCTATGTTTAAAAGCGGCGACTGTTGAAATTGGCATTGTATATACACATAAGCGGCGTTCATTTGTGTTCACTGTACCCCTTGTTGTAAGCAGAACGGATATCGCTAAAACATTGACTGTGTTATCCCGCTAGCATAGACCCATGCACACACGTACACGACAGCCATTTTAGGTATCATGGTCTCCCAGTTTGCGATCGATCACCAGCGCCCCTTCCCTGACCCTGCAAGCTTCCCCCATGTACCCTGACTGCCCCCGCTCTCACACGCACAAGTCATGAGCCCTCCCCTCCCGCATGACTCTGTCTCTGAGAAATCGCACCCCGCGCCTGACCAAACCCCTCCTGTCCCTCCATGAATACCCCTCCTTTGATGACCTCTTCCTCTGAACCTAATTGTCTACATGGACCGCTGGTCATCCCTTAGCCTGAGGATACAGTTCATTGCCCACTACTGTATGCACTTGCCTCTCTTGAAAGGAGCCACTATTGATCATGACCACCCCACCCCCTGAGATTCGATCAGGAGCACACATTCCAACGGAATCAACAGCACACTCAGCTGCATGACAGCCCCCTCCTATTGTATGGAGGATAAGGGCCCCTACTGTAGCCACGTGTTGGAATATCTTCGTACTTTACAATGTCTTGATTGTAATGAAGGATGTGTGTGTGTCATAAACCTGTGTATAAAAGACGAAGCCTCAGAGAAACTTGTTAGAGCACCTCCCGAAGACACTATGCGAGTGTCCCAAATGACATGCTCTCCTCATGAGAAATAAACCTTTTTCCTTGTCTTCCTGCTTCCAGTGCCCGTCTCTTTATTTGGTAATTATTCAAGATGAAAACGAAGAGTCGCCCTGCACCAGCAGCCTGGGCATCGGGTGCGATATGGGCTGACTTTTCTACAGGGGCCCCGGAGTGGACTGACTTCATCATCTTCAGTGTGTCTTCGGTGGTGAGGGCTGTCCAGTTGTCGATCAATGGCTTCAGGGTGTCGGGGGTGCTTGGTGAGGGTTCAGTGTGTTGGTTGTCTTCGTCGAAGTTGTCGTAGATGCTCTTGATTTTGTGGTGGAAAAAGGTGCTGGGCTTGTTGCGGAGGTCTTGTGAGGGAGGGATGTCCGTGGTCTTGCTGGTAGGTTTGGCAAACTCCTTGATGATGACGATGATGTGAACTCACAAGCATTCCCCCTGATGAATGGGTGAAGAACATTTGCCTTAATGAAGATTTACAGCAGGTAAGTAAATACATCCACAAGGGTTGGCCTGAAAAGTCTTGTTTACACAAGGTGCGAGTCCCATTTGGGTAGTAAGAAATGAACTTTCTTTTGAAAATGAATTGTTACTCAGAGGGGGTAAGTTAGTTCCTCCCAAAATCTTTCGTGAGAAAGTAGTTAAGTTGTGCCACAAAGGACATTTAGAGATTGTCAAAACAAAATGCAGAATCAAACAATCCTATTGGTGGCCTGGAATCAACAAGGACATTGAGAGAGTTCTCTGTGATTGTTTTGAGTGTGCTAACTCTGATAAGAGTCTAACCACCTGCAAGCCTATTTTACACCCCATTATTGTACCCAATACGGAAAGGATTGAGCTGACATTTTTGTTCCTGTTAGATCTGAGGATGGTAAAAAAATACATTTATGTCATTGTAGACCATTTTTCAAAGTGACCGGAATACACAATTGGAGATAAGTCTGAATCAGAGAATCTATTGTATTTCCCGGGTGATGTTTTTGCAAGGGAATATCTCCCGAATGACTTACTTACCGACAATGGTGGACAATTTGGGGGGAAAGTTTCAAAAACTTTGTTAAAAACACTGCCATTGTACATAGAAGAACTTCTCTTTACCACCCAGAAGGTAATGGAAGCGTTGAGTTGAGCACTTCAATAGAGCGATCAAAGGCATTATTGAACTAGCGAACAGAAACAGCAAAGACTGGGAGGATGAGTTGAGAAAAATGGTTTGTGCTATTAGAATCACCAAATGTCAATCGACTGGGCACTCTCCATTCAAACCCATGAGGGGACGTTCTCCTCGCTCCAGAGATAACATGAGATGGCTTAGTTGCACAAATATTGTCTCGTGTTCTATGAAAGAAGTCACCAACAATGGAAGAAGGGTCAAATTACAAGTTGGTGACACAGTCAAGGTCAGTAAAGGTAGACTTGTACGCAAAGGAGAAAGCAGGTATTCAGCTCCTTCAAAAGTTATTACAATTCTTTGCAATGCTGCACTTTTAAGTGATGGTAAAGTGTGGAACACCAACAGAATTGCCTTGTTTAAAGTGCTTATTGAAGTAAAACATGATTCATCAAAAAACAAGCACAAACATGTAAATCTGATTGGATTGATGATGTTGGTGATACCAAAGATTCTTGCTCAACTGAATGTATCAATATTCCCATTGAGCCAGTGGTAAGTCCCAGAGGTGAACAAAGTACTGTCACGCCCAGTGTTCGAGATTCTGATCCACCCAGTATTGAAGGAACAGCAGTTTCTCGTACAAAACGTTTGTGCTCCAAACAAAGAAAATATAATGACTATGTTACACACATCTACTGTTAAAATTTTTTTATTCTCCTTACATTCTATTTCTGTAATTCCCATTTATCTTTATGCTATTATTCCTTGTTGTTCCATGATCTTATTTAGTTATTTTTGTTTTGTTTTTTTGGTTCTTTTTTGCTCATTTTGTTGATGGGAGGGGGAAGTGTTATGTTGGTACTCAAGCTAGTGCTCGAGTCACCTTAGTGTCATGTTTGTACTTGAGCTAGCGCCCAAGTGACTTTAGAGTGTTCACCCTCGAGCTGTGCCAAGATTCCTAGCGGGAGGTTAGAGATAATAGAGAGCTGATTGCTGGCGGCTACGTCTGCACGTCCCTGCTGTCTTGGGGGTTTGAGTAAGAATAAAACCTTTTAAACTTATTGCTTCATCAAGTATCTTCCTTCGCAACACATTGGTGATCCATCAGTTAGTGTACATGTAATGCACACAGAAGGATCCAATGTACCTAACCCAGCCCCTGCACGAGGCCTTACCAAATGTTATTGCCCTTTCTACTTCAAAGATGTGAGATAAGAAAACAGTTTAATTTATTGGAGTGAAAACCTTGAGCTATCTTGCACTGCAATCAACAATCAAATGTACTGTAAGTACATGTTGAAAGGCAGAGACCACTTTTCTCAACCAATCATCTGATTTGAATGATTTTGATAGAAAATATGCCCTACAGCAATCAGTGAAACAAATCTTTGGAAACATTATGTTTTTCACGAAGCTTGGATCACTATTTATTTCTCTTAAATAGCTCAGATGTATTATTAGTTCTATCCAACATCTGGATGTGGTGGTAGACTTTCTATTGACATAGTCAGGTTTTTAGGTTTCCTTGATTGAGGATTTTTCCTGCTTCTTTCCTGATTTTCTGCTCTGCATTTCAACCCTCTTTGTTTAATTTCTGAATTTGCCAACACTCTATGGTCCTTCTTAGTCTGACTACTGCTAGAGCTCATGTCATTAGCACAAAAATGATAAACAGATTGTACTTTGGGTCAGCCCCTTCAGCTTTTGCTTATTTAAGGTTCCGCTCATATCTTTGGCCACCCTGTCTATCTATGGTGGACGTTTATATTTGAAAAGGTTTCCATCTTAAGACAGAAGCTGCTTTTGCAGTGATAGTCTCTACCTGCTGCATTCTTACCCCAATTTATCTGGACCTCGAATATTATCTCCTTCATGACTTCCACTTTATTCATTAATATCTGAACTCCTTTCAGAGGGGTATGGGGAATGCAGGGGTTACTGGGCTCAACCGTGGAATTTGGGGGCTTTGACTCCTAATGTTGCCTGGGCCTGTCCTTCCGTTCATTCTGGACAACTGGGCGGAGTACCCCTTCAGCACTTGGCTCTCAGGAATAGCGTGGTTAAGCAGTCCCACTTACTCCTTGCTCTAGCAATAGTGGTTATTCCCATTCACTATTGCCGACAACCGAGGTATGCCTCATTAGTAGTTCCAGTCTCAAACGTCCACTCTGAATCTTGTCAGATACACTATTCTAGCCAGCAAGTTCCCCCAGGGTTGACTAGCCCGAATTTAGTCTTACCTGTTCTGCAGGCTCAGAGGGGCTGGATTCCTGAGCATGCCCCATCTGCAGGTAGGAGAGCAGCAGCAGCTTGTCTAGATGAGTTCACTGAACACAGCCAAGGCAGGCTGCATTCGCTGATCCCCGATCTCCTTCACAAGCGGTCATGCTCCTGTGGTGACTGGCGATACCGCGAGGCTCTTCATTGCAGATACGACTTTTTGGTCTGTCGCATGATTTGGTAAAGATGACAAGACGTTCCCAGTGCTAGTTCTTCATCCACTGGTAGATCCAATGTGGGTGGTTCCCACATTGACCTCACTCCTCTGGCGAAGCCCTGGGACAGTACACACTTCTCACTAGGTCCGGTGGGTCACCTCTAGCACACAGGGTCACTGTGCTCCTACTGTGCAAGTGCAAGGCCCGCTTGGCACAACAGGTGTCCATGCAGCAACCTCTCCTGGTCTACGGAGTTGCTGATTCCCAGCTGCACATGGTCTCCGGCCCATTTGGCACATCGTTCAACAAAGTTCATTTGCGCCAGCCCCTCCTATCATTCGGGGTTTCTGCTCCTTCATGGCACATGGGTTCTAGCCCGATTGGCACAGCGTTCACCATGGATCACTTCACAATGGCCCTCTCCTGGCATGAGGGTCCCTGACTTAGTCCTCAAACTCCCCTTTTTTCAGTCCATTAACAGACACCAATGTAATTTAGAGTCTGAGCCACTTACATTTATATTGGGGGTCTGCTTTTTTGTGCCCAATCCTCTGCTCTTATCTTTCTCTAGAAAGCAGTCTATCACAGCAGGAGTGACTCTATATATCATATCCCCACAACACACGAATGACCAGAGTTTACACCTCGATGTTAGCCATAGTGATATGTGTAGAAAAATGTTAGCCTAGGGCACCATCCCTACTTTTTATGATTCACTTATCAGGCCCAGAGATGTGCCCAGGCCTCTTCCTTGTGACGTCTCACTGAATCATCAAAGATCACCCTTTGAAGTGTACAGGGAAAGCCTGGCTCTCCCCTCTCCAGTGTGTGTCTGACCCAGTTTACAGGAATACAGCAATACACAAATCTGTCTGCGGGATTTCTCTACCTTCTCTTCATCTTTCACCATTTAGGTCTGCATCTCTCCAAACGGAACCCAGGGCCCCTTCATGTATGGTACCATCCATAGGCACACATACACTCATTGCATGTATACAACCTATACACACTGCACAGCACTGTATCCTTAATGTACTGTCCCACTCTTTGGCACACATATCATAGGCACATATACATTCAGCACTTACATTTAATATGCATGAACTGCACAGCACTGCATCTTTTGTGTACTATACCACTCAGAGAAACACATACATCCAGCATATGCATTTAACATGCAAGCACTGCACAACACTACATTCTCCATGTGCCATACCACTCATAGGCACACGTACACCCAGCACATTTATTCACCATGCATGCGCTCAGTACTGCATTATCCCTGTATTGTGCCCTTCCCAGGCATACATACACCCATCACCCAATACAGATACACTGCTCATGCGCTGCGCAGCACTAACCTTCAAACCTATGTAAGAAAAAGGTGACTTAAGCACACAGGGGCCGATTCACAGAACTAACTTACGACAAAATCCTAAAGTTACTAGTTTTGGTATTCCCAAGTAGTCTTAAATTAGGATTGTGTCTTAAATTTGGATTTTGTCTTAAATTAGGATTTTATCTTAAGTTAGGATTTTGTCTAAAGTTAGGATTTTGTCCTAAATTAGGATTGTGTCTTAAATTGGGATTTTGTCCTAAATTAGGATTTTGTCTTAAATTAGCATTTTGTCCTAAATTAGGATGTTGTCTTAAACTAGGATTTTGTCTTAAATTAGGATTTTGTCTTAAGTTAAACTTAATGTCATATGATGCAGGCTTCAATAGCACCCTCTACCCCTGCACTACTCCTCATTTGTTAGACCTGGCACCATTGTGGAATTGAGAACAGTCTCTTAAATAGTGTAGATTGTGCTGTATTTAGGACTGTGGCATCTTTAGTATTCAGAATTTCTGAGCCATATGAAATGGAAGGTACAAATTTTGCAGCAATCACTTTAAGCAGGTGGGCGGTGGAGCATCCTATAAGTTTTTTCCTTAGAGTTTTAAAAGGGAACAACAGTTGTTTGGCTTTCATGCGACCTTGGTCCAAGTGTGATTTGAAGTTAAGCTTACAATCTAGCTGGAAGCCCAGGTATTTATAGCACGTAACCCTTGTCAACTGATGCTCACCCAAATTCCAGGAAAAAGTTTGACTTTTCGATGTTTTAATAGATTTCGAGAAACACATAACTTTGGTTTTTTTATGGTTAATCGTGAGTTGGTTCGAGGTGGCATAGTCTCCTAGTTCTGTAATCAGTTTCTGTAGGCCTATAGGAGTTTGTGCTAGCAGGACGATGTCATCGGCATATTAGACACAAGGGATCAGTTTTTTTCCCAATTTTGGAGGGTCGGCTTGGATTAACCTGAGATGCTTATCGAGGTCGGAGGTGTAAATGTTAAATAGGCAGGGTGCCAGTACGCAACCCTGTTTTAGCCCATTGGATGTTGGAATTTTTCCGGTTAAGCTGGACCCATCTCCTTTCTTGATTTGTACCCACGTATGTGAGTATAGATTGATGATGGCCATCAGGAGTCGTGGCGGAACCCCCCAGACTTGCATTTTTGCCCATAAGTTGGCTCTTGAAACTTTATCAAAAGCTGCTTTTAGGTCGAAAAAGCAGGCGTACAAGGGCCTAGATTTTGCAAATGACTGATTGGCTATGAGAGTGACCGCTGAAATATTGGTGAGGGTGCCCATCCCTGCCCGAAATCCAGTTGCGTGTAAGGTATTAAGTTTGATCTGCTGACCCAAGCCTCTAGCTCAACCAAAAGATTAGATGCGTATAGTTTCGCCTCCACATCTATCAATGCGATTAATCTGTAATTGGAGGGATCCGAGCGGGAACCCGACTTGTGGATTGGGTTAAGGATACTTCCTCTCCAGGACTCAGGAATCGAACCTCATGTTATGGCTTTGTTAAAAAGGGGAGTCAGGAGGCGAGAGAAAAATGGGGGGTCATGCCGAAACAGGGCATTTGGTTTTAAGTTTTTTATTATCTTTAGTACTTTTTCAGCAGAAAAAGACTCTAAGTCTTGAGACGGTTCATGGGTCAGTGTATTGTTGGCTTGTCCTCCACCGCCGGCCCCATTTGCTGTTATTGTTCCGTTATTCGGGGCAATTGGAGATCGAGTTTCGTTGTATAGGTGTTCGATGTGGGCTCTCCAAGTTGTATCCATTACATCCGAGTTATGATGTCGATTCCTTCCGTTAGTTAACTGATTAATTTGATCCCAGAAACGCTTGGAGTCCCTTAGTTTACAAGCATAGAGTAGTTTTGCCCAGATGTGTTCATTGTACTCTTTTTTGGCCAATCTTATGTCCCTATTGTGCTCCTTTCTTGCTTTTGCAATTATAATCAGGATTCCCTGGTGGTGTTCTGGTCCCCGTGATCGTAATTGTCTGATGTACTTATTTAGTTGTCGTTTTTGTTTCCTCAAGTGTTTGGTGTACCAGGCTGCCCCCTTTAAATTTCCTGCTTTATGGCCATGGACGTGCTTGGAAAATTTGTTATTCATGACATGGATGAAGGACTCCCAGGCCTTTATGCTCAGTGTTTCTAGATTAGATCTTTCCAGGAGGCTGGAGTAGATACATGTGATATCCTCAATGTTTTCCTTTTTCCAGCAGAGGCGTTTTAAGTTGTAACATTGGGTTAAGGAAGACATCGCCTTTGGTTTCTCTGGAAGTACGAAACTCCCTAGTAAAGTGAACGATTGTGGTTGGTGATCGCTTTCTGCCCTATTTTTTATTTGAAAGTTCTCAATGTACGGGAAAAGGTCGTAATCCGTAAACGTGTAGTCGATGGTTGAGCATGATTTTTGGGTGACCCTTGTATGTGCTGGGGGCCGATCTGTTGGGCTTTGCCATTGAGCACTTGCATTGAGAGATCATTCAGGCGAGCTGCACATCTCTTACCGAGGGAAACCTGTCGATTGGAGGCTAATGTGGCCTCTAGTGTGTCCTTATTGCTGTTGTGTTGTAAATTCATGTTGAAGTCACCCGACAGTATGATGTTAGCATCTGGGTAGGCTCGTTTTAGTGTTATTAGAGATGTGATTAGTTGTTGAATTCTTAGGCTCTTTTGCTTAGATGGCGGATGGATGTAGATGTTGAGTATAAGGAGAATGTGGAGCAACGAGGCATTTAATTTGGCACATAACATCCAAGAGCAGTCTAGGTCTATTAGAGAAGTGTGCCATGGGATTTCTGTTGAAATAAAGGTGGAGAGGCCTCCTTTTGCTCTTCCGTATTTAGTTGCTCTTTTAGCCGGATTCTGAAATTCTTTGTAACCGATTATAGGAGAAGGGCTTTTCTGCCATGATTCTTGAAACAGAAGAATATTGTACTGTGTTATGAAATCCATGAAGTCAGGATTTTCTAGTTTTGAGTGCAGGCCGTGCACATTCCAAGAACATATGTTGCAACCTAGGTATGTGTGTGAAGCAGTTGGGGTTATTCATGCCTTTCCAGTGGGGGTAACTGCCATACTCAGGTGCCGGGAACCCGGGGGCTTGCTGGCTTCAGGATGGTCAAAAGTAATGGTGATTTTCCTGACCAAGGACTCTTTCTCCTTTGTAAGGCTGCTTAGATCTGGGCCTATTGCCCCTTTTAACAAACACATTGAGTGAGGTGGTTGTTGTAATGGACTGGGATAGCAGGAAGGGACTATCTTTTTTAGCTCGATGCCCCATTTGGCAAACGTGTCCTTCTGCTGCCAGATCTGTTCGATAGGAGTATTATTGGTGAATGTGGCAATTGTTAATTCTTGACCAGTGGGACTCGAGTTTTGTTCGAACTCAATGCTTTCGATATCGTTGGAATTGATTTGGCTCAAGGGGGGAGAGCTTTAAATAATTTGAGCAGTGCAGTTCTGTTGAGGTAATCATGCACTCCCCTTGAGACATATTGGGGGTTAAAAACCAATGTATTATTGTTTGGCGTGTCGTGCGCCCACTCTTTTACAGAGCTCCTCCTGATTTCATTCTTCGCCACCTTGGGCTCTGGGAAAATCGGAAATAAATCTCGGAATTCCGGAGTGTTTCTTTGTATATGAATTTCACCTCCCCTATTTGTTTCTAAATTACTGCCTACAGTTGGGCCAATTTCCTGGGTCAAGGTGGCCTCCCCCAGTCTTGTTTCCCTTGTAGTCGTTGAGGTGCACTTTACTGTTGATTGTGTGGCCTGAGTTTTTAGATTGTTTTTCACCTTACTTGCTGCAGGTTTGAATAAACTATATATTTTTTCTGGAGGAGGTGGCTCCCTTGAGATGAGAATTGAAGTACTTTGGATGACTAGCGGCATAAGAGGTGAAGTCGATTGTTCTTTGGGCCTGGCTGTTTCTCGAAATCTATTAAAACATCGAAAAGTCAAACTTTTTCCTGGAATTTGGGTGAGCATCAGTTGACAAGGGTTACGTGCTATAAATACCTGGGCTTCCAGCTAGATTGTAAGCTTAACTTCAAATCACACTTGGACCAAGGTCGCATGAAAGCCAAACAACTGTTGTTCCCTTTTAAAACTCTAAGGAAAAAACTTATAGGATGCTCCACCGCCCACCTGCTTAAAGTGATTGCTGCAAAATTTTTACCTTCCATTTCATATGGCTCAGAAATTCTGAATACTAAAGATGCCACAGTCGTAAATACAGCACAATCTACACTATTTAAGAGACTGTTCTCAATTCCGCTACACACTTCGCAGGCACAAATCCGCCTAGAATATGGTCTAAAAAATCAGATTATGGCCAGACAAGGCACCCTAGTAAAATACTACTGGAGGATGAGGGAGGCGGAAGATAACACCCTAGCCCACTATTGTTGGGTTGAGATTGAAAACCAAAAGAGTCTAGCCAACTCAACCACAGCAGCCCTGAAGGAATCCCTGTCGGCATTACAGTTAGAGGATGCTTGGCTCACCCTCACAACGTACTCCGTATTTAAAATCGTAGTCAATAACTCTATCAAACGGACCTCTTTATTAATTGACAAAACGTCCTTTGCAAAAAAACATCATGCCTGGGCTGTGATAAAGGATTACCAGAGGCTGAAGCCGCAACAATACCTGTTGGAACAATTCTCCCATCAGAAAAAACATTATCTGACTTTGATACGCATGGGGTCTTTCCCCTCAAAGGATTTGACCCCAAAATGGAAACAAATATGGCCATCCAAGGAGTGTCGTCTTTGTGGTCAAGGGGAAGAGTCACTACTACATTTCCTATGTACTTGCTCTTTTTTAATGGAAGCCCGAAAATCCATCCTCCGGGAGGCTCTAAGGAAGGAACAAACAAGAACGTGTAGAGCAGCGGTCATTAAATGTCTCGGAGGGTCGTCAATTCCCCTGTCATGTAGAGCCATAATACTATGGAAAATTGCAGCAAAAGAACTGGCAAAATGCGACTCCACCAAGCAGCCAACTAATTAGCAGATTTTTCCCAAATGCATTGTTATATTCGTCATTATTTTTAAAAATAATGAGCATCTCCTTATTCTGACATCGACCTTAAGTCTTTTTAGGTTTTAAAAATGTATATTCTAAAGCACTGCGTTTTATGATGGTTGTCCATCCTTTTATGATTTTTTTAATGAATCAAATAAAAGTATTTTTGACTTGACTTGACTGTATGGATTAGTGATTCCATGATTGGCTTGTTTGGTTTACTTGTCAGACCCTAGTATAGTGCACTGAGTGTGCCCAAGGCTTGTAAATGAAAATGCTGCTGGTGGGCTTGCAGCACTGGTCGTGCCACCCATAGAAGCAGCCTTGTAAATTGTGTCTAAGGTCTCCCATTGCAGAGCCTGCATGCAGTCTGGTACTGTCCTGCTGACTGGGCAAATGCACCCACTTGCCAGTCCCTAAACCTTCCCTTTTCTTCATATCAGACACCCCTATGGTAGGCCCAAGGGCAGGGTGCATTGTAAGTATAAGGTAGGACATGCCCTGGTGTGTGTGGCATGTCCTAATAGTGAATTACAGCCATTTTCGTTTTTTCCCTATTGCAAGGCTACCTGTTCTCCATAGGCCAGAATGGGCAGTTAGATTATTACATTCTTATAATCCTATCTGAGTCATGGAACACTGTAGAAATTCGAGTTTAGTATGCCTGAACTCTGAATGATAAAATGCATCTTTTAGTGAAGTTGGTTTAACCATTCTGTGTTTGAAAATACCACTTTTAGAAAGTAGGTATTTTCTTTTCTAACTACCCAAAGCATGCCTCTGCTAGGTTATGTATTCCTTGTCTGGAGTTTGAGTGACAGGGCTGGGGGATTCCAAGAGACAGAATGAGTCAGCCCAGTGGTGAATAGAGAGATCTGCATCTAGATGGGAGGGAGGAGTTGCACCTGAACCTTGAAAAGGGCAGTGCCTGCCTTCCACAATGCTGGCTCCACCTCCTGGGGTGCGGCTGATGTCTCTGCCCTGCACTGTGAAAGGAGAGAAGGAATGATGTCAACAAAGTGCTCCAGGGCTGTGCTTTCCCTCCACAATGCTGGCTCCACCTCCGGTGGGGCGTCTGATGTTTCTGCTCTGCACTGTGAAAGGAAAGAAGTAGTCTTGTAAACAGAGTGCTTCAGAACTGGTTTGGACTGGGCAAAGGCCCCTCTGCCCTCAGAGGACAAAGGATTTTGGTGTATAAATATTGGGACCATGTTCCCAAGAAATTAGATCACTTTTGGACTACAAGAAGAAACCTCTGCTGAGGAGAGGAACCTGAAGAAACTGAGGAGAGACTATTCCTAAGCTGAAGTGCTGCTTAGGGGATTGGCCTGCAGTGGTTGCCTTACTGCCAAAGAGAGGAGAAAGAACTTTGTGTGCTTTACTTTCAACTTGTGAAGGAGCTCCAAGGGCTTGGGAAAGAGCTTGCCTCCTGCTGCAGTCTCAGGGACAACAGACTTCACCCCCCAGATCCCCAGAGTTCTTTGGAACTGCCTGCTGCTCTTTTGGGCCTTCTGAGGGACTGCGTGTCGCAAAGAGCTGGAAGCGCGACTCAACAAGGAAGAAGCGCGTCGCTGCTGCTGCCGTCGCATCTCTGAACAAGGGTGTCGCTGCTGGAGCTGTTGTATTGCACCGCATCGAGAGAAGCATCTCGCAAAGAAGAGGAAGCGTGTCGCCGTCGCTGCTGCTGCCGTCGCACTTCTGAACAAGGGTGTCGCCGCTGGAGCTGTCGTATTGCACCGCATCAAGAGAAGTGTCTCGCAACGAGGAAGAAGCGTGTCGCTGTGGCTGCCGTCGCATCTCTGAACAAGGGTGTCGCTGCTGTCGCTGTCGCATTGCACTGCATCAAGGAAAGCGCCTCGCATCCCCGGAGAAGCGCGCCGCCATTGGAGCTGTTGCCGTCGCATTTCTGAACAAGGATGTTGCTGCTGTAGTTGCCGCATTGTGCAGAAGCTTCTCGCAAACGTCGGAGAAGAGTGTCACAACAGAAGCTGTTGCCATCGCATCACTGAACAAGGGTGTCGCCGCTGCATTTGACGCATAGAACCGATACTTCTCGCATCATCGGAGAAGCGTGCCACATCCTGAAGATCTTTACGTCTTTATTTCTTTGCACCGGAACTTTGCCGCATTTCCCATCGCTGCAACATTGCCTGTTGTGGAAGCGCAACGCATCGTAAGGTACATTGACGTAAAGTGTCGCATCTTAAGAACTGAACTGAACTAAGCTAAAAGTACTATTTTTAAGTATACTATTGTGGATTTCTGTTGTTTAACGGTCTTGTGTTAAGTCTATATAGAGAATACTTATTTTTGATATAAACCTTGTGTGGTGTCCATTTGTAGTGTTGTCACTGGGTTACTGTATGTGGTCACAAATGCTTTACACACTGCCTCTGAGATAAGCCTGTCTGCTCGTGCCAAGCTACCAAGGGGGTGAGCAAGGGTTATTTTAGGATAGTACCCCCTTACCCTGACTAGAGGCAAGAGTCCCTATTTGTCACAAGTACCTACCTGTGCCAACTAGAGACCCCAAATCTAACACCATCCTAAAACCTCATGGCCTTAACTCCCCCTACACCACAACGGCCAAGAACTTCAAACACAAATTGATTAAACAACACCCCAAACTACTCATTGCTGATATCTATTACAATGCATCCAAAGGCCAAAAGGGAAAGGATCTCATCTTTTACAATACACATCCTGACAAAATAGAAAACACTCATAACAAAATACCTTCACATAACCAAATCCACTAACATTCCATATGGACATAAACTAATAATCTCCTACTCACCCATGTTCAAAGGCAATGCTACCACAACCATCTTCAGAAACCAAACTATCGCCCCTCAAGCCACAATCCTCACATGACTCTAACATGATGAAGCACACACGAGTCAGACCATAAAATCTGCTCCCTCCCTCACAACACACAATGCACGCACCTCAACCGTTACTGAACATGGGGTACCTGGCAGCTCACTGACCTACACCACTACCTATCATTCCCATACCATGATCTACTCACTGACCAACACTCTCTCAAGCCCAGCCCAGATCTCCAGCTCCGCTCATCATAAAATATGACCACTTATCCGTCCCCCAACCTAACAAATCTGTGACACCCCCACATAAGCTGCCTAGCTTCCTTACTCTCCAGCTACTGGGAAGGTCGAATTATTTGCTCATGGGCCCAGATCCAACTACCTGTCTTCTACTATCACCAATATGCTGCTGACACCACCTCAAAGGGGCTCACACTATTTACCCACTATTCCTGCTACCAAAAATAAAGAACTTAGGGGCATCTCTTATCCCACTCCCAACTATATCTCGAATCCCACTTCCACCAAAATACACTCTCTGACTCTAGACCGCCGTCCTGTGCACAATCCAGAGCGAAACACCCGCACTTCACAATCTTTAAACCAAATGCCTCTGTCCAAGCTCAATGAGTGACTGAATCACTTTGAAAACCAACTTGAGAAAGAAGTACAGGGCCTCAACAATATATTTTCGAATATAAACATGCATCCTAATCCTAACCACCATCCGAAACCCCCTTCCTACATACAGCACAAAACTGCTCCTAGGAAAACAAAAACAGCCACAAAGTTGAACTGCAAAGCCTCTTCACAACAAAGCTCAGAGGCCTAAAACACCAGGCACCATGGTGTCTCTGAGTGAGCCAAGAAGAGCTAGCCAATTCCTACAACCTGGAACTTATTTGAATCAACCCCTTCTCTAAGTGGTGTAACAATACCCCCTGCAACCCCTGAAGTGTCTTGGGCCCAAGCTCCAGAGGGCCCCCTCCTGCACTGTGCACGTGCAGCGCCTGTGGGCTCCAAGCTTGGTCCGGAGCCTCGGGAGTGCCCTCAATGTACTTTGCAGGGGAGCCCCTCAAGTTTTATTACACTACTGTCTCTAAGATCCAGGTCATCATGGGTCTAGGAAGAAGCCCTGTACCAACTAGAATGACCAGACCACCAGCACAGCTCATCATTATTCCCTTGACTTCCTCTGCCCAAGATCCTAAGCCTGCAGAGAAACCAAAGGTATGCTCATTAACTGCAGATCTGCAACTAAGTATGCAATAGAACTAGCAGAATCCATCCTGAACCACAACATTGACATCACATTCATCACAGAAACATAGCTCAATGAATCCTTAACTCGATCGATGACACACTGGTCACACTGGAATTTTCAATCATGGAGGTAAACACACTAGTCCCACTGGGATTTTCTATCATCGAGGAAGACATTAAGGAAGGTCTGACATGATGGAAGCATTGCCAGTATACACAAGCATAGTATCAACGTGGAGGAAACAGAAATTAAATAAAATGAAAATAAAATTTCTAAAGCGCAACAATTGCCAGAGGTGTCTAAGCGCTAAGCCGTGCTGAGAAACAGAAAATATTGTAGGAAGATACTGGAAGCTATTTGCTAAAAGGCCAGGTTTTGAATTTTGTTTGAATTCCAATAGATTAGCCTCATGTTTTAGTACAGTCTCGAGCAAGTTCTACAACTTCAACGTGCATGCTACAAATCCCCTCCTACCTTTCTTAAATCTGGGGACTTCAAGATTTCCAAACGTGTAAGAGCGCAGTGATTGTACTGGGGTATAACGTTGGAAACGTTGTATGAGATAATCAGGGCCAACACCTTGTTGTGCCCTGTAGGCTATGCAGAGCGCTTTAAATTGAAAATGTTTACCTATAGGGAGCCAATGTAGTTGGATCAAAGACTGAGATATGGATTTGTGTTTCAGAATGCCTACAGGAAGCCAAACTGCTGCATTTTGCAACTTCTGTAACTTGTGCAAAAAACATTTTTGAATATTAATTAAAAGCACATTGCAGTATTCCACTTTAGAAGAGATGAGGGTCGTAACTACCGTTTAGTGGAACATAGGGCAAAACCTTCCTGAGGATTTTCAAAGTATAGAAACACTAGGAGGTGGTTTGATTTATCTGTCCTTCTTAAGATAGCTGGGTGTCAATAATTACTCCCAGGTTTTTAACTTTACTGCTTGGTGTAGGCAAAATCCCCAGTTCTTGGGGTCACCAACTGGAGGACCAAAAAGAGGGGCTGTTGCCAAACAGCAGAACCTCCGTTTTTGTGGAGTTCAGCTTCAAACAATTGCTGCTCATCCAATTTCCAATGTGGATCATGCAGTCGTGAAACTGAACTGCAGTGGCTTCAGGATTACCAGTTACCGATCTGCATATCGCGAGCATACAAGACCAGTGAAAAACAAAAGGATTTGATCAATACTGCCGGTGGGGTAACATAAAGATTGAATATAGTGTGGGCTCAGGGATGAGCCCTGAGGTTCCCCACAAGGTAGTGAAAACGCTGGTGAAGTAAAGTCACCAAAGGAAACTGTTTGAATTCAGTCGGCTGAAAAGGATGTAATAAACTTAAGCACATTGTCTTTGACACCAATCAATTCAAGTCAGCTGATTAGGAGAGCATGATTGACTGTTTCAAATGCGGCTGAAGGATCAAATAGGATCAGGGCCGCGTTTCTCCCACAATCTATTGTCTGTCAAATTTCCTCCGCAGCTGTGGTCAATGCCTGCTCGGTATTATGGTGACTACTGAATCCAAACTGCATTGAATCAAGGCTCTTGTTTTTGCCTATGAAAGTTGTCAATTCCAGGTTGAAGACTTTTCTGACCAGTTTAGCAGGACATGGTCATCGAGTGATTGGCCGGTAATTATTTGGGTCGCCAGTATCAAGGTTGTTTTTTTAATAGTGGAAGGATTGACCCTATCTTCCAATCTTTTGGAAAATATTCTACCTCAAACAGATTATTAAAAAATGATTGTGAGGTGTGTGGCTTTTACTTCAGGAACCAGATAAATTATTTTGGCTGGGCAGTTGTCCCAACATTGGCCTGGCTTAACTTGGGACACCCTAACATACAATACATTTGAATATATACCACTACCATAAGGATGAAAGACACCATAACTATAAACTACCACCTACTCTACCACCCACCAGGTGACACACTTTCTTTTGGTGAATGCCTAGCAGATCTGATTACACACTGTTTACTCTCAGAAGCCAAAAAGATCATCCTTGAGAAAATCAACCTTCACTGGAATGACGAAAATAACCCTCTAATCCAATCCCTAAATGAATACTTACTCAGTAAGAACCTCTCCCAACATTGCAAAGGTCAGACCTGCAACAAAGGCTCACCCCTAGATGCTATCATTGCTCAGAAAGAAACACTAACTATTGACAACATCCTCCCGGTCGACTGGTTAGATCACCATATCATTCTGTTCCACATCAACATACTGCCTCACCACCACACTCGCATGCAAAACATCCTACAATGAGTGAGAAACATAAGACAATACCCTAGAGTACCTTGAAGAAAGAATGGGATCATTACTCCCCCCATCAGATAACCTATCGACAACTGAACTCACCAACCACTACAACTCAGCAATGTTGTCCATACTTAACCAAGTAGGCCCTCTGAAACTGAAAAGGGTGGGAAAACACACCCTCGAGATGCTGGTTCAATAAAGACTTCAACACTGAAAGACGACAGTTTAGTGCAGCAGAAGGACTCTCCTGAACTAATCCATCCGCAGCCCACCTAGATCACCTCAGGAGGGAAAGCAGGAATTACAAAAAACACATTTGTAAACAAAAATCCACATTCTTCCGCAGCTCTCTAGATAAAACCAAAAACCTCCCTAAAGAGCTTTTCAATATCATCAAAAAACAAACCTCCAAGCCATCCCTAAAAAACCCTCAGATCTCCAAAGAACGATGACAGCTTCACCAATTTCTTCAATGACAAAATCACGAAAATAGACCTATCTCATGAACATTCTAACTAGCCGACCAACGGGAGCCCTTCACCCAGGAAGGTGGATAACAACCTAGCTTCTCACTTAACAGCCACCCTATCAACAATCAGTCCACAGGACAACAATGGATGCAACCTAATTTGAGGGCCCCACAAAACTCCTAAAACCTGGAAGGTATTCAATACACTCTCAGAGGAGGTCATATCTGCTATACAGGCTAAGTTCAAACCCTCCCCCCACCTTGTGAACCCCTCCCATCATCCCTGCCAAAAAAATATAACCACGTCATAACCCCCCTCTGGACTAAGATCATAAACAGTTCCCTAATGATTGGAGTGATGCCAGACTGTCTCAAACTTGGTTAAATCATGCCACTGCTCAAACAACAGGGAACAGCCCGAATGACCTAAAAAATTTCAGACCTGTCTCCAACCCTTCCTGGCAAAAACCCTAGAAAGACGTGTTCCCTCACAACTAAACTAACATCTACAATCTCCTAGACCTTCATCAATCAGGCTTTAGAAAAGGCTGCAGCATGCAAACAGACAGATGCTGCCTGCTCATACTCCTAGATCTATCGACGGCTTTTGACTGGGACTCGATCATAAGCTTCTCTTGGATTCCCTCCAAAACAGTATTGGCACGGAAAGGGCAGTCCTAAGCTGGTTCACCTCTTAGCAATCGGACTTATGACAAAATAGCATTTACTCCGGGTGTCCCCCAATGCTCTATCCTCTCGTCTTCACTATTCATTAGCTACATGGGGCCCCTCACCCTCATTCTCAACCAAGCAGCCATCCCCTTCCATCTATACACATATAACACCCAGCTCTACTGAAATAAATCTCCTAACTAGAAGACATACACCGACTAAATGCAACCCTCAAGAAGTTCAACACTGGCTGTCTCACAAACACCTAAAACTAAACCAAGAGAAGAAAGACATTTTGCTCATATCAAAGAAAGAGCAATCCCCCCAGATGCAAGAATGGCTAAACTTCATAGATGCTCTCGACTGCAATCTCAAATGTAAATGTAAATGTAAATGTAAATGTCATGGTACTTATAGAGCGCACTGTCACCAGACGGTCACCTTGCGGTGTCGCCTATTCGGCTTCCTGGCGCTGATACTCATACCGCTGTGGAACCCCTCCTGGCTTTACCTGTGAAGTGTCCACTCCTGGGCACGCCCAGGGTGAAGCCAGGCATCCTTAGCGCTGTTGGGGCCGGTGTGGAGGCCAAGCAAGCTATTGCCCAGAGTTGCAGCGTGGGGCCCGTGATTAGAATAGGCACCGAGGCAAGAATTAACAGGTCCGAGGAAATTGAGCCCGAGACCCCGCCGAGGCGGGAATCGAACCCTGGTCCCTGGCCAGAACTCTGCATCAGGGTCTGCCGCTCTAACCATTGAGCCACACTCCTCTCACCCTAGCCGACTCCACTAAATCTCTAGGAATCACATTGGACTTCAAACTGAGCATGAAAGATTATAAAGCATAGTGGGAAAAGAACCTTCAACAACCTGCAAATTCTGAACAAAATCAAATCCTACATACCACCGAACAACCTCAAATCTGCCACTGAAGACAATAGGAACACCACCCTCACAGACACTGCGAAATCCCACCTTGCACCCCTTAGAACCACACTTAAAGCAGCAGCCAGAATGGTCACTGGAATAAGAAAATATGACCACATCTACCCAGCCCTAAAAGAACTGAAATGGCTCTCATTTGAAGCTCACTTTAACTTCAGAACTGCTGTGTCACTCACAAAGCCCTTCACACTGGGAAACCAGCTCACATAGCCTCAAAACTGAAAAAGGCAGGCCAGTCAAGAAACCTAAGAAGCACAAATACCTTACTCCTCATTCCACCTAAAGCGACAAACAAAATACCCAGGCCCACTCCTTTTTGAGCAATGCCCCAGAATTCTGGAACTCCATTCCCGTACTGTTACATTTCATATTGGTACCCTGATATAGGTCCAGGGAACATCGTACACTTTCCCTACATCATCTCCCCGTAATTTCATATGAACGAGCCTTATAAGGACATAACTCCAAATAAGGAAAGACTGCCTTGTATGGACATAACGCCTTATAAAGACCGTAGCCTTTTATGGACTAAACCTTTCATCTAGTTCCATGCCGAGGGTGGGTTTTTCGTAATCGATATTGCTAAGACGTCATCCTTAGCACAAATGAATAATTTATAAGTACACTCTTCAAGAGATACACTTCACCTCCCCCATCGACGCACAAGGTTTAATTCCCAACGTCATCCTCATACTGAACAATGGGGAACACACACACATAGACTGTATAAATATAGCACCTCTTGCCATCAGTATGGAGGAGGGAACCGAGACTTCAAGGCCGGCACACTGACCAGAGACGCTGCAACTCTGGCATGCCATCGATCCAGCTGACAGTGGTCTGACGATCCCTTGCGGGGTGTCCAGCTCAAGTCCAGGACGAAGTACCACACTCTCACTATTCATGTATAGGGGTTTGACTAAATCCTAGTGGGATTCTTGGCTCTTAGACTTAGGCTTTTAGGCTTAGACTATTTCGCACCTACTCACATGCTAGGTACACTTAGGTACATCTAGACAGGCATCTTAGGAGTACGCACTTTATTTTATAAATGCATTTCATATTCATGTATTTGTTCATGACTATTGCAAAATGGTAGAACAATACTATTCCTTTTTTTTCACTGTACTACTGGTTCTATATCTCTGCTATTGTGATACAGTTGTAGCAGCACACGTATTTTACCTGAGAAGAACAACAATACAATAAATTCTTATCATAAACACGCTCAACTGTTTCTTCTGTGTATCTCTCGGAGAGCAAAACAAGCAAGTACAAGTAACTGGGTGAAAGTAGTGTATTGTTTCCACGAGTCTGAGGTTATTATGTTCTGAGGTTGCCAAAAACGAATCTCTCTGATAACAGGAGATTCTAGTGGCACTGCGAGCTAGCTAATGCAAAAACATAGGCTGACATATACGGTGGGGGTGTACAGAGTCAGTTTGCCACCAAGCCCACAGTATATGTTATCCGTAAACAGCATAGGTCCTGCATGGAAGGGTACTCTCGTAACTACACTACATGCTTCCAACATGTCAAACATGGGTTACCCAACGTGGTCTAATGATACCAAAGTGGTCTAATATAACCCAACGTGGTATATACATGGTGCACTCAACAGTAGAATCTGATTAGCTCAGTCATGCTTATTCTCAGAGACCCTACTTACAAAACCCAGAGACGTCTGGAGTAGATGAACTGATAGTTAATCAAGCTTGAAAGAAAATTCTCCCAAAATTTTGCCTAAAACCTTTTCTAAATTTCCTCGGACAGTAATTCCGTGTCTTAAACACGATGTCTGCCGAGGAGAGAGACTTTTACCTAGGACCTAATCAGTCTGGTGAGGAAGATACAAATGCAATACATATTGCACCCAAAGTAAGACAAACTCTGACAGTTATAATAAATAACTTAATAACCTGGTATTTGTAAAGCACAAACTAATCACCCGGAAGGGTCTCAAGGCGCTGGGGGCCGTTGGGGAGATTAAGTGAGCTATTGCCCAGAGTCACATGATGTTGAGCTGATCTGCCTCTGTCGCAGGGAATCTAAACGTGAGCCCCATGCTCCAGAGTCAGTTGCCCTTGCCGCTGCGCCATACCTCTCCCACAGTTAGACTTGTCAAACATGGGTTATCTCTCAGAGAAGGTGTAGTAATATTCGTGATAGAGGCACACACAGATTTCAAAACAGAGGTATTCTACTCATGGGTTATATTTCCAGAAGCAGATGCTGTAACAAAAACTTTTGATTATTACAAACATGAAGAAGTTCCAGCGGCTTGCACTCTGATTGAGGAGATTGAGATTCTGCGTACTTTCCAGGAACATATTTTTGGGTCTAATGGCGTCCTACCCCACATAAGAACAAGAGCAAGGTAACAATAGCTCGCCTGAACCTAAAGGAATTTCTGGTTACACCGGAGTTGAATGATTACATTACGGTAGAAACACCAGACACCAGGGTGAGCGTCCCACATAAGTTATATGAAATAACACTCCGATTGGAGGGGGACAAGCCCAGGAAAGTAAAAGCTTTTTTTTAGAAGAACGTATCTTTTGGTTATGACATCCTGTTAGCAGAACAGAATTAGCCACCTGCATTCGTAATGGAGTGCCCCAGGGGAGAAAGTATAATTTTTCCTGCATTTTCCAACCATGTTCCCTTTCACCTTAAACATACATATGCGCTGGAGTGGGCAGTAGCCCAAGCTCCGGCATTGCACAAAAATCATGCAGGGTGGGATGAGAACACAACCTACCACATGATCCTGTTAAAAGTTTCACCTAATGTTCAGAGGTAATATCCAATAAAGAAAGAAGCTAAAAAAAACAAAACAGGCTAGGGAGATCTTAACCTGACAATAGATATCGTCTAGTTTTAGATTATAGACATTTAAACTCATGCACAAAGACATTTGCTGTCCAAAATGCACATAGTGCCACATTAATGAATAACATTCTTCGCATATTTTCAGCAAGAGTAACAGAGTCACTTCAAAAATTTGATGAAGAAGCGTTGTCCTATGTGGATGATATTTATCTGACAGACAACGAATTAGAGAGGCACTTGCCCAGGATAAGCACCATTATTATGGGATTTGCAGAAGAAGGCTACTAATTCAACTTAAAAAGTTAGCCCACCTCAATGTCCTATTTTTGGGATATGAGCTGGCAAGTGAAGGCAAAAGTCTGGCAGATAACTTGTTAGAAAAGTGTGCGATGCTCCAGCCTCCAAAATCTTTGAAAAATATACAATTAATACTAGGATTCCTGAACTTCGGCAGGACATACATTTTAGATTACACACAAAGGGTAATCTATGAATTAATAAAACCTGACTTTTCGGTCAAAGATTGAACACAAGAACATACTAATATTTTTTGTTTACTCCAGGAAGACATGATTGCTTCCAAACACGCGTAAACGTATGCCACTTAGTGATCCAAATAAACGCAGGGCAATGCGGGTACACTTATTTAACCTTTCAAGAAGGAGAAACTGTACCAATCACTTACAAATCACACCTGTACACAAATGCAGAAATGTGTTTCACTTCAACAGAACAAATCCTGACAGCAGTTCAGACTGCTGCAGCAAGAGAAAGAGCCCTGGCTCAGGGGAAACGCATTATTGTCGTAAATCCGATACCAGCTTTAGAAGCTGTTACAAAGGCCAGCATCCCAAATGCGAAAACATTACATCCAAGATGGATACAATGGTCTAATTCTCTTACTGAAACAGATGTTGAATACAGATTTGATCCAAGTTTAAAAACACAAGCATTCTTGCAATATGAACAAGAATATCCTCTACCAAATGAAATTTTGCCTCTCAATCAGTATGAATATATTATTTATACTGACGGATCTGCGCAACTGGCCATAGAAAGTAAGTCTCCTAGATATATTTTTTGGCATATGGTATTGTTATAGGTCGCATGCGTGATGGCAAGTTCCATCCTAGTTCCACAAAAAAGCAATCTCTAGGAGACTGCACGGCTCAGTTTTCACAATTAAAAGTACTTATACTGCCACTTTTAAATTCGAATCGAGAATTCCCCACACTAATAGTGCGTGATTCTTTTTACTGTGTCGAGTCATACAATGATTACTTACAGCATTGGGAAAAAAACAGGTTTAAAGACGCAAAAGGTGGCGCAATTAAAAATAAAATGTTATGAGAAGAGGTAGCAGAATTGAAATCCGAGCTACCGAGGACTCACATGAGCCATACACTGAGTCATCAACGTGATGGCGTTCACGTTGAAGGGAATTCATTGGCTGATGAAGCCACAATGGGGGATGTTCGCATGGCTTCCGTAGCTGCGCTGACTCGTTCAAAAGCGAGAATAGACGGAAATATAATGATAGCTGTCATCGCATCACGCAATGGCAGCACAGCAGTACCTTGGTCAGTGGCAGTGACATCGGCCGTAGGCGCCCCTGGAGACGAGCTACATCCCTGCTCACAGGTCCATGAAGTAATAACGACCGACCAGTTGGAGCTACAGGAAATATATTACAGTTATAAATTCAAAACCCAGATGCACGTTGTGGACCCATAATTTTAGGGGTTTGTACTCACACAGAGAGTTAGAAAATAAGCGCCTAGAAGCTCGACATTGCTACAAGTGTCTAGATAGTGTCATCAAAGACACAGATAATGAGAACCCCCTGGTTTTAATTGTATGTATGCACCTGTCTGTTGTCCAGTTCTATGTTGGCCCTGAAGAAGGTGAAGCAAAATAATGACATCACCGAAACGTACGTAGGCCGTACACACCAGAGACCCTCACATTAAATTAAAATCAAACTCCGAAGAAAGGAAAAGGATAACTAAAGACTATTAACCCTCAAAACAAAAAGGAAGACTAGACACAACGGGGTCTAGCTATATTCTGAGGAGTCTACCAGAGGACACTTTATATGTTTTTTACTTTTTTCACTGTTGCTTGTTATGTTAGCAATGTTAGGACAATCAGTATGAAAGTTTAAGCATGTATGATTGATGGTATGAGTGAAAGTCACCTTCTATGTACTGGTTAGGGGTTTTTCTGTCAAGACATGATTTAACCTTGCATTTTTTTCAAACTTTTTTGTACATATGTTACCATGTCACTGTTTTGTAATTTTGATAAAACAATCACTAGAAAATATGAAAAATAAAACTGTTATGAAAATGATATCAAATAAATGAAAGAAATTTAATACAAACTTTAAGTCTATATGAATTACTTCATGTCTTATGTAGCATCCTGTATGTAATTCAGAAGAGACTATAATGCTCAGGTGCAAAGTAATATAGGTCAGTATAGAGGCCCCCCCCTTTTTCTTGTAGCACAGCAGTACCTAAAACATTTACACTCAAATACTCCTACAAGTTAGATGCACAAAAAGAGTAATTCCAAATATAGATCGTAGGCAAAGTTTAATATTAGCTGCACACAGGCGTTAGAGCAACTATTTATTTACTGAAACAGCACTATTGGTGGCCAGGGTTAACTAAGCAAACTAAAGACCAGGGGTCAGATGTAGGAACCCTAATTCCAGTCGGTAATGGCCGAAATTACCGAATTTCGTCCGTTACCGACCCGTATTACGCATTTGTTATGTAGGTGGCTACATTTCAGATTCGGTAATTTACCGAATCGGTATTTGAGAATTCGGTAAATTACCAAATTCTTAAATACCGATTCGGTAAATTACAGATTCTGAAATGTAGGAAGCACTCAAGTGAGTGTTTTTCACCTGTAAGGATTTGTTATTTACCACCAACTATAAATTGGTGGTTAATAACGAATACCTTTGAAAATTCAAATCTGTGTATTTTCAACTGTTCCATGTGGCAGACATACATGCCCTTAGGGCATGTATGTGTGCCACATCTGCACACAAGCACGATTCAGGGGTGCAACATGGTGTCAAAGTGACACCTTGGCACCCTTGAATGTTTCCCCCATTTTACCGAATCGGTATTTAACGATTCGGTAATTGCCATTCATTCCTATGGGCCTCCAGGCCCATAGGAATGAATGGCAATTACCGAATCGGTAAATACCGATTCGGTAAATACAGAATCTTACAGCTTCGGTAATTTTAACCGAAAATGTATCTACATCCCATTTACCTATTCTTAAATACCGAATCAGTAAAATTTGGTATTTAAGAATAGGTAAATTGGGATTACCTACATCTGGCCCTATGTCTTGAAATGCAACATCTGCCAGCAGATGAGATGCTCCACCGTTGCACAAACCTCTCGCATGTGTGTACTTTGACCAATGCGGCCCTTTACAAACGGACGGGACGTACAGATATATCATGGTAGCAGTGGATTCATGCTTGAGATTCCTATAGGTATGACCTCAGCGTTCTCCTGACGCTCAAACTGTTATAAAAGATTTGCAAGTTAGCACGTTACACTTTGACCGCAGCCCTGTGTTTAGCTCTTGTGCTTGCAAAGAGGCCATGGAAGGAATGGGCATAGCATTGCAGTTCTCATCTCGGTACCATCCCAAGGGAAATTTGGTTGTGGAGAGAAAAAAATGGGACTTAAAGCAATCTTTAACAGCTAGGGTATTAGGCAAGGGCTGTAGTTGGGTCACACACCTTTATGTGGTACAGCGGTCATTAAACAACCAGCCTAGAAGCTCTGTAGGGGGTGTCACTCCATATGAGTTCCTCTTTGGGACACAAATGTGGGTACTTGATCTTGATTGTGAAGGAGCAGTGGCGGATGAAAAACCATTTGATGTCATTGATTGGATCTAAACGAATCCAGGACAAAACAAAGCAATGTCCATCTAATGCAGACCACCACTGAGGAAGTCAAAGTAGTCACCGAAAGAGCTGTCTGGATCCCAAAAGTCAGGGATCTGGTCTGAGAGGAAATTGCGGACAAAAAGGAATTTAGACTTCTTACAGAAAACCTGTACCAGTTCTTGCAGTACACGGAACAAGAACTGTGCTGCTCCCGCCTCTTGCCGAAAAAAGAAAAAAAGATTTGTCTCAATTGACTTAATCAAACCACACTATGTGGCCGATACTAAATAGTGGGCCTAGTGGACTCAGCTGTAGCAGACGCCCTCCTCCAGCTACAATCCAAGAAGTTCAAACAGAAAGACCCATCACGTTTGTGGAGCCACATGTAAGGAATGAAGGACTAAGCAAGAATGCTATGGAACCTGTTCCACTTGAACCAGACATTCAAATTCAAAAGGAAAATCAGAATAATTCACAAGTTTCAATTAGACCAAATACAGACGTCTACATCAACATGCCTCGTCACAAGGAAAATTACATTTCAACTAATCCTGATGCAATTCCTACAATTGATTGAACAGCTTTTGACTATTTCATTAACTTTGATACGCTTTGCCTGGATCCAAGCGAGCCGGAAACGATGCCAGCCAAAACACAAGAATTAAAGAACCTTTTTCTCTTTCTTCAAAAGACATGGGGTGGGCGTTAAATTCCGTTCCGCTTGCAGAAATTGCGATATTTTGGTGTTCCGCTGAGAGCTCAAAAATGTCACCATTTCCACGATTCGCAGCGTAGCAGAGATTTTTTTCATGTACGCGCTTTAAAAATGCATTCTTGCGCACGTGATCTTACCGGGATCCCCGCATTTGCCGACAAATTATCCTATCCGTTCGCGTGCTTCACGAGATGATGGTAGCCGGTCGCACAAGAGTTCGTGATCGCGATCATGTCAGTCGCCTCGCCATCAGACACCGCGAGAGTCTGAGATCGCAAACAGGAAATAGCATCACGAGCGGGCTGGACAAGTGAAAACAAGATATCTGCGCCCATTAGTGACCACTTGGGCAAGTTGGCGACACATTTCCAACGTGATTGCGCAAAAAACATCACGAACAGGCGGGGCAAGCACTTCTGCGTCTTCGCAATATTTCCTCGTGCTTGCAGAGATTTTTGACATTTTCACAAAGATTTGCGTAACGCGATTACGCAAATTTCGCCCACCCCTACAAAAGACGTACCTGGTATCACCTTGGATTGAACTCTGGGTAATCTCTGGGATTTTTATTTCTTTTCTAGCTAGGCTTAGTATTGACTTTTAGTATGCTTATCAATGGATACTTTCTTCAACAAGGTTCCACAGCCCAAAAGGTCAACAGCCTACTGAAGCCACATCCATCATCACATCGTGAACAAAGAGACTTGTCATCAGTGAACATTACAGCTGTTCCTATACCCGATGGTATAGTATGGGACAAGGGACAGGGTTGATTACAACATATTCGGACCGACCAAACTTAAAAAAATTAATCATGTATTTAAAATCTCATTAAGTGATTTCATTACCTCCGATTGGGACACTGAAACAGTCAATAATATGTTGTCTGATTTAGAGAAAACTGTTGCATTTTCTAATAATGAAATGTTAGATGGTTCATCAGACTATGACAACTTTTACTGTTACCAACATTTTGGTCATCGTTTCCTGCACAAATCCATTTCACCTAGGAATGTATTTGAGTACCATCAGTGGGAACATTGCCCAAGACCACCAAAAAGTAGTTCACAAATGTTTCCTCAGAAATGTGCATACTTTTCAGGGTTTAACACCACAGACCCAGCCTCCTTTTATTATAAGGTTGCACCAAAATCAGCACTGAAAATTATATTGACAAACACTGAACAGATTTACTTTGCTCCCTTTTTGGCCCAATTGTCTGAACAGGGTTTCAACCTATGGAAAGAAGAAATTGACTCGAAATTGATTTGGAGTTCAAGGAACTGGCAAGTCCAGGGTACAGAGACACTATTTAGAGCATGCCTGATTCCACAGCAGATGATCTTTTTAAATGATACTGTGCAACAGACATCCTGTCTTGAAATAGCAAAGATAAAGGACCTGAACACTCTAAAGCTTCCTACACCAACACAGGGGTGGCAGAATTCTTCTACCAGGGAAGGGGCAACATTAGATGACATACTAACGTACAATAGATCAGACCCAAATTGGAAGGAGTGGGTGGTTTGGCCCATAGACACAACACAAACACATGTCATAAACGGTTCCTACACATCACCAAGGAACTCAGTATGCATAGGCCAGACCCACAATATATACAGAGAGAACATCCAGGGGTAGTGACATCCTATAGTGTTGGGAAGTTTTGCCTAGAATGGCTAGAAACCTCAACACTTGCAGAAGTAAAACAACACTTATCTTTACTCTCACAAGACATGGATCATAGGGACTTTTCACTAGGACCTAGGAAACAACATCAAAAACGCTTCATATATGCAGGCATTTATGCTGCCTCAAATGAAATCTGGAAGATTTCCCAACAAGAAGCCACAGAGAGAATATGGGAAATAGACCGTATAAACTTATAAAAAGTTTTAGCTGTTGTGGATAATGGGTTAATAACTTTAACCTCCCAAGTATATTCATTGGGCAGCATTGTATCTTCTTCTATTGACATACTGGATCAGGATTTGGCAATATTACAACATGGCCAATCACAGTTACGTTCTATTATGCTATTGAGCTGGACGCTACAATCTTTGCGTACAGGCTTTGTGCCTTGGCGTTTTATAAACAGTACATCTCTGTTTTCAGAATACAATCTGACTGATACACATATAGAAATGGCACAAAGGGGAGCTAAATATACAATGCTGCAAATTGAAAAAATTGAAAAACTGGACAGGCTTCCATTCACAGTGGCTGAATCATGATCCACAGAGTGGCCAAATCACTCTCCCGGTCACAACCTTTCAGTTTCACTATTGCCTTGAACAAAAGCAGGCAGGCAAATATGAAAAATTGGGTAAAGAATACACTAAGAAATCCTGGCATTTACCACATAGATTTCGATACCAGGGTGTTTCTTAGTGGTACTAACTGCAAGAGCGCTTTAAGGGGTTCTCTCATGTGGCAAGATATCGTTTTGCACGGGCCTGTAATGGTTCAGTTTCAAATCTGTCTTGCTACATTAAAGGAACTGCAGCTGCCGGGATCACGCCAGTGTTCGAGTTACTTTCGAATGGGAGTTACTTGATGCTGAACGATCAAGGTTGTTGTAGGATGCTCCTGGGCATTGCATATCTGGTCACCATGAACACCAGGGTTACTTGCTGTATGCAAGTATTGTTTCCTCTGACAAATACAGTCAGGGAGGCACCAGTATGGTCTTCACTAAATGTTTCTTTTATACAGTTTGATGCTTTGAGCAGAATGAAAGCAATGCTTTCACAGCAAACCATGCCATTGACCTTTGCACAAGAAACCTTTGAACTTCAAGTTGCGAGGACCTCAACGGAGATACAGGCGCTAATCCATACAAACTGCCCCCGACATTTTGCAAAAATCGTGGGTCGTATCGCAAATATGTCAGATACGAGTAGTGTTGTAGACCTATTTAAAATCATAGGGTCAGCATTCCTTAACACCTTCCTGACCATCCTCTGAGTTATTCCTAACTTTATGCACTCCACATTTGGAATCATTTTCGGGGTCTACCTCTGATCCTGCTAGCTATTGCTGGAGTCCTGATTGTCTTTTACCTGCTTCACAATGAACGGACCATCTGCCAGTCAGATTGCAAAATCTCTCCTGGAAAGATATTACTGTGAGCGCATGGTACAACATCTGGGTGTGCCTCGCCTTCGAATAAGTGCTTCTTGGTTCCTGTCATTCAGACCAGTCTCCGAAGACTGCATCGTACCTTTCTGATGCCTGTTCCGCGGAGGAGAATGCAAGTTAGACTTCTGTCTGCCACCTCTAATGGAGACGCCAGCGGACTTAGACTCCAGGCTGGAACCACTGCGGTCCCGTGCTCAAATCTGTCCTCAGCGTATTCCCATCTTAACAAATGCATTTCTCGAGGATCCGCAGGTGCCCTTGATCTAGTTGGATTTCAGCTCCACCCTTGGCACCGAGGTATCGAATACAGCATGGGCTGCCTCACCTATAACTGTTGACAGCACTGACGAGTTTCATCTATGCACACCTGACGTGCTATGCGAGGTATGACAATGTTTGTCCCCTACGACAGCAGGCAACAACAATGTTATGTCTCCCAGCCAGGACATATAATCTGAATCTGGCTCACCATGTGCTGTGAACAAATTCAGTTTTTCTTTCCCCTTCTTTTTACTCAAAATAACTTTTTCAAATTGACACTTTCTATACCAAAGCATGTCCTTCTAAGTACACTTGCAGTAGTTCAACTTGTGTGATCGAACTCATTTAGAACTGTCCTACTGTGATTTGCGAAACTTTACTACAGATGTCATACTTTCACAAAGGACATTTTTCCACATTTTTAAACTGTTTTTAAATCAAATTTTGATGTTTTTAGAAACATTTTAAATGACTGCCCTATAATTTTATGCACTGACACTGTTATAAATGTGTATCCCAAATGTGTATTATTATTGTTAAGTATAAGGTGGAGCGGGGGAGGGCCCAGCGTTCCCCCTGAACCCCATTACCATTATGTTCCAAATAATTGCTTAACTTGCTCCGCACATAATCAATCATAGCATCGGGAACAATCACTATCATACTCTTTTATTTTTTTCTTTATTTTATAACGTTTTATATAAGCTCCATACTTAAGCATTCTCCAACACCACAACATGATCCTTGATCTCCTTTACTTTAATGGGTCCTGAGAATCTAGGCTGCCCCTTGGTTACAAAAAAAGGCTTCTTAACTCTCACACAATCTCCCACCTTCACTGGTAATACTCTTCCCACCTTTTCCACAGTGCTATATTTATTCTGATGTAAAAGAAACAATTGATGGACGGAATGCTAGACAATGCAAACATTCACCCCCAGTCACAAGGGTGTGGGTTAAATCCATCATTCTTTTGCTCACCACACCACTCCAGTTTGGGCCCAGCCATATGCAAATCAGTCTTGATCCTGTTCCTTGTGGGAACAGTCCAGCCCAAACTGGCAAGCCAGGTCCTTGCTGGACCGGAAACCAGCCTCCTGGGACTGGTTTCAGGGCATCACCCTTCATCAGCCAGGCTAGCTTGAATCCAGTGGTGTGGTGAGCACGGGACCCACATCTGGGCATACCCCTCCCACTTAGGGTGACATATGCAAAAGAAACAATTGATGGACGGAATGCTAGACAATGCAAACATTCACCCCCAGTCACAAGGATCTGGGTTAAATCCATCATTCTTTTGCTCACCACACCACTTCAGTTTGGACCCAACCACATATTTTTTCTGAAGCGCACTTCTAACATCAATAACCCTTTCCAACTTACCTGAGTCCATGACCTTCCTTCCCATCCACTCCTTGTCCAATCTGGAACCAGCAATCCTCCCCGTCAACAATGAAAAAGGAGAAGCTCTTGTACTTATGTGAAGCATCGTTCTAACGGCCCAAAGCATATCTCAAATACATTCCTTCCAGTCCATCCCATTAACCAATGCTAACTGTAAGTGATCTTTAATGGTGCGATTAAATTGCTCTACCAATCCCTTGCTGCGTGTCTAATGTAAAGGAGATTTAATGTGCTTAATTCCTACCGACTCAAAGAATTCCTGCATTTCCCTCAATGCAATTTGAGCTCAATTGTCAGTTACCAACAGTTCAGGATAACTTTCTCTGACAAATACTTCACATAAGAATTTAATCACTGTTGTGGCGTTCATAGTTTCCACAAACTTCAATTCAGGCCACTTAGCCATATAATCTATCAGGACCAAAACACATTAGGAGCAGAATTACGAGTAGCCAAAGGTCCAGCAACGTCCAACACCAACTTGCCCCAAGGTACATTGTCACTCTGCATGGGGCTGACAGGAGAAGGTACAGTTACTTATGTTTTGTCACTCAAAACATGCATAACATTCTCCCACATGATGTTTAGCTTCCACCAAAGTCCTCCTGGCCACAAATTGTCAGGGCGCACCAGCCCAGCGTACACTGACAGCCGGCAGCTGATTAAGAAAGGAGCTTGAGGCTGCAAAGATGCCAACTCCCGTCATCCTTCCAGGTTTTGAGGTATCAGGTGATCCAAACGTAACGTCAGGAATACTGGATATATCAGAGGGTGGTGCTTGTGGAAGCTGCCGATTATTTTGTGGATTAGGTTCGGCTACAGATCCCCTAGCTAAGGACAAGTAACGGTAAGGGTGCTCTTAGCACTAACATTTGTTTTCCCCACTAGGATTTTGAGTGGGACAGCCGCGGCTTGTTGTGGTTTGTTAATTTATCTCCCGTTGGCGAGATCAACAGTATCAGCGATCTCATGTGGGAAGGATGTGTTCGTAACATTGCCTGTTTTGTTTGTTTCTTCCCTGTAGGTGAGACTTGCATTGTCGGCGTTCTCATGCAGGGAAGATCAAAGCAACAATTCCTTTGTCGATTCTTCATTGGGCGTACCCGCTCTCGTAAGTGAAAGAGTGGGGAGGGGCGGTGTTGATTCATTTCCATTGACAAGTCTTAGATGAAAGACTCATTCGGAGAACTTACTAGTTGTTGGCCATCAGGAATATTCTTATGAGGTATTGAGTTTTTCGTATTGGATGGTAGGGACTATTACACAAGAGCTCAGTGGGCTTGGAGTACGTATATTGCCCAATACTCTTTGTACATTCTAATTACCACAAGTGAGCGGAGTGACGAAACTCCCAGTCATATTCAAAGTTGCTTTCATTTGGATTATCGTGTGGTATTCCCTCAAAATGTTACTATGATCATGACAAGACTTTGAAGTCTCTTTGATACAGAATTAATTCCAAAGAAGAGATATTGAGCTGTGGTCTTTCTCCGAGAAGATTCCTGCTTTTGCATTATACAACCCTTCCAACACTTAGAATAGGTAGGTGAGGTTGAGTCTCCTATATTGCTTGGAAGGTGTTATTGCTATGTAAATGTTCTTACTTTGATTGTTGTTTCTTCATGGCAGTATTCGTGTTGGTATCCTGAAACCCCCCTCTCATCTCTCCTGGTATACAACTACTTCTTTCCTTTACAGGTATCAGTTACAAACATTCCAGATACTCCAATGATTAATATTTGTATGACTTATTGGTATACATTTAGAGGAACAATATTGCTTACTGCTCTTTCTTATCATTCCCAGATCTCCCTCCCTGCAGTTCCTATCCTTTCCTTCCCCCTCTTGACCATCTCACTAGTCTGTGTTAATTTTATTATTTTGGACTTGGGGCAGTCGAGAGGTGGACCCCTCTGAGCACCAGCACAGCTCTGAGGATTTAACGGTGAACCCTGACACAAATAGTCTTCTCTGGCCCTATGTTTCATGGCATGTGTGCCTAAACAGCCTTCATGAAAAAGACCCCGAAAGACCACATGGCACAACCAACAGCTCACACCTATGCATTACACCATTTACAATTGACAACTCTTCTACCACTCTCCAAAAAGGATTCAATGATTCACGCATTCCTTTCCCTTGGGGCCATAAACTTGACAAATATTTTTCTTCCTCTTTCATCACCTCATCTTCCGAGCACACTCGCTTCCACTTGACCTCCGAAAGTGCACTCTTCAATGCTACATCAGTTGCACATACAAATTCAATATCCTCAAAGTCCTGAACACATTTATTAACAAGGTCCTTCAGGGGTAACCTGGACAAACAATCGTCGAGAAAAATTCTACATGCCAGGAACATACTGTAACCTGTACTGGAACTCCTGTTATCAATATTGCCATTTGGCAATACATGGAGTTGCTCTTCCACCACATTTGGTTTCCACCAATGGTCTGTGGTCAGTTCTTAAGCGAAGCTCATTTTCCCAATTGAAATTCTTGAACTATTGAACACCACACTACATTGCAAATGCTTATTTTTCTATGGTACAATAAGTATGTTCAACGCCCCGTAATGCCCTTGAAGCAAAAGCAGTAATCTCTTCTCCACCATTACTCCGTTTCTGCATAAGGACTACCCCCAAACCACAATTCCTAGAATCTGTAGCAATAATAGAGACATCATTGGTGTTAAATGTCTTCAAAGGCTTTGTTGCAATTATTTCATTTTTGATAGGAAGGAAGGTCAAGTCACGTTCATTATCCCACAAGAACTCAGCATTTGTTTTTTAAAGTACGCCTAAACATGCTGTTTTTGCAGCAAAATTCTTAGCAAATTTCGAATAATACTCAATGAGCCCTAAAAATGATTTAAATCGATCCTTATCTGTAGGTGCATGCGCATCCTCAATAGCCCTCAGTATATTCACTTTAGGCTCAATTCCTGTTGGAAATGGCCCTTTTGCAGAGTTATACCCAAACATTTTTTATTTTTTTATTGAGCATTACATATCACAAATCATACACAGCTCCAGGAGAGCAAACTGCATTGACCAGCAGCTTTCAAGAATCTGCCAAATGTGGCAATGAACAGAACAGTAAAAAACACCTATGTCCCCTTTAGTAACACAGGAACAATAACAAAGAAAAGCACAGGTGCTCTATACTTATAGTGGCAATGTACATTTCTAAGGCATACTTTTGATGTCCAATTATAGTGAGGCATTGTACGCCGATTGACCATTGAATTACTCATCTGATTGCTCGATAGTTGCCAGTAGATATTCCCACAGGGGAGCCCAGATATCCCTTGGGCAGGAGGACACAGGAAGCTCTTCAGCATAAAGTTCCAGTTGCTCTCGGCAATATATCATGTCCTTAATCCACAGATCGGGTTTTGGGTGCAACTTACCATCCCACGTAAACAGAAGCCGCCGCTTTGCTAGCAACAAAGCCACTCTCACAAAGCGCCCCATTGTAGCTTTTAATCTCTGTACATATCCTAGTAAACATTCTAAAGGCGTGCAGGTGATTATCAGGCCCGTCATTATTTGTAGTCGATTTACAACCTCCACCCAATATTGTTCCACTAGCCTATAGTTCCACGCAAGGTGGAGAAAATCGGCCCCACTGTGACCACACCTCCTACATCTACTTGACTCTCTCAATCCCAATTTGTGTAGCTTATCTGGGGTGTGATAGACCTGATGTAAGTATTTTAAATGGATGATTCTCACGCTACTATTGGATGTCAGTCTACCAGTTAGAGTGGATATTTGCTCCCACATGTCATCTGTTATCTGTAGGTATAATATCGCATTCCAGCGATCCCTACTTATATCTGCCACATGCACCGTTTCCTCTTGCACTGTCTTGTATAACCGTGTCAGGAGATTCTTCCTAGAAGGAGCTACAAGCAGCATCTGTAGCGCACGCAGTGTCTCTGGCTCCTCAGGAAAACTAGGGTAGTGATCCCTCACAGCCCGTTGGAGCCTGTAGCAGGTGAAGAGAAAGAGTGGTGTGGGATTTTGTATGTAATTCAAATCAACCCCCCGAAATGTATTTCCCTTCCGGGTATAAGTCGCCCATGAATAGAAGTCGAGCCTCTCTAAGGGCGTTGACGGGACCCGATTCTTCAGCCACCGACAATGCAGCATGCCCCTCAATGGGTAGAGCCGGTGCATATATAGGAAGTTTTTGTGCCCTCCTCCTGATTTCCTGCCATGCCAGAATGGTGGTGTCTGGTGGATTAATCTCCGATCTGGGAGTGTGTCTACTAGTATGTGTAAGGATACTTTTCAGTTGAACCGGGTACGCGTCACCCTCCTCCACCGCCACATGCGGAATAAAGTCATGTGAACGGAACCAAAAATATGCATATTGGTCTTGACCACATAAATAGTAAACATAGAAATCAGGCGCATTGAACCCCCCTTCTCATATGCTAATGTCAACGTTGCCCAACTACTCCGTGGCTGTTTGTTCCCCCACACAAGTCGCAGTAATTGCGTCTGGATGGTCTTGAAGAAGTGTTTCGTCAGTTTTATGGGAATGTTGCAGAATAAGTAAAAAACTTTGGAAGGACGACCATCTTGATAACTGCAATTCTATCTGCTAGCGAGAGGGGCAATGAGACCCACCGATCTATCTGTACCAGCGTTGAATATGCACGGCCGTAATTTTCATGAACTACCACCTCAGGGTCCCTGTGTATCCAAACCCCAAGATACTTAACCGGGTCTGCCGACCACACTAGCGGATACTCCACCTGAGGTGGGGAAGTGACAGTTGTCAATGGGATAAGTACAGATTTTTCCCAATTAATCTGAAGTCCAGAGAGGAGACCAAATCGAATGTATTCCCGTGTGATCGGGGATAGAAAACGCTGTGGTTCGAGGACATACAGAACCATGTCGTCTGCATAGAGAGAAATACCCACTGGCCTGTTATGAAAGTTCAGGGCAGCGGCTCTATGAGACTGTCTGTTCATGCATGCTAAGGGATCGAGCACAATAGCAAAAAGAAAAGGGGACAGCCCTGACGAGTCCCGCGAGGTATCGCAAACGGCTCTGAAGTCAGTCCCCCCACCCGCACTCTTGCAGAAGCATCCGCATAAAGTACCTGCATCCAGCGGATAAAAACTGGGGGGAACCCCATTCTACCCAAAATGTAGAACATGTATTTCCATTCAACAGAATCGAACGCTTTTGCAGCATCTAAAAGAACCGCAGTGGCCGGCAGGGTTGGGTTGAGCACATGAAACATTGCAAATATCGTACGGAGATTAAGGGAGGTAGATCGCTCCGGAATAAAGCTGAACTGATCCGAGAGCATGAGAAGTGGCATCAAGGGCTGCAATTTAGTGGCCAGAATTATCGCTAGTATTTTTGCATCCAAATTTATCAGCGATAATGGGCGATAAGAATCACATCTAGAAGTGGTTTTGTCCTTCTTCAACAAGGTAATTATCAATGCCTGCACAATGACGGGGGAAGACAACCTGTATCATGAGCCTCCACGTACACTTCCAAGATATGCGGTATTAGAATATCAGCAAACGCTTTATAAATCTCCAACGTCAAACCGTCTGGGCCGGGAGCTTTGTTATTCGGGAGAGATAAAACGGCCTCCTTAACGTCCTCTTCCGTTATAGGCAGGGCCAAGTATTTCCTGTGTACATCCGATAACCACACACAGGCTATATCCTCCAGGTATTCACCCATAGCCGCCTCTGGCATTCCTCCCCCCCCCCCCCCAGGACGCGTATAAGGCTTCGTAGAATGTTCAAATCTGTTCTACAATATCATTCTGTGTGTGGTGAACCACTCCAGAGTCATCGGTTATCTGCTCAACCTGAGAGTTATCAGCTTTGTCCCGTAATGTAGTAGCTAAAATCTTGCCCGGTTGGCCACCCTCTCCATAGGCTCTAGGCTACATATCTTTGAGACATATATTTCACCTCTGAGACCACTACAGTATTATATTACGCCCGGTATTCTTGAATGATTGCAAGCAAGGTAAGAAAAGGCGCCCTGTCATACTGGATTTCTAAATCTCTTATTTTCCCCTCAAGCTTGCTCAGTTGCCCCCTGAAGTCCCTGAGGATTCCCGCCGAGGTACTGATGCACACCCCCTGATCGTGACTTTAAAAGCCTCCCATAGGGTAGACTGACTGTCAACTGAGCCTGTATTCAACTCAAAGTATTGGCAAATAGCAGTGCGGATGGTCTCAGTATAAACCGGGTCCGACAAAGTGTCAGCCCTAAAGCGCCATGTGAAAGGTCGATGTGGGTTAGTGGGGAAGACTAGGTCGAGGACCACTGGATTATGATCCGATAGGGTGCGCAGAAGTGCCTGTACTTTCTCCATCCACCCGTTTGCTTCTCTGCTTAGGAACCAATAGTCTAACCTGGACCAACTGTTAAAGGCAGGTGTGACGTGTGTGCCTTCCAAAACATCCACGTTACGGGTCCGCCAAACATCAATGAGCCCCACCTCCAGCATGAAGTCTCGTATACACTGTGCCACCTTAACCAGGTGCGCCCCAGCATTATTGGACTCGTCCACTAGAGAATCAAGGTGTGTGTTTAGATCGCCCCCACAAATAATCTCGGCCTCGGGCCATTGCGCAACACATTAAACAATTGCAATAAAGTCGCTGTATCATCAACCCCAGGGCCGTATATATTCACTATTGTTACTCTCACCACTCCCAGCTTACCATGTACCATGGCCCACCTGCCTTCTGTGTCCACACATGTCTTAATAGCTTGAAAGGAAACCCCCTCTTAATAAGAATGAGGACCCCCCTAGCATAAGTGGAATAGGAGGAGGCCAACCGGTACGTCGCCCACCTGCGCGCTACGCTTCCCTCCGTGAATTTACTCAGATGCGTCTCTTGCAGCAGTGCAATCTGCACCCCATGGAGATCCAGCTGAGCTAGTACCTGCCTTGTCTTCTTAGGTGAGTTTAGCCAATGGACATTCCAGGTTATGCATTTATACAGTGCCCCTTTCATTTGTAAACAAGTATAGGACATGTTATACAGACTAATATCTTAGTACATTGAGATATGCAAGCATTCCATTGCAATTCAGCAGTACACCACCCACTATAGTACCTGTGTCTAAAAGAAAAAGAAAACTAGCCCCATCCTCCCCCCACCCACTTCAGCAGCCCATCATTGCCAAAGACCTGACACTGAAACAATACCCTTCCCAAAAATAATAGAACCGGAAAATACATCTGGTGGGGAATACCCATCGGTGAACGTAGTGGCATAATCCACTCCCAGATCAAATAGGGAGGGGGCCGCCAACACACTAACCCCACCCCACCATTAGAGTCATCCACTCCAATATATGAGTTACATGAAAGGCATCAATCAACATCCGTGAAACACAAAAAAGGGGGAGCAGACTCCACATCTGCCAGCAATCTTATACACCCTTCCCCCACTCTAGAAAGACCACACATCCCAGCCGATATATATAAGTAGTGGATGTAGGTGTCGCAAGCCATATACATTGTGGAGATATATAACATAGGTTCTGCCCCTGGGACTGCACCACAGTTCCACCTACTGATCTCAACACAGGGGTGTATACAGATATAAGTTATGAGTTCCCATCTCCCTTACTGTTCAGTCATCAATGTCAGATGTGTGGTCTGGTGATTTTTGTCGCCGTCTCAGAGACTTTACATGTTCCATCTCATGCTTGGGTGTTGTGAATATTTTACCGCCCTCCGCTTCGCGTATGCCCAGCCGCGCCGGATAGAGCATTGCATATGGGATCTGCTCCTTGATCATGGCCATTTTGACATTCTGGAACTCCTTTCTAGCCGCTTGGACCGTTGCCGTGAAATCTGGGTAGAATCACAGTAGATTGTTTTGATGGGTTATAGTGCCTCGCTGTCTTGTCGCACGCAGGTTAGTATCCCGATCTCGAAAGTTAAATAATCGTGCAATTATAGGCCTCGGCGGGGAGCCGGGCTGCTAGAGATCAGTGAGCACGTTCAACTGCAAATAGAGGTGATTGTTCTCCGTTGCCACAAATGCCAAGCAGCATTGCCTCCATGTAATCCTCCAGGCGTCCCACATTTGTCGATTCGGGAAGGCCCAAAACGCGGACATTGTTACGCCTTGAGCGCACTTCAATGTCCTCATTCTTTGCTTGTATTACTGCAAGTATCTTTGTGATGACCGCTGTCTTAGATGCTACTTGCTGCAGTCCATCTTCTGCGTCCGTGATTCGCTGTTCTGCTTCTCCAAGCCTCGCAGCCTGTTTGTCAAGCTTCGCTGAGAAATGATCCATTCTGCCATTAAGGGCTTCAATCTTCCCATCTATGGCTTGCAAGCTAGCTTGTATAGCAGTCAGTGATTTTTCCAATGCTGTGGGACCCTACGATGACGCCTCCAGTTCTGAATCAGAGGCCGGGTTCTGCAATGATTTGCCGCCCTTTCGCAGTTCGAAGTTTAGGCGCGGTTGGGTATTTTACGGCTTCCCCATAGTGCCCTTCCAGAGCAATCAGACAAGTGTAAGGATGTGCTTTCTATAGGTTATGCCTCCACCCATCTAGATGTGGCTCAACAATGCCGAAGTACGTCACTTAGCTGATCCCCATGGTCTGCAATGTCAGGGCCCAGCCCACTATGAAGCAAAGCCACCGTCAAAGTCACACAAAATGGCTGCTTAACCACACACGTTTGGACTGTGCCTGGGGGCTCCTAGGATAGATAGAAGGCAAAGGTATTAAGTCCCAGCCACAAATATTCTGGTAATCTTCAGCAACTTGTCTAGTACATCCAGCAGCTCAGCAAGCAGGTGTAGAGGCTGCAAAAATCAAGTCCCCGAGGGGTGACCGATAGGAAAACACGCTCTTCTCCAGCCCCTCTCGCCTCCTCACAGCAGTCCCACCTTTCACACGGCAGCTACTTCTCAGCGACCGACAGTCCCCCGCAGCACAGTGCCCAACACCTCCAACAGTGCCAGGCACCTCCAACAATCTGCAGTGCCCCAATGCCTGCCAGGCCCCCACCTCCAATGCTGAACCACTCTCGAGAAGACCGGCACGCCGCAGTGGAACGTCCATGCGGCGTGAGGCAATGTAAACCCCAGCCAATGTCCCAATACAGCTTACTTGAAATAAGGGGCAGGCCCCAGGGTATTCAAGCAGCGGCGGCGCAGCGGTAAATATCAAGGCCTCCGCTCAGCCTGTATTTCAGCTTAGAGCCGGGCGCTCGAGTTCCCACCGTGTCCCAGTCCGCAGCGCCGCTCTCCCTCGTACCTCCTGCTATTGTGCTCCTGGCCTCAGTACGTTAATCCAGACACGCCACAGCTCCTCCTCACATCCGGCGAGCGCAGCTTCACTCCAGCATGCCCGTTATAGCGGAACTCGGGGTGAGAGTAGAGCCCAGACAAGCCGATCTCACCCAGTCACGTGGCCGCCATTTTCTTCAGGTCGGGGCTGCTCTCATGCAGTCGGCCACCTCGCAGCTGCCTTACTGGATGAAACCACCTCTTCTTGTCGGCTGCCAAATGCCCAGCCAATTGCCACCATGTTCTTCATCGGATGACCCGGTGGGGACAGGATACCAGTAGGATTTTGTTCGGCGGCCGCCAGAGCAGCACTACAGTGCAGCATTCTTGCCGAGCTCCAAGCCACGCCCCCATCCCCACACTTTTTGCTTCTTCCTCTCTTGTTTTTCCTGACCTGTGGTTGTTGGCAATAGGACTCTGGGCAGTTTACCACTGCAGACCAGTGCTAAAGTGCATATGCTCTCTCTGTAAATTGTTATTGTAATTGGTTATCCATGATTGGCATATTTTTATCACCAAGAAGTCCCTAGTAAAGTGCACTGAGTGTGCCAGGGGTGGTGGTACAAATGCTACTAGTGGGCCTGCAGCACTGATTGTGCCACCCTGACTTGGAATCCCAGTTGCAGGATAAAACTCCTGAACTGGTGGGTGAATGGTGTGTGACACCTGCCAGAGGTGCCCTGACTATTCTAGAAGGGGGTACCACTCCAGGTGGGAGGGTACAGAGCCCCAAGGTAGAGGAGGACCTGGTGTGGGGAAGCCCAACCAAGCCTCCTGTCCAGCCCGCGGATACAGGTCCGGGATTGGTGGGTCAGTGCTAGGATGTCAGATCTGACCTGACAGGAGGGAGAGTGGACAAAGGGTGCCAAGCACCTGGGGCTACTGCCCCCCCACCCACTGACGCCACAGGGGTTTAAGAGCCCTGAGAGGCATAAGGCCTGGGTCTCATCCCTGACCACTTTTGGTGGCTACTGTGGCTTGCTGTCTGTTTGTTGAGACACACCTGTGAGCAAGTTAAGTTTAGGTGCTGCATAGATGGTGCCCCCAGGTGAGGAGAAGGGGTCCACATGGATTGGCGTGGTGGACCTTGAGAGTATGGATAGAGTGATCCAACTGGGTTCAGGATGGCGTAGAACAGGAATAGTGCCCTGCTGTTTGGGCGGGTTTCCATGTTCTATCGCCTTAAGCAGGGAATCCCATCGAGGTATCTTTGGTCTACCCTGGTTTTAGGCTCGAAGGGGGTTGTGTTAGAAATGGCCCTATTCGCAGGGTTATCCCTAAACCTTGTGCTTTTTCCTCCCTTGTTTTTCCTGACCTGTGGCTGTTGGCAATAGGACTCTGGGCACTTTACCAATGCTGACCAGTGCTAAAGTGCATATGCTCTCTGTGTAAATTGTTATTGTAATTGGTTATCCATGATTGGCATATTTGTATCACCTAGAAGTCCCTAGTAAAGTGCACTGAGTGTGCCAGGGGTGGTGATACATATGCTACTAGTGTGCCTGCAGCACTGATTGTGCCACCCACATGAGTAGCCCTAAAATGGTGTCTTGGGCCGGCCACCGCAGTGCCTGTGTGCAGTCTGTGAACTGCCATGTCTTCCTCGTCAGTGTCCCCACTGACCAGGCCTAACCCTTCCCTTTCTGTGCACATTGGTCACCCCTATGGAAGGCCCAAGGTACCCCCTTGGGCAGGGTGCAGTGTATGTGAAAGGTAGAGCATGTACTAGTGCAGGTGACATTGTCTGGTAGTGAATGACAGCCATTTTTGTTTTTCACTATTGTAAGGCTACCTTGCCCAGAGGCTATCATGGGGAATGCTTGCTACAGTGGCTACCAGCATATCTTCCTATAGGAGCACAGTAGGACATAAAAGTCTGGTATCCCTGAACTCAGAATTTAATAACACATCTTTTAGGAAAGGTGGTTTTTAAATCCTGTGTTTGAGAACAGCACTTTTAGAAAGTGGCTGTTTTCTTGTCTGACCTTTCTGGGTGCCTTGGCCTGTTAGTGAATTGACTGTCTGGTTTGTGAGTGACAGGGCTGGGGGATTCCAGGAGACAGAATGAGTCTGCCCAGTGGTGAATAGAGAGATCTGCATCTAGATTGGAGGGAGGAGTTGCACCTGGGACCTGAATAGGACTGTGCCTGCCCCCACAGTGCTGGCTCCACCCCCTGTGGTGCGTCTGATGTCTCTGCCCTGCACTGTGAAAGGAGAGAAGGAATCATGTCAACAAAGTTCTCCAGGGCTATGCTTTCCCTCAACAATGCTGGCTCCACCTCCTTTTGGGATATAAGTACAGGACCCCAGACCACTGAACTTCAGCTTATCCTGGAATCAAGAAGGTACCTCTGCCAAGGAGAACGCTGGAAGACTGAAGAAGGAAGACTGTCCTGCTGTTGCTTTGCTGGACTGACCTGCAGTTGCTTTGCTGCCAAGTAGAAGGGAAGGACTTTGCTTTGTGCTGTGTCCCCTTGCTTAATGGAATCTCCAAGGGCCTGAGAAGTGCTGGCGCCCTGTTAAGAAGTCTCAGGAACAAAAGGACTTCACCCCCAGCTTCCCTGAACTCTGCTGAGCGAGTTCTGTCCATCCTAGAGTGCTTGGGCCAGTTGTGGTGCCTCTGGTAGTTGTACCTGTGATGGGAAGCTGGAAACCAGGATTTTAAAGACTTTCTGCAAGTTTTAAAGCATTGCTCGCTTGCGGAGCACATCCCTGTCAGTGCAAGGAAATTCCAGCCGCCGCAAAGGCCGAGAACGTCGCAGCGCCTGTTGCCGCTGCCAGACTCGTCGCATCCTTCGCTTGCGGGACGCACCAGTCCGGTGCGGGAAGAATACCATTGCTGCTAGTATCCTCGCAGAGCCTGTCGTCACTGTAAATATCTGGATGAGATCGTCGCACTGCTTGCTTGCGGGCCGAATCACGTCGCTGCGAGAGTCGTCGCAGAGCCATCGCGTCGAGGGGCCGCGAGAGCAGAAGATCGATGAATCTGCCATAAAGTGTGAAAGTAAGAGAAACATGTTGGCATTAGGTAATGGTATGCAAAGCTAGCTACCAGCCATTTTAATTTAACAAATCACGCCTAAAAATTTAGAATAAAGTTGTGTGTAAGGTATGGCTGTTGAATTTAACCACTTGTCACACAGGAGTGAATGTTGGTTACTCCTTGCACTTGTTCAGTTGTTTTGTTTTTTGTTTGACACATTTATTTTTGAACAAATGACTACCGATGATGATAAAAGGGCCTTTATCTGGTGAGTACCAGCCAGTAACCCCGTTGGTGGTGCGCCCGTGAGGGGTCATTTTGTTCTTCACACATTTTTCTGCACAATTGATTGTGGATGTACTGCGAAAAGAGTGTCTTTTTGAAATTTTACAAAGAACTTCTCCAGTTTTTAACGAATTTGGACGTATAGATGAAAACACCTGAAGATTAAAAATTTGGTCTGGTGGTGCGTCAGTAGAAACTGACATTTGGTCGTTCTATTGAAATAATATACTAAAGTAGCAACGTCCCAGGGACAAGGTTTTTTTGAATTTGAATGTTATTTGAGTGGAGGGCGACCTTGTTTTCCCTTTTCCCTCTTGGCTCCTTTTTGGAATAGTTATTAAAATTGACACCTGGCTGTACGAGTATCTTTTAATCCACTTTAGTAGATAACACAAGTATCCCTGATCACTACTGCACTAACCAGGGGTACACCTCCAGGCGGAGGAAGCATGAGCACTAACTCCATGATGATGCTGTCACGTGATTAACAGTCCAGCGGAGAACCAAGATATACCTCTATTTTCCACCATCTGCACGTGAATGAGGGTTTTTTATTGGGACATGTAACACAAAAAATTGGGTTATGCAGGACAAGTGATCCATTCCCTACTTGATTGGATATAAATAAAGGAAGATGAATGGATCATGGCTTCTTCTCTCTCCCTCCACTTTGATTATATATGTTTTTAAATGCTTTACATACCTGTCTTTGAAGTTAAGCCTGTCTGCTTGCAGCCACGTTACAAAGGGTTGAGCATAGGAATAATTTTCTAAGACCTATGCTGGGTCCTATTATGTGTTAGTGGCCTTATTGGCAGTGGCAGACCTACATTTGCCCCTACCAATAACCCACTTTCCAACATATGTTGTTCAGCGGTGTGGATGAGGACTGGTGTTTAAAAAGTACACCTTTCAGTAAATAATTTAAGATTGTAAAAATCCTCTAAATTGCCTTACAACAAAACATTTGAGTTTGATTTTTGGAATTTGGACTAAACTGTTTTTAATCCATTGTTTTGATTTTTTCAAATTGTTCTAAGTCTATTGTGCCTATTTTTGTGTGACTCAAAACTAGGGAACCATGGAGGTGGACCTGGCTAATCTGTCCTAGTTTAAGATGTCTGATCTTAGGGAACAGTGTAGGCTTGGGGGGCTGAGTCCTGCCAATAAGATGAGGAAGGCAGGGTTGCTTGAGTCCCTAAAGGCCTGGACCAGGGCAGTGGAGGAGAACCCAAGGGGGTGGGAAGATGTTCCCCTGAACCTCACCCGAGAGAGGGTGAGGATGAGACCTTTCCCATTGTGACTAGTATTAGCCAGGTGAATCAAGGTGGTGGTGGGAGTGGGGAAGGGTCCCTTACTCAGGTACCACTACTGTCCCTTGCAGAGAGACATCTTCAGGCTCAATTAGAGTTGATTGCCTTGGAGAAGGAGAAATTCGAATTGGCTAAGAGAAAATGGGATAGGGAGGAGGAGAAAAGGAATGGTGGCAGCGAAAGTGAAGAAGATGCTGAGGTGTCCAGGGGTGGTAGATTTGAACCTAAACTTCCCAAGGGCATAGTACCCAAGTACACTGAGGGGGATGACATTGACAGGTGGCTAGCAGCTTTTGAGAGGGCCCTTAAAATTAGTAGGGTCCACTCTAGGTATTGGGGTGCACTCCTGTGGGAGTTGTTTCCAGTAGCTGGGGGGATAGGCTCCTGACCCTGAAGGGAGAGGATGCAGAATCATACCAGCAGATGAAGGCATGCTTAGTCAAGAGATTTGGTCTGACTCCAGAACAGTACAGGGTGAAGTTTAGAGGCACGCAGAAATTGAGTTCAAAGTCTTGGGTAGACTTTGTGGACATTTCAGTAAAGACACTGGAAGGCTGGATTGTTGGTAACAAAGTTGACACATATGAGGGATTGTATAATTTGTTTTTGAAAGAACACATTTTGACTCATTGTGCAGAGGAGAAGTTATGCCAGTATCTAGTGGACTCTAAGCTGACAGACCCCAGAGAGCTGAGGGAATCAGCTGATGAATGGGTGAGAACCCGGGTTTCCATCCAGCACCAGGGGGGTGACCAGAAGAAAGGAGGACAGGTCCCTCCCCAGGGGAAAGCCCAGGGAAATGAAGGTCAAAAACCTAAGGAGTCCTCCAAAGACCCACAACAACCTGCACAAGGAGGGGGCCCCGAGCCAACCCAAATTCAAAGGCAGGGGGTTTCAGGGAAAGCCTGGTAGGTTCTTTGATCCCTCAACGGTGGGTAAGTTCTTTGACTGTAACCAGCCAAGGCATAAGCAGGGAGATGATGTCTGCGCCAAGAAGCTCCCCCCTAAGGGGCCATCCACAGGGATTGCCAGTGTCAGTGTAGGGGTGGAGAGTGGTGCCCCAGAGAGGGGTAGTCAGGTGGTGCAAGCAACCTTAGTGTCCCTGGGAGGGGTGAATATTGCCACCCTTGCTGCCGTACCTCAAAACAAGGACAAGTACAGGCAGAAGCCTAAAGTGAAGGGGGCTGAGGTCGAGGCTATCAGGGACATTGGGGCTAGTGTAACTATGGTCCTGGATGAACTGGTGCCTCCAGAGAGGTTGTTACCTGGTGAGTTTTACCCGGTGACATATGCAGACAGCGGTAAATGGTCAAAATATAGATTCCAAAATATAGACAAACCAAAATATCGAGTCCAAAATATAGAATGGACAAAATATCGAATGGACAGAATATAGACATCAAAATTATTGGTTTGAATGTAAGTAATGTAATATCGATTTTAAAAATATAGACAGTCAAAATATCGAAGTACATAATATAGTTTATTAAAAATATCGAATTTTAATAATATCGATTTTTTTAAAGTGTTTTTTATGTTAGTATATGTGTGAAAAGTGTATAGATTTTTGTAATTTATTTTAAGTAATTAATTTTATGTTATTTAATTATTGTGTAATTTATTTCTGTAGCGGGTTGTGGGTTTTTAGGGGAATAGGGTGGGAAGTAATTTATTTATAATTAATTAAATATGTTAATTAATTAATTGGTATTTATTTAGAATAAATAGTTAATTAATTTTTAATTGGTAATTAATTAATTCTTAATTGATAATTCATTTTTATTAATTGATTAATTGATAATTATGTGAATTAAATTAATTTATTTTCTGTAGCAGGTTGTGGGTTTATAGGGGAATAGAGTGGGAAGTAATTTAATTATAATTAATTAAATATGTTAATTAATTTATTGGTATTTATTTTGAACAAATTGTTAATTAATTTATTTTCACTAGAGTGGGAATAGTAAATTTACCCCTATGCTATCCAACACTTTCCCTACTGTTGCACTCTCTGGAGTATGAATAGTAATTTTTACCCCTATGCTATCCAATGTTTTCCCTACTGTTGCACTCTCTGGAGTGGGAATAGTAATTTTTACCCCTACGCTATCCAACGCTTTCCCTACTTTTGCACTCTCTGGAGTGGGAATAGTAATTTTTACCCCTACGCTATCCAACGCTTTCCCTACTGTTGCACTCTCTGTTGTGGGAATAGTAATTTTTACCTCTACGCTATCCAACGCTTTCCCTACTGTTGCACTCTCTGGAGTGGGAATAGTAAATTTTACCCCTATGCTATCCAACGCTTTCCCTACTGTTGCACTCTCTGGAGTGGGAATAGTAATTTTTACCCCTATGCTATCCAACGCCTCCCTACTGTTGCACTCTCTGGAGTGGGAATATTAATTTTTACCTCTACACTAGCCAACACTTTCCCCACTGTTGCACTCTGTGGAGTAGGAATAGTAATTTTTACCCCTACGCTATCCAACATTTTCCCTACTGTTGCACTCTCTGGAGTGGGAATAGTAATTTTTACCCCTACGCTATCCAACGCTTTCCCTACTGTTGCACTCTCTGGAGTGGGAATAGTAATTTTTACTCCTACGCTATCCAACGCTTTCCCTACTGTTGCACTCTCTGGAGTGGGAATAGTAATTTTTACCCCTACGCTATCCAACGCTTTCCCTACTGTTGCACTCTCTGGAGTGGGAATAGTAATTTGTACCCCTACGCTATCCAACGGCTTCCCTACTGTTGCACTCTTTGGAGTGGGAATAGTAATTTTTACCCCTACGCTATCCAACGCTTTCCCTACTGTTTCACTTCCAGGAGTGGGAATAGTAATTTTTACACCTCCGCTGTCTTACGATAATAATATTGTGTATTTTTTAATAATATTATGTTAATAGATATATATACTTTAACAGATATGATTGTATTTTTTTTATATAAGTTAAATTAGGTATTTAATAATTTTAAGGTAATATAAGTATTTTTAAGTATATTTTTGTTATTTATTTTTACTATTTTTTAAATTTTACATTAATTTTAAGAAATTCGATATTTTTATAATGTATACATATATAAACGATATTTTGGGGTCAATATTTTGGTACTTACCTGTTTGTAGATAGGAATTCGATATTTTGTCTGCCGATATTTTGGAATCTATATTTTGGGTAGTCTATATTTTGTCCCTCGATATTTAGTCAATGATTCACAGACAGCACTACCAAACTCCATCCCATGGCTGTGGTGGATTTGGAATGGGGAGGTGTGACAGGCCCTATGAAGGTTGCTGTGTCAAGGGTGCTCCCAGTCCAGTATTTACTGGGCAATGATCTTGAAGCCTCTGCGTGTTCAGAGGTGGCAAGAGGACTTCATATGAAAATATTGGAGCTCCCTGAGTGGGTATGTGCTGTGACTAGGTCACAGACTAACCAGAAGGGAGGGGCTGGACACTTGGACCCTGGAACAAAGGTCCAAGCATCAAAGGACAAGGGCACTGGGCCTGGTGAGCCAGCCCAGGGAACTCCAGAGGTGCAGGAAGAAACTAACCCTGATGGGGAGGATCTGGCCTCTGAGAGAGGGATTCCATCCCTGCCAGAGCTGTCAGATTTGGCAGAACTAACAGGAGCAGGTGGACCCTCCAGAGAGGAGTTCAGTCAGGGACATCGTGACTGTCCCACCCTTGGGAGCTTGAGGCGGGTTGCTTCTAAGCAAGTGGAGGGGGATCAGAGTGGGTTTCACAAACTCTACTGGGAAGATGGACTGCTTTATACTGAGGCCAGAAACCTCAAGGAGGGGGCCATCTGACTTTGGGTCACGGTATCCCCTTGGCACGACATTTTGGACCGAAAAAGACATGGAACCGGTTGGTGAACCATTTTTACTGGCCCAATATGTCTGAAAAGGTAAAGGAGTTTTGCAGCTCCTGTGACACCTGTCAGGTCAGTGGCAAGGCAGGGGGCAAGACAAAGGCTCCCCTAATACCACTGCCAGTTGTTGGGGTTCCTTTTGAAAGGGTGGGGATGGACATTGTTGGTCCCCTGGACCCACCTACTGCATCAGGGAATAGGTATATCTTAGTGGTAGTCCACCGTGCTACTAGATACCCTGAAGCCATACCTTTTAGAACCATTGATGCTCCTGCAGTGGCTAGAGCACTGCTTGGTGTGTTCAACAGAGTGGGTTTTCCAAAAGAGGTGGTGTCAGATAGGGGCACGAACTTCCTGTCCAGCTATCTGACTGCTATGTGGGATGAGTGTGGTGTCAACCACAAGTTCACCACCCCCTATCACCCACAAGGAAATGGGCTTGTTGAGAGATTCAACAAAACCCTGAAGGGTATGATAAATGGGTTGTCAGAGAAATTCAGGAGGAGATGGGATGTTCTTTTCCCATGCTTACTGTTTGCCTACAGGGAGGTGCCACAGAAAGGGGTTGGTTTCAGTCCTTTTGAGCTGGTGTTTGGACACCCTGTGAGGGGGCCATTGAGCCTGCTAAGGGAGTCTTTAGAGAAGCCTCTTAAAGAAGCTAAGGACAATGTGCTTGTTTATGTGCAAGGCCTGAGATCTAGAAAGGTGGAGTACATATACAAGGCAAACAAGAAACTGGAGGCCAGCCAGGAGCAAATGAAGCACTGGTATGATCAAAAGGCTTCTATGCCTGAGTATACTCCAGGACAGTTGGTGTGGGTGTTGGAGCCTGTGGCTCCCAGGGCCCTCCAAGACAAGTGGAGTGGGCCCTATCCAATCTTAGAAAAGAAGGGTGAGGTTACCTATTTGGTTGACCTTGGCACCCCCAGGAACCCTCACAGGGTCCTGCATGTGAATAGAATGAAACCCCACCATGACAGGGAAGACATGACCATGTTACTGGTCACTGATGAGGGTGTGGAGGAGGAAACTGAGCCTGTGCCCGACCTCCTCTCCACTTATGTGCAAGATGGGTCAGTGGAGGGAGTTGTGCTCTCTCCCAAGTTGACAGACCAGCAGCACAGAGACTGTAAGCAGGGGCTGGAGCAGTTTGCTGGCCTGTTCTCTCTGACCCCAGGCATCACTAAGTGGTGTGTGCACCACATTGACACTGGTGACAGCCGACCTGTCAAAAATAAACTGTACAGGTCATCTGACCACGTCAGAGCCAGCATTAAAGCTGAGGTTGCTAAGATGCTGGAGCTGGGGGTAATTGATCCATCTGAGAGTCCATAGGCCAGTCCAGTGGTACTGGTACCTTAACCTAATCCTCAGGGGTGACCCAAAGAGTTAAGGTTCTGTGTGGACTACAGAGGTGTGAATGCAGTCACAAAGACTGAGGCTCACCCTATACCTAGAGCTGATGAGCTCATTGATAGGTTAGGGGCTGTTAAGTACCTGAGTATTTTTGATTTGACTTTAGGTTACTGGCAGATTGACCTCACAGTTGGAGCAAAGGAGAGGTCACATTCTCCACACCAGAGGGGCATTATCAGTTCAAGGTAATGCCCTTTGGATTAAAGAATGCACCTGCCACCTTCCAAAGGTTGGTAAACAGGGTCTTGTCTGGGTTGGAACAGTTCAGTGCAGCTTACCTGGATGATATAGGTGTATACAGTTCTACCTGGGGGGGATCACTTAAACCACCTAAGGGAAGTGCTTCAGGCCATGCAGCAGGCAGGCCTGACTATTAAGGCAATGAAGTGCCAAATAGGGCAGAGTTCTGTAGTGTACCTGGGCCACCTGGTAGGTGGGGGCCATGTTCAGCCTCTCCAAGCTAAAAAACAAACTATTTTGGATTGGACAGCTCCTGTTACCCAGACTCAGGTCAGGGCATTCCTTGGACTGACAGGGTACTATGGAAGGTTTGTTCAAAATTATGGGACCATTGTGGAGCCCCTAACAGAACTGACGTCTAAAAAGAGGCCCAAAAAGGTGATTTGTACCCCAGAGTGTCAGAAGGCTTTTGACACTCTGAAAGCTCAGCACCATTGTTACTAGCCCCTGACTACACAAAAGAATTTGTAGTTCAGACTGATGCTTCAGAGCAAGGGATAGGAGCAGTTTTGTCGCATCTAAATGAAGGGGGCCTTGATCAGCCAGTTGCCTTTATTAGCAGGAGGCTTCTTCCCAGAGAGTTCCATTAAGAGAGAGGCTTTTGCTGTGGTGTGGTCACTGAAAATGTTGAGACCATATTTGTTTGGGACTCACTTTCACGTTCAAACTGATCACAGGCCTCTCAGATGGTTCATGCAGATGAGAGGGGAGAATCCCAAGCTGTTAAGAAGGTACATTTCCCTACAGGGAATGGACTTTACAGTGGAACACAGACCTTGGTTTGCCCATGCCAATGCATATGGACTTTCCAGGTTTTACCACTTAGCTGATGAGGGCTACCAGGGTGTAGGTTAGTAACCCATCACCTTTCGTTTGGGGGGGCTATGTTGCAAAGTCATCCTGTGCCCTGGGCACCCCCCAACTTTTTACTGACTGGAACTGGTGGTACGTGACTCTGACTGCATGTGTGCAGTGCTGAAGCCTGAGGTCAGTTTAAAAGAAGCACTGGTTGCAAGGACAGCTTTAAAACTTAAATTGTGCCCAAACTCGACTTTGGGGGTAGGGACCCTTACAAATAAAAAACCTACCATGTTAGGGACCCCCAGGGTCACCCCTAGGTATCCCAGGGGTGGGGGTCAGTTATCTATAAGGTACGCCCTTATAAAATGAGTTTTTATATGCCTGGGTAAAGTGACATTTTACATTTCACTCCTCACATTCTATTAAAGAGCTGCTCACATTCGACTTTGATATTAGAAGAACAGGGTATGGAAGATCGGCAATATTTCTGCATATTCAGAACCCCTGAAGTCTCTCCTAGTTGCACAGGGGGTGGGGGTCCTGTAGAAATTAGGGAAATACTTATAAAATATGGTTTTATAAGCCCTGGTGCTAGAAAAGTGGCCCAAGTCATTGTCCCCATTGCAAACCCCTTGGCCCATAGGTTAACATGGTAGGAAGTTATTGATTAATAAATATTGATAGGAGAGGACTAGCCAGACCATTCAAAGACTTCCCAGAATGGTAGTAGTAAATCCAACAATATGATATTGTTGAATTTCTCCTAAAATGTACATACATGAAGTTATAAGACTTTCTTGTTTGTAAGTCCAAATTCAGCCTTTCAGTGGTCTGCCCCGATTGGTCAGAGTTAAGTGGATTAGCCAGGCTGCTTTGAAGGGGTGATAAAGAACCCCTCTGCTGGGAGGGCAGTTTGCTGGTCTATAGGAATGTCAGGCAGGGGGTGGAGTCGTAAACCATCCTCTTCAAAGGCAGAGGGGAGGCCTGAATTTCAGTTTCAATCTGACATTCTTGACCCAGAGTCAGGGCTAGACTTAAGGAAGGTATGTGCAGATGGTAGGGGGAGAGTCCATGAAAATAAGCTATCCCAGGGGGTGTGTTTAGCCAGCTCTTACCTCCTTGCTGGAAAATCAGCCATTATGGATTCGGAAGAATGATGCACTCTGGGACCAACTAATGCCACACTATACAGAATGTTGTCATAACTATGAGGAGTTGCCCTGCTCTCATTGGTCAGAAGTGACCTGGTGCTTGACCCAGAGAATTTTGAATACGTATCTGAGAGGGGCAGAGCCCTCCAGATCTGCTGCTTGAAACTTACTGAAGCAAGAAGTACCCTGCTGAAAAGATTTTGCTGTGCAAGGAACTCTAAGGCCTGACCTCTGAAGACTGCACCAAGTGAAACTGCAGTCCTGTGGATTACCTTGCTGCCAACGGACAAGAGTGTAACTCCCTGCAAGCTACAGGTTAACAGAGCTCACCTGGACAGCCCCACAAAGAATTCAAAGCCTGGAGTACCAGTGGATTTGTAAGGGTTTTGTTCTAGTGGATTGCGGAATTGAAGTTTCACACTTTCAAAGACCCTCTTGGAGATTCCAGAACCTTGGATTGTGTGTTGGATACTTTGGGACCCGCAAGGAGAACTCCAGGAAGATGTTCTTACTGGACCCCGCTTGCTGAAGAAGGCGGCCCACCACAGTGGTGAGGAAATTCTTCAGAACAATTTATAAAGGTGTGTCCCTGACAGAAAAAACAAAATGACTAAAAGGGGCACTGCTGGTCTCTAAGCACTAGAAAGTAACTAATCTTTAAAAATTCACATCTCTGGTTCCCTACAGTGGATTTTTTTTGTTTTGGTGTCATATAAAAGAAAAAAATATGACCTATTTGTATAAATTGGTGTTGGATTTTCATTTTGTGTGGTGATTTAATTATTTACTGAAATGGTGTTTTAAATGCTTTACATAACTGTCTTTGAAGTTAAGCCTGTCTTCTCGCAGCCACGTTACCAAGGGTTGAGCATAGGAATACTTTTCTAAGACCTATGCTGGGTCCTATTATGTGTTAGTGGCCTTATTGCCAGTGGCAGACCTACATTTGCCCCTACCAATAACCCACTTTCCAACACTGGGCAGGTGCACAACCACAGGTACTGGTCCCTGGGTTGGGAAAGCAGGTTCAAGATCTACCTGACTTGGAAGGAAGGACATCTGTAACCAGTGTCCTGACCAGTTTGGCTTCCAGGGAGTCCTCGCCTCTGACCCCGGTGCAACCTGAGGGTTTAGACCCTAGGTTGGGAGGCCAGTTGCTGGAGAGAGGTCGTGGACTGGTAGGAGAGTTGTGTTCTGAGGGTGACTCTCCTGGGAGGAGAGGGCAGGACCCCAGAACGAGAGGTAGTGGGAGGAGAACCTCACCCTTGATCTCTGGTCAGTCTGACTGTACAGGCCCTGGGCTGGCGGGCCGGTGTCAGGATGCCCTACCTGACTTGGCAAGAGAGAGAGTGGAGGAAAGGTCTCAGGCACCTGGGGCTACTGCCCCCACTCTCTTACGCCACAGAGGTTAGAGAAGCCTGACAGGCATGCAGCCTGGCTCTCATCACTGACAGCTGTCAGTGGCCCCTGTGGACAGGGTTGCTCCTGGAAGGGGGGCAGGAGTCACACCCTGGGGGTGGATGGGCCACACCGTTGTATTGGCCAAGTGGGTACTGCGTGAGTCCCCAGAAGTCCTGGTGTTCCAGGCAAGTGTTCAACTGCAGGGGTTGGTCCCTGGGTGGGGAAGCCCGGTTCAGAGGTTGCCTGACCTGGAGGATTTAGACCCTAGGTTGGAGGGCCAAGTCCGGGGTGTCCCCCCTGACCTGGAATCCCACTTGCAGGATAGAACTCCTGAACTGGTGGGTGAATGGTGCGTGACACCTGCCAGAGGTGCCCTGGCTATTCTAGAAGGGGGTACCACTCCAGGTGGGAGGGTACAGAGCCCCAATGTAGAGGAGGACCTGGTGTGGGGAAGCCCAACCAAGCCTCCTGTCCAGCCCGCGGATACAGGTCCGGGACTGGTGGGTCAGTGCTAGGATGTCAGATCTGACCTGACAGGAGGGAGAGTGGACAAAGGGTGCCAAGCACCTGGGGCTACTGCCCCCCCACCCACTGACGCCACAGGGGTTTAAGAGCCCTGAGAGGCATAAGGCCTGGGTCTCATCCCTGACCACTGTTGGTGGCTACTGTGGCTTGCTGTCTGTTTGTTGAGACACACCTGTGAGCAAGTTAAGTTTAGGTGCTGCACAGATGGTGCCCCCAGGTGAGGAGAAGGGGTCCACATGGATTGGCGTGGTGGACCTTGAGAGTATGGATAGAGTGATCCAACTGGGTTCAGGACGGCGTAGAACAGAAATAGTGCCCTGCTGTTTGGGTGGGTTTCCATGTTCTATCGCCTTAAGGAGGGAATCCCATCGAGGTATCTTTGGTCTACCCTGGCTTTAGGCTCGAAGGGGGTTGTGTTGGAAATGGCCCTATTTGCAGGGTTATGCCCAAATTTTGTTCTTCTTCCTCCCTTGTTTTTCCTGACCTGTGGCTGTTGGCAATAGGATTCTGGGCACTTTACCAATGCTGACCAGTGCTAAAGTGCATATGCTCTCTGTGTAAATTGTTATTGTAATTGGTTATCCATGATTGGCATATTTGTATCACCTAGAAGTCCCTAGTAAAGTGCACTGAGTGTGCCAGGGCTGCTGATACAAATGCTACTAGTGTGCCTGCAGCACTGATTGTGCCACCTACATGAGTAGCCCTAAAATGGTGTCTTGGGCCGGCCACCGCAGTGCCTGTGTGCAGTCTGTGAACTGCAATGTCTTCCTCGTCAGTGTCCCCACTGACCAGGCCTAACCCTTTCCTATTCTGTGCACATTGGTCACCCCTATGGAAGGCCCAAGTTACCCCCTTGGGCAGGGTGCAGTGTATGTGAAAGGTAGAGCATGTACTAGTGCAGGTGACATGCTCTGGTAGTGAAAGACAGACATTTTTGTTTTTCACTATTGTAAGGCTACCTTGTCCAGAGACTATCATGGGGAATGCTGGCTACAGTGGCTACCAGCATATCTTCCCATATGAGCAAGGTAGGACATAAAAGTCTGGTATCTCTGAACTCAGAATTTAATAACACATCTTTTAGGAAAGGTGGTTTTTAAATCCTGTGTTTGAGAACAGCACTTTTAGAAAGTGGCTGTTCTCTTGTCTGACCTTTCTGTGTGCCTCGGACTGTTTGTGAATTGACTGGGAGGGAGGAGTTGCACCTGGGACCTGAATTGGACTGTGCCTGCCCCCCACAGTGCTGGCTCCACCCCCTGTTGTGCGTCTGATGTCTCTGCCCTGCACTGTGAAAGGAGAGAAGGAATCATTTCAACAAAGTGCTCCAGGGCTGTGCTTTCCCTCCACAATGCTGACTCCACCTCCTGTGAGGCGTCTGATGTTTCTGCTCTGCACTGTGAAAGGAAAGAAGGCGTCATGTAAACAGAGTGCTCCAGAACTGGTTTGGACCGGGCTCAGAGCCCTCCTTCACAAAGGGAACAAATACTTTTTGGGGTATAAGTACAGGACCCCAGACCACTGAACTTTAGATCATCCTGGAATCAAGAAGGAACCTCTGCCAAGGAGAAAGGAGGAAGACTGAAGAAGGAAGACTGTCCTGCTGTTGCTTTGCTGGACTGACCTGCAGTTGCTTTGCTGCCAAGGAAATGGGAAGGACTTTGCTTTGTGCTGTGTCCCCTTGCTTGAAGGAATCTCCAAGGGCCTGAGAAGAGCTGGCTCCCTTTTAAGAAGTCCCAGGAACACAAGGGCTTCACCCCCAACTTCCCTGAACTCTGCTGAGATAGTTCTGTCCATCCTAGAGTGCTTCGGCCAGTTGTGGTGCCTCTGGAAGTTCTACCTGTGTTGGAAAGCTGGAAACCAAGATTTTAAAGATTTTCTGCAAGTTTTAACACATCGCTCGCTTGCGGAGCGCATCCCCATCAGTGCGAGGAAATTCCCGCCGCTGCGAATGCCGATTGCGGGACGCACCAGTCCGATGTGGAAAGAATACCATCGCTGCGAGTATCGTCGCAGAACCTGTCGTCACTGCGTGAGATCGTCGCCCCGTTTGCTTGTGGGCCACATCACGTCGCTGCGAGAGTTGTCGCAGAGCCATTGCATCAAGGGGCCGCGAGAGGAGAAGATCAACGCTGAGCTGCGCATTGTCACTGCACCAGAGATCGTCACCGCCCCGAAGATCGTTACATCGTACCTTTAGCGAGCTGCTTCCCCCGAAACCTGTGCACCGGAATCCACACAAGGTATCGCACCCCTCCCCATACAGACCGGAGTCACCGCAACACGCCCATTATATCCAGCGGGGTTGTCGCATCGCCTCACCAGGGTCTCAGGAGTGACGCATCGCTTGCTTTTCAACGCTACAGCTTTTACTTGGAACTTTTGTCGCATCTAAAGGTACTGTTGGCTAAAACGTGACGCAACTGTGGATTATTTTAGTGCAAGCGTAAGAGAAGTGTGGCTCACTGGTTAGAGGAGGCAGACCTGGAAGCAGAGGTCAGCCCGGGACCAGGGTTCAATTCCCAGCTCAGCGGGGTCTTGAGTCCTAAAATGTCCATGGACTCGACAATTCTCGCTCTGGTGCCTACTCGATTCACGGGTTCACACTCTGCGACTCTGGGCAATAGCTTGCTTAATCTCCACAACGGCCCCTCGCGGCGGGATGCCTGGCTTTCACCTTGCGGATACCCTGCCGGGGTTATCTCACAGGGGAATACCAGGACGGGTTCCCTAAGCAAGCGCTTAGAAACCGCTTGGTGATTTGCGCTATATAAATTCCTGTACATTTACATTTACATAACTCACTTGAAACCATATTCTTGAACTGTGTATGTTGGATTTTTATTGTTTTGGTCTTGTGTAGTTTAGATTAAATACCTTAATTTTTCTAAACTGTTGTGGAGTCAGTTTGTGGTGTTTTCACTGTGTTACTGTGAGTGTTGGTACAAATACTTAGCACATTGCCACACAGTTGTCGATTGGTTTGCCTGGAAGTTGGGATCGTTGTAAAAAATTGTGCCGTTCCAGTACTGTAATTTTTTGGGGGGTTAGATCTCTTGTCCATAGTTTTTAAAACAGATAAGTACTCATTGATCTTTTCCTGAGAACTTTCATCCCCTTCTCCAGCTTCTGTAGGCACTCTCACGGTCTCTAATGGAAGAGTTTTCAAGATAGTTCTGCCCTCAGACCCCAAATTGTAAACCAATAAGGCTTTCTTTTTCGTTGAAGTGAAAATATCCCCATCAATTGCCTCCAAATATGCTTCAAACGCCTCCTTCCATTGCTCCCAAAACATAGGAGGGGTACCTTGAGCAGCTAAGAAAGGTGGAGGTGCTGCAATTTTATCCAAAGTTCACCTAAATTGTAATAAATAACGTGGGTGACTTGCTGCACTCTAAAAAAATGGAGAGTTTTCTGTGGAAATCAGATGTGCCAATCACAGTTAATACAAGTAGAAGATCATGATTGATGCTAATATTGATGTTTTGCTGTATACAAACTTGTACTGTTTGCCAACCAAGCCAGCCAGCGCATTACCCTTCTCAAGATGGTGGCCAGTTCCTGTAACTTGTGCAAAAACAACAGTTGATGGACAGAATGCAGAACAATTGTCATACATTCACCCCAGTACAGAGATCTGGGCCTGAATCCATCGTTTTTTTCCACTCCATGGATGGGTATGCTCAGACATAAGTCCCATGCTCTCCACAACACTGGAGTCAAGCTATCCTGGCTGAAGACGGCTGATAGCCAGAAACCGGTCCTAGGATGCTTGATTCCGGTCCAGGAAAGACATGGCTTGGCAGTTCGGGCTGGACCGTTCCCATGAGGCACAGGGTCAAGGCTGATTTGCATATGGCCATGTCTGAACTGAGGTGGTGTGGAGTGCAAAAAAAAGATGGATTTAGGCCCAGATCTCTGTACTGGGGTGAATGTATGACATTGTTCTGCATTCTGTCCATCAAGTGTTGGTTTTGCATTTGTCGCCCCGAGTGGGATGGGTATGCTCAGAGGTGAGTCCCATGCTCTCCACACCCCTGGAGTCAAGCTATCCTGGCTGAAGACGGCTGATAGCCAGAAACCGGTCCTAGAATGCTTGATTCCGGTCCAGGGAAGACATGGCTTGGCAGTTCGGGCTGGACTGTTCCCATGAGGCACAGGGTCAAGGCTGATTTGCATATAGCCATGTCTGAACTGGGGTGGTGTGGAGCGCAAAAAAACGATGGATTTAGGCCCAGATCTCTGTACTGGGGTGAATGTATGACATTGTTCTGCATTCTGTCCCTCAATTGTTGGTTTTGCAGTTTCTGTAACTCTTCTTTGATGAACTAGGGCTTCTATTATCCTTAAAGTTAGAACACACCTAAGATGGTCATCGAGTAAGCGGCAGTAATAGCCAGTTTGTGCTCAATATGGCCATCCACTGCCGCAGATCCATATCTGTTCACCCCGATGGTGAACCAACGAAGATCCTCCAGCGAAGACCAGCACCCAAAGAAAGGTCCAACAACAAATCCTTGGTGAGGCACACACGGTCGATCACCAGCCCTTGGCTCAGGCCGTGACAACCCTGTCAGCTATGGAGCACGTCACCAAGCGTTTTTGTGTGTGCGGAGCATCTCCACAGATGGATCAACTCCAGCAGAACTGGACTCGGTGCCGCTGGCACTGGTGTTGCAATCATCGCCACATGAAAAGAAGAACAATTACAATGTAGAGAGCAATACCTTTTTATTTCCAATGACACCGAGACCTAGGCAGCAACTGCCGCACTGGAAGCCCCCTTTACATTCTAACTCCCTGGATTCCAATCCCTGATTCCACCCCACATCCCATGAAGCCGCAATCCAACATCTTCCGTAAGTATTCTTTGGGACCCTTAAAAAGTAAAGAATCGAAACTTCCTGGGCAACATCAAAGTACCAGTTGGAGAGGATCTAAATAGAGAAAAAGGTTCCAATTCCCTGGGATAGTGGTGGTCTATTCCAGGCCCTGGTGTTAATAAAAAAGTAATTGGAAGAGAAGGATTTTTGTCTCAATATTTAACCGAAAGACTGCCCATTGTGTCTTTGTCTGATGTAGCTGATCACAAAGTACTTTGCCATTTCTAGACTGCGCTGGTGGCTCGCAACCAAGGATACCAAGATCATACCTCCGAAGGCGCTAATGTAGGTCAAGTAATATAACCAAGTCAAAAGGACCAGATAAGTCAGATGTCTCTTTGATATTTTTACTTAAGTATCAGTGACTTTTCGTCTGTACTTGAGCCCTTTTATTAAGTAATGTTGTCAGGTCACAGGTTTATGATAATGACTGTGGTGTGAGGCTGAAGTCAGAAAATCTAGTTGAGGTTGTGTTCCGTAGGCTGTGATGAAAGGTGGCCTTTGCAGGTCTTGCGTGCAGCCTAGCGCCTATGTGTGCTTTCTCACAGATCTGAGCTGATAGTGAATCTCATAAATCAGAGTTTAAAGAGCATGCTGCCTAGCTAACATTATTTACAGATACCAAATGGCTGTAGGCCCATCATCAAATTTTAACTCAGATTTAGATGTGTGGTAGAGCAAATTTGCTCTGTACACAAATAGCAAATAATAAACATTTAAACGTCTTCAAAAGTACTAAAAACTTGTACATCCCAAAGAAGTCTCTCCACCAACCTTCTTGATTACTTGTCAGTTTTTTTTTGCTGCGGGATCACTAAAGCAGATCCCATTCCCCTCTTCTCCTTGCAGCAAAAATTGAGTTTCTAAAGGTCCCGTCCAGACATTGCAATCTATGTTCCTGCTATTTCAAAATAGATGTTTTTTTTAAATTTGTGTTTATTGATTTATTTATTATTTAAGACTTTTATATAGCGTTGGCCGACCCGAAGGTATCAGAGCGCTTTACAACATTTATCGTGATGCAATCGAACACAAAGAATAACAATAATAAACACAATGACTTGTGCCGAATCCTGTTCAGGGAGGGGGGACAGAGGAGTGAGTCAGGAGGCAGGTGATGTAAAGGCCTTCTTATCAGAGTGACTATATACCGCATTGGGCAAGATTCCACATATTTATTTTACATCACCAACATTCATAGTGCATCTTGATTTTTATTATGCTATATGTGTGCATGCTGAGGAAGAATGTGGCATAGCAAACTGCCTTTTAGGAAAAGTAACTGTACCAGTTGCAATCCGTCCAGCTCACAGAGCAATGGGCCAGAGGAGCACACTACTTAGCATTGTGTCTTTACGCAGTCGTGGCCTGCATGACTCACGGGTGAGGGGTGAAGGGTTGCACGTGGAGGGGAGGGGGGTTAATGTAATAATAACAAATATTAAACTTACCTTCCCGCCGGCTGGGTCTCGCGTCGTCTCTGCTCCTGCTCTCTTTTCTCTGGCAAGAACAGGAAGCAGGCAGCCAGGCTCCCACCCCTAAGCTAATCCCGACGCTGCAGGCAGCGTTGTGATTGGGTGGAACGCCACCAAGCCAGGGGCTAATGGTCCGGCCATGTTCTCCATGTAGGCTGCATTGCAGTCTTCATGGAGAATGGCAGAGTGCGCACATCACTCCTCCCCTGCCCAGCCCTGCTCAAACCCTTCTGCTTTCTCGCAGTGTGGGAAGCAGAAACATAAAATGGTAGTTATTACCGAGAAAGCAGTGGGGTGATGCTCCTCCGCCCTAGTGGAGGAGCCGCCTATGTATGACTTTAGGCGAGGGGCACAATGCAACAGGGCAGGAACATTGCAAAGCGCCTTCGCATTTCACAAAAAAACCGGTCTCCTACAATATCCTGAACAGCCTGTGTGAAACCCTAATGCCAAATGAAATCATGCGCAAGCAAGGGGCGAGCAGAATATTGTGGGCTATTCCTACACACATTTAACACAGCTTAGTTTTTGAAAGTTGTCCTTATGTAGTATGTTGTAGTGGAGGGCGTAGAGCTTACAAGGCACGCTTTTTTAAATGCGAGCTTGGCTGTTTGACATCATCGGTACATCATTGAGTGTATGCCACTACACAATTTCTTCCCATTCGCGCAGTGCGGGTGATTTTCATGCAGCGTTGCTTTGCATGAAAGTTAGGAATCGGGCCCTCTGAGGTCCATTTTGACTTAACAGCAAAGGACTGTGGGCGACACTAGAGCAGGCCTCCGCGGCTCTAATACTCCACGACAACATACTGCACAACTATTGAGCAACTACTGAGTGGGCTCGATTTCAGAGCTAATGAATGATGTCTCATAACACGAGTGCCCTATATTAAATACATGAATGAACAAAAAGTCCCAGCTATTTGTTTTCAGTTTTATCCAATTTGGTCTTATGTAAAAAAGCATGTTTGATGTCCTGAGAGTGTGGCCTGTCTGAGACTAACAGCCAAGTCATTGCTGTCTTCAAACTGATATATAAGCGGAAATTCTGAGCGAAAGCATCCCTCTGCACAGGTGCAGAGGCCTCAGTTATCCCCCAAGGGGAAAGACTTAGATGGCTTGCCGCCCTGAACTGCTAACCCCAATCGAATCGGCAGGGAAGACGCTCATTCTCATCCGTGATGGTCTGTTGTTCCTCTTACTGTACTTTTTTTTCTGAAACCCAGGGCCCTAGATGTTAAACATTTGGTGTAAAATGTATTTTGATTAGAATCTTTTACCACAATCTCAGGAAGGAACCTTGCAACAACGAGTTTGTTTCCCCCTGGTGAGTAATTAAGCAACCAGTATCATGTCATGTGTTTGCAAAAGATCATTTTTTTGGTTTAACAGTTTTTGAGGTTTTGCACAGGTGGTTCTGCAAATACTGCATGAACAGTAAAAATGTAGAGTTGCGAGATATTTAAAGTGATTTCTACTCTAGGGCAGAATACCGCTCGATTACGCAGCATTCTCTTATCGAGTCTGCTTGCTTTAAAAGTTCGGTATTCTCACAGAGGGCAGGGAGAGGAGTGAAGAGACAGAAAGAGGAAAACGTGATAAATTGAAATGGCGTGTGTTCCTTTCTTTCTCAAAATAGTCTTGATGTTACAATGACCGGGGCTGATGGCCTAAACGCCAATGTGCAGTGTCAGAAGGGCTAGTCTGGCAGGTCAAAGTTTATCCAGTTTTTGCTGTATGTGAGCCAGTTTTGTGGTCTGGTGAACCGGTTTTTAGGTCGAAGCCTACTGCACGGCGCACCTGTCTGGTTGTCACCGGCTTCTTGTGGGCATTCTGAAAGCTGACCTAAGAATACATTCCGCCTATTGCTCACCATTGCCTTTGTGATTTGTAACCCACAGTAGCTTGCTTTCTGTTTGCTGGCTTTATTTGCTTTTTGAAGGCAAGGATAGAAGGAATCAGTCTTGTTTCCATTGGAAGGGAGTTCCAGATTCTCAGTGCGATGCCAGAGAATGAGCGATTGTAGGTTTTAAGCTTATTACATTTGTTGGGCTTGAGCAGCAGAGTGCCTGAGCTCCTTGTTGACCTGGGACCACCAGATAGCTCAAGCTTGTTAGTCAGGTAGAGTGGGTGTTGAAGTGTAGTGCTCTATGGGTTATACATGCAATCTTTAATTGTATCCTAGCTTGAAAGGCAAGCCAGTTGAGCAATTTCAGGTCCGGTGAAATGTAATTGGTCTTCTTAGAGCCCGTGATGAGTCTGGTAGCAGCATTAAGAGAGACTCTGATTGGAGCTAGACTGAGTTTCGGCAAACCGCAAAGAGTGGCACTGCCGTATTCTAGCCTGGAGATGACCAATACTTGTACAGCCGCTTTAAAGTCATCATGTGGAAGGAATGGTTTGAGTTTTCTTAGGATGCAGAGTTGAAAGATCGTTCCTTTGGTTGAAGATCTGATGTGGCCTTGCATGTTTAGGTTTTTGTTCAGCATTTCATTTCATTTCAATTCATTTCATGAAGCTTTATTCGGTTCAAGTAGATGACCATAAAAGCACAAGCAAAATACAATATAATAAAACAGTTATGACATATTTCATCTCATCATATCACATCTAAAATAATTATAGACATTAAAATAAACGTGCATGTCTTAATCAATAAATATTACAATTAAAAAATCATGCTTTTCCTAGCGTTGATGCACTGATTTAAGAACGTCGCAGTATAAAGACAAATGTCTGCCGACTCCATATTAAAAATTAAGTTCATGGCATGTGTAACTGTGCATACACCATATTTAACAAATAAAGGTTTCAAAAAAGCAATACGGAATTGTGTGTACAGTTTACATAACAACAGGAAGTGCACAGTGCTCTGGGTAGATACATCATCACATCTGCAGGGCCCAGACGGATGTTGTTTAATGTTAGGATGGGCAACTAGATGATGGGCCATTCCAAACCGAAGCCTAGTTAATACAAATTTGTGCGAATTCCTAGTCACCATAGTTAAATATGAAGGGAAACCTTCCACTGTAATATATCTATTGTAAAAAAGGACAGTGGACAAGGATCCGGCTGCAATTGCCCGCTTTCTCCCCATGTAAGTCAAGAAGATATTTTTCATTTCAAGTTTTGGGATCATAGACGCTGCATCGGGGTTATCCAAAAGATTAAAATTGAATATGTCTGAAAAGCAAGTAACAACATATTTCAACCAGGGAATATTTTGATATTTATCCAGGCGTAGAAAATCCTCAGCAATAGATCTATTAAACTGCTTGTCTTCCTCTAGCCAAATAGACCGCCAAGTCATTAATGGCCTGAGGCATAATAGATCAGCTAGGTGATTAACAGCTAATGCTCGATGAATTAACTCATTTGACACAGACATGGGTAAAAAGAGGAGTCTTTTCAAAAATAAATTTTCCTCCAGCTGTAGTTTGGAGACACAGCTGTGACCCCATACTCCTGCCCCATACAGAGCTATAGTAGCACATTTAGCCTGATACATTTTTAACATATCCCTTGGTCGACGATCCCCTATCTTGGCAGCAAATCTATAAATACCATGGGCATTTTTAGCCATTTTATTCCGGATGTTAATAAATTAATTTTTCCATTTCCTATCATTTGAAAAAGTAATACCTAGGTAACAGAATTTTCCTACCTGTTGCACCTTCTCTCTATCTATAAAAAAGATATGTAAAACTCTAGCTTTGGCTCCACAAGTCATGGTGTAAGTTTTCCCTTTATTAATTACCAGTTTTCTGTCTTTAATGAAAGAGGAAAAACTATCCATTAACCGCTGTAAACCCATCGGGGTCCTAGAAAGTAAAACAGCGTCATCGGCATATAATAATACCGGCACTGGTACACCATTTATCTGAGGAGCATCAGCATTAACTTTTTTTAAAATGGCATCAATTTCATTAATAAATAAAATAAATAAAAGGGGAGCCAAAACACAGCCCTGTCTGATTCCTCTCTTGACACTAAATTTAGGGGTACATTCTCCTCTGGTACCAAAGCGCACACTAGTTTCCAATTTCTCATATAATCTAGCGAGGAAAAAGATTATACCTTCTGGTGCGCCTTGCTTCAGCAGTGCCGACCACAAGAGTGCGTGATCGACCATGTCAAAAGCACTACTCAGGTCTGCAAAGCAGAGGTACATGGAGCCAGGTTTAGCCTCAGTATACTTCCCAATCAACAGGTCAAGATTGACGCATTGATCAAGCGTACCCCAACCTTCTCTAAAGCCAAACTGGCTATCAGCCAAAATACCATTCTGCTCAGCCCAGTCCTGTAATCTCACAAGCATTACTCTACTCATCACCTTTACTGATGAGTCGAGAAGGGAGATAGGGCGATAATTTTTTGCATCAGACCTGCTACCCTTTTTATAAATAGGTACTATGATTGACTCACACCAGGTTGCATGGGGCTTAGTACATACGGCCGCATTAAAGACAGTTGTAAGGAGCAGTCCCCATACCTCTGGGGCTGCCCTGTAAACATCTATAGGTACCCCATCAGGGCCCTGGGTTTCCCTCCTTTGCTATTACGTATACCACTTTCAACCTCCTCAACAGAGATATCAAGCGGCAAAACAGCCCATTGATTTGGACAGGTCTCTAAAACTCTATTCGTGTCGAAAATATAAGAGAAGTGGGCAATCCACCCTTCACTAGATACATTTGATGTTAACTCTGGTGTGTTTTCATCTCTTAGGAAGGGGGAATTAACAGTGGCCCAAAATAGGGTGCAATTTGAAAGTTCTGCAGCTTGATTGAGAGAATCCCAAGCTAATTGCTGCAGTTCGCACTTCCTCTGTTTTAGCACACGTTTATACTCCACCCTCAAATTAATTATTAGATGTTTGTCCCTGGGCTTAACTACTAATGCTTTTTTAAGTTTAGTTAGTGCGGCAGTGCAGTGGTGGTTAAACCAACCAGAACCACTCCTGCGCTGCCCGTTGTTACGTCCCGTAAATTTGGCATCAACCGCTTTATTAATTACATTAAAAGATGATAAAACTTTCCCATAATCAAATTTATTTTCTAAAATGGAAATTATGTCCAGCAGGCTCTCCTTAATTATAGAGGTGGATAGTTCATTTGCCTTTTCTCCTATCCATCTTAGCCTTATACCGTTGGTCCTGTGAGGTTCCACGTTTATAATTATGTTACCTACATCAGTCAAGCAACCAGCCCAAAGGTTGGTATTCAGAATAATTTGATTATGATCACTTAATGTAGTAACTTCAATTCTAGGGGGGACACAGTGGGGAATAATGTTCGACGAAACTATCACATGGTCGATTATAGAAGTGGCATGATGGTTTTTAAAAGTAGGGATGGGCAATCCATCAGCATCTTTGCCACACTCCACAATTTCCAGATCATAACAACACATGAGCTTATGCAGTGCTTCGCCATACCCACTGTGACCAAAATGCAAAATGTCACACCCCTCATTGTTAGTGACCCCACATATCTTCTGTGCTGACATTTCACACAATGCGATGTTAAAATCCCCCACCCATATAAAATCAAATACAACATTCGCTTCCTGACACAAATTGTCAATAGCAACGGACAAATCTATAACTAATTTAACCCTAGTTCCATCGAAAATGTTGTTGTAATAATTAATCAATAAAATGTTGTGCTCTTTACCCTCTACTAACCAGAGGATCTGAACAAGGTCACCTACTGGTATATACCTATTAACCACAATAGGGCGTGAAATAGTAACAAGTGTAAGAAGACCCCCTTTAGGTCTTCCTAGGCCCCCACCCGTTGCTAATAAGTTATAGGAAACGAATCCATCATAATTAACTTCACTCGGACTCCAAGTTTCCTGAAAACATAATATATCGTGGGCACTTTTAAACCTTATCCAGCCCGGGTCTTTCTCCTTTGATCTCAGACCTGCCACGTTCCAGCAGACAACTATTGCACCTTTATCCCTAACAATAACACTATCGGACCTCAGTTTATTATTACTCCCCCCATTCTCGTTTTATTTAGGTCCTCACATTCAGGCAGGGCATTTGCACACAAACCATGATCAAAATTTGTGCTCGTACCAGTATCAGAGGACACATCAATTCCCTCGTCAATTCCCTCATCAACGATCACAGAAGAATTTATAGGCTCGTGAGATCGAAGATTCCCCATCGAGTCGGGTCAATCGTTAGCATCCAAAGAATTTAAGGGCTGGTATCGGTTTTGTATCACGAGGTCAGGTTGTGGCCTCAGGCTAACCGGCCCAGGGTTGCCTCTCCTACCTTCACGGGAGGGAATACTAGGTGGACTATAGATAAAACCAAGTGAGCGGGCACACACGTTTCCATCGGAAGTCGGTAGGGATGCAGCTCTCAGTAATACAGTAGCTGCATGTTGTGGGTACTTAAAATTTATTATAACACAATCCCGCCTGAAACATTTCCTGGAACTCCCAATCCAGTTCACCCTTCTGGTGGTCAAAACATGATCTGAGAATGCTGTAGGGAAACCGCAGTATCTAGTCAACCAAGACGCCGTTTTATTTTTAAAAGTCTCATGGGTTTCCTGATATTTGCCATTCTCAGCTGGGGGAACATTTGTTAATACTACCACATACGGGGAACAATCAGGGGGGAGGTTAGTGGCAGCTCGCCTATGTCTTACTTTGGTCCAGTCCTCACTCCTGGCGCCCCTTGTTACGGCCTGGTTATTGCAGACAGGAGGCAGAGAAGCCGATGGATTACGTGTAACATTTTTATTGGTACCCACATCTGTCTGCAAGGTGACATCCTGATTACCTGGGTCACTTGATGGTATTATCATTTTGCTACCCTCTACTTCCATTGATTTTTTAAGTAGTCCACCCAGCCTACTTACTTCAGCAGTAAGCTGATCAATTTTGGTCATAAGGGGTTTAACAATACCCTTGATCTTAGAGTCAATGATACCCACTAAATTCTTAATTAAGTCTGCATCCATCGTAACAATGTCATCTTTAACCTGACTATTATCCTCCTTATTAGGGATAATAGGGGGAGTGGCAGCTCTTTTTCTTGCAGGGTGGGATCCTCCCCGCTTAGCTTGTACTTTTCGACATGCCCTTACCACTCTAGGGACTGGGGTACGTGGATGGTGAACTGTGGTATTATTTGAATCATCCAGATCAAATAGATTAGGGATGTCCTGCCCAGATGTATCTTTAACAGAAGTGTCATGAGTGTTAGTGCTACTGCTTTCATCCAGTACCAGAGCAACCGGCACTGTTTCTATTATGGGTGGCGGAGGGGGGCTGGCTAAACCCAGCGACTGGCGCCTTTCGTTATAAATCTTACTGACAACCTTCACCAAATAGTTGTCTAGTGTGTGCGGCGCCTGCGTAGCCTTTACCTTAGACATTATTCACGTTTAAACGAACCGTTATATAGCTTCAAACACTTAAAACTGAAATGAAACAGATTAAAGAACACACCACCAAATGGTGTATCCCCTAATTAAAAAACGAAATATACAACCACTCAGCATATATTATAAATGCCAGCTATAAATGAACAAAGTTTCTGGCCCAGTCCAGTCTCTTACTGTCTCGGACTGTCTTAGACTGTCCTCCCTTTGTCCGGGCTTCGTCCCGCGCTGCGTCCCGTGCTGCGTGACCCAAAGTTAAATTGAAGTAGCCAGTGATTGGTGGGCGGAGCTCGGCGCAGGTGTGCTCACGCACGGGCTCCTGGTCCACGGAGTCTGCGCGCTACCGTCAGCAGGCCCCCACAGGTACAGCGGCAACTGGGAACACCCATCAATTCACCCCGCAGTACAGGTCAGAAGAGCGCTGTCTCCACACAGCGAAGCGGGACCCGCGCCAGCGGGTCCGGCGAGAGGTAATGAAGGCCGGTGATTGGTGGGCGGAGCTCGGCGCAGGTGTGCTCACGCACGGGCTCCTGGTCCATGGAGTCCGCGCGCTACCGTCAGCAGGCCCCCACAGGTACAGCGGCAACCGGGAACACCCAGCAATTCACCCCGCAGTACAGGTCAGAAGAGCGCTGTCTCCTCCCAGAGATTTAGTGGAATCAAGAATGTGAGGAGTGCAGTTGAGGGCGGTGAGGTTACAAAGAGTTTGCAGCAGATTAGGGGATTGTTTAGCGGGTGCAATGAGGAGAAATTCCGTCTTGAGGGCGTTTACATTGAGGTGGTTGGAAGTAAGCCAGTTGAGGGTTTTGAGAAGGGTTCCATTGAGCGATATGATGTCCTCGGGGAAGAGATTTTCATATAAAGTTGGGTGTCATCAGCATACATGTGATATTGTATGTTGGAGGTTTTAAGAATTTCAGTCAGAGGATTCAGGAAGAGGTTGAAGAGGGTGGGGGAGAGTGAGGATCCTTGATGGGGACGCCAAGTGTGCAGGGACTCGGGTTGGAGAGAGATTGGTTGGATTCGACTCTCTGGGTTCTGTTGTCAAGGAAAGATGTAAACCATTTAAGGACCGTGCCAGAGAGTCCCATTCTGCGTTCCAATAGGTAAAGAAGATTGCTATGTTTGACAGCGTCAAAAGCAGATGAGAGATCAAGCAGAATAAACAGGCAGGTTTCATTTTGGTCAAGTAAAGTGAGGGCGTCATCTACGATGTGAGTGATGGCCGTTTCGGTACTGTGGCCACTGCGAAAACCCGATTGGAATATGTCAAGAAGCAGGAATTGCTCAATGTGTTTGCGGAGTTGTTCATGAACACATTTCTCCAGTAGTTTCGCCATGGTCAGAATGTTTGTGATTGGACGGTAGTTGTTCAGGTCATCTGGGTCAGCAGAGGGTTTTTTAAGAATAGGGAGCACCATGCCCACCTTTAAGCAGTCCGGGAACTTACCTTGAAAAAGTGAGGCATTGATTATTTTGGACCAGAGTGGCGCAAGTGAACCTATCATTTCTTTCAAGAAGTTGGGGGCGAGGGGGTCATTGAAGTGGTTTGAAGGTTTAAAGGTGGAGAGAATGTTGTGGATGGAAATGTCATTGAGGGGAGTGAAATGACTCCATTAGGCATTGTTCTTGAGTGAGAGGACCTGATGGGGGGGCAGGAGAGTGGAGACTGGGGCGTCAGGAGGGGACGCGAGAGTGAGCACACCAGACCTTAGGTCTGATTCGATTTTGTTAGTCCAGGAAGAATTCAGACATCGCATTACAGTTTGGTTGTGTGCGAGCTGTGAGCTGAGATTGGGTAGCAGTGTTATTGAATTGAGATTTGATGAGCTCAAAAAGTGGTTTCGGGCGGTTTTTGGAATTGTCCAGTTTATGTTTAAAGAAGTTGGATTTCATAGATCTTATGAGTTTGTTGTATCTACTTCTTTGTGATCTAAGAGACTTTAGTAGATCTGTGGAGGGAGATGATCTCCACTTGCGTTCAGATAGTATAAGACTGCGTCTGTCAGCATTACATCTGTCATTGAACCATGGTTTGGAGTCTTTAATGGGAAATCTTTTTAGTTGAAGGGGAGCCCTATCATTCAAGGCAGAAAGCACGGTGTTGTTATCATGGTCGGTAAGGTCATGCATGTCAATCATGTTGGAGGGCGGGGAAAGGGAGAGATTGCAACATTCTATGAGCTCATTAAAGCTTGTGGTGTGGAGCGGTCTTTTCCGTTGTTTAAGTTTGAGTGGTTGACCAGATTTGTGGTTCCAGCTTTCAGTTATCAGGAAGTTGATACAATGATGGTCTAACCAGTCACAGGGGAGAATGGATTCCAGTTGAATGGAATTGTGGTTGGAGATGATGAGATCAAGTGTCAAGCCTAATTTGTGGGTGGGGGTGTCGCAGAATTCGGTAAGAGACATGTCAATAAGGACATTTTTGAGTGTTGTGACAGCCTGATCGTGTGGGTCATTCCAATGGAGATTGAAGTCACCAAGGAAGATCTGGGGGGAGTTTCTGGCAAGGTTGGATGAGATGGTTTCCATAACCGGTCGATTAGAAGGAGGTTATCACCAGGGGGGTGGTAGAAGAAGTGGAGGCTGCATAAAGGTTTGAGAGAGCTGGAGATATCTATGCAGAGGTATTCGCAGGAGGAGAGATTGGCAGATGGGGATTGTTTGGCTGAGAGAGAGTTGCGGAAGATGCAGGAAATGCCACCTCCCTATTTCTTAGCTTGGTCAAGTTTAATAATGTTGTGACTAAGAGGGACTAATAGGTCAATGATCGGGCCAGAGGAGTCGTTGAGCCACATTTCTGTGAGGATGAGGAGGTCTAGGTTTTGGGCTAGGATGAGACCTGCCAGGTCGGTGGCATGTTTCACAGCTGATCTTCAGTTAATTAGCAAGGTTTTCAGATGAGATTTGTGAAGTGTGTCAGTGGGTGAGTGGTGGGGATCTGCAGGAGGATATTGGCATTAATGATATTGGCGTTGAGTCTGGGCATTCTATGTGGGTTGGGCAAGATGGTGCAGATGGGTTCCGAATTACCGTGTTTAGGGAGTGTAGGGTTATGAGCAATTAGAGTGGGTGTTGGAGAGGATAGAGCAGGGCCAGATTTGATTGAAGGAGGGGGTGTATTCGAGGAGGAAGGAGAGAATATCATCTTCAGAGTATGGGGAAGTGTACTCGTGGAGTAGGTAGAGAATATCTGGTTCTGAATAGGGATTTAAGGATCTGGTAGGTAACATTTGCTGTGCAGTCAAAGACAGAGGTCAAATGTCTGGCTCTATCTTTAGAGGGAGCCTGCTGTTTTTCTTTCTTTCTCTGACTTCAAAGTGAGAGAATGTATGTGGAAATCTTGCTGTGAAAGAGCAGGCTTTTTTCTAACACACAACAAAATGTAATTGTCTGTAAATTGACTATGCTGACATTCCAAATATATCAGAATTTAGGAAAGTAGAAATTAAGCACATTGTTTTGTAATTCTGAAGTGTGCTGGAAACAAATATTTGAATGCAATTTCCACTCTTTATTGTTTGTGCACAGTAAAACTGTATGTCTGCAAATGTAATGGTCATTTCAATTGAAAATGTGTTGCCTATAATGCCAGTGCGCTTCCACACCATGCATACTCCCTACTATGCCACTCCACTCTACACCACTCCACACTACTCCACTCTATGCCATGCCCTTCTTCGACACTCCACTCCACAACAAGCCACTCCACTCTATGACACTCAAAGTCTCTTCACTCCACTTTATGCTACTTCACTCTAGAACATTCCTCTCCTCTCCTCGCCACTCCACGCTACTCTGACAGCTGACTTGATCTGGCTGTCTGAATCGAGCATCGCACTAGCTCGGTCGTGAAACGTCTCCATTGCGCGCCACGGTTTGCTTGTGACTGAGTTGTACGGACCGGTTCGGACCCAGAAACGATTTGGACGGAGATTTCGCGCTTGTTCGCATCGTAGTTCGACGTCTGGACCCGTGTACGACTCGGACGGAAATTCAGCCTCTGAATCGGCTCTGCTAATGCCGAACCCGATTCGATGCCCTACAGACCGAGATCGGAATCAGTCCCTAAGCATTGTCAGAGTCGAAACGTTGACGGCTATTCTCGGTACAGCTCCTACAAATCTTCTGGTATAAATCACTAAGCAACTACGCTAGCTACCAGAGATATTGTTTCTTCTGACCAGTTTTTATATACTGTTGCACTTTGTACAAATTCACTGCACCACTATCACTGAGCACCCAATGCCACTATACCTCTTGTCATTGCAAATTCTTTTTTTGGCTTTGACAGCCCTGTAAGTGTTTGAAAATATTCATGGGAGCTTCAATTCTTTTGAATACAATACTGCTACATGCATCTACAGATGAGTGCTGTGTATTATTATTATTATCTTGCTGTTCCTACATGTTTGGATCTTTATGCTCTAGTCAATCTGAATGATTGCCATATTTTTGTTTGCACTAAGCAACCAATGTTGATTAATTCTGCATTGTAAAATATTTCTCTCCTTCCCCCGACAAAATCATTGTAGCTTTTTCTAAAACATACCTAGGTTCTGAGGGACACAGGGTTGCCACATTGTACTTATACTGCAAAACACCTAAACAGCTTATTCATGTGCAGAACTGCCCCTATTTGCAGAATATGGTACACCTTTTTAGTTATCTGATTTGCTAATGGGGCCACCTTGAATTTTGTACCTGGTCCTATTTTCTGTCCTAGTCTGACCCTGTACAATGCTTAGTAATGTTATACTTACAGTTACAGACACCTTTGTTTCTATAACAGTACGTATAGCATTTGTTGTCCTGAATTAATCAGCATTTCTGCTTTAGTTGTTTTTCAATCAATGTGATTTCAGTAGAACAGACATACTAGAAATAACACATCCTAAAATAAGTATTACTAGAATGGCAATAGTGGCAGTGCAGCATGCCAACCAGCAGCATTTGTTTGTTCCTTTTTTCTTTTTCTTCCAGTGTCTCTTTCTTTCATATCATTCTTTCTTGTTCATACTTCATCTCCATCTTTTTTTTCTTTCTTTCTTTCTTTCTTTCTTTCTTTCTTTCTTTCTTTCTTTCTTTCTTTCTTTCTTTCTTTCTTTCTTTCCTTCTTTCTTTCTTTCTTTCTTTCTTTCTTTCTTTCTTTCTTTCTTTCCTTCTTTCTTTCTTTCTTTCTTTCCTGCTCATGCTTCCCTTTGTTTCTTCCTTTCTTTTGTTTCACTCATGCTTTGGATGTATGTCGTTACTACGCATGCATTTACAATGCATGCCTTTACGACGCAACTTTTACAACGCAAGTCATTACAACGACTTGCGTTGGGGGCGCTGGATTGTGAATAGTTTCATTTACTATTCCAACTCCAGTCCCCGTGGATAGTAGGGAAGGAGTTGGATAGTAAATTAATCTATTCCCTATCCTGGAGCGCCCCCCAGCGCAAGTCGTTGTAACGACTTGCGTTGTAAAAGTTGCATCAAAAAAGGCACAGCGTTGTAAAAGTTGCGTAGTAAACACTGTTCCCCCATGCTTCCCTTTCTTTCTTTCTTTGTTTCTTTCTCGCTCATGTGTCTCTTTGTTTGTTTGTTTCTTACTTTCTTTCTTTCTTCTCCCTCGTCGCTACAACATGGTCCTTTAATTGTAAACAACTAGCTACCGGATCTCAATCATTTTGATTCCTCTAGAGCTATATGAACCTCCTTTTAGAAATCCCATATGTAAATCACTACAATAGTTCAAACAGGAGTTGATGAGAGGGCCAATCAGCATTGACCAAAACCCTAGAGAAACACAATTAGTTATCTTCTAAATGCATAAGAGCTGGAATATAATATTGCGTACTGCATGGGTGATTGGAACTTTAATAGCAAGACTTTTATCTGGGATGAACTTGAGACTGTTTACCTTAACCTTAAATGATGGAATGTGACACAAAATGACCCTCAGAGAAAAGGAAGTACGACGCTCATTATGTTTCTCACTACCAAAAAATATTACTTCAGTTTTGTCACCATTCAGTTGCAATATCTTGGGGAAAAATTCATGCAATTTTATGTTTGTCTTAGGCCTACTGATCTTAAAAAGGAGCAGATTATTATCTGTGTTTGATTGACATTGCAGATTGTGAGGTGCTATGAAGCTCGTGAGGGGTGGCATATAAATACTGAAGAGGGCAAGACATAGCATGGCCCTTATTCAGAAGAGCTTCTAGAGTATGCCTTGTAAAGGCCTTAACCTGATCAGAAGCTCAAATAACTAACTGATACAGAAAAAATGGTCCAAGACCTCCATATTTTCAATTAACCTGAATTAATCAGTAAAATCTCAAATCAAGAGCTTGTCATTACATATCCGCTCAATACAATAAATGTATCTCACTCCACAAGACATGAGAAATGTAAACGCATTTGGAAAGAAACAGCAGCAAAAGACAAAATATATTCAAAAACGATAGTAATATTTAATATTACCAGGTCAGCAAATAACTCTTTTCAAAATTTTTGTTTTTATAAATAGCAAAGGTTGCCCCAATGCGAGTGTGCAGATAGAAAAGCTCTGGGTGAAAAGGTGTGTGAAAGATTAAGGCAGAAAAGAAATTCACAGAAAATATATGTGACATAAAATAATCGTAACTATTTTTATATATATATACCATACGAAAAAATCAATTAATCGTAGTATACAACCTGGCCACAAACAAAAACAAATTAGGTCAAATGTTTATCTTTGAATGTTCATGACTACTCAGTGTCAACAATAAGGTCTGGGAGGAGGAGCTGCGCGGGCATCCAAGATGGTCGCGTGAGCAGAGGGCTCCCGAGACCCGTGCCGCCCTTTCACAAATATACTTAACATATCCTTCTTCTGAATATGGGCTTTTGAAGATTGACTCTTGCAGACCGCAACATCCTTTTCAGAATTGCATTTGGTCGTCGGGAGCTGTTTTTACACCGACTTCAACTTTTTCGGTCTGCCCCGTACGGAGCCGTGAGGCTCTGCTGCTTCACAGGCCGGGGAGTAGTTGAACAACAACGGCTGGAGGGATTTCTCCCCAGTCGGCCTCATCCTAACTTTCGGTTTCGCTTTCTACTCCGAGCTCCGAGTGACTGGCACTCTCCCAGATCCACTCCTGATTCAGCGCGGCTTTGCCCTGCTCCTGAGCTCTGCCCCTCCTGAGCGTTTTGGCCTCCTGCTCTATTGACATTTCCTCCTTTTTTTGCCTATTTCTTGTCTTCCCTGGCCCCACCAAGATCGGCCATTTTCACCAGGTCTAGAGGGCCCCTTCGGGGCACAGCTTCCAATATGGCCACCAAACCCGAAATCGAGAGGCGCAAGACAAAAATGCCGATTCGCGGGGGACATACCCAGACCAATGTCATGGACCGATACACCCAACCGATGGGATCCCCCGGCGGTACCGGACGTGCTCTTGATGACCCCAAGGCAGACTTGACCGCGCCTTCGGAGGTCTCTCTCCAAGATGTCATGAGCGCCATCACTGGTATGCAGGCCTCTATGGGACAGCAATACGAGGCTCTCGCTTCCAAAATCGACACTGTGGCCGTGGATGTCACGCTGATTAGAGCAGATCTGGCCAAAACTAACGAGAGGGTAAAGGCGTTGGATCTTAAGACCTCCAGCCTGATCACTGATGTTACGGACGCACAGACCGAGATCGGCAACTTGCGATCATCACAAGACCTGATGGCTCGTCGGCTTGAGGAACATGAAAACAGGGCCAGGCGTAATAACGTTCGCCTCATTGGTGTACCGGAAAATCCCGAGAACTCTGCGGTCGACCTCCTCGTAGAGGACCTGGTCCTAAATCATCTCGCTCCCGCCGGACTCAGCAAATTCTTTGCGGTCGAGCGTGCATACCGTTTCCCGGGCGGGAAAGTGAAGCCGGGTGCCCCCCCGAGACCAACTATTGCCAGGCTTTTTCATTTTCGAGATAGAGACGCTATTCTCCAAGCCTCTCGGGAACATGGCCCCTTGAAGTTCGATACTACCACCGTGAACTTTTATCCGGACTTTACTCCTCAGGTCCAAAGACAGAGACTAGGGTTTCAAGGAGTGAAGAAGCGACTGCGAGAACTGGGCCTCAAGGATGCCATGTTGTTTCCGGCCCGGTTGCGGATCGAATATGAAGAACGAACCTTCTTCTTTGACCATCCGACAGTGTCAGTGACTGGCTTGATTCCTTGCCGAAGAGGGATGATCGAACTGAGCACCCCGGTGGTGCCGAGAGGGGCACACCGGACCAAGAGTGACATTATGGTTCCCGACGTCCGATTTTTCTAATCGTTTGTCAGCTGAGTTTTGCTATTTGTTCTTTCATTATTGTTTTTTTGTTTTGCCCAAGGGTGGCGGGGGTGTAAGGGGCTCTTCCTCCTCCTGGGTTTCTTTGTGTAGACTAGTTTTCATGATTGGGCGACAGGCGCACTGCAAGTTGGGGTGGCTTTTAGTTCATATGCAGGGGTGCAGGGTGGGGGGTGTTGTAACGGGTTTTTGTTGGGGGGTGAGGGGGAGTGTTTGTTTGTTTGTTTTCTTCACATGGCATCGTATTGTCTGCTTAGCTCCTTTACATGTAGGGCTTCATGGGGGTGGGGCTCTGGTCCTTTCTCGGGATGGGGGGTAGTGAGTTGAGACTGCTATCCTGGAATGTCAATGGTCTGGGGGACAGAATAAAACGAGGGGTAGTGCTGCAGTTCCTTTGACGCCATTCCCCTGATACCGTCCTACTGCAAGAAACGCATTTAATTGGCAACGCTTGCCAGGCGTTGAATAGACGTGGGTATCGGCTAGTCGCCCATGCCGGATTTACCTCTGGCTCCAGAGGGGTGGCTATCTGCTCAGGTCCTCTCTCCCCCTCGAAATTGACGAGATAATTCTCGATGACAGGGGTCGCTATGCTGCGCTATCTGGGAGATGGGAGGGTAAGACGCTTTCTGTAGTCACCGCATATGTCCCTCCGGGCCTACAGGCCACCACCTTTGCTGACCTCGGGCGGCTTTTACTGGGGCTACCTGAAAGTTTTTTGATTCTTGGCGGGGATTTTAACTCTGTGGTTTCTGGCAGTTCTGATCGTTTCCCCCTCAGGGACTTGCCTAGATCGCAAATGTGGCTTAGTGAGCTGCTTGAAACCTTTGGGCTAACGGATGGATGGAGACTCATGCATCCTACACAGTTACAATATACGTTCCATTCCGGGGCCCATGGTAGCCTTTCCAGACTAGACTATTCCTTAATGCCTGCAGCGCAGTCGTCTTCCATCAGGGAGATCCGTCACCTTCCCAGGGGCATTTCTGATCATTCCCCCCTGTGGTTCTGTGTTGAGGCCGAGTGGGTAGCAAAGGTGGAGTGGCTCCCATAAATCCATGGTACTTTCGGAATCCTAAGACCCGCTCCGAGCTGGTAAAGGCTATTGACTGTTATTTTACTGAAAATGTGGGGTCTGTTTCTTCTTCCATCTCATTGTGGGAGGCTTTCAAGACTGTTATTCGTGGGCATTCCTTGTCATTGATTGCTGCTGCCAAAAAGGCTAAATATGAAGAACTTGTACGCCTCGAATCCGAAATAACTGTGCTTGAGAGTGATCTTGATGGTGATGTTACCCGCACTACCCTGCATTCCCTTAGCTTGAAACAGGCCGATTATAGAGCCCTTGTTACTGATGCCACGAAAGTCATGAATAGAGAGTAGCAAGGTAGAATGTATGATGTGGGTGACAAAGCGGGTAAGCTGATTGCATGGTTAGATAAGAAAGAGAGAGTGAATCGGGTCGTGCCTGTGATTGAGAGGTCGACTGGTGAACGTGTTTCTGACCCGGCTGGGATTGTTGGGTGTTTTGTGGATCATTTTCAGACTGTGTATGCCTAGGTCAGTGACAGAGATGAACATGACTCGCGACTGTTGTTGCGCGATATTGCCTTGCCCTGCCTCTCTGATGAGGATAGGGCTTTAATGGATGAGCCTATTACGGTAGATGAGGTCGCAGTCGCTATCCGTGCCCTCCGGTCCGGTAAGGCCATGGGCCCCAATGGTTTGCCCATCGAGCTCTATAAGCTACGACCTGCCAAAATGGCGCCTCACTTAAGGGACATGTTCCTCGAGGCTTTCGATTCTGGTGTCCTTCCCGTCGATCAGCGCCTGGCTACCATCGTTGTCATTCACAAGGAGGGTAAACCACGTGATCGTTGTGCTTTGTATAGGCCCATTTCATTACTTAATGCCGAACCCAAAATACTTGCTAAATTGTTAGCTAATCATTTGATTAAGGTGATTGGTGACTTGATTCATCCGGATCAATCTGGTTTTATTCCGCACCGGAACACCGCCCTTAATCTTCGGAGGCTCCATGGAGTTCTCGCGAGAGCTGGGACTCTAACTGAGCCATTTTGGCTTCCCTTGACGCCACTATGGCTTCCGATACCATAGAATGGCCGTATCTTTGGGCTGTGCTCACTAAGTTTGGGTTCGGTCCGACATTTATTGCCTGGGTGAAGCTTCTCTATGAAAGACCGCTGGCCCAGGTGGTTGTGAACGGGAGGGTTTCCGGCACTTTCACGCCCGGGCGAGGCACCCGGCAGGGCTGCCCATTGTCCCTGTTGCTCTTTGCCCTTGCATTGGAACCGTTGGCTGAGTGGCTTCGTTGGGAGCCCTCGCTGAAAGGCATTCAGTGGACTCCCGACTTTGAAGACCGGATCTCGCTATACGCGTACGATATCCTCCTTTACCTCACGTCCCCTCAGAAGTCCCTTAATGTGCTTTTTGATGTTCTGACCTCCTTTGGGAAGAACTCGGGTCTCGTCATCAATTGGACCAAGTCTTGTGTCTATGTTTTGGCTGGAGATCTCCCTCCGTTGCCCCGTAGATTCCCAATTCAGTTGGCTACGTCCGGCTTTAAGTATCTGGGGATTTATGTTTCCCTGGATTCCGCCGTTCATTACAACCGTAACCTTCGAGCCCCCCTTCAGCGGCTCAGGCTTGACGTTGTGCGATGGCGCCGGCTGCCTCTGTCTCCCTTGGGACGTGCGGCTCTTTTCAAGATGATGTCGCTCCCCAGATTTCTATATGCACTTCAGAACTCCTTTGACCCTATTCCTCCTGGTTACTTCCGTGAAGTGGAGGGCCTCCAGAGACGGCTGATTTGGGACGGGCGTGCGCGCATTGCCCTCTCCAAACTCACTCTTCCATGGTATGATGGAGGCATTGCCCTCCTGGATATCAGACGCTAATATTGGGCCTCACAGCTGAGTGCAGTCAATCACGCAACTTATGCCCTTGGTCCAACACCAGCCTTTGCAATGGATAAACATCTTTTGCCAGGTGGGAATTTCAACAGGGCGTTATACTCTAAGGGACCCTATAAAACTCTTGCTGGACCCACCAAAATAGCTGTGAGAGTGTGGCGTGATGCGACTGCTGCTCTGGGATGGTGTGATAGATTGACTCGCGCAACCCCGTTGTATGATTCGGATGGTTTGGGCAATTTGTGGAAGACGAAAGGGTTTGATAAATGGGACATGATAAGTATAAGTAACTTTGATGATCTTTGGTCAAAGGGAAATGTTAAGACTTTTGAGGCGCTTCAGATTGAACATGAGCTTGACGATAAGGAATTCTTTCGGTACGTTCAGGTACGGCACGCCTTGTTGTCTGTCTTCCCCAAGGGGACGGAGATTCCTGAGTCCTCGCCTCTCGAGGACCGTGTTCTTGATGGCCACGTACCTGACAGCACAATTTCACTGATTTATAAAAAGCTCATCAACAACAGAGTTGACTTGCTTGTGCGCCTCAGGGCCTCATGGACTGCTGACGGTTTGGAGTTGGACGATGAGGACTGGCAAACTGCCGTGTCCTCTCCTAAGGAGGTGACCATCCCTGCCCGCCTTTGGTTCGTCCAGCTCAAGATCCTTCATCGTGTGTATGTTACTGGTCCACGTCTGGTACGGATGGGGTATTCTGTGGATGGTCTGTGTAAACGCGTGTGCGGTATGAGTGGTACCTTCCTCCATATACTGTGGGAATGCCCTGAGGTGGCTGCGTTTTGGTCCCGAATTCATGCCCCCATGGAACGGGTCACGGGGGTTTCACTCCTACCAGAGGCCAGACGCTGTCTCCTTAATGTATGGGAGCCGAATGATTACAACACGGCACAGATCTGTTGGGTGACCCTTGGTAACATGATCGCGAAAAGGGACATTGCGCAGTTGTGGGGTTCCCACAGACCGCCCACACTATCGGCTTGGAAGGAAAACATGGACTGGTGCATGTTCAGAGAAAAGACGGTGTATTTATCACGGGGTAGACCCAAGAAATGGAGCAGAATTTGGTCTCAGTGGAATACTTATCGTGGTAATGTATGTACTCCCCCTCAGGACTTTACCCTTAACATCCCCTTGTCTACCTAGATGGCATTCCAAGTCTTCATACGTTAACTGTACATTCTGCGTGGTTTCCTCGCTGCCCCCCCAGTCCCCCCGTAATTGATGTTTAATGTACTGTATGCTTATGTTATGGAACTAATCCCCGTGACCCCATGTTTCCCGAAAGTGACTCTCGCCTTGTGAAGTGTATTATGTTGTTTGTTTTTTGACTTTCAATACAAAATAAAAAAAATTATTAAAAAAAAATAAGGTCTGCACATCAATATACAGAGACAAAATGGTCCAGGTATTTGTTACTAAGGGCGTCGACGTTTCGACTCGTCTTTAAGGCCTGTCGGTCAGTTAAGCCTTGGCCATGCAAGTCTTCATCAGGACAAAGAAATAGCGAGGCAACCAGGGGTAATGGATGACCCCTTTCTGAACAATGGGGTGGCGATTTTTCCCACGCTCCCAAGAAGTTTTCTTCAATCCCGGACGGTGTTTGAAGGAATAGCTTCTTCCATAAATTATTGGATCCGGATATGTGGTCAATGGGATGCACTTTTCGTGTTCAGAGTGTCTCTATCCCTCAATTCCCAAGGGGAGATGAATTTGCTTGATCAAGCCAGAATCTGCGTAGTAAACCTGTGTATTAGATGTTCCTCATTCCTCTATTACTCATCATCAGTCAAGCGTGGCCATGGTACTGTTCCACCTCTCGTGTCGTGTATGTACTCCACGTTAGGCAACCGAATCAGCCTCCAGCTAGGTCTTGGGGCAACCTTTGCTATTTATAAAAACAAAAATTTTAAAAGAGTTATTTGCTGACCTGGTAATATTAAATATTACTATCGTTTTTGAATATATTTTGTCTTTTGCTGCTGTTTCTTTCCAAATGCGTTTACATTTCTCATGTCTTGTGGAGTGAGATACATTTATTGTATTGAGCGGATCTGTAATGACAAGCTCTTGATTTGAGATTTTACTTATTAATTCAGGTTAAATGAAAATATAGAGGTCTTGGACCATTTTTTCTGTATCATAAATAACCCAGGTCCAGTACCTTTTGGGTCACCCCATTACTTTAATGGTCAAATAACTAACTGACTCTGTTGGTCTAGAATGCTATTCATGTACTATTGTATATGTAAGTAGGCAAATAAATATATCATATAACTTATTAATTGAGCAAGATGAGAGGCATGCACACGATATAGATCCACACTTTGCCCTTACTGGAAACCAAGCAGCCCATTGTAGCACTTGACTCTCTTAGGGTAATGAAGCAGATCAATTCAAGGCCTACTCAGGAGAGGTGGTGTGGGCTAGTATCACTATGCGCTGGCATGAAATAATAACTCTCAATAAATATTTGTCGAGTCAGTGCTCTTTGTTCAGAAAAACGAAAAGTCAACTTATTATAAACACACTAATTAATACAATACATTAGTTTACAAATATATACATCTGGCATATTGAGCTATCGTGCACCATCTTGGTGACACTCTAAACTCAAATGTTATGCCTATGGGGTCATGACCCCCAAAATCACGGTAGCCCCTCACCTCTACCAGATTGAACATAACAATAGAGGTATCACTTTAAATAAGACAAGCCTATTGTCTTGGTCAAGGGATCACCACAACAACATAGCTGACAAGCCTATTAGCTTTGTCAAAGGTCATCACATTATTATCTAAGGCAAGTCTATTGGCTTTGTCAATGATGCAACATATTAACAGACAAATAATAAAAAAATATTATTTGGTAGGCACTCAATTAATCTCTTTGTTTATTCAAACATAAGTATTCAAATAAGACATAAGTCTCCAAATATATTTCAAATATCTTTAAAAAACACAAGTGTCATACCACTCTTATTGTAGCAAAATGTTACATAGGATGATCAAACTATCGAATAGGTAGCTTCAACTCCTAAGGTTTTTCACCGGCTGTACAACTTTCAGCCAACATGTGTTTCACTGCGCACTGTACCGTTTCGTCAGGGCAGAAATCGAATAAGTGAATTCATACAAAATAACAGTATTAATGTAACATTCTTGATGTACCAAAGCAACTTAGAGTTAGTCAGTCAATCTAATTACATCAAAACGATCCCTCCATCATGATTGTTCCAAAAGGATTCTTTATAGAAAAACATAACTTTATATAGCTTTTTCGCCCAAAACATAGATTTGTAATTGGATGGTGTTTCTAATACATTTTGATTGACACTAACCATTACATACAGTAATTTTGTACCCTCTCTCAATTCATTGATCGGGATTACCGTTCACCACAAAAATAATGCTACCACCACTCCCAGATCTAAACTTTTTGCTTTCAATTGCCTAGTCTAATTGTATCTTTATGTTTCCATCAAAAAAGTTGCCATCAAATTGTTTCCATCGAAAAATGGTTCCCGGTAACATAACAAATTCCTGAAATTTAGACTAGGTAAGGTTTTCAGATAATTTGCTGGCTACAAATGGCATCATAGTTTTGTTAATTTAAACTATTTGACATTTTTTGATTGGTGTTGGTAGAAATATTATGGTACTACCATGGTAGAAAGCATTATTGTGACACGTCCAAAGGAACACAAAAAGGAAAAGATGTAAAATTTAAAAAATAAAATGCAAATACAAATGGGGGGCCTGATTCACAAAAGTAATCTGAGACAAAATCCTAACTTTACCACTTTCGGTATTCACAAAAGGCATTTAGGAGTAGTAAAGTTAGGATTTTGTCTGAAGTTTGTCTTAAGTTTTGGTTTTAAAATGAAATCATAACTTAAGTTTAACTTAGGTTGGGATTTTGTCTTAAGACCAAAACTTAAGACAAATTTAAGACAAAATCCTAACTTAAGTTTAACCTAAGTTTAACTTACGTTCGGATTTTGTCTTAAGACCAAAACTTAAGACAAAATCCTAATGTAAGTTTAACTTAAGTTTAACTTAAGTTAGCATTTTGTCTTAAAACCAAAACTTAAGACAAACTTAAGACAGCATCCTAACTTTACTACTCCTAAATGCCTTTTATGAATATCGAAAGTCGTAAAGTTAGGATTTTGTCTCAGATTACTTTTGTGAATTGGGCCCGGGGTGTTTTATATATAAAGACCACATGATAAATCATCCCGAAAAATTCAATCAACGTGTTGCGGTTTAAATGGCTCACTTTGAAAGTTCAAGTATGATGTTTATACAGATAACAATAGCGGATTTCTTCTGCACTGGAGCCTTTACCTAATACTGAGAATCAAATACAAATATTTTAGGTGAACTCTGTATATTTCAAACATTAACTAGATTTACTCTTCGAAATGCCATCCCAGGTCAGTGGGTTCACCAAATTATTATCTATTCTATCCTGTTACACTTAAAAAACATGCATCCTAGATCCATAAGAGAAAAAATAAAAGAGAATGCAATATAAACGTGAAGCTGCATATTTGAACCCACAGTCTCATGCTGTGCAGCAAGTATCTTAGCCATTACCTACCGTTCATGAAACTAAATCTTGCAAAGGCAAGCCACAGTGATAAGAGCAAAGTGATTTAAATACGCAATATACCATGGAAGAGTTAAAACCAGATTCTTAGTGGCCCGGGCCAGACTTAGGAAACGCTTACCCTTTTACACGATAGGCATAGTTACTGTAAATACAGGGATAGATTTCTTCAGCAAACAATTGATACTTAAATACAGAAAATGTATTTCCTCCCTTCTGTGAGTGATGTTAAATTTGATATCCTGGGATCTCTCATTCAACTACAGGAAAAACTCTGTCAGTGTCTGCTCCTCACTTGTACATATCATCAGTATATCATCAATATTCTGCTTCCATATCAATTTTCTTGGTTTAAGGATTAAAGTGGAAGACAGTAAATTGTATACCACCCTCTATAGAAAGACCAGTGAACGCAACACATTGCTTAGGAATCCAAGCCATCTCCCGAGGAATGTTCACGATAATGTACCCTTTGAACTATTCCTTAGAATACGTAAGAACTGTTCCCGTAGGGTTGATTTTTTCAAGGAGACTGATTTATTGCTTGACAGGTTGATGGGAATGGGCTATCCCAAGGGCCTGCTCAAAAGGGCAAGGAAAAGAGCATGGTATTGACCGCAGGATATAGGTGTGGGATAAGTCAGACACTACCAGGAACAGATTCATTTGCATCTCTGCATTCTGTGCTCACAGTAATGACATAAAAAAGATAATCAGTTGGTATTGGGATCTAGTGTCTGATGAATTGGACACTGAAGGAAAACTACTTAATGCCTTCAAGAGAGGGAGAAACTTGAAAAACCATGCAGTCGGTTTCCTACTAAAAACACCATGAGCCCCTGCTCTTACATCACAATTGAAGTTACCTCCATTGGTAGAACACTACAGATGTGGGAGGTGTAAGGCCTGTGAACTGACAATTAAGAGTAAGGACTTCACACATATGAATCACAAGTATACCCTGAAACATCATACCAATTGCAGTAGCAGGATGTGTTTTATGTGATCAGATGTACACGGGATAAGCTGTATGTAGGCCAGACAAGACAAAAAGTGAAGGCAAGAATCCTACATAAATGTAGCAGGATGCATAGTGCTGTTCAGGGAGCACCACTGGTTGAGTTCTTTCACACAGTAAAACATCAAGTAGAAAACATGTGATGGTGGATCCTAGAAAAAATAATCCCCAACACACACGTGACACAGTCAATCAGGATCCAAACTATTTCAAGGATCTCTTGACTGGCAGCAATGTTAAGCAATGGGTGGATTCAATATGATGTGTCAAGTTGAGAACTTCAGACCTGATGTTTGCATTATAAGATACTGTACATACACTATGAGTATTGTTTTGCTCACTGGTACGTGATATAACAAATGCACTCTGTAGTACCAGAACAGTGAATCACACGATGATTCATGTTAAAAGCATTGATAATGTACTGGAATTCATTTATCTTTAGGCCATGTATGCTGTATATTTTTGATATAACATCAGAAATAATGTTCCCACACTGTAAATTCCTGTGGATCACTTATTGCCTTTACAAATTTATAATAGCTAGCCATTGATCCTGATCTTTAATCCACTTTATACTATGCTGAAATGTAATGAATAATAGATACACTGTTGTTTTACACAACCGATCCAAGCTGACAAGCCTCATTGTGTGAGAGTGTTTGCTGCTTAGTTTTGTTTTATCCTGTATGTATGTGAAAGTGCAATTCCAGTGCACTAGCTTGGACATGAAGGTTCTGCCAGACATTGCCTCACACTTTCACTTATTTCAGTTTCAGACATGAACTTAACAAAACGTCCCCATAACCTTTTTGCTGCTTTGTTTTGGTGTATCCTGTATGTATCGGTAAGTGCAAACCCAGGGCACTATCTTGGACATGAAGGTTTCTGCCAATTATTGACTCCCACTTTCGCCCATTTCAATTTTAGACATTAACCTCACTAAAATCTCCCCATAACCTTTGTTTTTTTGATGTGTGGGAATAAAAGTGAAAATTAAAATAAGGGGTCAGGATAAGGGTATCTTGACCCCATGAGACAGATGGAGGGGTCCTTGAGGGACCCCACATAAGCAAAAAAGGGATCCAACAGATCCACCGTGGGGCCCAGCGTGATCCTCATTGTAAATCTGCAACAGATATGTGGATGCAAAGCTGAATAAAAATAAAACAATTACACACAATAACTAAACCAACCCTGCGTGGGGTGACATTTTGCCTGGCCTCCGGCACGGCCCAACAAACAACTCCCTCCGGTGTGCACGGCCACCAAAGGTAATGCATTGCATGGGGTTGGCAGCATGTGGGGGGTTGGGTGCATGGCCTGGCTACAGGCCAAGCCCAGCAGCCATTCCACTGCTGGGTTAAAAAAAACCTTAGAAATTAAATGAAAAAAACTAAGGTCACAGAAATGTTATAGTTAGGTTCTGAATTTACACGCACAAAACCATAGAAATTCAGCTGATATAGTTAGAGGTATTTAAAGTAACTATAACCTGTGCCCTAAGGTAACTTTGGTGCCGTTTGACGAATCTTAACAAAATTTCCAAAACTAATTGTTCACTCAGGTCAGCTCCTGTCTTGAACGTTTCAGGGTGATTCATCAAGGGGAAGCCAAGAAAAAAGGGGGGGTACCAAAATCTGTTTTCTCCATCAGAAACTTTAGACACGGCTAGAGCTTGAAGTGCTGAAGGGAATTACACCAAATTTGGCACAGAGATAGAACACTTTTTTTAAATGGTGTAAATCCGTTCAGTAGTTTTTGAGTTATTTAAAGATTTACAGATATATATATTTTAGAATTGTGAGATCTGATTGACTGAGCCCTCCAGAGCACAAGCTTGGCTCTGATTGGCTGCCAACTCTCCAAACCAGGAAGTGTTGGCAGGCATCTTGTGCCTCGGACCACCTGAGAGGGAAAAAAGGTAAGAGAAACCTTAAAAAACAAGAAAAGGGGGGAGGATAGGTACACCCTGACCCTCCAGGCCGGCTCAGGGGATCCCACAGGGACCCCCATGCCCAAAAGAGCATATTTGTTTTTACATTTTCAGCCGGGTCACGCTTGGTCTGCAAACCCTGTCGAAAATGAAAAAATAAAACAAAGCTCAGGCTCCCGCGCTTTGTTTTTTAAAGCCCCTGGGAGGGCCAGGTCCCGAAGGCATTCCTTAATTGTGTAGCTGTGGCCTGTGGGGGCCCCCACAGCCCTGGGGACCACCACCTCCCCATGGCTTTATGATTATAGGGTAGGGGGCAATGTTCCCTCTAATTTCTTTCCTCTGTGTGCGGCAGTGGAGGGTCTGTGTGCGCTGCAACCATGGCTACGTGTGCCGGGAACTAGACCGCACGTGTGTGCAGCGCCAAATGTCACTAAACATTTACCTAAGAAAGTGAAAATATGGTGCATTTCCACACATACAGCACCACATTAAGGGTCTTAAAGCAGGTTTGAAAATTGGATAAACACGCCATGACATGAATTGGTTACACAGACACGTACACTTCAGGTTTAGAAAAGCACAAGACGCCAACGGTGGTACCATCATAAGATTTTACTAAGTCAGAAAGGCCACCTTTCTCTGCTCCATTTTGCCATAACCCTGTTTATTCAGTGCTGACTAATCACAGCCCCTTCATGAGCTGTGATTAACATAAATACTTGGATTAAAGCACACAATGTGCCCTGCACTGCGCTTTACTAACAAAATAAACGAGTACAGCAAGTTAAAAAACACAGCGTGTACTTTCAGAATAAATTGAAAGTACACTCTGTGTTTTTAAACTTGCTGTACTCTTTTGAGTAAAGCGTGGTGCCAGGCACATTGTGTGCTTTTATTTAGGTATTCATGTAAATCACAGCTCGTGAAGGGGCTGTGATTAACATGTATACTTAAACTAAAGCACACACTGTGCCCAGCACTACGCTTTACTCAAAAGAGTACAGCAAGTTTAAAAACACATCGCAGTGGAGGTACACGAAAATCTCAGTAACAGGAGCATTACTTTAAACATAGATCCATAGGCACTTCGCAGAGCTAAGGAGCAACCAATAGGCTCAGCAGTTAATCACAGTGCGATAGATGCCGACATTAACAGCATCATTTATATGCATGCCTGCCAAGTGCCACGCGTCAGGCGTGGGACTAACACATTTCAGTGTGGTGATCCACATCGCCGCACTGAAATGGAAAGTCACGCATTTTATGTATAGCGCTTGTTCTGTAGTTAAGCTGTAGCGATTCTATGCTGAATGAAAGTAGCTGGAATGCCGTCCCTGCAGGCAATAAAGTATTTCTTCCCATCTAATTTCTTTCTAATGGTAGCAAACCTTTTGGCATGGCTGCATTTCTATTGCGCCCCCATCACCCTACAGGCTGGCAAATGTGAATCTCCCTGCCCCCTGGACTAATGCAGCAGCCTGTGAAGTTTAGCCTACTTCTGACTGGCAAGACTGCGCAAGACTTCTGACATGGCTGCGGTACAGTGTGCACAACGGGACGATGCTACCTGAGACAGCCGGAGGGCCGCACTATTCCCTCACTGCCCTAGGCTCCGCTTAAACTGAAGCTGCTAGCGGGTGCCGCCCGGTGACCACTCTCACCACAATGTCCTGCACTACACAATTGCCGCAGACATTCAAGCACTGAGAGCAGCAGATCGCTCCTCCTGACCCCAGAACTGCACAGTGAGGAAGCCTGTGCCGTGGAGGGTGGAAGGGATTGTGTCTGGACCGGCCACAATAAGAGAATCAATAGCTAACTTGGCGCTGGACGGGTGGGCTGCCTGGAGCTTCAATGAAGCCTACACTATCCTCAAGCTTTTTGTCAGCGCACAAACGGTAGAGCTGAGACCATGGCGATTTGCCCCCTGAGATGAGGTTGCAGCTATCTCTTTCGTTGCTGTTCTGCCACCAGTGCTTTCCGATCTTGAGGTGGCAGGTCAGGTCAGGTTTTTGTCTGGTTTTGGGCTTATCGAGCTAGGGCTGGACAGACTGCGAATTTTCTGAAAAAAAAAAACCTGCAGTAAGCTTAAATGGATGGAATCTGACATGCAAAACACTTACATAGCTATGAGGACACCATGAAACTGTGTTTGCTATGATGTACGTCCTGATCTCCTACTGTTGCACTGACTTGCTATACTATATAAAATTGCTTTTGGTGTCACAGTGATGTTGTTCAAATGGGTATTGTTTCTGATATTTATTTCAAAGAATTTACAGAAAGCGATCATGGAATTGAGTGCCTGCACCAATGCCGAACCTTTTACCCCAGAGAGAGAAAATGCAAATAAGGTGCACAAAATCTTTTTCTCACAAATAAAAGGTCTATTTGTCAAACCCAACAACCCTAACCAAATCATGACCGATAAATATCCGAGGTGGTATAATAAAGAATGTAGAAAGGCACGGCTGGATCTAGGGCAGGCCATTAAAAACGGATCCAGTGCCAGAGTTCGTACAGCCAGGAGCGCGTATAAAACTATCATCCAAAAATCAAAGCGTGCCTGAGATGTAAAAAAAATGGGAGGAGCTCAAGGAGGCTAGTTCTTTCAAGAATTCTAAGCGATTTTGGGACTTGTTGAAATGGGGTTGTGAAGGCCGCCCAGAAAAACTCCAAAATTGGGTAGCCCAGGATGATTGGGTAACTCATTTTAGGCACCAGTACGCCAAAGGGCTGGAATTACCCTTAGAACAGAGAGAAGGGATTGTATATACCCCCCGTGCGGAAGATGTGTTTACTATCATGGCTATCCAACATGCATTGGACTCCATCACCCCTGGAAGGGCACCAGGCATAGATGGTGTCCCGGCTGACATCTTCTTAAACAACAGAGAGCTCTGGGGGAACTATATACTATTACTGACAAATATGATAGCCAGTGGGCCCCAATACCCGAATCCTGGAATGGGGCAGAAATAATCCCTGTTTTCAAAAAGGGCGACAAATCGCTCCCAGGTAATTATCAGTCTAATCGATACCATCCAGAAGATTTATGGTAGACTGGTATTAAACAAAGTCCACGAATGGGAGCATGAGAAGAACATCTTGTCCCACCTTCAAGTGGGATTTAGAGCTTGCATAAGCACAGTCGATCAAGTCTTACACTTTGCCATGCTCTATTGGAAGGTTGTTCAACTGGGGGGAGGCAGCCTGTATGCTGCCTTCATTGATCTGAGGGCAGCCTTTGATCTTGTACCGCGGTCAAACCTTTGGTTTGTCCTGAATGACATGGGCATGCCCTCAACTCTTCTTTCCTTGATCATCAAACTGCACAAGCATAATTATGCCCAGATAAGATGGGGCCCCCCTGGGCATGTTACAAGCCGGTAGAGAGAGGTGTGCGCCAAGGTTGCGTGTTAGCGCCTACCCTCTTCTCCCTCTACATCAATAATGTGGCAAAGATTTTGATAGAGGCAAATGTAGACACTCCAATCTTAGCAGGCGCCAAAATACCAATTTTAATGTTTGCCGGCGACTGTCTCATTATTTCCAAGACCCCAAGTGGCTTGCAAAAAGCACTTGGGATTTTCAAAGCATATTGTACTGACTATGGCCTGGAAATTAATGTTTCAAAATCCAAATTTATGTCTTTTAATCAACATAAGTCATTTAGAGGAAAGGTGCTCATGAATATCCTACCCCTGGAGCAAGTAAAATTGTTCCCATATCTGGGTGTTACCATCCAGCATGATCTTCGATGGAATGAACAGATTGACCTAGCCACCCTAAAGCACAGGCAAATCACAGGGGCACTGACTCACGAACATGCCAGGTCCCTGACAAAACCGATGGCCCCTGCAATCATGGTCTATAATGCAAAGGCTGTGAGTGCAGCACTTTATGGGGTTGAGATCTGGGGACACGGGAACCTAAGTAAACTAACTGTCTCTGAAAACAGGTTCCTACGTAACCTTGTCATTCTGCCGCATAGTACCCCCATGGGCCCGGTTCTTCTGGACCTGGGCATGAAGCCAATCGAGATTATTGCAAACCTCCGCCCAGTATTATACTGGAGGCGAATATGGGTAACGCCGGAGTTGAACATATTCGCCATGGGACTTCTGGACATTATTAAAAGTGATGCCTTCCACCAGATAAAATGGCTCACTGGAATTAGAGCGGTTCTCAATGAGCTGGGTCTGGTGGAGACCTGGGAAGACCCAACCAACGCTATATTTCCCTCAAAAAAGGCTATTAAGGGATTGTACTGGGAGATGATATCCTCTAAACTCTTCAGGACCATTCCCCCGCTTTCACTAACGGGGGTGTTTATGGAGTTCAAAGATGAGACCCATTTCGAGACATTCTTGTCTTCACATCTAACATGGGCTTCGATAGGAATTCATAGAGCATATTATCAAGCCCATTATCGCTGCTGATAAAAGAGGCGATAATGTATCGCCCGTCCTTGATAATATGCCCCACAGCGTGTACTTTCAATTTATTCTGAATGTACACGCTCTGTTTTTAAACTTGCTGTACTCTTGGTGGAAAAGCGCGGTGCAGGCATATTCAGCCATGCCAAGTATCACGCATCAGGCGTGATACTAACGCATTTCAGTGTGGTGATCCGCATCACTGCACTGAAATGCTTTGTCTCGCCTTTGCCTCAGCTCAGCTGTCTGCAGCAACGCTGCAATTTGGGACCTCCAATCTCCACTGACTGCCAGAGTTCTTAGCTTGGGGGCTGGCTCAGCGCGCAGCTGGCTACAATGTAATGTTTACCCAATACCGCGCATTTGTAAATGTATTGCGACTTATATAGCGCACGTATCACCCGAAGGTATCAAGGCGCTTGCTTAGGGAACCCGTCCTGGTATTCCCCTGTGAGATACCCCGGCAGGGTATCCACAAGGTGAAAGCCAGGCATCCCGCCGCGAGGGGCCGTAGTGGAGATTAAGCAAGCTATTGCCCAGAGTCGCAGAGTGTGACCCCGTGAGTCGAGTAGGCACCGGAGCGAGAATTGTCGAGTCCGTGGAATTTTTGAGCCCGAGACCCACCGAGGCGGGGAATCGAACCCTGGTCCACGGCTGATCTCAGCATCCGGGTCTGCCGCCTCTAACCACTGAGCCACGCTTCTCCACTTCTCCATTTACTGAGGTAACGCCACAATTCAGTCGCATGATTACAATTGCCCAATCATCATAGGCGCTATGGGCGGGTGCGCGAATGTCTCATGATTAAATTTGCCCAAATCACCATAGGCGCCATGAGCCGGTGCGACTGTGTGGCATAGTTTCAGTTTTTTCGCAGCCAGCAGGCTTTGAGTCTCGTGCTGCACCTCTCAGAATGCCGCCGCCGGGCTTGGCCATCATAATGATTGATTCAACCGTGCTGGTGGTGGTGCACAAGCATGACTACTGCCTCAGCTACTGCCTGCAGTCCAGTCGGTCGAGACTGAGGAGTGTCTAATCCAGACTGCGGCCGCGGTGCTTCCCGGGACTGTGGTGCCAGGGCAGTCGTCACACCTGCACCATCAATTATGAGTCAGCCGTGGCGCTGATACAGAGTAAGTGAAGTGTTTCTTTTTGCCTTCCGGACCGACAAGCATTTCGGCAACTTGCACCCTGACCCTGCACACCCCCTTTAAATTCCCATTCACCCCAACCCGCCTTCCTTCTCTTGAAATCCTCCTGCACTTTGAAATTGCAGTGCAAGTTGTTTGGATGTGCACAGAAGAGTAAACCTTTCTAACTCTGGGTGGAAGTAAAGTATGCTTCCGGACCTGACTACCCCCACACATCAGAAGCAGCACGGACAGCAGAAGTGCAGAACTGCGTGTGGGAAACGCATGTCCTTTTCTACCACCCACACGCTGCCTGTTTTGTTTATGAATCAAGTCGCTTTCATACTCACTAAGTCAAAATGATTGGCGCCGCCCTCTATTGTTCTAATACCGGCATCAAGATCCCACAGGTATCACAGCAAAACACGCACTTAAATCAGGAATGGATGCAATTTAATAATGTAGCGAAATAGTCCAGAAGAAACCATCACATACTGTTATGTAAGCATGCTTATTCTTGACATTTTCTAGAGCCCACGGAGCATGAGCTTCTGCTGCTGGATGTACAGTTTTGTGCAGGCCACGTCTGTCCTTTCTCCTCTGTGTTCCCGCGCTCATTCATTGTTGGTTCTTGCATTCATTCGCTGCTTGCCCCACTTCTATTTTAATTTCTGATTTTTACTGTGAGTTGTATTGTATCCTGCTACTCACTGAAAAGTGGTCTGTAGTGGCATAGCTGCCAAAGTTTCAGATTCCTATGTGTGACAGTTTTGTAATTTCATTGCAATTATTAAGTCAGCCGCCACATTCCTTTGCACCAGTTTTAATGTCTTTTAGAGTTATTCATTGCTCAAATGGGCCTTGTTTCTGATATTGTTATGTTTCTCTCATCTTCATTGCTTGATTTTATTTCCTCGCAAGAAAGTGTCACTCATTGTTGTTGAAATGTCACTCATAATTAGCTTGAAATTATGAAAATGTCAGACATACCAATCTGAAACCTCACGAGCTGTGATTAACATGAATACTCAGACAAAGGCACTTACAAGAGTACCGCAAGTTTAAAAACACAGCGTGTAAGTACACGCTGTGTTTGTAACCTGTTTGCTGCTTTGAACGTTTCGCGCCAGTGCGGAACGTTCTATTAAGCGGGCGGGGCCGCGTCGGCCAACGGACGTGCGTAGCACTATCGAGGTAGTGCTTGCGACGGCCGTTGGCTGACAGCAGCAGCAAATGAGTTAGACTTGTGGTACTCTTATAAGTAAAGCGTGGTGTGGGGCACATTGTGTGCCTTTGTCTAAGTATTCATGTTAATCACAGCTCTTGAGGGGCTGTGATTAACATGAATACTTAAACTAAAGCCACAATATGCCCCGCACTGCGCTTTTCTAACAAGAGTACAGCAAGTTTAAAAACACAACGTGTACTTTCAGAATAAATTGAAAGTACATGCTGTGTTTTTAAACTTGCAGTACTCTTATAAATAGAGCACGGTGTGGGGCACATTGTGTGCCTATGTCTAAGTATTCATGTTAATCGCAGCTTGTGAGGGGCTGTGATTAACATGAATACTTAAACGCGCACAATATGCCCCACGCCACGCTTTCCTAACAGCCCTAAGCATCATACCCCAAGCCCCAAGCCAGACAGCCCGCCTTACCTGCACTCTGGAGTTCAAATGCCGGCCGCATCCAGGACGTTTTTTACGCCACTCGCTTTTTTTAAACCAACGGCGCAAACTCTCTCGGGATGTCTGGTATGTGCGTGCCCTCCACACAGCAGTGCACACTTGCAGGCAGAGAGGTGCGCGAGCACGCGTGCACCTTTAAGGGGACAGTGGCCCCGGGGCTGCCACCTCCCCGGGGCTTTAGTATTATAGGGTGGGGGGCAACACAGGCCCTCCCAAGCCCTGGAGACCGCCACCTCCCTGGGGCTTAATTAAAAGAATTAAGTGTGGGGTTTCCTGCCCCCCACACTGCCCCAGGGACCACCACCACCCCAGGGTACTAATCAATTGAATGCGGGGTCCGATGCGGACCCCCAGGCCCCGGGGATCACCACATTCCTGGGGCTCTGAAAATGTAGGGAGGGGTGCCATGTGGCCCCCCTCCTAGAGCCATTGATGGCCCTGGGCACTGCCACACCCCAGGGCCAGCTCTTGCAATGTCCCGGGGTGCCCACCCCCGGGACATTGCTGTTTGCTATGGCAAGGCGGGAGCCGTGCGCCTCCTGCCGTGCCATAGCGAACCCTGCATTGGTTATTGGACACGAGAGCAGGAAACCTGCTCTCGCTTCCAAAAACCAAAGCAGATTGCTTTTGCACAAGGGGAGCTGCATGTCAGCAGCTCCTTTTGTGCAAAAGCAATGCCGGCTCCTACAAGAGGCGGGGAGCCTGCAGGACCATGGGGGCATTGGGGCTCCCCCCACGACCATCCCCCGGGGCCAGAAGTGGCCCAGGAGGGGGTCCACGCAGCCCCCCTCCCCTGTAAATATATTTAAAAAAACGGAAAGGCCAGCCCCGGGAGATGGGGTCTTCTGGGTCATAATTGGCCTGAGGAGGAGGGCCACGCGGCCCCCCTCACAAAAATAAAAATAAAAGTAAGAAGGCTGGCCAGACCCCGAGAGATGGATTGCCCGGGGACATAATTGGGCTCTCGAGGGGGGCCACGTGGTCCCCCGCCCCCCTTTTTTAAAAAAAAACAAGGCTGCCAGGCCCCAGGGGATGGGGTCCCCGGGGCCAAAAGTGGCCCAGGGAAGGGGGGGCCATGCAGCCCCCTTCCCACAAAAAAAGCTACCGGCAACTGGCCAGAGGCCCCGGCCCCTCCCTGCACCACCCTGCAAACATGCCCCCTTGCGCATTGTAAGTTGGGGAATTAATTCCCCCTGAATACTTAGGGACCTAGGGGGCCATTTAGCCCACCAGGGAACGCCAGTAAGTGCCACAGAGCTGGATTGCAGAGATGGTCCAAGGCCATGCCCATTTTTGCACTACTCGGCAAACATGGGATCTGGCGCATTGCTGCTCGGAAGATGAAGTCCACTTGTGTCCTGAGATCCTCAGAGCACAAGAGGACCTCATCGCCCCACCAGCAGTACGCCAAGAGGTGTGTTTGCAGATTGGTTTAAAAAGGGGCATGGCCTCAGACCACCTCTTTGCAATCCAGCTCTGTGGCACTTACTGGACTAAATCCCCCAACCCAGAACACGCCAGGAGGTGCGTCTGCAGAGTGGTGGAGAAAGGGGGCTTGGCCTGGTATGAGAAGTTAGCAATCCTGCTGTGTGGGATTTACTGGAGGTAATAGGAGGGGTAGTTGGCCCCCAAGGTCGACGTTAAGGGCTAACTACCCCTCCTGTTACCTCCAGTAAATCTCACACAGAGGGATTGGTAAGAAGTGTTTGGAGGCCACGCTCACCTTTTTCGACCAATCTGCAAACACAACTGCTATGTTATAGTTCGAAATTAGCATTTAAAAAACCTTAGAAATTCACTGAAAAAATCATAGGTTTGAGGGACGGTATAGTTAGAAATTAGCATTTAAAAAACCTTAGCAATTCACTGAAAAAAGCATAGGTTTCAGGGATGTTATAGTTAGAAATTAGCATTTAAAAAACCATAGAAATTCACTGAAAAACCATAGGTTTTAGGGACATTACAGTTAGTTGGACATTTCACTCATACAAAACCAGAGAAATTAGGTTGTGTATAGTTTATAGAGCTAACTATAACTTGCGCCCCCGCAATGCGCTGCTGATGACATCACATATTACGTCACTCATGACATGCTCAGTGACATCACTGATGACATCTCAAACTACATCATTGATGACATAACTGATGACATCATCCACGTGATCATATGGAGCACCTCCTCACACCCTAATAAAACCTTTCATACACCCACTCTAAAATACAGACTACCAATTTCAAAATCATAGACACACCAAGAGCAATTAGCACATACCCGCTCAGTGATTCATACGTCTACTCACACATCCATCCACTAACCCATACAGTCACTCATACATGCAGTCATTTATCAATACAGCCACTGATATATGCACTCATACACCCATATAGACACTCACACACTGCCACTCACCCAAAGAGTTACTCAAAAACCTAGTCAGTCGCCCAAAGAATTAATTACACTGCCATTTACTCACCTATACAGTTATACATACTTCACGTCACCTATTCATACAGATACATACTGTTTTCAACAATTACTGACATAAGCACACACTTATCCCTGCAGCCACTGTCACAATCACTCACTGTCACATATACTCACTTATATACTCCAACACTCACAAATACTGCCTTTCACATATGTAGATACTTACACATGTACCACTAACACATCCATTCACTCACCAACACCGCTATACATTCACGCACTCACCTATACACTCCCTAACACACGTACTCATAAACACATACACCCAGTGAATCACTCACTCACACTTCAATGCACGGAGTCACACCCCTTCCCACCCACACAGACACTCAGGCACCCATACAGGTTCTCAGACAACCAATCATTCTTCACTATACCTTGGCATATATAGATATAACATTCTTGACATGTCGAGAAACACTTAGTCACATGGATGATGTCATTAGAGATGTCATTTGAGATGACATCAATGATGTCATCAGTGATGTCACTGAGCATGTCATGAGTGATGTAATATGTGACATCATCAGCAGTGCATTGTGTGTGTGCAAATTATAGTTAGCTCTACTAACTATGATAGCTGAATTTCTCTGGTTTTGTACGAGTGAAATGTCCCTGGAACCTATGGTTTTCTCAGTGAATATATATATGATACGTGTTTTTCCACTCTTGCCTGACTATCATCGCAAGACTTTGGTTCAGATGTTGGTGATCAGTAGATTGGACTACTGCAATGGCCTGCTCATCTCGGCCAATGAGGAACAACTTAATCGTCTGCAAGTGGTCCAGAACACTGCAGCAAGACTGGTACTCAATGCCCAGCCCAGGACCCCTTCCCGGCCGCTTCTGGATAGCCTTCATTGGCTGCCGGTTCGGCAGCGGGTTAAATATAAAATATGTTGTACCATCTACAAATGCCTCTTTGGCACAGGCCCTAAATACCTAATAGATAAGTTCATTCCTTATAGTCCTGGATGCTCCCTCCGCTCAAGCAACCAGCAATTGCTTCAGGTCCCCAGGATTAAGAGAGTAAGACAGGGAGGACGTGCCCTCTCCCACAAAGGCCCCATTCTCTGGAATTCACTTCCACTTGCCTTAAAAACTAACTTAAATTTTCAATCTTTCAGGAAGGGCCTTAAAACCCATCTTTATTCAACCTCATAGTTCACCGGTAGTTCTACATCTCTACTATCAGTCCAGCATCTGCACCTATGCGCAAGCGCGGAGATACCCTCTTGGGGGTCGAATCCTGCGCTATATAAGAAAATAAATAAATAAATAAATATCCAGTACTGTAATTGAGCTTATATTTGCACATAAGACAATGACCAAGAGACATTTTTAATTACCGATTCTGTATATATGTATTTGCCATGAAATTGGTTTTATTGTAAAAAATGTAAATCTGACAATGAGAGAAAATGCTTGATTGTTATTATAGTGCAATATATATGTAGTCATGATGGTAATTAAATGACAAAGCCAAAAGTAATCACTCCTGAATAATATAAAAGGATATGGTTGAAATTGTACAATGGTGAAAACCAGTGTCAAAAAACATAGTAAACAAATAGTCTTTTGTCCATGTCTATAAATGCAATATACTTGTACATATCACTTGTCACTTTAAATGAGGGCAAAAAAAACGAGATAAAATCACGTGTTAACTCACTAACACGTGATTCACTAAAAAAACCATACGTGATATGATGTCATTTGAGATGTCATCAGGGATGTCATGAGTGATGTCACTGACCATGTCATGAGTGATGTAATATGTGACATCATCAGCAGTGCATTGCGGGGGCGCGAGTTACAGTTTGCTGAACTAATTATAAAGTGGGAATTTCTATGGTTTTGTACGGGTGAAATTTCCAACTAACTATAATGCTCCTGAAACCTAGCTTTTTTTCAGTTAATTTTTAAGGTTTTTTAAATGCTAATTTCTAACTATAACATACCTGAAACCTATGGTTTTTTCAGTGAATTTCAAAGGTTTTGTAAATGCTAATTTCTAACTATAACGCGCCTGAAACCTATAGTTTTTTCAGTGAATTTCAAATGTTTTTTAAATGCTAATTTCTAACTATAACATGCCTGAAACCTATGGTTTTTTAAGTGAACTTCTAAGGTTTTTTAAATGCTAGTTTCTAACTATGCCTACAGAGGTAGGACATGTGAAGAAAGAAGAAAAAATGCACAGAAAGAAGATAAAGAAATGCAGAAAGAAGCAACATTCTGCACAGTGCTGTCCTTGCCGAGCTGTAAAATGACAAAAGCCATTTATCACTCCAGGCACAATATTACAGCTTTGAATTGGTAAAATACCAACCAAGCCAGCCTGAAAAGAATAAAAGCAACCCCTGACACACTGTTTCGCTCTATTTAGAGCTCTTCAGAGAGGTATAGCTTTGTCCAGACACAAAGGAGCACCCAATATAAGTAAAAAAATACCCTTTCAGGCATAAAGTGACAAATAAATTATGCAATAAAAAAGCAGAGGACTCTGGGTAATTTTCCAGTTTATGTGGAAAGCAGCTCCTGTATGGAGCACTCTCAACACCAGCGACACTCTAGATCTGCTCACCTCAAATGTCTGCTTTTCTATCAAAGTCTTTAAGCATGGGATTAGCACAGTGCTATCCACGCTGAGATAGAAATGGACAAAGTCTTTTGCCATTTCTACAGCAAAGTTTTTAAGGCACAGTGCTGTCCTTGCCCAGCTGTAATATGACAAATGCCATTTATCACACCAGGCACAATATTACAGCTTTTCTCTACACTACCACCTGTGTCCTGCCCAAGTGGTAGTGTAGAGAGGCGGTACAAAAGGGGATGATGGACGGAGCGTTTGAGCAAATCAAACACTCACCCCCAGCCAACTGATCTGGGTTTAATCCATCACCATTCTTTAGTACACTCAGCCACCCCAGTTAAGACATGGCTATATGCAAATCAGTCTGACCCTGTGCCTAATGTAGTGTAGAGAGGCGGGCCAGGAGCTTATGGGCAATTGGGTGAGCCAAAAAGCAAGCTTAATTAATCCACAATACAATATACCCGGTTATAGGCTAGGAGGAGGACTGTTGTTTATTATCATATATGCAACTATGTGATGTTCAGTAATACTGCACGTTTTATCCTTTTGATTCATGACTCCGGGGGGTCTGTGCACTACTGCGTATGACCTTGTGTTCAACAGCATGGAGTCAGATAACGTTGTATTTCACAATAATTAGATGGGATGGCCCACTGGGGCGGTATACCACTGATATGATTTTTACCCTTGCGATCAGACCAGGGTTCGAGTCCATTGTTTCGCTTTTATTTTACAATTAAGAATGTTAAGTTATATGAACATTTAGTTATTCAATCACTTAAATCTTTATTAATGATGACCTACAAATGCAGGTAATACTTTCAATTTGTACACTTGAGAATGTGCAATGTTATAAGTGGTTTGAACTACAAGTCTGTTTTCACTAATTATTAATTGGTAGTCAACACATGACACGTAACTTCACAAGGTTATAGTGGTGGTAAAACGTTATGCAAAATATTAGTGAGCAAGCCTGCAAGGCAGGCAAAACGCATATAGCAGTTTTCAGCTGACAAATAAATACCTTTTGCGCAGAGACATGGCATCGGCATTCCTGTTTTGATATATATATCACCAAAGTTCCGAGCCCTCGGAACCTCCATTGCTGTTGTCAGGTACAGACCTCAAAAAATGTGCTCCAAGTAGTAAGATTCAAGTGCATAAATCTTTATTTCAGTGTTGCCAGCATGACGCATTTCGGCTGCGGGGCAGCAGCCTTGATCACATGACATCCTGGACACAGTGCTTAACTTATATAGTAACACTTCCTGGTCAGGCTAAATTGCTTCACAGGTAAAAACAGAAGAAATACTTCTATATACACATTGAAATCCTGGATCAAAATATATGAGGTGAATCGTAAATACTCGTAAAAGACATAAATATGCTTAAAACCAAGTATTAAATTACGATAAAAGCTCCATAGCAAAAAAACGATATAATTAAAACTGTAAAAATCATAGTTAATTAATATTTCCATTAGTACCATTGCTATAAAGGCCAAGTGGCCATTTATACTGGAACCATTGCAAATTATAGATCTCTCAATGTTGAAGACATTTACTGTACTCCCTGTACATACAATTAACTCCTAAAAAAGTGCAAGTGCAAAAAACAAATATCACAATGTGCAAAATAAGTGCATGACATCTTAGAAAAACATGATATTAAAATTCATATCACTGATTCCAGGATACAAAGTTAAATAAATATATCAATAATAAATATATGGTCATACAACGTTCTATTCTGTATAAACCTTTTAGCAATAAAGTGCAAGTGCAATAATTATTGGAAAAATACAATCAATATAATACATACAGTATAAAAAGTCTTTATAATACCCTCAAATGTAGGCCTATTTAATAGTAGAGTCGATTTTATGTCTCTGAGCTAATCAACTATGCACATTTTACAGAAAGTTGGGAAGATCCTCCCCCATATTAAGCCCATTTGGGATTCTTGTGTCTAGCATTAAAATGTATTTCGTATCAAGTCACCTGAGCTGTTTTTCTCTGTTACCCCCTCTGAGATTTTTGGGGACTGAATCAATAACAAAGTAGCTCAAGTCTTTCAAATTTTTATCATGCACAAGCTTGAAATGACGAGCTACTGGGTAGCTGTCATCTGAATTTACAATAGCCCTTAGATGTTGCAAAATACGAACATAGGCTTGTAATTTGGTGCTTCCGACATACTTCAATTTGCAGGTACATTTGAGTACGTATATAACATAGTCAGTACGACATGTGTATAATCCCCGAATTTTATTGGGAGTAGGTTGGAGTATAGAGTGATACTCAGGTGTGTTCACACCAAATTTACATGCTCTGCATGAAATACATTTATGAAATCCTGTCCTGCTAGACAACCAGTTTTTGTTAGTTACTTTCTCTGGGCTAGTTTTCACTAATGCGTCCCTCATTGAGGGTCCCCTTCTAAAAGTTATACATGGCTGTGGGGGGACTTGTGCTAATATAATATCTGTCTTCAGAATGGGCCAATGTTTTTTTATATTAGCCCTAACTTTTCTCTCTTTTGTGTTGTAAGTAGTTATCAGTCTAATCGGTTCCAAAGAAGATCAAGGATCAGATCTGGTACTAGCGTTTCTTTTAGAACTGCAAGAGTTAGTGGCTCTGAGAAATTCCTCTCTGGAATGACAGTTTGCCCTACTTTTTGCCTCTTTTAAATCTTGAAAACTGTACCCTCTAGCCAAAAATCTATAAGCGTTGCAGAGAGGTGTAAAAAGGGGCGTGGCCTCTTTACATCTCTCTGCAACACAGCCCCCCGGCGCACACTGGAGGTTCCTGGTGGGCTAGTTGGCCCCCAGGGACCTCCAGTATGCAAGGGAAATTAGTTCCCCCTCTGAAAAAGCGCCAGAGGACTGCGTTGCAGAGAGGTGTAAAAAGGGGCGTGGCCTCCTTACACCTCTCTGCAACGCAGCCCCCTGGTCCATACTGGAGGTTCCTGGTGGGCTAGTTGGCACCTAGGGACCCCCAGTATGCGAGGGGATTTACTTCCCCCTCTGGGGCGCGTTTGCAGAGAGGTGCAGGGAGGGGGCGTGGCCTCCTACCGATACCGTTTTTAAAAAATAATTTTAAGAAGTGGGACTGTGTAGCCCCCCTTCTTTTTCTTTTTTTTTGGCCCTGGGGACCCCATCCCCCAGGGCCTGCCCCCAAATCTTTTTTTTTTTAAATGTTGATGGGAAGGGGGCTGCGTGACCCCCTACCGTGGCCAATTCAAGCCTCGGGGACCCCATCCCCCGGGGCATGGCCAACTTCATTTTTATTTATTTTTATACTGGAGGGGCTGCCCCCTCCTATGCCCCCTTTAGGCCCCGGGGACCCCATCCCCCGGTGCCTTACTTTTTTAAAACATTTTTTTTTTTTGAGGGAGGGGGGGCTGCGTGGCCCCCCTCCCGGGCCACTTCTGGCCCCGGGGACCCCATCCCCCGGGGCCTAGCCCTCCTCGTTGGGGGCCGTGGGGGGTCCCCAAGCCCCCCACGGTCCCTGCCTGCTCCTCGCATCCTGCGGGAACCGGCACTGCTTTTCTGTATGGGGAGCAGCTAACATGCTGCTCCCCATACAGAAAAGCAATCGGCTTTGATTTTTGAAAGAGAGAGCAGGTTTCCTGCTCTCTCTTTCAAAAACCAAAGCAGTTTGCTGTGGTAGGGTGGGAGCCGCGAGGCTCCAGCCCTACCACAGCAAACAGCAGTGTCCTGAGGGTGGGCACCCCGGGACACTGCAGGAGCCGGCCCTGGGGGGTGGCGGTCCCCAGAGCCATCAAGGGCTCCAGGAGGGGGGCCGCGCGGCCCCCCTCCTAACATCAACAAAGCCCCAGGGGGTGGTGGTCCCCGGGGCTGGGGGGTCTGTCATGGACCCCCCTATTTGCATATCAGTGCCCCAGGGAGGTGGTGGTCCCCGGGGCGGGTGGGGGGGCTTGAGCCCCCCTACACAGGTTTTTTTATTAAAAATAAAGCCCCGGGGGTGGCGGTCCCCGGGGCTGCGGGGGGCCACGAGCCCCCCGCATACTTTTGAACAAAGCCCCAGAGGATGGCGGTCCCTGTGGCTTGGGGGGCCTTAGTGGCCCCCATCATTACTGTCTTTGCCCCGGGGTTGGCGGTCCCTTGGGCTGCGGGGGGGCCGTGTGCCCCCCCGCTACCATAATAACTTTGCCCCGGGGGTGGCGGTCCCCAGGGCAGTGGGGGGGATTGGGCCCCCCTACACTTTGTTTAAATATGCCCCCGGGATTTGCTACCCCCAGGGCTAATTTTAAAAAAAAGCCCACAGGGGGTTTTTTTTCCGCAGAGTTCGCGCACCGTACGCGGACCCCGCGATTAAAAAAAATAATTATTTGGGGGCCTTGGGGGTACTTGTGGGATCCCCTGAGCAGGCCTAGGGGGTCAGGGTGTGTCTACCCTGCCCCCTTTCTGTGTTCTCCGCATTTGTTTTCAGCTTTCTTGTGCCTCGGTTCTACCGAGGCACAAGATGGCTGCCAACACTTTCTGGTTTGCAGTGTTGACAGCCAATTAGCATAAAGCTCGTACTCAGGAAGCTACGCGTACGGTACAATTTCGCATATATAGTTATGATTTTACTTTTGATTTTCTCAGGAACTACTGAACGGATTTACACAATTTAACAAAAAGCTCAATTGGCGAACCGAACTCTACCTTTTTGCCAAATTTGTTGTAATTCCGTTAAGCCGTTCGGGCTGTAGCCCTGGCTAAAGGTCCTATGGAAAATTGCATGGGGAAAACATTTTTTGGGACCCCCCTTTTTTCCCGTCCCCCACTTGACATATTACACCCAAACTTTCAGGGAAGGAGCGGAGGGGAAAATTGCGAAGATTCGTCCACCGGCGCCAAAGTTATTCCAAATAGAATGTTGCGGATTTCCTATGGAAACTAGGTTTTAACTATAACTACCTACTATATATATATATATATATATATATATATATATTTAGTGTTTCGTCCACTTGGGCTTTATTCAATTTGTTTCCTAATGAGTTGGCAGGAAATAGTATCAAGCATCCATGTTTATTCATACGAAACTGGCTTAGTGGTATATTTTAGTACACTTTAAGTGGTTTTGCACAACATAATTTTATGGATGACTTTTAGGGTTTCAGCAATGAACTGGAGTATTTATACTTTTAAATATATTTATATATTTATGTGTTTTACAATTATTCTGAATTACTGATACCAGTGTATTTTGAATCAATGTGCAAAATTAGGAGTGTAAACTGCCTCATATTTGGCATTGTTGAAATCCTTCTGCATTTAGTCCATAGTATGTGACGAAGTTGCGAGTATGTTTTCTATGTTTATGAAATAATTGGCACGTTGCACTTCATGGCGAATTGGTGTTTAGCACAATAAAATTACCACGCACCATTACTGGGTTTTGCCTTGTCATTTTTTGGCTGGATTTGCTGTTGGACGACAACGTACCTTAAATATCTCCGGGACTGCTTCCCTGGATCTGGCGAAACCCCTCCACAATCAGGGCAAGTGCGGCTAGAAGCAACAATTCTGGTTTACGGAATAATTTTTGGGAAACTCCGAGTAGGAGACGCCGCCGGCACCCCGAGAGAGCGGAAGTTCGGACTGTAACGCGGGGAAGGTGACGGAGCGGTTCCGGGTCAGAGGTTGGCGTTGGCTGGTCGAAGACGGGAGCTGCACCACGAGTACCTGAGACGCAGTCAGAACTCTGCAGTAAGTCTCGTGTGGAGTGTGTAAGTTGCCGCCTTTGTTACATTGTTTTGAAGGGCGGAATAACGTCTAATATTGACTGTGCTTAAATATATACCATGTCGGCAAACACGTTAAGGCGGCGTGTGGAGGCAGCGAAGGGCATGTTCACCGATTCCCCGGCTGGGGAACAAGTACTCATCGGAACACCAAGTTCAGTACAGGAGCCAAATAGCAGCTTAAAGGAACTTTTCAGAGCCTTGGAAAAGTGCTGCAAAAGTGAACAGGCAAAGTGGTGGGAGCATAGCTCCTTGACGGGTTATTTGGAAGTCGGAAGAGTGCCACGGGGCTTGAGAATAATGTTGGCCCCTTCCTATGAGAACCCGGATCCCCGGATGTTGTCAGACTGGGCTTAATGCAACCTAGATTCATCCCGCCGACTAATTGAGATCCTCATTCAGTATGCTGAGAGTGATAGTATGAAACTCTTGGCTGAAATAGATAGGCTCAACGAGGAAATTGAGAAAATACCTAGTACTCCACAAGCAGAGAAATATCGGGAGGAAATGGTTGCAAGGCTCAAGTGGGAAGAGGAAGTAATCATGAAACGTAAAGCTTTTGAATTCCAAAGGGATAGGCTAGGTTATGAACATGGCCACATTTTTACTTTCTCTAAGAAATACGACAACCTTAAAGCCCGTCAAAAAGTTACCGTCAGCACTGTAACACCAGGACAACCTATTAGCACTGCAATGACAGAGGTCTCATAGATTTCTGATGGTAGCTCGGCCTTGGACAGCGAATCGGACAATGAGTTAAAACGTAGTCAAAGGTCGGGGTTTCGTAAATTTACCCTGGCACAAGAGCTAGAAGTGGTCCAGCAAGACCGGAAACAGACCCTTCGCTCTGGTACCCGGGGTGCCACCGCAAGCAAATCAACAATTGGAAATGCACAGAAATGAGAAAGTGCAACAAACGCAGGAAAAGCGGGAGGAAGGCAAAAGAAACAACTGAGCAAATGGCAACGCAATCAGGTCCCAAAGTAACTGATGCACAGACGGTGGTGAATCTGTCGGATGTAGAGCTCACTCCTAGTGAAACATCTATTCTATCGCTGGGACTTACATATAGTACCAGGAGCGACTTTGATTACGCGCACCGGGGAGCGTACCGGGGAGCGCACTTTGGGGAAAAATAGTGAAAATAGTAGTGTAAAAAAATCATTTTGAGTGATTAGAGGTAGGGTAGCTCTGAAAAGAGCTTTTGGGTTCTGTGGCTGTTTTAGGTACCTACAAGTACGTCCCATACACACCCACACAACTCACACCCCCACAGCCACACACTCCCCACACATACCTCACACACGCACACCTCCACCCACACCCAAACACCCCACACCCCCACACCGACACCTTACACATCCACACCCACACCCACACCCACACCCACACACCCCACACACCCACACACACACCTCACCCCCCCAACACACACACGCACACACAGATACCTCACAGACACACCCCACATATCCCACACACACACTTCCCTCCCCCCACACACACACACCTCACAGACACACCACACATCCCACACATACACACACATCCTACACACATACCCCCCACACCCACACACCTCCCACACACACCTCACACACCCACACCTCCACCTACACTCAAACACCACCCACAACCACACACACACCTTACACACCCACACCCCCACCCACACCCACACACCTACACACACCTATACATCTCACCCCCCCAGACACACACACACACACCTCACAGACACACCCCACCATCCCCCACACACACCCCCCCGACACATGGGGAAAACTCAGTGAAACAGTAAAATAATAATTTAAAGTGCTTGGAGGTAGGGTAGCTCTGAATAGAGTTGTTGTGTTGTGTGGGTGATTTAAGTACCAACATGTAGGTACCAATGCAGAGTCTTAAATTCAATGTACACCTTTTTTTCTGTAGATATCTTGCATGTTGGTACAGAAGTTATTGTGGTATATGACATCCATACCATAGTCTGTCAGGAAAGCAGAAACAGATCCTTTAAGTACTCCCTGAGAAGAACTAGGGGATCATGGGTAGTCTACCTTGCTCCCTTATGATGTTTTAAAATTGAACAGTATACTGTAAGTTTCACTTTATACTATAATATAAACATAAATCCTTTAAGTACTCCCTGAGAAGGCCTAGGGGATCATGGGTAGTCTACCATGCTCCCTTATGATGTTTTAAAATTGCACAGTATACTGTAAGTTTCACTTTATACTATAATATAAACATAATCATTTTGGTAGTACTTCATGAATTAGATATAAAAATTAATATTGTCTCAAACTATTTTTAATTATTAAATACAAATTTATTGGTTAGAATTTTCATAGTTCAATAAAACTTCCAGCATTAGATCATCTGTAATCTCCTCTAAAATGCATGTTTCTATATCTTGTAAACATTCAATAAATTGTTGATCCAAAGACTGATCCATAAAATCTTCTTCAACAAAATCTTCATTAAGAATCTCCTCATATGTAATCTCGAAGGAAACATTGATGTTTTCTTGCTCCCCTTCCATTTTTTTGTTGTAAATTGCATAAAAAATAACTATATCAGTAGAGTTAGGGCACTGTTGGGTTTAAGTTCAGACAGGTAGTTCTGATTTTTTAACAGTGGAGTTAACTTTGGGCATTGTATGGTAACAGGCAGGAAGTAGAAATATAAAAAAGTGCCTGTGAAGAAGCGTAAGTAAATTCATAATTATAGCAGAGAAGCCTAAGTCAATCCATAAATATAACAGAGGAGCCTATCTCTATGTATAACTATAGCAGAGGGACAGTACATAACTATCAGAAAACGTTTTTACAAATTAACTTAAAGTGCCCCTTACAAATTATCAACTTACTTTACAGAGAGGTGAAGAAGACAAAATGCGAAAATCCTTTCAAGATGTACCTCAGATAGTTGTAGTCAAAATGGCCGTGTTTCACTCTCATTTTTCATTTATATTCATGTACATAACCAATCAAATGTCAGGAAAAAAAAGTAGAAAATGAAAGTAACATTTTAATTGGTTGTAAATTCTAACACTTAAGATGTGTTTTTGTCATGTAATTTACCTCAGGATATTTAGACAATGCTACAGCTGAAATGGCTCAATGGAATTCCACCAAATTTGTGAAAATGGTAGGGATTGGTATGTAGTAGGGCCTATTCTATATTTGGTGAAAGTGTCTCCAGTGGTTTTTATGTAAATTAACTTTTACAATTTTTTGAGAGCGCATACCGGTGTGCGCCCCGGTAGGCATACCGGCAGCGCTACGGGAGTCCTCCATCTTGTGTTTCGGTAGATTTGAGACACAAGATGGAGGACAAACAACGTTGGGAATGGGTAAAAGGGGGCACGGTAGACACTCCCTGACCCCCTAGGTTTTCTGAGGAGGGCTTAGGAGGCCCATATAGGCCCAAAAAAAACAATTTATTTTTACATTTTCGCGGGGGGAGCGCCCGGTACGCGCACCAGGAAGCGTACCGGGGAGCGTACTTTGGTGAAAAACAGTGAAAAAAGTTAGAGTAAAATAATAATTTTGAGTGATCAGAGGTAGGGTAGCTCTGAAAAGAGCTTTTGGGTTCTGTGGCTGATTTAGGTACCTACAAGTAGGTTCCAATGCACAGTCTTATATTCAGGAGGAATATTCTATTCCCCTCATCTGAGAAGTGCACACCATCTCCTCTGTAGATATCTTGCATGTTGTAACGCAAGTTGTTGTTGTTGTATATTGAACCCATTCCATAGTCTCTCATGTAAGCAGAAACAGATGTATTCACATGTTTCCGTGCTTTCTCAAATTGTGGACAAAATTGGTTGGACCACTTCCATTTCTGTCTTTGGCATATATTGGAATATACCAAGGCAGTTTGAGGGAAAAGTGCCATCAATTGCTCAAAGGTGTCCTTTAAAAGCATTTCCAGACCTACCCCAGTCAAAGTGCCTAAGTCATTTCCACCACAGTGCAGAATTATGAGGTTAGGGTGTGGCAGATGCAAAAAGGTTTTCACCAATGGTATCAATTGATGACATCTCAATCCTCTTTGGCCAATCCATTTTATGTCTACATTTGGTAAGTCAAGGTTGTGAAAATTTCTGGTAGCTGCATACCTTTGAGCCCAGTGGATGTAGCTATGTCCAATAATCCAGACAGAATACATGGTAAGAGGAGGTTCTGGTGCAGTCAGATGAAGTGTGGGAATGAAGTGGCAGTTGGAACAGTATGAGTTTGCAAAAAAAGAAACTGTGGAGTTTCAGTGCTCTTCAATCACAAGCAATGATTGGTGGATTCAGATAGTTGAAAACTGGAAGTTAGGGTGCATGGTTCTGTTCTGTGAAAGAAGCAATTTGAATGGTTAAGAAAAAGTCATTTAAAGAAAGATTGCAGCGGATAAGCTGGTGTATTGAGAGGTCAAACATCCTTGCTTAGTTCATTTGCAACATTGTAGAATAAACTTTTAATCCTGAGAGCTCAGTGAGGAGGGAGTTGCTATGGTAACAGGTAGAAAAGGCTGAGGGGGGGAAGGGTGTTGGTTTGAAAATAGAGAGGGAAGAGTTTTGATTGGTTACCATGTGCAATATGTGTGTAGAATTAGAGGTTCTCTGTGCCATTCATGGTTGCAGTGCCTGGAGTACATACCTTTGAGTACATACCTTTTGCTCTGCTAAAGAAATATTGCTGTGTGTGTCTGACACTGTTCTCAATCTCCTAAAGCATTTGTAAAGGTGAGTAATGATTCATTTAATATACATAGAGACTTGTATACTCTATGGAGAAGATTTCGAAGCAAATTGTGGTTTTTTAATGTTGCTTTGTGACATGCTTTTTGATAATGCTTGGTAAAAAGTTTTTACTGCATAGAGGATTTGTATTTTGTAAAATTGTGAAGTTTCAGTAGTGACATGGAATTCTTGTACATAGGACCTGTGCTGTGTTTCTTAAATGTGATGTCAAAAACAATTTTGGGGAAAATGAATGGCTTTTACATTTTTTAGAAGGAATAAATAATGTGTGCATGCTTAAAGAAATAAATTTGACCCTTTCACAATGATGTTACCTGTGATAACTCAGTGTAGGAAGCACATTGAGTTTCTTTGCATAGAGGAATTGTATTTTGTAAAATTGTGAAGTTTCAGTAGTGACATGGAATGCTTGTACATAGGTGCTGTGCTGTGTTTCTTAAATGTGATGTCAAAAACGATTTTGGGGAAAATGAATGGCTTTTACATTTTTGAGTAGGAATAAATAGTGTCTGCATGCTTAAAGAAATACATTTGACCTTTTCACAATGATGTTACCTGTGTTAACTCAGTGTAGGAAGCACATTGAGTTTCTTTGCATAGAGGAATTGTATTTTGTAAAATTGTGAAGTTTCAGTAGTGACATGGAATGCTTGTTCATAGGACCTGTGCTGTGTTTCTTAAATGTGATGTCAAAAACGATTTTGGAGAAAATGAATGGCTTTTACATTTTTGAGAAGAAATAAAGAGTGTCTGCATGCTTAAAGAAATAAATTTGCCCCTTTCACAATGATGTCACCTGTGTTACCTCAGATTAGGAAGTAGATTGTGCAGATGAGGTGAGGCATGTCCAGAGGTACAGAGGAGGTGAGGCCTTTGTTCAAGACTGTAGTGGGAGAGAGGGCTTTCCTGGGGAGCATAGGTGGTGAGGCTTGTGTCTAAGAGTGCAGTGGACTAGGCTTCATGAAGTCTATCCCCGACTGCACTCTTAGACACAGGCGTCAATTTGACTCTTTACAATGATGTTACCTGTGTTAACTCAGTGTAGGAAGCACATTGAGTTTGTTTGCATAGAGGAATCGTATTTTGTAAAATAGTGAGGTTTCAGTAATGATATGGAATGCTTGTACATAGGACCTGTGCTGTGTTCCTTAAATGTGAAGTCAAAAACGATTTTGGGGAAAATGAATGGCTTTTACATTTTTGAGATGGAATAAATAGTGTTTGCATGCTGAAAGAAATAAATTTGACCTTTTCAGAATGATGTTACCTGTGGTGACTCAGTGTAGGAAGCACATTGAGTTTCGTTGCATAGAGGAAATGTATTTTGTAAAATTGTGAAGTTTTAGTAGTGACATGGAATGCTTATACATAGGTGCTGTGCTGTGTTTCTTAAATGTGATGTCAAAAACGATTTTGGGGGAAATTAATGACTTTTAGATTTTTGAGAAGGAATAAATAGTGTCTGCATGATTAAATAAATATATTTCAACCTTTCACAATGTCACCTGTGTTACCTCAGATTAGGAAGTAGATTGTGCAGTTGGGGTGATACATGTCCAGAGGGACAGAGGAGGTGAGGTCTGTGTTCAAGACTGTAGTGGGAGAGAGGCCTTTCCTGGGGAGTATAGGTGGTGAGGCCTGTGTTTAAGAGTGCAGTGGACTAGACTTTGTGAAGCCTATCCCCCACTGCACTCTTAAACACAGGTCTCACCTTCTTTGTACCTGTGGACAGACCTCTCTTCCACTACACTCTTCAATACAGACCTCACCTCTCCTGCACCCCTAGACAATCCTCACCTTATCTGCAACCCTGAATAGAATTCAACTAATCTGTATCCTTAGACAGGCCTCAGCTTATTTACACCCTTGGACATGCGTCACCTCATCTGCACCCAGTTACCATCATTTATACTCAATACATTGGGGCCTGTCCAGAGGACACAGATGAGGTAAGGCTTGTCCAAGGGTCAGAGGAGTTTGCTTTTTGTCATTGCTTTGTTGTTTGGTAATAGTGGTCTATAATGTGCTATTTTTTTCTTTAACACAGATTGAAATCAAGATTTCAAGAGTAAGGAAAGATGCCCTCAAGGCAAAGGAGAAGAAAACATGATAACCGCAAAAAAACAAAAACAGCAACGGAATTACAGCACTCTTCCACAACAAATACTTCAAAAAACAGGAACAAAGCTCCTGGTAAGACAACTAAGTCTTTCTTACGGAACATATGTAGATAAAAAAAAATGTTGGACAGCATGTAGAAAAAGAGAATGAGAGAGTAAATTTGAAAAGGAAGAAGAGACCCTCAAAAAATCTTACAACTGGAGCAGGAGAGAATAATATGTATAGGAATAGAAGGCAGAATCAGTTTAGAGACATTCGTAAACAAATGTTTCGCAATAGGGTGGTTTTAAATTTGTTAAAAAACATTAGGAAAGGTAAACAGAGAGCTGCTTTTTATAAGAAAAAGAAAAGTGTAGAGAAGATTGTTGATCAGGCTTTTGAAGTTAAGAAAAATTATTTATTTTAATAATAAATAGAATTAGGGCACTTAACAAGACAATTGATGTTTTCAAATCAAACAGTAGATGGAAAAGAGTAAATAATCGGACTAATTTTTGTAACGTTTTTTCAGGAGAATGGATGCACAGTTCAAGTTGTGAGCCATTTTTTAATGAGGAGAGTTACTTCCAGGAGAATGATTTAGTGCATGCAGTTGACACCAGTGGTCGAGCATATGAGGTGAAAGACGGTTGTCCGATTGAAAAAGAGAAACTTGTGCCTAGAGAACCAGATGAGGTGTTAACTGATGAAGTTTTAGGGAGACGTACTAAGGGTCCAGTGTACACTTGGAAGTGTAGTAGTATTTGTAGTGTGCGACAGGAATCAATTGATTTGTTTTGTAATTTCTTACGTACATATAGTAAGAAAAGTCTAAAGCAGAAAATGAAGTTGTTGCAAAACTTAGATCCTTGCAGAGTGAGAGAAAACACAGGTTTGCAAGGGCATTCACTGGCTTGTCTTTCTAGAAAAGTCTGTCAGAGTGTTTTTCATCATTTTAGGATGTTAGCAGTGCATCATACCAAAATGAGGAAATTAGTGAGAATGTTGTATTATGCAACAAGTCCAGCACTTAAGCTTAAACAATTAAATAGTGCTCTTTTGCATGGAACTGAATTAGATGTGAAGAAGATTTGTGAAGAAATTGAGATTTGTTATTTTGGTGAAAAAGAGGACAGTGTAGAAATTGAGACAGAAATTCAAGGTAATGTGGAAGACAATGTACAGATTTCAAGTACAGAAAAGTTTGACCAGGAAATTACCAGGTTTAAGGTGAAATCAAGTGAAAGGCCGAATTTTACTTGTGTGTGTTGTCGACAAACTCATTATAAGCATCAAAATAGATTAGTTGATTTATACGTAAAAAGTGAAAAGATAAATAATTATGAGTGGAAGGATTTTGCAACTTATTTGTGGGTGGAGAATTGTTTTGATTTGAGTTCTGATCTGCGTATTTGTAAATATTGTTATGATAAATTAAATCAAAACAGAATGCCTGCTAGAGCTGTTCATAATAATCTGGAGTTGGTAGACATTCCTCCTGAATTGATGGATTTAAATACATATGAGTCTATTTTGATTCAATGTGCCCATCCTTTTCAGGCTATTGTTCGCATGGAGCCTAAGATAGGGAAATTGCCTCCTTCAGATTTACAGAGAGGATTAAAGGGAAGAGTTGTTTATTTGCCTCTAGATTTCAAGAAAAATATTGATACCATTAGTGTAGAGAAAGTGGAAGAGGAACCTCTGGTTATTCTAGTTAATGGGGTTCCGACAAAGAGTAAGAAAATCTGGCAAGATTTAGTGGATGTTAGGAAAGTCAAAAAGGCAACGTTGTATTTGGTCAAAAACAATGAGTACTACAAACATGTATGTGTTGAAGCAGAGGAAACAGCTGCAGATGAAGAAAGTGATTGTTCAGCTGGCCAAATTGAAAAAGTTGATGTGTCTAGAAGTGAAGAAATATATGAACATTATACTGTTCATCCTTTGCATTCCAAAGAAGTGATGGGGAATGCAATTGACTTGTTTCAAATGAAAGCAGCAAAAGGAAGTCCCATTAGTGTATGGGAAGAAAGTTTGGAAGCTCGTTGTTTTCCACATTTATTTCCAACAGGTCGAGGTGGACGATATGACGATCGACCACTTCAAATTCCTGCATCTGAATATCGAACTGTAAGATTATATGCTGAAGATCCAAGGTTTCGTCAATGCATTCCTTATTTGTTTCATCTACTGTATGAAAGTGACTTGTCTGGGCTTTCTTATGCAGTAAACCATATACTGAAAAGTGGAGCACATCTGCAAAATGTTTCGGCGAGGGACTTTATGGAGAAAGTGAATCTGCAAGATAATATTTTGGAATCTCATTTAATCAATCTCATGGCATGTCAGCGTGGTACAAACGAGTATTGGTACCGTCGTCATGGAGAATTGAAATGTATGGTAAGAAACTCAGGAACTCCTACATGGTTCCTCACTCTTAGCTGTGCATGGGACGACTTACTTCAATTTCTACGAGAGGCAAATGCAAATATACAAAATATAGAATTCAAAACACCTGGAGAACTGTGTTCTTTGGATCCAGTGAATGTATGCAGATATTTTAATCATAGATTTGAAGCTATGATGTCTTTTATTACCAACAAAAAAAATCCTCCCCTTGGAGAGGTTTTGGATTTCTTTTGGAGAAAGGAGTATCAAGCGAGAGGTGCTCCTCATATACATATGTTGTTGTGGATTAAAGATGTACCCAAATTTGGAACAGATTCGGATGAGACAGTGATGAGCTTCATTGAAGAGTATTCAACATGTGCTGTTCCGAAAACTACCGAAGAAAACAGTTTAAGGCAACAAGTTTTATGCTTTCAAACCCATCGTTGTGGAAAGTACTGTCATCGAAAATTCAGAAACAAGGACAAGTTCCACACAAAATGTCGTTTCGGCTTTCCACGACCGGTGATTTCTAAAGGAAGAGCCAATAATTTGATGTTTTCTCTACGACATACTGTGACGAGGAAATCACCCAAAAATACATACAATTTAAAAAGAAACGAAGAGTCCAAGTACATCAACGACTACAACCCAGTGATTTTGTCCATGTGGAATGCTAACATGGATATTCAATTTGTTGCTGACAACTCTATTGCTGTGGCTCGATATGTGACGTCTTACATCACAAAAAAAGAAAAGACAGAACTGAAGGAAATGTGGGAGGACATTTCACATGAAAAGAGTCTAAGCAAGAAATTATACAGTTACAGTCTGAAGATGTTGTCGCATCGAGAAATTGGAGCATATGAATGTTCTGATTGATTGTCATCAGCAAGTCTCTATGCCAAATCTAGAACCATCATTTGGATAAGTCTAGGTCTTGCTGCAACACGAAACCGAGTTTTGAAATCTGTACAAGAGATAGAGTATTTGGCGGAGAAAGAACCAGAAAGTACAGATATTTTGAAGACAAACATGTTGGATACATACTATCCAAATAGAAGTCCTCAGCTTGAGAACGCTTGTCTCTATGAAGTTCTTCAAAGCTATATTTATAAGAGGAACATCAGAGAAGATATCAATAATGGAATATATGCTGTCATTGGATGTGAAGGATGTCTAATGAAACAGAGAAAAGGTCATTTGATTAATCATCGAAAATTGAGTTGTGAAAATCCAGACAAAAGAGAATTTTACTATTTGGCTCTTTTGCAACTCTTTAAACCATGGCATACAGAAGAGAAACTACTTGGAGATTTTCTCTATTATGAAGACTCTTTTAATGCAACGAAGGATACCACAGAAGGTCCTGTTTTTCCAAATTATCTGCAAATGTTGAATGAAGAAATAGAGCAAGAAGCAACAATTGCTGCAGAGATTGCGAGAGACAGTTCTCAAGACAGTCAGAGTTCTGCTTCATTGAGTCAGGATCCACTAGGAGGACCAATTATCCAAAATGAAGCTGCCACTGCCATGGATGAGGTGGAAAGAGCTATGGAGCAAGCTCAAGAGGATGTAATTAATTTAGAAGATTTGGTGAAACATTTAAACCTTGAGTAGAAACAGATATATGACGAAGTCACAGAACAGGTTGAACATGGATTGATCATGAAAAGAAAGAGTGCTCATGTACATCATTTAAGCCTGTCCGACTGTACGTGAGTGGAGAAGCAGGAACTGGAAAAAGTTTTCTGATTAAAGCAATTGCAACTTATCTGCAGAAAAGGACTGAATCACCGCTGTCTTGTGTTGTTACCGCTCCAACTGGGCTGGCAGCACATAATATTAAAGGGATTACTTTACATCGTTTACTGATGCTGCCAGTGGAGCATGATAACAAATTGCAATACCACAAGCTATCTGGAGATGCGTGTTCTGAAGTTTCCAGAGTCCTGAAGAAAATGAAACTTCTTATCATTGATGAAGTAAGCATGGTCTCAAATCTAATGCTTGCTTTTGTGCATTTGAGAATGCAAGAAATTCTTAGAACAGACTATGATGTCTTATTTGGAGGAAAACACATTATTGTTTTTGGAGATCTACTGCAGTTGACTCCAGTGAAAGGTCAACCAGTGTTTAAAATGGTCACGCATGAAGATACCAGGAAGTGCCTAGGAAGCATTGGAAACGTTAATATATGTTTAAATTTCAAATATGCAGAACTACTCTAAAATATGCGGCAGGCAAAGGATGAAGATTATAAAAATATTCTACAAGATGTAAGAATCGGAAAAATAAGTCAGCATGGGAAAGAAGCTTTACATGGATGATTAATTTCAAATTTGTACCCAAATGAAAACATTCTTCCAGAGAATATTTTTAAGAAAATTAACGAGAAGAAATCTGGCATATGTTTGATGCCTACTCTGAAAGAATGTTCCATGTTCAACAACAAAATGTTAAAGTTAGACAATGAAGAGATAGTGAAACTGGAAACTATAGATAAAATAGAGCATATGGGAGCAACAATTATTTTGTCAGAAAATTTGAAATCAAAATTGGATTCATTAGAGAAGAGTATATTTAAAACTGCTGGTTTTGAAAAGTGTCTGAATGTGTGTTTAAATTGTCGTATCATTTTGAGAAGGAATTTAAATGTTGAAAGAGGTCTGGCAAATGGAGCAATGGGTCATGTTGTTGGTTTTGTGAATTACAAAAATAGAGATGGAATTGAAATTTAAAAAATTAAATTTGATGGCATTGACGAAATAGAACAAATTTGTCGTTGTTCAGCTAGATTTTTGCTTGTGAAAGACTTATATGTGCGCCGAAAACAGTTTCCTGTTTGTTTGGCATATGCAGTGACAATTCATAAATCTCAAGGTTTAAGTGTAGATAGTGCTTTGGTGAACATTGGAAGTTCTGTGTTTAAAGAGGGTATGGCATAAGTGGCATTATCACGAGTCAGAACTTTATCAGGATTGTACTTGATTGAGTGTGATGAAACAAAGATTTGTGCTGATCTAGATTGTGTTAAAGAATACAATAGGTTAAGAAGAGAGTATGCTCCACATTTGCCTCAATATCCTCTGTTTGAAAAACGTGTGGTAGGCCGAAAAAGAAGAAATGAGAATAATTGCAGTGAGGTACTAGCAAAAAGACAAAAAGTAGATGAAACTGTAATTGTAAGCAGAAAGAAAAAGGATTCTGTTGAAGATGTTGTTGGATTTCAGTTTGAAAACAGTTCTGGTGTCAACTGCTATGCTAATGTAGTAGTTAATGTTATTTTTTTTCTTCAAAATTTACAAGAACAGATTGTTGAAAATCGGGATCAAACATTCTGCTGTTTATTGAATTCTGTGTTTGAGAAATGTAGCAGTGATAGAGCAAAAATAGAAAGTGTTTCAGAAATTAGAAATCTTCTAGACATATGTTCTGGTCAAAATCAATTTTCACAGATAATTCAGCAGGATTGTCAGGAATCTTTACTGTATATGTTTGATGTATTGGAAGATGAAGGAGTAGATATAAAAAATCTTTTTAACCTTTCTTATCAATGGTAGCATGACTGTGATAACTGTACTTTATCAAGTAGTACTAGAATTGACACTGAAAGATTTATATATTTGAGTTTACCAGACTGCAAATCAGTGCCTTTTAATAATCTCGTTAAAGCAGCTGATCACAATATGGTGTGTACCCAATGTAAGTCTGCAATGCTGTCCACATTATTTCCACGAAGTTATGGTCAAAATGTCATTTTAATGTTCCAACGATGTAGACCTGATGGAACGAAATTGACAACTTCTATTAAAAATGTTGTGGCTTCTCAATTATCAATTTCAGGAAGAACGTTTGCAACTGTAGCTATTATTTATCATGACGGTCCTTCAACAACATCAGGGCATTACACATGCTATTTAAAAAGTTGTAAAGGTTGGACCATTTGTAATGACACTCATTTGACTTTAAAACAACGTTTGCCTTTTGACTTAAAAAATTCATATCTAGTGTTTTTACAACCAAAAATTAAGTAAAGGTAATTGGCCTATGAAGACGGGAGCAGTTAATAAAGGTTAGTTTGCTGTTTAAAATTATATTCTGAGTAAAAGTGATCAAGATAATATAAAAAATTGAGTTGTCATATAGGTACTGTAAGTGGATCTCATAGTAAGTGATATCAGTATTATAGGAAATGATGAACATGAGTGAGTCAGAGATAGAATTACGAAAATTTAAATATTGTGATAATGTTGTTTGAGTCTTTCTTTCAGAACGTCGGAAAAACTGTAATTTTAGAGTTTGTTTTAAGTAATTTGAAAATATACTGATACATCTGACACTATTTGGCCTTAAGGAATGGTGAAGGAATGAGTAAAGAGTCATGACTGAAAAAAGGAGTATTTGAAAATAATGAAAATATTTCAGATGTTCTTGGAGCTTTTCTTCTAGAAAGTTGATGAAATTGATTTTTTAGTGAACAGCAGAGTACTTTCCAACGAGAAAAGAACCTTCGTGATATACTATTTGGCCTAAAGGAAAAGTAAGTGAATCAAAGATTAGTGTACATTTGTCATTTGTCAGTATCTATTTTTTTTTTAAAACACAATCTTTTAGATTGTGGTTTTTTTCCCCGCTGTCATATGATGAGTAATTTGAACTCACTGTTTTAAGTGAAATTCAATATATGCTGAGAACAGCAAAAATAAACTATGTAACATGTTGTACAAATTATTCTATACTTTGGATTGTGTAAATTAAATTGTATTCCCATTGTCTGACACTCACTTTCCTTTTTCTATCCTCTTTCAGCTCTTTTTACTCACTTATAATGTCTTTCTCTCACTTTCTGTAACCCCCGTTCCTTTACTCCACTTCTTTCACAACCCCTCATTCTCATTTCAACTGTCTGCATCCCCTCTCTCCCTTGCATAACTTTTCAGCTTTCAGTCTCTCTGCTTTACTTCCCTTTTCCGTATTTTCCTCCTTTGCTCTTTTAGTAATTCCTCTTTAATCACTCAGCAGTATTGGCGCACTCTATCACTATAAATCACCCACTCTCCCTCGCTTATCTTTGTTTGCTCTTTTCTTTTGACCTCTTCTCTCTATTTTTCATTCACTACCTCTATGTCCTCAGTGCCTCACTCTCCTTGTGTTATGTTCACTTGTGTTTATCTACCTTCTATCATTTCTTTTATAACAACTTCACTGCTCCTCTCTCATCGTTCTTCATCCCATTTCTTTTAGTCTGGTTCCATTACTATCCCTCATTTCCTTTCTTTCAATGTCCTTCTCTTTACTTTCATCACCAAATTATTTTCTCTCAGTACCACTGTTTTAGTCGTCTTCGCCTCTGTTTCCTTTTTTTGCTCCCTTACTCATTTCCTTTGCTTACTCATTGTACTCCAGCTCACTCAGTTTTTCTCTGTGTCTGTCTACTAACTTCCTCACTCCATTTCCCTCAATCATTGTATATTATCCTCTCTCCCTTCATCCCTTCACTCTATGACTGTTCTTCACTTACTCTCAGTTATCTTCTATTCCTCATTCTTCTAAATGAATCCTTAATTAGACTCTTTTCCGTCTCTGTCATTATCTTTTTACTTACTACTGTTTCGTGACTTAGTTTTGCTAACTCACATAGTGTTAGTATCTTTCTTACCTACAATTGATTTCTCTGTTCTTCTCTTCCTCTCTGTCAGTGAATCTATATGCCTTACTCTTACTAATTTGCTCTCCTTCTATTTCTTTTTCTCTCTTTTTGTCCTTCTACCTTACTTCATTTCCCTTTCTATGTCCTTCACTCTTACTTTATTTCAAAATACACTGTTATGCTTTTTAACCTCTTCATTTGTATCTTTTAATTTAAAATACATATTTTACTAATTATAACTTATTTTTTCTTCTCTCTTTCACAGATACAAAGTGTAGTAAAAAATGTAATTAAAGTTACATTTATTATATGGTGAGTGTGACTAAAAAAATGTAGTTTGTCATCACCCTTTGCTTTAAGCTCACTAATATTTTCTCATCCAACCTCACTCCTGTTTCTTTACTCTGCTTCCCTCACTTATTCTTATTCTCCATGTTTACTCCAATTTCCCTATTTCCCCTCTCATATTCAACTTCTTTCAGTCCCTATTCTTTACTTCACTTACCCTCTGTTCCCTTCCTTTGCTTCTTCACTCATTCTGTTTTTCTTAATTATTTACCTTACTCCTACACACACACCTCACCCCCCTCCCACACATATACACACCTCTGACATACACCCCACACACACACACCACACACACACCTCATACACACCCCCACACACACTCCTCACACACACACACACATTCCATACACACACATACATCCCACACATATACCCCCCACACCCACACACCCCTCACACATATCTCACACACCCTCACCTCCACCCACACTGAAACACCCTACACACCCACACCCACAGACACACCTTACACACCCACACCCCGACCTACACCCACTGACTCCCTATAAGTCACACACACTGCATTACTTACCTTTCTTTACTGTTTCACTCAGACCCATTCAGGCACTGTTTCCTTTACTCTCTCTGTCCTTTCTCTTTGTCACTCCCTATGTCTTATCCTAATTCAATTTTTCACCCTCTTTCACCCCTCTTTTCTTACACTCACTGCTCTTTTCTCATCCTCCCTCACCGTTGTTCATTTATCTCGGTTCCGTCACTACCCTTCATTCCCCATTTTTTACTGTCCTTTCTTTTTCTTTCAACACCCACTCACATTCTCCCACTATTTCTACTTTAGTCTTCTTCCTCTCTCTTCCCTTCTTTCGCTCCCTTATTCATTTTACTTTTCTCACTTTCACCCTATTACACCTTCTCTGTTTTTTACTATGTAATAAACAATCCCTCTGTGTTTCTCCCTCTAGCTCTCTTTCTCTTAACATTACTCTCTTTGTGTTCTTCCCTCATGCTAACTCCTTCATTATTTTATTTTTTATTTTTTTGGGGTGCGCGCCCCGGTGCGCGTACCCTGAGGAAAAAAAATTGACAGAGATTCTTAAAAAATATAGGTTTATTTTTTATAAATTAAAGGTAGTTCTAAAAAGAACTGTTTTTTTCTTCTTTTTGTTGTTTTATATTTTTTCGATTTTTTTTTAACATTTTGTACTTTTTTGGGCTTTTCTGAACAGTTTTATATTTTTTTGTATTTTTTATGGGGAGAAACAAAAAAAAGGGAATTGAAAATGGCTCAACTGGAGCAAAAAACAAAAAACGGAAAAAAATAGTTTTTTTTGGGGCAATTGTGGTTGTCACCAGCAAGGACGATGTGCTTTACGCTCTTTTCACTATAGGAGATGAGCTTACCACAATAAATACATGTTACTCTAAAATCTTCAAATCGTTGTTGAATGCAAGGCATCGTCTCCGTTGTTTCTGGTCCCGATGGAGTGGGTTGCTTTCTTTTGGAGGTGGTCCTTGAAGACTGGGGGAGGTTTCTTGCCAGTTCCCTCAACTCTGCAGCAGCATAGTTGTTTGGATGCTTGCGGGTCATATGTCTAATCATGGTATTATTACCAAAAGAATAATTTTTGTTTGGGTTGCCCCTTGAGAGTTCCATGCCACAGATTAGGCAAGTTACCTTGGCCGCATTGACTTTTTTCTTGCCCTCTGGGATTGAAAAAAACTCCCATACAATGTGTGGCCTTGGCTGGTATCGGGTATTGTCTTCAGCCAGCCATCTTCTCCTCTCCTCCTCTTCCTCTTCCTCCTCCTCCTCTTCTTGACCACCAATGTACTGTTGTGGTGGTCCTCTTGGTGGTGGTGGTGGTGGTGCAGATGCTCCAGCTGCTGCTGCTACTGTAACCATTTTAAAGTACAAAATAATTCTCTTTGTTGTTGAAACAGGTCTTTCTCAGTCAAAGGACAAAGTCACAATAAGGAAAAAAGGTGGAGTCTTTCATCATTTGGAAAACAGAACTGTTCTTGACCAATGAAAAGTGTTATTTTCAAGTCACATGATCCGGGCTTTCATCATTTGGAAACCAAAACTGATCTGCACCAATGAAAAGTGTTATTTTCAGATCACATGATGCGTTCACCGGTACGCGCCCCGGGAGCGCCCCAGGGCAAAAAAAACCAACATAATTATACAATATAAAATTCGTTATAAATTTTTTAAATTTTTATACCTATAGAGATTTGCTATTAAAAAACCATTGAAATTCACTGAAAAAACCATAGGTTTCACACAAGTTATTGTTAGGAATTAGCATTTAAAAAACCTATTAAATTCACTGAAAAAACCATAGGTTTCACACCAGTTAAAGTTAGCTGGAAATTTTACTCGCATAAAACCATTGAAATTCCCACGTTATAGTTAGTTGGACTCACTATAACTTGCGTGCCTGCAATGCACTGCTGATGACATCACATATTACATCACTCATGACATGGTCAGTGACATCACTCATGACATCACTGATGACACCATCCAGTGAATGTGTGTCTTTCTGAAAATTAAATATTAGTGAGTAATGTTTAAATATTTAAATATATGTATTATTGTTTCACTTTCTGTTTCACAAATGAATTATGTAAAGACAGGGCCCATTCAGGGCGAGATTGAAGGACAAACAATGCTGAGAGGATAAATTGGTCATAAGCCCATCCAGGGCGTTATTGTAACATACTGAAACATTGTGATGATTTCATGTGATGTTTACGAATCAGTAGAATGAACGATAATTTTGTTCGTCTGCAATCATATCATTGTGGACAGTTGGATGTGAATGATTGTATATGACCATGCCAAGATGGCGTTTATACTTCTTGCAGTTCGTCCTCTCTCTGTGTCTAATATTACCACGTGTGTTTGTAAAATAAAAATGGCTGCCTCAGACGTGCATTTCACCATCGATAAAGGCAAAACGCCGAAACGCGTCTGGTCGCTCTGGGTTTTTGCAATAAAACTGTGAACCCGCTCCTGAGAGTGATTTCTCTTTTCTTTGAAACACGAGGCAAGGCAGAGCTTTTATATATATATATATATATATATACATATATATATATATATATATATATATATATATATCACTCATGACATCACTGATGACACCATCCAGTGAATGTGTGTCTTTCTGAAAAATAAATATGTGTTATACATGTATATGTAAAGGTTGATGGAAGAATAAATGTTTAAATAAGTGTTTATATGGATGTTTTTTTTAAAAATTGATTGGTTAACTGGTTTATTAAGTGTATCTTAGTGAATACATATATTAGAGAGTAATGTTTAAATATTTAAATATATGTATTAGTGTTTCACTTTGTGTATAAGTGGCTGCATGGGTTGGTGAGTAGGTACATGTGTATGTATATAGGTTATTAGATGTTTTTCTTAGAATCAGTATGAGTGTTTGTATAGTTTGGTGGAGGTATTACTTAGCATATAGATGCATGAATGACTGACTCTCTCTTTGTATGTGTTTTGAAGACAGCATATGTGCAGGACTGTATGGGTGGATGACTGTGTATATGTGTGTGTTACTGACTGAATGAGTGTCTCACTAGTTTCTTTATCAGTAACTACATATGTTTTAATCTAGTGTATGTGAATATTGATGTATATAAGTGAGTATATCTAAGAGTAAGAGATTGTAAGAGTTCCTATTTAAATTAGTATGTGTTTCTATAAGTGATTGTTTAAGAGAGTAAGTATGTGTAAGTTTTCTTTGAAGTAAAGTGGTAGTGTGTGTATAGCTGTATATGCAAATAAATGGATGTTCAATAGTTTATTTGCATGTGTGAGTAACTTTTGGATGACTGTCGTGTGTAACAGGATGTATAGGTGTATCACTACATATGATGAGTGAGTATATGTATGAGTGACTATATAGAACTGTTGGTGAATCAGTGCATGTGTATATAGATGGTGGAATTATTCAATTGGTTGTAGTAACTGGTATGGGTATCTCAATTTTTTTGAAAATGTTACTTTTTATTTTTGAATATGTGTTTCAAGGATTACATTTTAGTGAAAGGAGGTCTGTCACTCTGTCACAAGGATGGTGTCATCAGTGCTGTCATGAGTGATGTCACTGACCATGTCATGAGTGATGTAATATGTGACGTCATCAGCAGTGCATTGCACGCGCAAGTTATAGTGAGTCCAACTAACTATAACGTGGGAATATCAATGGTTTTATGCGAGTAAAATTTCCAGCTAACTATAACTGGTGTAAAACCTATGGTTTTTTTCAGTGAATTTAATAGGTTTTTTTAAATGCTAATTCCTAACTATAACTGGTGTGAAACCTATGGTTTTTTCAGTGAATTTCAATGGTTTTTTCATAGCAAATCACTATAGGTATGAAAAGTAATATTTTTTATAACGTATTTTATATTGTGTAATTATGTAATTTTTTAATTTTATTTTTTATTTATTTTTTTGCCCTGGGGGCGCTCCCGGGGCGCGTACCGGTGGATGCACGGGTAAGCGCAATGTTACGGCGCACCCCGGGGCGTGGACCGGGGAGCGTCCTGTTAGCGCTATTCCCGCGAACGAAAACAACATTGTGACGTTTCGCGTAGTCGCGTGATGCGTCATATGACGCACTGCGTAAGCGCACCCGGAAGCACGCGATCGCATACGATCGCGCAATGTCTCCACTCGCTTACGGACGCGCCCCGTGGCGCGTAGCGTAAGCGCGTCGGAGCGCGTAACGTAAGCGCACCGGGTCATGTGTCGGGTCATGTGACCTGAAAATAACACTTTTCATTGGTTCTCATCATTTTTTTTCTCCAAATGATGAAAGCCCCCTCCTTTTTTCCTCATTCTAACTTTCTTCATTGAGAGAGCAAGAGCTATTTTTGATCAGTGCAATGGCATCACTTGTAGCTGCAGCTGGTGCACCCCCACCACCACCACCACCACCAAGAAAAGAAGATCCACCACCACAGTTCCTTGGAGGAGAAGAAGAAGAAGAGGAAGAAGAGGAGGAGGAGCAACAATCAAGGCGCTTCCTGGTGAAGATCCAAGACAAAGGCACGTTAAAGTGCACTATGTTTGGCAATTCTTTTCCATCCCTGAAGGCCAAAAAAAGGTGAACACCCCCAAAGTCACCTGTCTAATTTGTGGCTCAGTCCTCTCCAGGGGCAATCCCCTAAAGAAATATTCATTTGGTAATTTTACCATGATCCGCCACATGGAGAGGTTTCATCCTAATAACTTAGCCCACTCTGAACTACAGGAACTTCAGAACAACCCACCCCCTGTGGCCAGCACCTCCTCTACTGAAAACTCACTTTTTGGTCCTGAAGCACGCCAAATGGTGCCAAATATACAACCAAAATTTGGCAACATAAAACATGTTTGCATTTTCTGTGGCAAAACATTATGTTATGGTGAACTTAGTGTCCCCTTAATAAATTATGCTGTGGACAACCACCAATGCAACAAGAAAAGGAAGCACTAATTCTTTTCTTTTTTTTTCTCCTATTGAGCCATTTCCACTTCCCTGTTTTTTGTTTGTTCCCTTAAAAAACACAAAAAAATATAAAATTGTTCAAAAATACAAAAAAAAAAATGTTCAGTAAAACAATAAAAAAAAAGTTCTTTTCAGAACTACCTCACATTTATAAAATTAAAGCTATAGTTTTTAAAGGATCTCGGTCAATTTTTTATCCTAAGGGTACGCGTACCGGGGCGCGCCCCCCCAAAAAAGAAAAAAAAATTTAATGAAGCAGTTAGCATGAGGGAAGGACACAAAGAGAGTTATGTTAAGAGAAAAAGAGCTACAAGATGACCACAGAGGGATTGTTTATTACATAGTAAAAAATAGAGAAGGTGTAATTGGATGAAAGTGAGAAAAGTAAAATGACTAAAGGAGCAAAGAAAGGAAGAGAGAGAAAGAACACTAAAGTAGAGATAGTGTGAGACTGTGATTGGCTGTTAAAAGAAAAAGAAAGGACAGTAAAAAATGGAGAATGAAGGGTAGTGGCTGAACCACGATAAATGAAGAACGATGAGGGAAAGTGAGAAAAGACCAGGTAGTATAAGTAAAGAGGGGTGAAAGAGGGACAAAAATTGAATTAGGATAACACATGGGGAGTGACAAAGAGAGAGGACAAAGAGAGTAAAGGAAACAGTACCTGAATGGGCTTGAGTAAAACAGCAAAAAAAGATAAGTAATGCAGTGTGTGTGACTTATAGGGAGTCAGTGGGTGTAGGTCGCGGTGTGGGTGTGTAAGGTGTGTCTGTGGGTGTGGCTGTGTCGGGTGTTTCGGTGTGGGTGGAGGTGAGGGTGTGTGAAATATGTGTGAGGAGTGTATGAGTGTGGGGTGTATATGTGAGCGATGTATGTGTGTGTATGGAATGTGTGTGTGTGTTTGAGAAGTGTGTGTGGGAGGATTTTTTATGTGTATGAGGTGTGTGTGTGGTGTGTGTGGGGTGTATGTTACAGGTGTGTGTATGTGTTGGAAGGGGGATGAGGTGTATGTGTAGGAGTAAGGTAAATAATAAATAAAAAGAGAATGCGTGAAGAAGCAAAGGAAGGGAACAGAGGGTAAGTGAAGTAAAGAAAAGGGATTGAAAGAAGTTGAATATGAGATGGGAAATCGGAAAAGGGGAGTAAACATGTAGAATACGAATAAGTGAGGGAAGCAGAGTAAAGACACAGGAGTGTGGTAGATTGAGAAAATGTTAGTGAGCTTAAAGCAAAGGGTGATGACAAACTACATTTTTTTAGTCATACTTACCATATAATAAATATGACTTTAATTAATTTTTTTAACTATACTTTGTATCTGTGAAAGAGAGAAGAAAAAATAAGTTACAATTAGTAAAATATGTATTTTAAATTAAAAGATACAAATGAAGAGGTTACAAATCATAACGCTCTACTTAGAAATAAAGTTAGAGTGAAGAACACAGAAAGGGAAATAAACTAAGGTAGAAGGACAAAAAGAGAGAAAAAGAAATAGAAGAAGAGGAAATTATAAAGAGTAAGGCATATAGATTCACTGACAAAAAGAGAGAGAAGAACAGAGAAATGAACTGAAGGTAAGAAAGATACTAAAACAATGTGAGTTAGCAAAACTAAATCAGGAAACAGAAGTAAGTAAAAAGATAATGACTGAGACAGAAAACAGTCTAATTAAGGATGCATTTAGAAGAATGAGGAATAGAAGATAACTGAGAGTAAGTGAAGAACAGTCATAGAGTGAAAGGATGAAGGGAGACAGGATAATACACAACGATTGAGGGAAATGAACTGAGGAAGTTATAAGGTAGACACACTAAGACAACAACTGAGTGAGGTGGAGTACAATGAGTGAGAAAAGAAAATGAGTAAGTGAGCAAAAAGAAGGAAAGAGAGGAGAAGACGACTAAAACAGTGGTACTGAGAGAAAATAATTTGGTGATGAAAGTAAAGAGAAGGACATTGAAAGAAAGCAAATGTGTGGGGTGTTTGGGTGTGGGTGGAGGTGTGCGTGTGTGAGGTGTGTGTGGGGAGTGTGTGGGGGTGTAGGGTTGTGTGCGTGTGGGTGTGTGTGGGACGTACTTGTAGGTACCTAAAACAGCCACAGAACCCAAAAGCTCTTTTCAGAGCTACCCTACCTCTGATCACTCAAAATGATTATTTTATTATTTATTATTATGATTATATAATTTTTTTCATTGTTTTTCCCCATGGTACGCTCCCCGGTACGCTCCCCGGTGTGCATACCGGGCGCTCCCCCCGCGAAAATCGAAAAAAAATAAAAAAAATTTTTGGTCCCGCGGGACCCTTTTATAGCCCCCACATCAAACCTAGGGGGTCAGGGGGGGTGTACCCTGCCCCCTTTTGGTCATTTCCCCCTTTTGTTTTTAGCCACCTCTTGTGTCTCGGTCCTACAGAGACACAAGATGGTGGCCGCTCCGGACTGTTTCGAATGTTTACAGACACCCGAGAGTCAATCAGCTTCCCGTGCGAAAGTCGTGTGGCACGCCCGGAGCGCTCCCAGGTGAGCGTACCGGGGCGCTGCCCTAGATATATAAATTTTTTTGAACCTAAATTACTCAAAATCCACTTTAGCACATATCTTGAGACATAACAAAGGTACTTCGGGCTACCAGTCCCTACAATTTTGCCAAGTTTGGTGAAAATCCATTCAGCCGTTCGAGCTAAAAGTGCGACCGACCGCCCTATGGAAATTAAAATGGGGAAAACACGTTTTGGGACCCCCTTTTATCTCGGCCCCCACTTGACAAATCCCCCCCAAACTTCCACAGAAGGAGCGGAGCGCCGCGAGGCAAAGTTGCTGAAAAATTCAGGCCGATTCCTCAACCGGCGCCAAAGTTATTCCAAATAGAATGTTGCGATTTCCCTATGGAAATCAATCCTAACTATAACTACCTACTGGCGACAGTTAGGATTGATTTCCATAGGGAAATCGCAACATTCTATTGGGAGTAACTTTGGCGCCGGTTGAGGAAGCTGCCTGAATTTTTCAGCAACTTTGCCTCGCGGCTCTCCGCTCCTTCTCTGAAAGTTTGGGGGGGATCTGTCAAGCGGGGGCCGAGATAAAAGGGGGGTCCCAAAATGTGTTTTCCCCATGTTAATTTCCATAGGGCGGTCTGTCGCACTTTTAGCTCGAATGGCTGAATGGATTTTCACCAAACTTGGCAAAATTGTAGGGACTGGTAGCCCGATGTGCCTTTGCTATGTCTCAAGATATGTGCTCCAGAGGATTTTGAGTAATTTAGGTTAAAAAAAATTATATATCTGTAAGCGCGCCCCGGTACGCGCACCGGGGCGCGCTCCAGGCGCGCCACGCGACTTGCGCACGGAAAGCTGATTGGCTCTAGGGTGTCTGTAAACATTCCAAACAGTTTGGAGCGGCCGCCATCTTGTGTCTCGGTAGGATCGCGACACAAGAGGTGGCAAAAACAAAGGGGGAAATAACCAAAAGGGGGCAGGGTAGACCCTCCCTGACCCCTTAGGTTTGATGTGGGGGCCATAAAAGGGTCCCGCGGGTCCAACATTTTTTTTTTTTTTCGATTTTCATGGGGGGAGCGCACGGTACGCGTACCGGGGAGCGTACCAGGGAGCTGGTGAAAAATAGTGAAAATAGTAGTGTAAAATAATCATTTTGAGTGATTAGAGGTAGGGTAGCTCTAAAAAGAGCTTTTGGGTTCTGTGGCTGTTTTAGGCACCTACAAGTACATCCCACACACACCCACACGCACACAACCCCACACACCCACAGTCACACACTCCCCACACATACCTCACACACGCACACGCACACCTCCACCCACACCCAAACACCCCACACCCCCACACCGACACCTTACATATCCACACCCACACCCACACACCCCACACACCCACACACACACCTCACCCCCTCAACACACACACACACACAAGTACACACAGATACCTCACAGACACACCCCACACAGCCCACACAAACACCTCCCTCCCCCCACAGACACACACACACACACCTCACAGACACACCCACACATACACACCCATCCTACACACATACCCCCCACACACACACAACCCCACACACACCTCACACACCCACACCTCCACCTACACCCAAACAACCCACACACCCACACCCACACACACACCTTACACACCCACATCCCCACCCACACCCACATACCCCACACACTTACACACACCTATACACCTCACCCCCCCAGACACACACAGACACCTCACAGACACACCCCACACATCCCCCCCACACACCTTCCCCCTCCACACATGGGGAAAACTCAGTGAAACAGTAAAATAATAATTTAAAGTGCTTAGAGGTAGAGTAGCTCTGAATAGAGTTGTTGTGTTGTGTGGGGTATTTAAGTACCAACATGTAGGTACCAATGCAGAGTTTTAAATTCAATGTAGACCGTCTCCTTTGTAGATAATTTGTATGTTGTTACAGAAGTTATTGTGGTATATGGAATCCATAGCATAGTCTGTCAGGAAAGTAGAAACAGATCCTTTAAGCACACCCTGAGAAGGTCTAGGGGATCAGAGGTAGTCTATCCTGCTCCCTTATGATGTTTTCCAGTATTACATTTAATCTCTTCTAAATGTACAGAAAATTGGCGGTGATATCGTGCATTAGAGACAGACCATGAGAGAAAGGAGGCAGGAGATGAAAAACAGATGTCAAATACACTTTGGAGATAATATAGTGGGAGAAAGGAAGTAACTATGAGCAAACTTACTATGTAACTCCAAAAAATTGCACAGTATAGTATAAGTCTCACTTTATAATATAATGTTTTTGGTACGACTTCAAGAATTACATAAGAATTACATATAAAAATGAATAATGTCTGAAACAATTTTTAATTATTAAATAACAATTTATTGTTGAGATTTTTCATACTATTAAAACGTCTAACATCAGATTATCTGGAATCTCCTCCTCAATTTCTTTGCATGATTCCATTGCTTCAAGACAGTTTATTAGTTCTTGATCCCCAGACTCATCCATGAAATCAAAGTCTTCGTTAAGAATGTTGTTATGCATAATTTCAAAAGAAATTGTATTGCTCTCCTCTTTACCTTCCATTTTTTGGCTGTAAATTGCATAAAAAATAACTATATTAGTAGAGTTAGGGCACTGTTGGGTTTAAGTTTAGACAGGTACTTCTGAGTTTTTACCAGTGAAGTTATTTTTGGGCAGTGTATGTTATCAGGCAGGAAGTAGAAATATAAAAATGTTCATGTGAACAAGCCTAAGTAAATTCATAAATATACTAGAGAAGCCTAAATCAATCCATAACTACAACAGAGAAGCCTATCTGAATCTATAACTATAACAGAGGGACAGTAAAAAACTATCAGAAAACGTTTTTCCAATTTAACTTAAAGTGCAGAACATAGTTCCCCTTAAAAATTAACAAATTACCTTTCAGAAAGGAGTTGATGTTTTCAGAGGAAATCCTTTATAAATGTACCTCAGGTAGTAGTACTCAAAATGGCCGTGTTTCCCTCTCATTTTTCATATATATTCATGTTCATAACCAATGAAATGTCAGCACATAAAAATACAAAATGAAAGTTACATTTTCATTGGTTGCAAATTCTAACACTTTCATATGTGTTTTAGTCATGTAATTTACCTCAGGATATTTAGACAGTGCTACAGCTCAAATGGCTCAATGGAATTCCACCAAATTTGGGAAAATGGTAGGGACTGGTATGTAGTATGGCCTATTCTATATTTGGTGAAAGTGTCTCCATTGGTTTTTATGTAAATTAAATTTTTAAAATTTTGAGAGCGCTTCCCGGTGCGCGCCCCGGTATGCGTACCGGCAGCACTACGGGAGTCCTCCATTTTGTGTTTCGGTACATTTGAGTCAGAAAATGGAGGACAAACAACGTTGGGAATGGGTATAAGGGGGCACGGTAGGCACTCCCTGACCCTCGAGGTTTTCTAAGGGGGTGTTAGGAGGCCCATATAGGCCAAAGAAAAAGAAAATTATTTTTAAATTTTCGCGGGGGGAGCGCCCGGTACGCACACAGGGGAGCGTACCGGGGAGCGTACTTTAGTGAAAAATAGTGAAAAAAGTTAGAAAAAGATAGTCATTTTGAGTGATCAGAGGTAGGGTAGCTCTGAAAAGAGCTTTTGGGTCCTGTGGCTGATTTAGGTACCTACAAGTAGGTACCAATGCACAGTCTTAAATTCAGGAGGAATATTCCATTCCCCTCATCTGAGAAGTGCACACCATCTCCTCTGTAGATATCTTGCATGTTGTAACGCAAGTTGTTGTTGTATATTGAACCCATTCCATAGTCTCTCATGTAAGCAGAAACAGATTTATTCACATGTTTCCGTGCTTTCTCAAATTGTGGACAAAATTGGTTGGACCACTTCCATTTCTGTCTTTGGCAAATATTGGAAAATACCAAGGCAGTTTGAGGAAAAAGTGCCATATATTGCCCAAAGGTGTCCTTTAAAAACATTTCCAGACAAAGTGCCTAAGTCATTTCCACCTCAGTGCAGAATTATGAGGTTAGGGTGTGTCAAATGCAAAAAGGTTTTCACCAATGGAATCAATTGGTGACATCTTAATACTCTCTGGCCAATCCATTTAATGTTCACATTTTGTAAATCAAGGTTGTGAAAATTTCTGGTAGCTGCATACCTCTGAGCCCAGTGGATATAGCTATGTCCAATAATCCAGACAGAATACATGGTGAGAGGAGATTCTGGTGCAGTCAGATGAAGTGTGGGAAAGAAATGGCAGTTGGAACAATAGGAGTTTGCAACAAAAAAACTGTAGACTTTCAGTGCTCTTGAATCACAAGCAATGATTGGTAGATTGAGATAGTTGAAAACTGAAAGTTAGGGTGCATGGTTGTGTTCTGTGTAAGAAGTAATTTGAATGGTTAAAAAAAAGTCATTTAAAGAAACATTGCATCAGATAAGCTGGTGTATTCGCAGGTCAAACATCCTTGCTGAGGTGATTTGCAACATTGTACTTTTAAACCTGAGAGCTCAGTGAGGAGGGAGTTGCTATGGTAACAGGTAGAAAGGGCTGAGGGGGGGAAGGGTGTTGGTTTGAAAATACGGAGGGAAGAGTTTTGATTGGTTACCATGAGGAATATGTGTGTAGAATTAGAGGTTCTCTGTGCCATTAAGGTTTGCAGTGCCTGGAGAACATACCTTTTGCTCTGCTAAAGAAATATTGGTGTGTGTATCTGACACTGTTGTGAATTTCCTAAAACATTTGTAAAGGTGAGTTATGATTTATTTAATATACATAGAGACTTGTATACTCTATGGGGAAGATTTGGAAGCAAATTGTGGTTTTTTAATGTTGCTTTGTGTCATGCTTTTTGATAATGCTTGGTAAAAAGTTTTTACTGCATAGAGGAATTGTACTTTGTAAAATTGTGAAGTTTTAGTAGTGACATGGAATGCTTGTACATAGGAGACCTGTGCTGTGTTTTTTAAATGTGATGTCAAAAACGATTTTGGGAAAATGAATGGCTTTTACATTTTTTAAAAAGAATAAAGAATGTGTGCATGTTTAAAGAAATACATTTGACTCTTTACAATGATGTTACCTGTGTTAACTCAGTGTAGGAAGCATATTGAGTTTGTTTGCATAGAGGAATTGTATTTTGTAAAATAGTAAGGTTTCAATAATGCCATGGAATGCTTGTACATAGGAAATGTGCTGTATTTCCTAAATGTGATATCAAAAAGTTTTTGGGCAAAATGAATGGCTTTTACATTTTTGAGTATAATGTGGCGCAGAGGTTTAAAAAGTGACACATCTACCTACATGCGTCACTTTTAAAATATGGCGCAAAAAGGTACATGTTTGGGCTTTCCTGGGGAGCGTAGGTGGTGAGGCTTGTGTCTAAGAGTGCAGTGGACTAGGCTTCATGAAGCCTATCCCTGACTGCACTCTTAGACACAGGTGTCAATTTGACTCTTTACAATGATGTTACCTGTGTTAACTCAGTGTAGGAAGCATATTGAGTTTGTTTGCATAGAGGAATTGTATTTTGTAAAATAGTGAGGTTTCAGTAATGATATGGAATGCTTGTACATAGGATCTGTGCTGTGTTTCCTAAATGTGATGTCAAAAACGATTTTGGCGAAAATGAATGGCTTTTACATTTTTGAGTATAATGTGGCGCAGAGGTTTAAAAAGTGACGCATCTACCTACAAGCGTCACTTTTTAATTATGGCGCAAAAAGGTACATGTTTTATGCCGCCGATGCGTCACAAAAAGTGACGCATCAGCAGTGCAAACTGACGCAGGGCCTCATAAATGAGGTTCTTTTTTTTTTGCACACTACTCCAGTTTAGTCCTATCCACTGCACTCTTGGATACAAACTTCACCTTTTGTGATCCCCTGGACAGTCTTCATCTCATCTGCACTCCTGCTTAGGTGTCAGAATCCTATCACATGGGGAAAGCTCCATGTCAAAGCGTTTGCCTCAGTCTTATCCCTGCTGTGAGGCAGATGCTTGTACATAGGACCTGTGCTGTGTTTCCTAAATGTGATGTCAAAAACGATTTTGGGGAAAATTAATGGCTTTTACATTTTTGAGTATAATGTGGCGCAGAGGTTTAAAAAGTGACGCATCTATCTACATGCGTCACTTTTTAAATATGGCGCAAAAAGGTACATGTTTGGGCTTTCCTGGGGAGCGTAGGTGGTGAGGCTTGTGTCTAAGAGTGCAGTGGACTAGGCTTCATGAAGCCTATCCCTGACTGCACTCTTAGACACAGGCGTAAATTTGACTCTTTACTATGATGTTACCTGTGTTACCTCAGTGTAGGAAGCATATTGAGTTTGTTTGCATAGAGGAATTGTATTTTGAAAAATAGTGAGGTTTCAGTAATGACATGGAATGCTTGTACATAGGACCTGTGCTGTGTTTCCTAAATGTGATGTCAAAAACGATTTTGGGGAAAATTAATGGCTTTTACATTTTTGAGTATAATGTGGCACAGAGGTTTAAAAAGTGACGCATCTACCTACATGCGTCACTTTTTAAATATGGCGCAAAAAGGTACATGTTTTATGCCGCCGATGCGTCACAAAAAGTGACGCATTAGTAGTGCAAAACTGACGCAGGGCCTCATAAATGAGGTTCATCTTTTTTTGCACACTACTCCAGTTTAGTCCTGTCCACTGCACTCTTGGACACAAGCCTCACCTTTTATGCTCCCCTGGACAGGCTTAATCTCATCTGCACTCCTGCTTAGGTGTGAGAATCGTATCACATGGGGAAAGCTCCATGTGAAAGCGTTTGCCTCAGTCTTATCCCTACTGTGAGGCAGGTGCAAGATTTTGACATAACAGTTTCCTAAAAGTGACGCAGTGAAATTTTATAGATTTCACTATGTCATTATTACGAGGCTTTTTGCAGAGAAATGACCCCTCTCTGTACATTACACTTGACAGAGGTATAATATGGGGCAAAAGGTTTTAAAAATGACACATCTACCTACATGCGTCACTTTTTAAATATGGTGCAACAAGGCACATGTTTTATGATGCCAATGCGTCACAAAAAGTGACGCTTCAGTAGCACAAAACTGAAGCATGGCTTTATAAATGAGGATCAATTATGTTATCTGTGTTACCTGAGATTAGGAAGTAGATTGTGCAGATGAGGTGAGACATGTCCAGAGGGACAGAGGAGGTGAGGTTTATGATCAAGACTGTAGTGGGAGAGAGGGTTTTCCCGGGAAGCATAGGTGGTGAAGCCTGTGTATAAGAGTGCAGTGGACTTAAACATAGGTCTCATCTTCTTTGTACCTGTGGACAGAGCTGTCTTCCACTATACTCTTCAATACAGGCCTCACCTTTTGTGTACCCCTGGAGAATCCTCACCTGATCTGTAACCCTGAATAGATTGTTTGATTTTTGTCATTGCTTTGTTGTTTGGTAATAGTGGTCTATAATGTGCTATTTTTTTCTTTAACACAGATTGAAATCAAGATTCCAAGAGTAAGCAAACATGCCCACAAGGGAAAGGACAAGAAAACAACGTAACCGAGAAAAATCTAAAACAGCAACGGAATTACAGCACTCTTCCACAACAAATACTTCAAAAAACAGGAACCAAGCTCCTGGTAAGACAACTAAGTCTTTTATTCGGAACATATGTACTTTAAAAAAAATGATGGACAGCATGTAGAAAAAGAAAATGAGAGAGTAAATTTGAAAAGGAAGGAGAGAACCTCAAAGAATCCTACAACTGCAGCAGGAGCGAATAATATGTAGAGGAATAGAAGGCAGAATCAGTTTAGAGGCATTCGTAGATGAATGTTTCGCAATAGAGTGGTTTTAAATTTGTTAAAAAACATTAGGAAAGGTAAACAGAGAGCTGCTTTTTATAAGAAAAAAAAAGTGTAGAGAAGATTGTTGATCAGGCTTTTGAAGTTAAGAAAAAGTTATTTATTTTAATAATCAATAGAATTAGGACACTTAACAAGACAATTGATGTTTTCAAATCAAACAGTAGATGGAAAAGAGTAATTAATCTGACTAATTTTTGTAAAGTTTTTTCTGGAGAATGGATGCACAGTTCAAGTGAGCCATTTTTTAATGAGGAGAGTTACTTCCAGGAGAATGATTTAGTGCATGCAGTTGACACCAGTGGTCGAGCGTATGAAGTGAAAGACGGTTGTCCGATTGAAAAAGAGAAACTTGGGCCTAGAGAACCAGAAGAGGTGTTAACTGATGAAGTTTTAGGGAGACGTACTAAGGGTCCAGTGTACACTTGGAAGTGTAGTCGTATTTGTAGTGTGCGACAGGAATCAATTGATTTGTTTTGTAATTTCTTACGTACATATAGTAAGAAAAGTCTAAAGCAGAAAATGAAGTTGTTGCAAGACTTAGATCCTTGCAGAGTGGGAGAAAAGACAGGTTTGCAAGGCCATTCACTGGCTTGTCTTTCTAGAAAAGTCTGTCAGAGTGTTTTTCATCATTTTAGGATGTTAGCAGTGCATCATACCAAAATGAGGAAATTAGTGAGAATGTTGTATTATTCAAAAAGTCCAGCACTTAAGCTTAAACAATTAAACAGTGCTCTTTTGCATGGAACTGAATTAGATGTGAAGAAGATTTGTGAAGAAATTGAGATTTGTTATTTTGATAAAAAAAGAGGATAGTGTAGAAATTGACACAGCAATTCAAGGTAATGTGGAAGACAATGTACAGATTTCAAGTACAGAAAAGTTTGAGCAGGAAATTACCAGGTTTAAGGTGAAATCAAGTGAAAGGCCGAATTTTACTTGTGTGTGTTGTCGACGAAGTCATTATAAGAATCAAACTAGATTAGTTGATCTATACGTAAAAAGTGAAAAGATGAATAATTATGAGTGGAAGGATTTTGCAACTTATTTGTGGGTGGAGAATTGTTTTGATTTGAGTTCTGATCAGCGTATTTGTAAATATTGTTATGATAAATTAAATCAAAACAGAATGCCTGCTAGAGCTGTTCATAATAATCTGGAGTTGGTAGACATTCCCCCTGAATTGATGGATTTAAATACATATGAGTCTATTTTGATTCAATGTGTCCACCCTTTTCAGGCAATTGTTCGCATGGAGCCTAAGATAGGGAAATTGCCTCCTACAGATTTGCAGGGAGGATTAAAGGGAAGAGTTGTTTATTTGCCTCTAGATTTAAAAAAAAATATTGATACAATTGGTATAGAAAAAGTAGAAGAGGAACCTTTAGTTATTCTAGTTAATGGGGTTCCGACAAAGAGTAAAAAAATCTGGCAAGATTTAGTGGATGTTAGGAAAGTCAAAAAGGCAACGTTGTATTTAGTCAAAAACAATGAGTATTATAAACATGTATGTGTTGCAGCAGAGGAAACAGCTGCAGATGAAGACAGTGATTGTTGAGTCGGCCAAATTGAAAAAGTTGATGTCTCTAGAAGTGAAGAAATATATGAACATTATACTGTTCATCCTTTGCATTCCAAAGAAGTAATGGGGAATGCAATTGAATTGTTTCAAATGAAAGCAGCAAAAGGAAGTCCCGTTAGTGTATGGGAAGAAAGTTTGGAAGCTCGTTGTTTTCCACAGCTATTTCCAACAGGTCGAGGTGGACGATATGATGATCGACCACTTCAAATTCCTGCATCTGAATATGAACTGTAAGATTATATGCTGAAGATCCAAGGTTTCGTCAATGCATTCCCTGTTTGTTTCATCTACTGTATGAAAGTGACTTGTCTGGGCTTTCTTATGCAGTAAACCATATACTGAAAAGTGGAGCACATCTACAAAATGTTTCGGTGAGGGACTTTATGGAGAAAGTGAATCTGCAAGATAATATTTTGAAATCTCATCTAATCAATCTCATGGCATGTCAGCGTGGTACAAACGAGTATTGGTACCGTCGTCATGGGGAATTGAAATGTATGCTAAGAAACTTAGGAACTCCTACATGGTTCCTCACTCTTAGCTGTGCCGAGTATGCATGGGATGACTTACTTCAATTTCTACGAGAGGCAAATCAAATATACAAAATATAGAATTCAAAACACCTGGAAAACTGTGTTCTTTGGATCCAGTAAATGTATGCAGATATTTCAATCATAGATTTGAAGCTATGATGTCTTTTATTACCAACAAAAAAAATCCTCCCCTTGGAGAGGTTTTGGATTTCTTTTGGAGAAAGGAGTATCAAGCGAGAGGTGCTCCTCACATACATATGTTGTTGTGGATTAAAGATGCACTCAAATTTGGAACCGATTCGGATGAGACAGTGATGAGCTTCATTGAAGAGTATTCAACATTTGCTGTTCCGAAAACTACCGAAGAAAACAGTTTAAGGCAACAAGTTTTACGCTTTAAATCCCATCGTTGTGGAAAGTACTGTCGTCGAAAATTCAGAAACAAGGACAAGTTCTATACAAAATGTCGTTTCGCCTTTCCACGACCAGTGATTTCTAAAGGAAAAGTAAATAATTTGATGTCTTCTCTGCAACATACTGTGACGAGGAAATCACCAAAAATACATACAATTTAAAAAGAAACGAAGAGTCCAAGTACATCAACGACTACAACCCAGTGATTTTGTCCATGTGGAATGCTAACATGGATATTCAATTCGTTGCTGACAACTCTATTGCTGTGGCTCGATATGTGACGTCTTACATCACAAAAAAAGAAAAGACAGAACTGAAGGAAATGTGGGAGGACATTTCACATGAAAAGAGTCTAAGCAAGAAATTATACAGTTACAGTCTGAAGATGTTGTCGCATCGAGAAATTGGAGCATATGAATGTTCTGATTGATTGTCATCAGCAAGTCTCTATGCCAAATCTAGAACCATAATTTGGATAAGTCTAGGTCTTGCTGCAACACGAAACCGAGTTTTGAAATCTGTACAAGAGATAGAGTATTTGGCGGAGAAAGAACCAGAAAGTACAGATATTTTGAAGACAAACATGTTGGATACATACTATCCAAATAGAAGTCCTCACCTTGAGAACGCTTGTCTCTATGAAGTTCTTCAAAGCTATATTTATAAGAGGAACATCAGAGAAGATATCAATAATGGAATATATTTGGATGTGAAGAATGTCTAGTGAAACAGAGAAAAGGTCATTTGATTAATCATCGAAAATTGAGTTGTGAAAATCCAGACAAAAGAGAATTTTACTATTTGGCTCTTTTGCAACTCTTTAAACCATGGCATACAGAAGAGAAACTACTTGGAGATTTTCTCTGTTATGAAGACTCTTTTAATGCAACGAAGGATGCCACAGAAGGTCCTGTTTTTCCAAATTATCTGCAAATGTTGAATGAAGAAATAGAGCAAGAAGCAACAATTGCTGCAGAGATTGCGAGAGACAGTTCTCAAGACAGTCAGAGTTCTGCTTCATTGAGTCAGGATCCACTAGGAGGACCAATTATCCAAAATGAAGCTGCCACTGCCATGGATGAGGTGGAAAGAGCTATGGAGCAAGCTCAAGAGGATGTAATTAATTTAGAAGATTTTGTGAAACATTTAAACCTTGGGCAGAAACAGATATATGACGAAGTCACAGAACAGGTTGAACATGGATTGATCATGAAAAGAAAGAGTGCTCATGTACATCATTTAAGCCTGTCCGACTGTACGTGAGTGGAGAAGCGGGAACTGGAAAAAGTTTTCTGATTAAAGCAATTGCAACTTATCTGCAGAAAAGGACTGAATCACCGCTGTCTTGTGTTGTTACCGCTCCAACTGGGCTGGCAGCACATAATATTAAAGGGATTACTTTACATCGTTTACTGATGCTGCCAGTGGAGCATGATAACAAATTGCAATACCACAAGCTATCTGGAGATGCGTGTTCTGAAGTTTCCAGGGTCCTGAAGAAAATGAAACTTCTTATCATTGATGAAGTAAGCATGGTCTTAAATCTAATGCTTGCTTTTGTGCATTTGAGAATGCAAGAAATTCTTAGAACAGACTATGATGTCTTATTTGGAGGAAAACACATTATTGTTTTTGGAGATCTACTGCAGTTGACTCCAGTGAAAGGTCAACCAGTGTTTAAAATGGTCACGCATGAAGATACCAGGAAGTGCCTAGGAAGCATTGGAAACGTTAATATATGTTTAAATTTCAAATATGCAGAACTACTCTAAAATATGCGTCAGGCAAAGTATGAAGATTATAAAAATATTCTACAAGATGTAAGAATCGGAAAAATAAGTCAGCATGGGAAAGAAGCTTTACATGGACGATTAATTTCAAATTTGTACCCAAATGAAAACATTCTTCCAGAGAATATTTTAAAGAAAATTAACGAGAAGAACTCTGGCATATGTTTGATGCCTACTCTGAAAGAATGTTCCATGTTCAACAACAAAATGTTAAAGTTAGAAAATGAAGAGATAGTGAAACTGGAAACTATAGATAAAATAGAGCATATGGGAGCAACAATTATTTTGTCAGAAAATTTGAAATCAAAATTGGATTCATTAGAGAAGAGTATATCTAAAACTGCTGGTTTTGAAAAGAGTCTGAATGTGTGTTTAAATTGTCGTATCATTTTGAGAAGGAATTTAAATGTTGAAAGAGGTCTGGTAAATGGAGCAATGGGTCATGTTGTTGGTTTTGTGAATTACAAAAATAGAGATGGAATTGAAATTTTAAAAATTAAATTTGATGGCATTGACGAAATAGAACAAATTTGTCGTTGTTCAGCTAGATTTTTGCTTGTGAAAGACTTATATGTTCGCCGAAAACAGTTTCCTGTTTGTTTGGCATATGCAGTGACAATTCATAAATCTCAAGGTTTAAGTGTAGATAGTGCTTTGGTGAACATTGGAAGTTCTGTGTTTAAAGAGGGTATGGCATAAGTGGCATTATCACGAGTCAGAACTTTATCAGGATTGTACTTGATTGAGTGTGATGAAACAAAGATTTGTGTTGATCTAGATTGTGTTAAAGAATACAATAGGTTAAGAAGAGAGTATGCTCCACATTTGCCTCAATATCCTCTGTTTGAAAAACGTGTGGTAGGCCGAAAAAGAAGAAATGAGAATAATTGCAGTGAGGTGCTAGCAAAAAGACAAAAAGTAGATGAAACTGTAATTGTAAGCAGAAAGAAAAAGGATTCTGTTGAAGATGTTGTTGGATTTCAGTTTGAAAACAGTTCTGGTGTCAACTGCTATGCTAATGTAGTAGTTAATGTTGTTTTTTTTCTTCAAAATTTACAAGAACAGATTGTTGAAAATCGGGATCAAACATTCTGCTGTTTATTGAATTCTGTGTTTGAGAAATGTAGCAGTGATAGAGCAAAAATAGAAAGTGTTTCAGAAATTAGAAATCTTCTAGACATATGTTCTGGTCAAAATCAATTTTCACAGATAATTCAGCAGGATTGTCAGGAATCTTTACTGTATATGTTTGATGTATTGGAAGATGAAGGAGTAGATATAAAAAATCTTTTTAACCTTTCTTATCAATGGCAGCATGACTGTGATAACTGTACTTTATCAAGTAGTACTAGAATAGACACTGAAAGATTTATATATTTGAGTTTACCAGACTGCAAATCAGTGCCTTTTAATAATCTCGTTAAAGCAGCTGATCACAATATGGTGTGTACCCAATGTAAGTCTGCAATGCTGTCCACATTATTTCTACGAAGTTATGGTCAAAATGTCATTTTAATGTTCCAACGATGTAGACCTGATGGAACGAAATTGACAACTTCTATTAAAAATGTTGTGGCTTCTCAATTATCAATTTCAGGAAGAACGTTTGCAACTGTAGCTATTATTTATCATGACGGTCCTTCAACAACATCAGGGCATTACACATGCTATTTAAAAAGTTGTAAAGGTTGGACCCTTTGTAATGACACTCATTTGACTTTAAAACAACGTTTGCCTTTTGACTTAAAAAATTCATATCTAGTGTTTTTACAACCAAAAATTAAGTAAAGGTAATTGGCCTATGAAGACGGGAGCAGTTAATAAAGGTTAGTTTGCTGTTAAAAATTATATTCTGAGTAAAAGTGATCAAGATAATATAAAAAATTGAGTTGTCATATAGGTACTGTAAGTGGATCTCATAGTAAGTGATATCAGTATTATGGGAAATGATGAACATGAGTGAGTCAGAGATAGAATTACGAAAATTTAAATATTGTGATAATGTTGTTTGAGTCTTTCTTTCAGAACGTCGGAAAAACGGTAATTTTAGAGTTTGTTTTAAGTAATTTGAAAATATACTGATACATCTGACACTATTTGGCCTTAAGGAATGGTGAAGGAATGAGTAAAGAGTCATGACTGAAAAAAGGAGTATTTGAAAATAATGAAAATATTTCAGATGTTCTTGGAGCTTTTCTTCCAGAAAGTTGATGAAATGGATTTTTTAGTGAACAGCAGAGTACTTTCCAACGAGAAAAGGACCTTCATGATATACTATTTGGCCTAAAGGAAAAGTAAGTGAATCAAAGATTAGTGTACATTTGTCATTTGTCAGTATCTAAGTTTTTTTTTAAAACACAATCTTTTAGATTGTGGTTTTTTCCCCGCTGTCATATGATGAGTAATTTGAACTCACTGTTTTAAGTGAAATTCAATATATTCTGAGAACAGCAAAAATAAACTATGTAACATGTTGTACACATTATTCTATACTTTGGATTGTGTAAATTAAATTGTATTCCCATTGTCTGACACTCACTTTCCTTTTTCTATCCTTTTTCAGCTCTTTTTACTCACTTATAATGTCTTTCTCTCACTCTCTGTAACCTCCGTTCCTTTACTCCACTTTTTTGACAACCCCTCATTCTCATTTCAACTGTCTGCATCCCCTCTCTCCCTCGCATAACTTTTCAGCTTTCAGTCTCTCTGCTTTCTACCCTTTTCCGTATTTTCCTCCTTTGCTCTTTTAGTAATTCCTCTTTACTAACTCACCAGTATTGTCGCACTCTATCACTATAATCATCCACTCTCCCTCGCTTATCTTTGTTTCCTCCTTTCTTTTGACCTCTTCTCTCTATTTTCCGTTCACTAACTCTATGTCCTCAGTGCCTCACTCTCCTTGTCTTATGTTCACTTGTGTCTATCTACCTTCTATCATTTCTTTTAGAACAACTTCACTGCTCCTCTCTCATCGTTCTTCATCCCATTTCTTTTACTCTGATTCTATTACTATCCCTGATTTTCTTTCTTTCAATGTCCTTCTCTTTAATTTCATCACCAAATTATTTTCTCTCAGTACCACTGTTTTAGTCGTCTTCTCCTCTCTATCCTTTTTTTTGCTCCCTTACTCATTTCCTTTTCTCACTCATTGTACTCCACCTCACTCAGTTTTTCTCTTAGTGTGTCTGCCTACTAACTTCCTCAGTCCATTTCCCTCAATCGTTGTATATTATCCTCTCTCCCTTCATCCTTTCACTCTATGACTGTTCTTCACTTACTCTCAGTTATCTTCTATTCCTCATTCTTCTAAATGCATCCTTAATTAGACTGTTTTTTGTCTCAGTCATTATCTTATTACTTACTACTGTTTCCTGATTTAGTTTTGCTAACTCACATTGTTTTAGTATCTTTCTTCCCTTCAGTTCATTTCTCTGTTCTTCTCTTCCTCTGTGTCAGTGAATCTATATGCCTTACTCTTAGTAATTTGCTCTCATTCTATTTCTTTTTTTCTCTTTTTATCCTTCTACCTTACTTTATTTCCCTTTCTATGTCCTTCACTCTTTCTTTATTTCTAAATACAGTGTTTTGATTTTTAACCTCTTCATTTGTATATTTTAATTTAAAATATACATTTTACTAATTATAACTTATTTTTTCTTCTCTCTTTCACAGATACAAAGTGTAGTAAAAAAAGAATAATTAAAGTTACATTTATTATATGGTAAGTATGACTAAAAAAATGTAGTTTGTCATCACCCTTTGCTTAAAGCTTACTAATATTTTCTCAACCAACTTCACTCCTGTGTCTTTACTCTGCTTCCCTCAATTATTCTTATTCTCCATATTTACTCCAATTTCCCTATTTCTCCTCTCATATTCAACTTCTTTCAATCCCTATTCTTTACTTCACTTACTCGCTGTTCCCTTCCTTTACTTTTTCATTCATTTTGTTTTTCTTAATTTTTTACCTTACTCCTACACACACACCTCATCCCCCTCTCAACACACACACACACCTCTAACATACACCCCACACATACACAGCACAAACACACCTCATACACACAAAAAATCTCCCCCACACACTCTTCACATATACACACACATTCCATACACACACATACATCACACACATATACACCCCATATCCATACACTCCTCACACATGCTTCACACACCCTCACCTCCACCCACACCAAAACACCCCACACAGCCACAACCACAGAAACACCTTACACACCGACACCCCGACCTACACCCACTGACTCCCTATAACTCACACAAACTGCATTACTTATCTTTGTTTGCTATTTCACTCAAACCCATTCAGGTACTGTTACCTTTATTTTCTCTGTCCTTTGTCTTTGTCACTCCCCATCTCTTATCCTAATTCAATTTTTCACTCTCTTTCACCCCTCTTTACTTATACTAACTGGTCTTTTCTTACCCTCCCTCACCGTTCTTCATTTATCCCAGTTATGCCACTACCGTTCATTCTCAATTTTTTTCTGTCCTACCTTTTTCTTTTAACACCCACTCACATTCTCCCACTATCTCTAGTTTAGTGTTCTTCCTCTCTCTTCCCTTCTTTCGCTCCTTTAGTGATTTTACTTTTCTCACTTTCACCCTATTACACTTTCTGTTTTTAACTATGTAGTAAACAATCCCTCTGTGTTTCTCCCTCTAGCTCTCTTTCTCTTAACATTACTCTCGTTGTGTTCTTCCCTCATGCTAACTCCTTCATTAATTCTTTTTTTCTTTTTTTTTTTGGTGCGCTCCCCGGTACGCGCTCCGGGGAGCGACCCGGTACGCGTACCCTGCAGAAAAAAAATGGACACAGATTCTTTAAAAATATAGGTTTATTTTTATAAAGTAAAGGTAGTTCTAAAAAGAACTGTTTTTTCTTCTTTTTGTTGTTTTATATTTTTTTGTTTTTTTGAACATTTTGTACTTTTTTTGGCTTTTCTGAAAACTTTTATATTTTTTTTGTATTTTTTATGGGGAGAAACAAAAAACAGGGAATTGTAAATGGCTCAACTGGAACATGAAAAAAATCAGGCAAAATTAGGGGTTTTTTGGACACTTATGGTTATCACCAGAAACCATGATAAGTTCAATGCTTTGCTCACCATAAGCAAGTAACTTGTTACAATATTTGCATAAAGATTTGTAACCATTAACTTTGGTTGGGTAGTAGCCAATGTGTCTCTTGCCCCCGACCCCGATGGAGTGGGTTGTTTTGATGTTGAACGTCGAGACGTTGATGGGGGTAGTTTACTGCAGAGGTCCCTTAACTCTGCATTAGAGTAGTTGTTTGGATGCGCACGCATCATGTGGCGAATCATCGTGTGATTCCCGAAGGAATACTTTTTGTTAGGGTTCCCCCTGGATAGCTCAGCACCACAAATTAAGCAAGTCACCTTTGCTGCGTTGACTTTTTTAAAACCCCTTGGGAGTTTGTAGAACTGCCATACAAAGTGCTCTTTGGGTTAGTAGGGCTGTTTATCTTCTGGCAGGAACTCCCTTGTCTGTGCCTCCTCTTCCTCATCCTCCTCCTCTTCCTGTTCACCACCAATGTAATCTTCTGGCGGTCTTTTAGATGGTGGTGGTGGTGGTGGTGGGCCAGATGCTCCAGCTGCTGATACTACTGTAGCCATTTTCTGAGATAGAACTCGAAACAGGTCTTCCTCAATCAAAGGACAAAGTCAGAATAAGGAAAAAAGGAGGGGGCTTTCATCATTTGGAAAACAAAAGTGTTCTGGACCAATGAAAAGTGTTATTTTCAAGTCACATGATCCAAGCTTTCATCATTTGGAAACCAAAACTGATCTGCACCAATGAAAAGTGTTATTTTCAGATCACATGACCCGACGCGCTTACGCTACGCGCCCCGGGGCGCGCCTCGGGGCACGTCGCGTAAGCGAGTCGAGACGTTGCTCGATCATATGCGATCGCGTGCTTCCGGGTGCGCTTACGCAGTGCGTCATATGACGCATCACGCGACTACGCGAAACGTCATGATGTTGTTTTCGTTCGCGGGAATAGCGCTCTCGGGACGCTCCCCGGTACGCGCCCCGGGGTGCTTCATAACATTGCGCTCACCCGTACATTCACCGGTACGCGCCCCGGGAGCGCCCCGGGGCAAACAATAAAAAAAAATAAAAAATATTTACACAATTTAAAATTTGTTATAAAAATTATTACTTTCATACCTATAGATATTTGCTATTAAAAAACCTATGAAATTCACTGAAAAAACCATAAGTTTCACACCAGTTATAGTTAGGAATTAGCATTTAAAAAACCTTTTAAATTCACTGAAAAAACCATAGGTTTCACACCAGTTATAGTTAGCTGGAAATTTTACTCGCATAAAACCATTGAAATTCCCACGTCATAGTTAGTTGGACTCACTATAACTTGCACGTGCAATGCACTGCTGATGACGTCACATATTACATCACTCATGACATGGTCAGTGACATCACTCATGACATCACTGATGACACCATCCTTGTGACAGAGTGAGAGACCTCCTTTTACTGTAATGTAGCCCTTGAAACACATATTCAGAAATAGAAACAAAAATTTTCAAAAAAATAGAGATACCCATACCACTTACAACAACCAATTCAATAATTCCACCATCTATATACACATCCACTCATTCACCAACAGTTCTATATAGTCACTCATACATATACTCACTCATCATATGTAGTGATACACCTATACATCCTGTTACACACTGACAGGCATCCAAAAGTTACTCACACACATACTCACACATGCAAATAAACTATTGAACATCCATTTATTTGCATATACAACTACACACACACTACCACTTTACTTCTAAGGAAACTTACACATACTTACTCTCTTAAACAATCACTTATAGAAACACATACTAATTTAAACAGGAACTCTTACAATCCCTCACTCTCACATATACTCACTTATATACATCAATATTCACATATACTAGATTAAAACATATGTAGTTACTGATAAAGACACTAGTGAGACAGTCATTCACTCACTAACACACACATATACACACTCATCCACCCATACAGTCCTGCACATATGCTGTCTTCAAAACACATACAAAGAGAGAGTCAGTCATTCATGCATCTATGTGCTAAGTTTTACCCCCACCAAACCATACAAACACTCATACTGATACTAAGAACAACATCTAATAACCCGTATACATACACATGTAGCTACTCACCAACCCATGCAGCCACTTATACACAAAGTGAAACAATAATACATATATTTAAATATTTAAACATTACTCACTAATATTTATTTTTCAGAAAGACACACATTCAGTAGATGGTGTCATCAGTGATGTCATGAGTGATGTCACTGACCATGTCATGAGTGATGTAATATGTGACGTCATCAGCAGTGCATTGCACGCGCAAGTTATAGTGAGTCCAACTAACTATAACGTGGGAATTTCAATGGTTTTATGCGAGTAAAATTTCAAGCTAACTATAACTGGTGTGAAACCTATGTTTTTTTTAGTGAATATAGATATAGATATATATATATATTATATATATATATATATATATATATATATATATATATATATATATATATATATATATATATATATATATAAATATATATATATATATCATATATAGATATATATATATATTTATATATATATATATATATTTATATATATATATATATATATATATATATATATATATATATATATATACATACATGAGTTGCCTCCAACAGAGATTGCCACACCCGGTAAGTTATAATCCTTTATTCAGAGAGGCACAGCAGCAGCGCAACCAGCGTCTTCACAGCACTAAATGTTGAAGCCAAACGCGTTTCGGGCGTACACTCGCCCTTGATCACTGGCAGAAGGAGGGAGCGGTTTTAGGCAAATCACGTGCAATGTAATGTCTCCCGCCCCAGTGGGCGTATGCACGCAATGTATCCTGGTATTTGTGGTTTGCCAAAAGTCTATACACGCCCCAGTGGGCTCCGCTCTCCCTCCACGAATAAAACAATATAAACCCAAGTGGGCATGCTTGGAGCAGTCTGTGTTGCATGCCGTGTCAATACAACATCTCCGACCGGCTTACCGTTCTTGCAGCAACCTGAATGGTGGGCGCTGCAGACCCGCTCTTTACAGCAGTGGGGCTTTCTCACGGCCAGGCCAGCCGTTCCATAAACATACATGAGTTGCCTCCAACAGAGATTGCCACACCCGGTAAGTTATAATCCTTTATTCAGAGAGGCACAGCAGCAGCGCAACCAGCGTCTTCACAGCACTAAATGTTGAAGCCAAACGCGTTTCGGGCGTACACTCGCCCTTGATCACTGGCAGAAGGAGGGAGCGGTTTTAGGCAAATCACGTGCAATGTAATGTCTCCCGCCCCAGTGGGCGTATGCACGCAATGTATCCTGGTATTTGTGGTTTGCCAAAAGTCTATACACGCCCCAGTGGGCTCCGCTCTCCCTCCACGAATAAAACAATATAAACCCAAGTGGGCATGCTTGGAGCAGTCTGTGTTGCATGCCGTGTCAATACAACATCTCCGACCGGCTTACCGTTCTTGCAGCAACCTGAATGGTGGGCGCTGCAGACCCGCTCTTTACAGCAGTGGGGCTTTCTCACGGCCAGGCCAGCCGTTCCATAAACATACATGAGTTGCCTCCAACAGAGATTGCCACACCCGGTAAGTTATAATCCTTTATTCAGAGAGGCACAGCAGCAGCGCAACCAGCGTCTTCACAGCACTAAATGTTGAAGCCAAACGCGTTTCGGGCGTACACTCGCCCTTGATCACTGGCAGAAGGAGGGAGCGGTTTTAGGCAAATCACGTGCAATGTAATGTCTCCCGCCCCAGTGGGCGTATGCACGCAATGTATCCTGGTATTTGTGGTTTGCCAAAAGTCTATACACGCCCCAGTGGGCTCCGCTCTCCCTCCACGAATAAAACAATATAAACCCAAGTGGGCATGCTTGGAGCAGTCTGTGTTGCATGCCGTGTCAATACAACATCTCCGACCGGCTTACCGTTCTTGCAGCAACCTGAATGGTGGGCGCTGCAGACCCGCTCTTTACAGCAGTGGGGCTTTCTCACGGCCAGGCCAGCCGTTCCATAAACATACATGAGTTGCCTCCAACAGAGATTGCCACACCCGGTAAGTTATAATCCTTTATTCAGAGAGGCACAGCAGCAGCGCAACCAGCGTCTTCACAGCACTAAATGTTGAAGCCAAACGCGTTTCGGGCGTACACTCGCCCTTGATCACTGGCAGAAGGAGGGAGCGGTTTTAGGCAAATCACGTGCAATGTAATGTCTCCCGCCCCAGTGGGCGTATGCACGCAATGTATCCTGGTATTTGTGGTTTGCCAAAAGTCTATACACGCCCCAGTGGGCTCCGCTCTCCCTCCACGAATAAAACAATATAAACCCAAGTGGGCATGCTTGGAGCAGTCTGTGTTGCATGCCGTGTCAATACAACATCTCCGACCGGCTTACCGTTCTTGCAGCAACCTGAATGGTGGGCGCTGCAGACCCGCTCTTTACAGCAGTGGGGCTTTCTCACGGCCAGGCCAGCCGTTCCATAAACATACATGAGTTGCCTCCAACAGAGATTGCCACACCCGGTAAGTTATAATCCTTTATTCAGAGAGGCACAGCAGCAGCGCAACCAGCGTCTTCACAGCACTAAATGTTGAAGCCAAACGCGTTTCGGGCGTACACTCGCCCTTGATCACTGGCAGAAGGAGGGAGCGGTTTTAGGCAAATCACGTGCAATGTAATGTCTCCCGCCCCAGTGGGCGTATGCACGCAATGTATCCTGGTATTTGTGGTTTGCCAAAAGTCTATACACGCCCCAGTGGGCTCCGCTCTCCCTCCACGAATAAAACAATATAAACCCAAGTGGGCATGCTTGGAGCAGTCTGTGTTGCATGCCGTGTCAATACAACATCTCCGACCGGCTTACCGTTCTTGCAGCAACCTGAATGGTGGGCGCTGCAGACCCGCTCTTTACAGCAGTGGGGCTTTCTCACGGCCAGGCCAGCCGTTCCATAAACATACATGAGTTGCCTCCAACAGAGATTGCCACACCCGGTAAGTTATAATCCTTTATTCAGAGAGGCACAGCAGCAGCGCAACCAGCGTCTTCACAGCACTAAATGTTGAAGCCAAACGCGTTTCGGGCGTACACTCGCCCTTGATCACTGGCAGAAGGAGGGAGCGGTTTTAGGCAAATCACGTGCAATGTAATGTCTCCCGCCCCAGTGGGCGTATGCACGCAATGTATCCTGGTATTTGTGGTTTGCCAAAAGTCTATACACGCCCCAGTGGGCTCCGCTCTCCCTCCACGAATAAAACAATATAAACCCAAGTGGGCATGCTTGGAGCAGTCTGTGTTGCATGCCGTGTCAATACAACATCTCCGACCGGCTTACCGTTCTTGCAGCAACCTGAATGGTGGGCGCTGCAGACCCGCTCTTTACAGCAGTGGGGCTTTCTCACGGCCAGGCCAGCCGTTCCATAAACATACATGAGTTGCCTCCAACAGAGATTGCCACACCCGGTAAGTTATAATCCTTTATTCAGAGAGGCACAGCAGCAGCGCAACCAGCGTCTTCACAGCACTAAATGTTGAAGCCAAACGCGTTTCGGGCGTACACTCGCCCTTGATCACTGGCAGAAGGAGGGAGCGGTTTTAGGCAAATCACGTGCAATGTAATGTCTCCCGCCCCAGTGGGCGTATGCACGCAATGTATCCTGGTATTTGTGGTTTGCCAAAAGTCTATACACGCCCCAGTGGGCTCCGCTCTCCCTCCACGAATCAAGTGATCAAGGGCGAGTGTACGCCCGAAACGCGTTTGGCTTCAACATTTAGTGCTGTGAAGACGCTGGTTGCGCTGCTGCTGTGCCTCTCTGAATAAAGGATTATAACTTACCGGGTGTGGCAATCTCTGTTGGAGGCAACTCATGTATGTATATATATATATATATATATATATAAATATATATATATATCAGCCCTCGGAACCCCCATTGCTGTTGTCAGATGGGATGGCCCACTGGGGCGGTATACCACTGATATGATTTTTACCCTTGCGATCAGACCAGGGTTCGAGTCCATTGTTTCGCTTTTATTTTACAATTAAGAATGTTAAGTTATATGAACATTTAGTTATTCAATCACTTAAATCTTTATTAATGATGACCTACAAATGCAGGTAATACTTCCAATTTGTACACTTGAGAATGTGCAATGTTATAAGTGATTTGAACTACAAGTCTGTTTTCACTAATTATTAATTGGTAGTCAACACATGACACGTAACTTCACAAGGTTATAGTGGTGGTAAAACTTTATGCAAAATATTAGTGAGCAAGCCTGCTAGGCAGGCAAAACGCATCTAGCAGTTTTCAGCTGACAAATAAATAACTTTTGCGCAGAGACATGGCATCGGCATTCCTGTTTTGATATATATATCACCAAAGTTCCGAGCCCTCGGAACCTCCATTGCTGTTGTCAGGTACAGACATCAAAAAATGTGCTCCAAGTAGTAAGATTCAAGTGCATAAATCTTTATCTCAGTGTTGGCAGCATGGCGCATTTCGGCTGCGGGGCAGCAGCCTTGATCACATGACATCCTGGACACAGTGCTTAACTTATATAGTAACACTTCCTGGACAGGCTAAATTGCTTCACAGGTAAAAACAGAAGAAATACTTCTATATACACATTGAAATCCTGGATCAAAATGTATGAGGTGAATCGTAAATACTCGTAAAAGACATAAATATGCTTAAAACCAAGTATTAAATTACGATAAAAGCTCCATAGCAAAAAAACGATATAATTAAAACTGTAAAAATCAAAGTTAATTAATATTGCCATTAGTACCATTGCTATAAAGGCCAAGTGGCCATTTATACTGGAACCATTGCAAATTATAGATCCCTCAATGTTGAAGACATTTACTGTACTCCCTGTACATACAATTAACTCCTAAAAAAGTGCAAGTGTAAAAAACAAATATCACAATGTGCAAAATAAGTGCATGACATCTTAGAAAAACATGATATTAAAATTCATATCACTTGATTACAGGATACAAAGTTAAAAATATATATCAATAAGAAATATATGGTCATAGAACGTTCTATTCTGTATAAACCTTTTAGCAATAAAGTGCAAGTGCAATAATTATTAGAAAAATACAATCAATATAATACATACAGTATAAAAAGTCTTTATAATACCCTCAAATGTAGGCTTATTTAATAGTAGTGTCGATTTTATGTCACAGAGCTAATCAACTGTGCACATTTTACAGAAAGTTGCGAAGATCTTCCCCCATATTAAGCCCATTTGGGATTCTTGTGTCTAGCATTAAAATGTATTTCGTCTCAAGTCACCTGAGCTGTTTTTCTCTGTTACCCCCTCTGAGATTTTTGGGGACTGAATCAATAACAAAGTAGCTCAAGTCTTTCAAATTTTTATCATGCACAAGCTTGAAATGACGAGCTACTGGGTAGCTGTCATCTGAATTTACAATAGCCCTTAGATGTTGCAAAATACGAACATAGGCTTGTAATTTGGTGCTTCCGACATACTTCAATTTGCAGGTACATTCGAGTACGTATATAACATAGTCAGTACGACATGTGTATGATCCCCGAATTTTATTGGGAGTAGGTTGGAGTATAGAGTGATACTCAGGTGTGTTCACACCAAATTTACATGCTCTGCATGAAATACATTTATGAAATCCTGTCCTGCTAGACAACCAGTTTTTGTTAGTTACTACCTCTGGGCTAGTTTTCACTAATGCGTCCCTCATTGAGGGTCCCTTTCTAAAAGGTATACATGGCTGTGGGGGGAGCACTTGTGCTAATATAATATCTGTCTTCAGAATGGGCCAATTTTTTTTGATATTAGCCCTAACTTTCCTCTCTTCTGTGTTGTAAGTAGTTATCAGTCTAATCGGTTCCAAAGAAGATCAAGGATCAGATCTGGTACCAGCGCTTCTTTTAGAACTGCAAGAGTTAGTGGCTCTGAGAAATTCCTCTCTGGAATGACAGTTTGCCCTACTTTTTGCCTCTTTTAAATCTTGCAAACTGTACCCTCTAGCCAAAAATCTATAAGCGTTGCAGAGAGGTGTAAAAAGGGGCGTGGCCTCTTTACATCTCTCTGCAACACAGCCCCCTGGCGCACACTGGAGGTTCCTGGTGGGCTAGTTGGCCCCCAGGGACCCCCAGTATGCGAGGGGATTTACTTCCCCCTCTGGGGCGCGCTTGCAGAGAGTTGCAGGGAGGGGGCGTGGCCTCCTCCCGATACCGTTTTTTAAAAATATTTTTAAGAAGTGGGGCTGTGTAGCCCCCTTCTTTTTCTTTTTTTTTGGCCCTGGGGACCCCATCCCCCAGGGCCTGCCCCCAAATCTTTTTTTTAAATGTTGATGGAAGGGGGCTGCGTGGCCCCCCTCCCGTGACCAATTCAAGCCTCGGGGACCCCATCCCCCGGGGCATGGCCAACTTCATTTTTATTTATTTTCATACTGGGGGGGCTGCCCCCCTCCTATGCCCCCTTTAGGCCCCGGGGACCACATCCCCGGTGCCTTAATTTTTTTAAACATTTTTTTTTTTGAGGGGGGGGCTGCGTGGCCCCCCTCCCGGGCCACTTCTGGCTCCGGGGACCCCATCCCCCGGGGCCTAGCCCTCCTCGTTGGGGGCCGTGGGGAGGACCCCAAGCCCCCCATGGTCCCTGCCTGCTCCTCGCATCCTGCGGGAACCGGCACTGCTTTTCTGTATGGGGAGCAGCTAAAATGCTGCTCCCCGTACAGAAAAGCAATCAGCTTTGATTTTTGAAAGAGAGAGCAGGTTTCCTGCTCTCTCTTTCAAAAACCAAAGCAGTTTGCTGTGGTAGGGTGGGAGCCGCGAGGCTGCAGCCCTACCACAGCAAACAGCAGTGTCCTGAGGGTGGGCACCCTGGGACACTGCAGGAGCCGACCCCGGGGGGTGGCGGTCCCAAGGGCCATCAAGGGCTCCAGGAGGGGGGCCGCGCGGCCCCCCTCCCAACATCAACAAAGCCCCAGGGGGTGGTGGTCCCCGGGGCTGGGGTGTCTGTCATGGACCCCCCTATTTGCATATTAGTGCCCCAGGGAGGTGGTGGTCCCCGGGGCGGGTGGGGTGCTTGAGCCCCCTACACAGGTTTTTTTATTAAAAATAAAGCTCCAGGGGTGGCGGTCCCCGGGGCTGCGGGGGTCCATGAGCCCCCCGCATACTTTTGAACAAAGCCCCAGGGGGTGGTGGTCCCTGGGGCTTGGGGGGCCTTAGAGGCTCCCATCATTACTGTCTTTGCCCCAGGGGTGGTGGTTCCTTGGGCTGCAGGGGGGCTGTGTGCCCCCCGCTACCATAATAACTTTGCCCCAGGGGTGGCGGTCCCCAGGGCAGTGGGGGGGATTTGGCCCCCCCTACACTTTGTTTAAATATGCCCCCGGGATTTGGTACCCCCGGGGGCTAATTTTTAAAAAAAGCACACAGGGTTTTTTTTTTCCCGCAGAGTTCGCGCACCGTATGCGGACCCCGCGATTAAAAAAAGGCCTAGGGGGTCAGGGTGTGTCTACCCTGCCCCCTTTCTGTGTTCTCCGCATTTGTTTTCAGCTTTCTTGTGCCTCGGTCCATACAGGACTTGAATATGTGCTTTCCGCACCACACTTCCCATAATGCACAGTCTCATTTGAGCCTCCCGTTGGTGGGTGTGTCATATGGAAAATGGAGAAGTGGGTTAGCGGTTGCGCACACCGCTTCCGTTAAAGCCCCTGAAGAGAAGCATATGGAGCTTCGAAACGCGTCGGGCAGATCCATTACCGAGCGGCATCTACAAGCGGATCCCCGTCCTCACCTACACATAAATCAAGCTGCTGCTCGTGTGCTACTCAAAGGTGGACAACCTTGGAGCGACAATATATATATATATATATATATATTTAGTGTTTCGTCCACTTGGGCTTTATTCAATTGGTTTCCTAATCAGTTGGCAGGAAATAGTACTCAAAGGTGGACAACCGTGGAGCGACAATTTATACGCGGCCGTCCAGCCGCGGAGTATGCACCACCCCGTCATCCTTGGGGGTCACGGAAGTGAAACAGCAGCCGTACACGGGATCGAGGACGGGCCCACTTGCGGGGTCCATACAGGACTTGATTATGTGCTTTCCGCACCACACTTCCCATAATGCACGGTCTCATTTGACCCTCCCATTGGTGGGTGTGTCATATGGAAAATGGAGAAGTGGGTTAGCGGTTGCGCACACCGCTTCCGTTAAAGCCCCTGAAGAGAAGCATATGGAGCTTCGAAAAGTGTCGGGCAGATCCATTACCGAGCGGCATCTACAAGCGGATCCCCGTCCTCACCTACACATAAATCAAGCTGCTGCTCGTGTGCTACTCAAAGGTGGACAACCTTGGAGCGACAATTTATACGCGGCCGTCCAGCCGCGGAGTATGCACCACCCTGTCATCCTTGGGGGTCACGGAAGTGAAACAGTAGCCGTACACGGGATCGAGGACGGGCCCACTTGCGGGGTCCATACAGGACTTGATTATGTGCTTTCCGCACCACACTTCCCATAATGCACAGTCTCATTTGAGCCTCCCATTGGTGGGTGTGTCATATGGAAAATGGAGAAGTGGGTTAGCGGTTGCGCACACCGCTTCCGTTAAAGCCCCTGAAGAGAAGCATATGGAGCTTCGAAACGCGTCGGGCAGATCCATTACCGAGCGGCATCTACAAGCGGATCCCCGTCCTCACCTACACATAAATCAAGCTGCTGCTCGTGTGCTACTCAAAGGTGGACAACCTTGGAGCGACAATTTATACGCGGCCGTCCAGCCGCGGAGTATGCACCACCCCGTCATCCTTGCCGGTCACGGAAGTGAAACAGCAGCCGTACACGGGATCGAGGACGGGCCCACTTGCGGGGTCCATACAGGACTTGATTATGTGCTTTCCGCACCACACTTCCCATAATGCACAGTCTCATTTGAGCCTCCCATTGGTGGGTGTGTCATATGGAAAATGGAGAAGTGGGTTAGCGGTTGCGCACACCGCTTCCGTTAAAGCCCCTGAAGAGAAGCATATGGAGCTTCGAAACGCGTCGGGCAGATCCATTACCAAGCGGCATCTACAAGCGGATCCCCGTCCTCACCTACACATAAATCAAGCTGCTGCTCGTGTGCTACTCAAAGGTGGACAACCTTGGAGCGACAATATATATATATATATATATATATATATATATATTTAGTGTTTCGTCCACTTGGGCTTTATTCAATTGGTTTCCTAATCAGTTGGCAGGAAATAGTATCAAGCATCCATGTTGTTTATTCTTATGAAACTGGCTTAGTGGTATATTTTAGTACACTTTAAGTGGTTTTGCACAACATAATTTTATGGATGACTTTTAGGGTTTTAGCAATGAACTGGAGTATTTATACTTTTAAATATATTTAAATATTTATGTGTTTTACAATTATTCTGAATTGCTGATACCAGTGTATTTTGAATCAATGTGCAAAATTAGGAGTGGAAACTGCCTCATATTTGGCATTGTTGAAATCCTTCTGCATTTAGTCCATAGTATGTGACGAAGTTGCGAGTATGTTTACTATGTTTATGAAATAATTGGAACGTTACACTTTAAAATGGGTAATCTGCCCCTGATGTCTTGTCATCAAGGCCTTATGAGGCCGAAACGCATCATGGCGGATTGGTGTTTAGCACAATAAAATTACCACGCACCATTACTGGGTTTTGCCTCGTCATTTTTTGGCTGGATTTGCTGTTGGACGACAACGTACCTCATATATATATATATATATATATATATATATATATATATATATATATATATATATATATATATATATATATATAACTTTGTCTAGAAAACAATTATATTTTGTTTGACAAGATGATATATCAACAGTTGAGGGGCGTGGCCATGGGGGCGTGTTTTTCCCCTACCTATGTGTGTTTACATGTTGGGTGGTGGGAGGAACACGTCCTCATGGGCACCCACAAAAGATTGTATGATTTAAACATTGTGAAGTTTTGGCGTTTTATTGATGATATCTGTATGATCTGGAAGGGAACAATAGAATCAACTGAGGAATTAGTTAAACTCATCAATCATTATGAACTTAACAAAATTGCATCGCAAATCAACAGCAGGCAACTCAATACTGCATGCTAGTAGCACACACCCAGGTCACCTTATAAAAAGTATTCCATATGGTGAATTTTTAAGGATGCGCAGGATTTGCAGTTCACCTAATGACTTGGAGATATGTCAGACTGAACGCGCCAGGGGGCTGCGTTGCAGACAGGTGTAATGAGGCCACGCCCCTTTTTACAACTCTCTGCAACACAACCCCCTGGCGCATACTGGAGGTTTCTGGTGTGTGCTAGTTGGCCCCCAGGGATCTCCAGTATGCAAGGAGACTTAATCTCCCAACTTAGAACGTGTTACGGGGCATGTTTGGACAGTAGTGGCATGTTTTAGCTTGGGGAATATATTCCTTTTCAATCCAGAGGTCCCCTAGGGGCCAACTAGTCCAACGGGTACCTCTAGTAAGTGCCAGGGAGCTGTGTTGTAAAAAGTGGGCGTGCCCTCTGAACACCTCTCTGCAACGCAGCTCCCTGGCGCAAACTGGAGGTACATGATGGCTCACAGATGACCTTAGGATTGAAGAGGAATATATTCCCAACCTAAAACGTGCCACAGGGCGTGTTTGCACACATGTCTCCTCAGGCCCGCTCCTTCCTTCACTATTGAGCAAAATATTCCTCTAAAATCAGCCGAAGTACGAATTCCGATTTACTCACCGGTTATCATGAGAGACGTCAGTGCTGCATCTTTCACCCCACTACTGATTATGAAAAGTAATTGTAACCATACTTACAGTAATTTGAATTTCCTTCCATAGTGTAACATTGACTGGTTTCACTTGAAAATGTTTCAAAGTGTGGAGTTTCAAACTTTAAAAAATTCCTCAAAAATCAGCCGAACTAAGAATTCCAATTTACTCACCTGTTATCAGGAGAGATCTCATTTCTGCATCTTTCAGCCCACTATTGATCCTGAAAAGTAATTCTAATCGTAGTTACAGTAACTTGAATTTCCTTTCATAGGCTAACATTGAAATGTTTTACTTGAAAATTCTTCTAAGTGTGGAGTTTTGGAACTTTAAAAAATTCCTCAAAAATCAGCCGAACTACAAATTCTGATTTACTCACCTGTTTTCAGGAGAGACCTCAGTGCTGCATCTTTCAGCCCACTATTGATCCTGAAAAGTAATTCTAATCGTAGTTACAGTAACTTGAATTTCCTTCCATAGGATATCATTGCCTGCTATATAAAATATATATAAATTAAAAAATATAAAAATATTACAATTTCAATTTTTTAAAAAACACTTATTTTTCAATTTATATAAAAAATATGTAATGTAATTTATAATATAAAATATCTATAAATAAATAATTTAAAATAATGTAGTAAATCAGTATAATAAAAATATAACAATTAATACATTTAAAAATTATCATTTACAAAACCTTTGAAAATCACTGAAAAAACCATAGGTTTCACACACGTTACAGTTAAAAATGAGCATTTAAAAAACCTTTGAAATTCACTGAAAAAACCATAGGTTTCACACACTTTATAGTTAAAAATTTGCATTTAAAAAACCTTAGAAATTCACTGAAAAAACCATAGGTTTCACACGTGTTATAGTTACCTGGACATTTCACTCATACAAAACCAAAAAATTCCCCCGTTATAGTTAACTATAACTCGCGCGCCCGCAATGCACTGCTGATGATGTCACATATTACATCACTCATGAGATGGTCAGTGACATCACTCATGACATCACTGATGACATCTCAAATGACATCACTGATGACATGACTGATGACATCATCCTTGTGTCAGACTTCCTCTCACCGTAATATAACCTTTGATACACACATTCAAAAATAGAAACTAAAATTTTCAAAAAAAGGAGATACCAATACCAGTTACAACAACCTATTCAGTAATTCCAACATCTACATACACATCCACTCATTCACCAATAATTGTATATAGTCACTCATACATGTATTCACTCATCATATGTACTCATACACCTATACATCCTGCTACACACCTACACTCATACATAGAGTTACTCACACATGCACTCACACATGCAAATAAACTATCAAACATCCATTTACTTGCCTATACAGCTATACACACACCACTACACTTACTTCTACAGAAACATACACATACTTACTCTCTTAAACCATCACTTATAGAAACCCATACTTATTTATACAGGAACTCTTCCAATCTCTCACTCTCACATATACTCACTTATATACATCAATACTCACATATACTAGCTTAAAACATATGTAGTTACTCATAAAGACACTATTGAGACAGTCATTCATTCACTAACACACCCATACACACACTCATCCACCCATACAGTCCTGCACACATGCTGTCTTCAAAACACAAATACAAACAGTGAGTCAACCATTCATGCATCTATGCGGTAAGTAATACCCCCCCAAACCATACAGACACTCATACTGGTACTCAAAAACCAACTAATAACCCATATTGACACTCATGTAGCTAGTCACCAACCCATGCAGCCACTTATACACAAAGTGAGACACTGATACAGATATTTACATATTTCAACATTACTCGCTAATACATGTATTCACTAAGATACACTTAATAAGTCAGTTATACAATCATTTTTACAAAAAAAACATCCATTTAGACACTTATTTACACATTTATTCTTCCATCAACCTTTAGATATACATATATAAAACATATTTATTTTTCAGAAAGACACACATTCACTGGATGATGTCATCAGTCATGTCATCAGTGATGTCATTTGAGATGTCATCAGTGATGTCATGTGTGATGTCACTGACCATATCATGAGTGATGTAATATGTGACATCATCAGCAGTGCATTGCGGGCGCGCGAGTTATAGTTAACTATAACGGGGGAATTTCATTGGTTTTGTATGAGTGAAATGTCCAGGTAACTATAACACGAGTGAAACCTATGTTTTTTTCAGTGAATTTCTAAAGTTTTTTAAATGCTAATTTTTAACTATAACGTGTGTGAAACCCATGGTTTTTTCACAGAATATATATATATATATATCCCTGTCAGGCATAGAGTACTGCATAAATTATGCAAAAAAAGAATAGAGAACTTTGGGTAGCCCTCACGTTTAGATGGAAAGCAGCTTCAGAATAGAGCACTCTCAACACCAGAGACACTCTAAAGTTGCTCACCTCAAATTTCTGCTTTTCTAGCATAGTCTTTTAGCGTGGGATTAGCACAGTGCCATCCATGCAGAGATAGAAAGGGACAGAGTTTTTTGCCATTTCTACAGCAAAGTCTTTAACAATTAATTATCAATTAAATTAATTTGTTTTTAATGTTCTATTACTTAATGAATTTCTCTCACTAGACCTCCACAAACCTAGCAGCCCACACTTAAAATATAACTTAAATATATAAGTATACCACAAAATACGTAATTAATTATCAATTAATAATGCATACATAATCGATAATTCATTATTACTTAATTCATTTCCAACCCTATGTCCCTACAAACCCAACATCCCACACCTACAATATAACTAATATATAAAGTTATTACACAATTTGCATAATTATTAATCAGTTAAATAAATAATACTAAATCAACAAATAATTATTAATGTATTATTACTTTATTAACTACTCACCTTTTACCCCTACAAACTCAGCAGTCCACACCAAATATATAGCAGAAAATATAATTCTTACACTATTTACATTATTAATAATCAATTAAATAATTAATAATAAATTCATAATTGGTTGTTAATTAATACTTAATTAACTTCCACACTATAACCCTACAAACCTAGCAACCCACTACAATGCTATAAAAGACTTCTAGCAATTTAATAAAAAATCACTTAAAATTACAAAATATATTTAAACATATTACTAACAATTATACAAATATTAATAACACATACAATTTATATACGAACCTTCACACATTATAATAATTAAAAACTATATTTTGTACAACTATATTATTGAAAATGATATCAACAACACCAATATTATTGACAACAATGTATCTGAAAAAATCCATATTTTGACAATGATATTTCAGCATCACAATATTTTTGTATCGCAAAACTCTCTTCCACGATATTTACAACTCAATATTTTGTTCAAATAACGTATGATCTCTGAGTAATTTCCAAGAGGAGGTGGGTAGCAGCTCCTATATAAAGCACTGTACAACACCGGCAACTGTCTGAATCTGATCACCTCAAAAGTAGGTTTTCCTAGCAAACTTTTTAGCCACAGATTTTACACCAATCTAGAAAGTTGCAAAATCTTTTGTCATTTTTGCCTTTGACAAAGTGCTCTAGGCTAACACAATCAGCTTATTAAGATAAAGCACAGGATTACTTGCAACTCTCAATACATTGTATATGCAATTGAAGGTGCATGTGGGCTAAACTTTATAGGAATTACAATCACTTTGATCAAGAAAAGAATTGTAACACACAAAAGAGTAGTAGCGAGTAGAATCTAGGATGGTGGCACGTGCTCAGTGAAAAAATACTGCCCTCACTCACAATATTGTGACATGCTACATCATTGGGCTTTCTTCAGTACACCCCCACGCAGACCAACGCCTGGGGTGGAGTAAAAGGGAGGGGAAGACTTACAAACATGAAAAGAATAATATACCAATATATTTCTGGGATCACAGAAAGAAAAAGTGCAGTGAAGTTTAAAACTAGTACGGTGGTGTCTCCGCTAAATCATTTATTCTTGGGCTCACCGGCTAGAGCTTAAAAATGTGAAGGATGATGGTGATAGGAAAGAATTAGATGTTCCTTCACCCTTCCTTACTGCCAAAGTGTTGACATGTTTCTGCCGTATATCTGGTGCTAACAATATTGAGTCACACCGGCATTCCTCAGGAACTTTCTGATCTCAGTGATTTGTTTTTTCTCTGTACCCGGCTTTTAGTATCCCTGGAATCAATAGTTTCTAGATAGAGGGTCACCCTAAATAACACACATTTGTTAATATGTGGGTGAAAACACAAAAAGAGTGAAGTCAATTACTTATGCATGGGATACTGGCCGTGTAAGCATCCTATCACACTCCAAGTATCCATTCATAACTTTCAAAAAGTATGCAGCACGTTTGTTCCACTTCTATTTCCATGCAGACCCCATTGGTTTTGCAATATTTTCAAATGTCCCTAGTAGGACATTTCATCCAACCTGGGGAAACTTCGCCTTGGAATACTCTCAGGTAAAGTCGTACTTAGTAGGCCAGCAATCCATACCACTCTTGTAGCACCCACACATACAGCGCAACAAAAGGCCCAACTCACTGAGTTCATATGTGATCGTGTTAAATCTGGTGAGTAAATGGGAGAGACCCTCTGTAGTCCAACTCTGGGGGAGGATAAAAACATGGACAAGAAGGTGTTAAGCAGTAGCATGAGACAAAACATTGACGTATAGGAAGTCCAGAGGTCTGTATCGATAAATGGTTCCTAGACCTTGAGGACCTCGAGTCAGGGCCAGTGAGCTCAGTGTTCGACCGCAGTCTCAAAATCATGGCCCAATGCAGCTTGTGCTGCTATTTATTAATTAAGGACATATTCTTATCATGCCCCTTGTTAGTATACATATACCCTCATATACCTATTAGCCAACATGTTGAAAGTAGGAATTTTAAAATGCAGAGTGTGATCGGACCCTGAGCACATGGTAGTGAGTTGAATCACTGTGGGGCGCGTCTCGGTCATGGAGAAAGTGTCCCCAAGTTATACTTCCATCCCGCCGAGTGCCCACCCCAACAACTCCATATTTTGTCAAGGGTAGTGCTCTGCCAGACCCTTTGTCCAGTTACCGCTGTGAAGGTAGTCATAAGCCTATCTGAGGTGTCTGTCTTAGCGGTTGGACTGCCGGTCACATGACGTGCATGACATAACGTGGTTGTGTCACGTGACCGCGTCTCTTACCAATTTTACCGCGTTGCTAGGCAGCCATCAACACACCACTTTGTTTCTCTACACGGGCAAAGGAAAACTTTATTTACTGCCATTGAATATTGTATATGCACTGACAGTGGGGTTCAATGCCCCCTCGTGACCCTTTAGGATGTAATTCATTAAATAGAACATATGCAAAGCATATTAGATTCCGTGATATTGATTGGGGAAAATCTGTGGAAATAAACAAAGGGTTTTCTTTCTGTGATTGCAACAAAGTGGCATTTTTATATGTGTAAGAGATGTCTTCAATAAAAAAAACATAGGCACTAGGGTATGGGGAGAAAACGCAGGGTATTTTTGGGTGAAACACACTTAGCCAATGCTGTACCCTGAGATCTAGTGCTATATGATTCACCCAGGTGGTTATAGCTTGGGACATAGCTCCGAGGTTGGGTGAATGAGCAGTGGTACCAGGAATGTGGTTACATTCAACTGTTGATGCTATTCCATGGGATGTCATTGTTTAACCCATTAACATAACTAGTGAGTCTATACACCCATTTCTGTTCTCTTAGTAGGAGTTTATCCAATATGGTCCAAGCTATGTCATTTTCAGTGTGGTGTTTCTCCGAGTAATGTTTTGCTAGTTTAGTATTTGTTTTCTGGCATTTAATGGTGCTTCTATGCGCCATCATGCGTGTTTTTAACTTCCGCATGGTCATACCTATATATTGTTTCCTGTAGGGGCATGTGATTAAGTATACGACGTGCTCCAAGTTACAGTTTGTATGTATCCTCTGTTCCCACGGGGAGTGTAGGCCCACATCTATACTTTTCGTGTTCTTAGTTAGGTGACATACATCGCATGAGCCACATCTCTTATGTCCCGTGACCGGGAGTAGTGCAGCCGGATGCTGAGTATTGGTCGGTTTTTTGACATGGGGTCTGGTATGGACTAGGATTTCTCATAAGTTTGCACTTCTTTTGAATGAGAAAAGAGTTTTTTCCATATCTAATCCGTTAGAGTTTAATATGCATCAGTTTTTTAGTATGAGCCATTTAACATGGTGCGAGGCTGTACTAGAGGTGGTTACACACACCGACTTGTTCATGGTCTGTTTTTCCACTTTTTCCAATAGGTTGTCTCTGTTGGTATTGGCAGCTCTTTTCTTGACTTGACTTGGCTCTTGGACTCTGATATGGCCATTCTTCTTCAAACAAGATGTCTTCTAAAACCCTCAGGGTCTTGTTTGGACAAAACCCAGCCCTCTAGTCAAGACAATTTGTTGTGAGTGTGTCAGAGGGACTTTAGAAAGATTAACTACTAGGGAATCTCCCTGCTTATCCCTGGTTTTAGATACTATGCCATATGATATGATATGATACTCCTCGTTATGCATTGATCCAGGTACTCCCATGTGACCCTCTGTTGTCCTCTTTGTTTTCCTCTGCCCTTTCCCTTGCCTCTGCCTAAAAAAGGAGGGAGTGGCTGTTGGAATTTGGATTGTAGAAACTGGGGATTCTGATATCCCTGTTGTTGAGGATATCCCATCCCTGGCCAGCCACAGCCCTGTTCGGGTAGCCCGGGAAGGGAACTGGAAATAATGGACGGGCCTCTCTGTGCTCCTCGGCCTACCCATGTCCTCCGTTGTAGAAACTCATAATTGTTCCCATCACTGCTGCTACTCTGAGTGTCCACGTCTCTCCTACATTAAAGAGCAAGGACATGACATAAGCCATCGTAAAACATCTGGATCAGTGCCACGACAATAATTGGAAGACACTATGATACTATGGCATTTACATGATACCCTCTCACAAGTGAGGTGGCAACCTGACATTAGCCTTGCGCCAACTGGAATTTAAATATTTTATCCGGCTGAGATCCAAATTTCCCTATGGACTCAATAATGATGAGGAACTATTTGTGTATTTATAAACTACATTGGGACTGACGTGCTCTTGATATGGACAATTCAAGTACTGGACTTCAGATAATGCCATATTGTGTTTTTTGGTGAAAGTTTACAACTGAATATAATATGATGAACACAACAGTGAAGTAGTGTGGCTCACTGGTTAGAGGCGGCAGACCCGAGAGCAGAGGACGGCCCGGGACCAGGGTTCGATTCCCGGCGCGGCAGGTTTCTGGACCAGGGTCAGCGGACTCGATAATTCAGCGGACTCGATAATTCTCTCGCCTCGGTGCCCACTCTGATCAGCAAACACACTCGGCAACTCTGGGCATTAGCTTGCCTCATCTTCACTAACGGCCCCACCAGACTGCCGGGGATGCCTGGTCTCACCCTGGAGATACCCATTAAGGGACCATCTCTCAGGGAAGCCAGGAAGGGTTTCGCAGCGGTCGAAGCGCCTTGGGACCCTACGGGTAAGTAGTGCGCTATATAAATGCCTATACATACACATACATACATCCACAACATTGAACTGCTCACAACATACTAAACGTGTCCTTTATATGCCCTACCATGAAGAAATGATGGGCATGTATTAGACCTAGATTGCAAAATATCTCACCACCACACTTTGGCACCATGTAGGGAATGATGTGCACGGACCAGTCATAGATTGTTTAAATATTTACCACTACACCATGACATCCTCAATTAACATTAGGAACACTAGATTTTAACACAACATTGTAAAATAACAATCATGCATATATCCAATATCATAGCATGTCTCTTCACTGTTATTCCTTGCAGAGAGAAATTTTAGTGTACTATGGACATATCAGTCATATTGTTAATAATACAACCAACAATGTAGATTACATTTAACAACGCATGTATCAATTATCAGGCAACACATATGATCCTGTAGCACATGCATTGTACATTGATACAGAAGTTTTCATTTTAATTGATTATTTTGATTATGATTGATTTGGAACAATACATCCCATAATGCCTCATTAGGGCAACATGGGCTTGTACTATACAAGCTGAAACTGATGAGAGATTCACTAACTGTGACAAAGACCAGTTGGGTCGAAATGCATTGGTGCAATTGTCATGGGCAATAAAGACTTCGAAATTGAAGTTCCTGGAGTGCAGCATACATTTGTATACTATTGGGGATTGGGGACTCAGTCGGACTCCCACGCTGGCACCAGCTGTTGAGAATGCTGCTCCTTTTGACCACATTGCAACAAGATATATATATATATATAAATATATATATATATATATATATATATTACCTACGTGCGGTCGCCAGTAGGTATATATAGTTAGGATTTTTTCTCTATGGGTTTTTTTAAAATTCTATGTCTAATAACTTTGGCGTTTGTGGACGGAATTGGCTGAAATTTTCAGGAAAATGGCACATTTTGTTTCTGAGCAGCCCTTGAAAATTTGGGGGGGGTTCGTCAAGGGGGGGCCGAGAAAAAATGGGGGTCCCAAAACGTGTTTTTAACATTGAGTTTTCCATAGGGCGGTTGGCCTCACTTTTAGCCCGAACGGCTGAATGGATTTGCACGAAACTTGGCAAAATTGTAGGGACTGGTAGCCCGATGTGCCTTTTGTAGGTCTCAATATATGTGCTCCAGTGGATTTTGAGAAATTAACGTTTAAAAAAAGATATATATCTGTAACAGCGGACCTGGCAGCGTCCCAGGACGCGTACTTTACGCGCAACGGAGCTTTGTGAAGCGAAGCTGATTGGTTCTCCGGCGTCTGTCAACATTCCAAACAGTCCGTAGCGGCCGCCATCTTGTCTCTCGGTAGGATCGAGAGACAAGAGGAGGCCAAAGCGAAGGGGCAAATGACCATAAGGGGGCATAGTACATTGTCGCTCACCCCCTAGGTTTGATGTGGAGGTTTTAAAAGGGCCCCGCGGGGCAAAAAAAAATAAAAATAATAATAATCGAACAGCTGAATGGATTTGCACGAAACTTGGCAAAATTGTAGGGACTGGTAGCCCGATGTGCCTTTGCTAGATCTCAATATATGTGCTCCAGTGGATTTTGAGAAATTAACGTTCAAAAAAAGATATATATCTGTAACAGCGCACCGCTTCGCGTACTTTTCGCGTTACGGAGCTTTGCGAAGCGAAGCTGATTGGCTCTCCGGTGTCTGTAAACATTCCAAACAGTCCGTAGCGGCCGCCATCTTGTCTCTCGGTAGGATCGAACAGCTGAATGGATTTGCACGAAACTTGGCAAAATTGTAGGGACTGGTAGCCCGATGTGCCTTTGCTAGGTCTCAATATATGTGCTTCAGTGCATTTTGAGAAATTAACGTTCAGAAACAAGATATATATCTGTAACAGCGCTCCGCTTCGCGGAGATAAAATTATATGTGTATTACCTAGCTGTTGCTAACACCAGTTAGCGACGGCTAGTAGAATATAGCGACCATCTTGGGCCCCACTTTGCATGTGAGTGATATTTATCACTAATGACATGCAAAGTGGGCATGCTAAGATGTTAGCGACTGGAAACAGTCACTAACATCGCTATCTCCTATTATCAACTTTTGGAAATATTCGAGATAAGCGCGAATATCTCCAAAAGCTACCACCTGCCCTGAGCAGTTCTTAGCCATGTTATCCAATGGGAGGTGGATAACATGGCTAAGAGCATTAGCTCGGTAATGCATGAATATCGCTGAGTTTTCAGCGATATTAATGCATTGCGGTCGTTTTTTATCGTATTTCCGATAAACCTTGATAATAGCAAGGTTTATCTGCGATAATTTCTGACGGTAAAAAAATCGTTGCTAAGCATCGTTAGGGATAAATATCGCTTAACTTTGGTAATATGCCCCAACGTCTGTTAACGTTCGATTCGAAGGAAATCAGGAAGTGTTGAAAAACATTGTCTGCGCCATCTTGTCTTTTTTCAAATGCCACACTTTTGTCGTGCACGGCAGCCATTTTAGATGACTTGACCAGACCCACTCTGTGCACGCTGTCGATCCTTAGCATGGCTCCCCACCCTCGCAAGCATCTCCCCCAGGCAGTGGTCACCCCCGCTCTCTGTCTTATGCATGGGTAATAAACCTCCCCCCATCTGCGCTGCTCTTCCCTGAGAATCACACCCTGTGCCCGCCCGACACCTCCCTTTCGCCCTATTCACTACCGCACCCTCTGACACTCCTTTTCCTCTGTGTCCGATTGTCCAGGCTGGTCCTAGGGTATCAGCTAGCCCTGCAGATGTAATTTATGGCCACAGCTGTAAAGAATCACCCCTCTTCAAAGGAGTTATAGTAGATCAAGGCCCACACTCGATGAGATCCGTCACAGCAGAAGCGTTGCTATTATCTGAAAACCATCCTGTATTGTGATTGGGGAGGGGACCGAGCCTGAAGCGGAAGATTCCAGGGATGACTCTTTGTACATCAAAGTTTTTACAATTATGTGTCACATTAAAAATATATAGCACTCCGACAAAGTAGTAAGATTATAAAACTTTAATAATTTATAAATATATACAAGAAAACAAAAATAGTAATAACATATAAACATTTTTAGGGAAAAACAACGAAGTAGCGGTCGGCTGTGCGAATAGTCCCAACGCAGCACAACGTCCAGATTTCCGGCGTGGGGCGTCGCGGGGGGTGGGTCATCAGTAGCAAACTGTTGTGCGAATAGTTCCAAGGCAGCAGAACGCGCTGAAATCTAGATGACACTAAAGTGATGTCTAGTAAGTTGCCACCCAGCAAATAACGGCATGGGGCGTCGCGGGGGGTGGGTCATCAGTAGCAAACTGTTGCGCGAATAGTTCCAAGGCAGCAGAACGATGGCACCAAGGTGATGTCCAGTAAGTTGCCGCACTGGTTTTGGTATCCTACAATGCTGCTCCGAATAACGGCGCGGGGCGCCCCGGGGGAGGCGGTGAACGGGCCTCTCCAGGTGGAGTGTCATCTGTTGTAGTGGGGCGCCCCTTTACCGTTTCAGTTGCCATTCCGTCCGTTTTTGGTCCACTGTGTCAAAAGCCACAATTCAGCTGAGTTGCGCCCACTCTTGCGGTGCAGCGATAGGCGGCTGTCACAGGACTCTCAAAATGGCGGCAGGCTGTTTCCTTTTTGGGCCTGGTCCACTGAAATGGCCCTGGGACACCTTGGAAATCGGACGCTTGTCTGCTAGGTCTTGGACCCCATTCTCGAAAGCGTCCCCTCCGCCTTGAGAATTCATCAAAAGTTTTGGGGGCTCCGACTCCTGCAGGCTTCTGGTGGGGAGCGGCTGCCATGATTGCTCGCGGAATGACCACGACTGAGCTACGAGATGGTGGTGCTCTCATGCTGACGCCAGCTTCAGTCTGAAACATCCAGAAACAAGGTGGGGCTTTCATCGTTTGGGAAAAAAAAAAAGTTTTCATCCAATGAAAAGTGTTGTTTTTAGGTCACATGATCAAGCCTTCCATCATTAGGAAACCAAAAGTAAAATGAACCAATGAAAAGTTTTATAAACAAGTCACTTGACCTGTTATGCGGCATAGGGTGTAAAATGCGGAGAAAATACGTTGGCACGTGAGGCGGCGTCAGTAGCGGACCGATGTGCGAATAGGCCGAAGGCAACACAACGCGCCAAGATCCGGATGGCACCGAGGTGGTGTCCAGCAAGTTGCAGCACTGGTGTGGCCATCCTACAATGCTGAAAGTCGGCGTGGGGCGCCCCGTTGGCACGTGAGGCGGCGTCAGTAGCGGACCGATGTGCGAATAGGCCGAAGGCAACACAACGCGCCAAGATCCGGATGGCACCGAGGTGGTGTCCAGCAAGTTGCAGCACTGGTGTGGCCATCCTACAATGCTGAAAGTCGGCGTGGGGCGCCCCGTTGGCACGTGAGGCGGCGTCAGTAGCGGACCGATGTGCGAATAGGCCGAAGGCAACACAACGCGCCAAGATCCGGATGGCACCGAGGTGGTGTCCAGCAAGTTGCAGCACTGGTGTGGCCATCCTACAATGCTGAAAGTCGGCGTGGGGCGCCCCGTTGGCACGTGAGGCGGCGTCAGTAGCGGACCGATGTGCGAATAGGCCGAAGGCAACACAATGCGCCAAGATCCGGATGGCACCGAGGTGGTGTCCAGCAAGTTGCAGCACTGGTGTGGCCATCCTACAATGCTGAAAGTCGGCGTGGGGCGCCCCGTTGGCCTGTGAGTTTGCGTCAGTAGCGGACCGATGTGCGAATAGGCCGAAGGCAGCACAACGCGCCAAGATCCGGATGGCACCGAGGTGGTGTCTAGTAAGTTGCCGCACTGGTGTGGCCATCCAACAATGCTGAAAGTCGGCGTGGGGCGCCCCGTTGGCCTGTGAGTTTGCGTCAGTAGCGGACCGATGTGCGAATAGGCCGAAGGCAGCACAACGCGCCAAGATCCGGATGGCACCGAGGTGGTGTCTAGTAAGTTGCCGCACTGGTGTGGCCATCCAACAATGCTGAAAGTCGGCGTGGGGCGCCCCGTTGGCCTGTGAGTTTGCGTCAGTAGCGGACCGATGTGCGAATAGGCCGAAGGCAGCACAACGCGCCAAGATCCGGATGGCACCGAGGTGGTGTCTAGTAAGTTGCCGCACTGGTGTGGCCATCCTACAATGCTGAAAGTCGGCGTGGGGCGCCCCGTTGGACTGTGAGATGGTGTCAGTAGCGGATCGATGTGTGAATGGGGCCGAAGGCAGCGCAACAATATTTTCGGAATAGAAGACACCACTAGGCGCTGAGATTCCAAGATCCGGATGGCACCGAGGTGGTGTGTAGCAAGTTGCCGCACTGGTGTGGCCATCCTACAATGCTGAAAGTCGGCGTGGGGCGCCCCGTTGGCCTGTGAGTTTGCGTCAGTAGCGGACCGATGTGCGAATAGGCCGAAGGCAGCACAACGCGCCAAGATCCGGATGGCACCGAGGTGGTGTCTAGTAAGTTGTCGCACTTCTGTGGCCATCCTACAATGTTGAAAGTCGGCGTGGGGCGCCCCGTTGGCCTGTGAGATGGCGTCAGTAGCGGACCGATGTGCGAATGGGGCCAAAGGCAGCGCAACAATATTTTCTGATTTGAAGACACCACAAGGCGCTGAGATGCCATGATCCGGATGGCACCGAGGTGGTGTCTAGCAAGTTGTGGCACTGGTGTGGCCATCGTACAATGGTAAAAGTCGGCGTGGGGCGCCCTGTTGGCCTGTGAGATGGTGTCAGTAGCGGACTGATGTGTGAATGGGGCCAAAGGCAGCGCAACAATATTTTCTACAATATTTTCGGAGTAGAAGACACCACAAGGCGCTGAGATGCCAAGATCCGGATGGCACCGAGGTGATGTCTAAGTTGCGGACCGATGTGCGAATGGGGCCAAAGGTAGCGTAACAAGATTTTCTGTATGGAAGATACCACTAGGCGTTGAGATGCCAAGATTCGGATGGCACCGAGGTGATGTCTAGCAAGTTGTGCCACTGGTGTGGCCATCGTACAATGGTAAAAGTCGGCGTGGGGCGCCCTATTGGCCTGTGAGATGGTGTCAGTAGCGGACTGATGTGCGAATGGGGCCAAAGGCAGCGCAACAATATTTTCTGACTGACACCACAAGGCGCTGAGATGCCAAGATCCGGATGGCACCGAGGTGATGTCTAAGTTGCGGACTGATGTGCGAATGGGGCCAAAGGCAGCGTAACAATATTTTCTGTATGGAAGATACCACTAGGCGTTGAGATGCCAAGATTCGGATGGCACCGAGGTGATGTCTAGCAAGTTGGTGTGGTCATCCTACAATGCTGAAACTCGGCGTGGGTCACCCCATTAGCCTGTGAGATGGCGTCAGTAGCGGACCGATGTGCGAATAGGCCGAAGGCAGCACAACGCGCCAAGATCCGGATGTCACCGTGGTGGTTTCATAGTTGAGAGGCTCTTCATCTGCAATGGGGCGCCGAGATCCGGATGGCACCGAGGTGATGTCTAGCAAGTTGCTGTACTGGTGTGGTCATCCTACAATGCTGAAATGTAGTGGGGCGCCCATTTACCGTTTCAGTTGCCATTCAGCTGAGTTTCGGCTGCTCTTGATGCTACAGCGACAGGCGGCTGCAAGAGGACTCTCAAAATGGCGGCCTGTTCTTTGGATTTGGGCCTGGTCCACTAAAATGGCCCTGGGACACCTTAGAACTTGGACGCTCGATTTTTTTTTCCTTTCCTGTACATGCAAAAAAAGGTAAATGCCCGGTACGTTACACGCTTCATCTGCCACGATGAACTCTCCAGAGGAACCGAAAAAAAATATAGTTGTGGTAACTATACCATGCATCGTCATATGGAGAGGTGGCACCAATTAATTATAGTGCTGCATAAAAGAGAGATTTGGAGGAGAACCCCTGACCTGCTAGTACATTCATCAAAGAAGTGGCACTGAGAGCTTCAGAGGCAAGGGAAACGGTCCCAAATATTTAGAAGAACTTTGGAAAGATTAAAATGACATGTTTAGATTGTGGTAAATTAATTTCATGTGGACAGATGAGTGTTACTCTAATAAATACAGCATATGAACATCATCATAGTCGATGGTTGGTAGAGACATTTTGACTATATCCTGGACCTGCCCGTCCTCGCCCAAAATGGCGCCGGAATAAATGGGACTCGTAACTCCTTGTTGTGTACTGGTTGCAGAACCTTGAAATCACGAGATACGTATGCAGTTTTGAAGCACATGGCGGGCGGGGACGAGAATTGATTGAATATTTCGACATCCCTATTGATATTAAGTTCTGATGTGTTATTGATTACTGTACTGTTGAAAGTTCGAATTAACGTCACCCATGGTACTTGCCCGCAAACGTATATCTAGATAATTTTATTGTAACTGGCCCTGTCGTATTTTAATTATAAAATGTACGTCCACCAATTCCGTAACTGTTAGACACCTTAGTTCTTGCAACCTAATGGCCCGCCCGTTACGTTCCTCTACAGTGTAAATGTCTATTCATCATATACGATTACAGTTTGCTCCGTGGCAGGCCCACGTGGTTATAGGCTCGTATTTGTATAATGAAATTTTCACAATAAAGGTTTTTAAAAGAAAACATGGTAGTAGTATATACATTGGTAAAGTTTTTAATAATAGTCACTGTTTTAGAATCATTAAAAGGCAAGTGAAATAAAGCAGACCAATTACATGAAGGGTAAAAGGTATAATACGAAGGAACGCAGTAAAGATAAATGGTCAAGGGCTGTTGTGTTTTCTATTCCTGCAACATAAAGTGATCGATAAGAATCTCATATTCAGGCGTATCGGCGACTAAGACAGCAGGTCGACCCTCTTTTGCTCAACGGCTCCGTCATGGGATGAAGAAACGCTCTTTTTCTCGAAAAAAGAATATATTTTACTTGCAGGACAGTTGTAAAATTTCCGGGAAAGTACATTAGCCTGGAACATTATAACATATATTTAAGAAAAAATTATGTTCGGAAGTAATTAAAAGCGTAATTTTTAGGTGATATGACCAAGGCTTTCATCATTAGAATAAGAAAAGTAAAATGAACCAATGAAAAGTTTTATTAACAAGTCACATGACTTGTTATGCTTACGTTACGCGCTGCGCGCCCCGGATGACTTCCGGATGCGCTAACGCGGCGCGTCATATGACGCATTACGCGACAACGCAGGTCCAGAATATAGTCAAAATGTCTCCACCAACCAGCGGTCGGAACACAACCCCTTTCAGCAGGCTAAATAGTTCTGTTAAATGACAACAGAAGGGACAGGCAACAAGAACCATCAGTCAAAGAGGGGAGGGCTAGTTCTTCTCTACCGGGTTACATTGGGGCGCTACCGGAACTGATCGAATTGGTAGTCTACAGTGTTTCTGGATGTTTCAGACTGAAGCTGGGGTTAGCATGAGAGCAGCACCATTTCGTAGCTCCGTCGTGGCCATTCCGCAACCAATCATGGCAGCCGCTCTTTATCGTTATTTTGGGCGGGGTGGGTGGCGGAGCCGAGCTGTTTTGCAGCCATCATTGTGTGGAGTTCAGTTCATCTCACTAGTTTTGTATTTGTCATGAGGGGTTGTTCCTAATGTTTCTATTTTAGCGAGGTCAAAAAGAGATCCCATTAGTGGCCTACTGATTTTGCTCGATTCCTTTTCTTTTTTTTTACACGATTTTTCGTTATCTGCAAAGACTAAACAGAGTATTGCGACTCTGTGTTTGTTTGTAAATAGAGAATGAACCAAAGAGAACTAATTCTAAAACAGTAAATACTTGGATAACAATCAATCAAATGGAGAGAGAAGCAGGCACGACGGATTACAACGGGGGCAAAGGCCTGCGTTAACTACCTTTCACTATCTGCAAAGAGAGAGTACTCCTAATAGAAATGAGGGGGGGGGCACCATTCAAAGCAGATCAGTGTGCATAAACACGAAAATGTTTTCACTTACCACATACTTGACATTCGACAGCTTATGATATTTGCTATTAAAAAACCATTGAAATTCACTGAAAAAAACATAGGTTATAGACCATATATAGTTAGGAATTAGCATTTACAAAACCTTGAAAATTCACTGAAAAAACCATAGGTTATAGACCATATATAGTTAGGAATTAGCATTTAAAAAACCTTATTTTACTCACACAAAACCATTGAAATTCCATATATAGTTAGTTGCACTAACTATATATCGCGCACCCGCAATCCACTGCTGATCATGTCACATATTACATCATTCATGACATGGTCAGTGACATCACTGATGACATCACTGATGACATCTCAAATGACATCACTGATGACATCACTGATGACATCTCATTTGACATCATTCTTGTGCTAATACGATAAACCTCTTCAGACTCTAATATAACCTTAGATACACTCAGTGTATACAGACACTCACACACTGCCACTCATCCATGGAGTTACTCACACACCCAGTCAGTCATGCAAAGAAACAATCTCACCTCCATTTCTTCAACCATACAGTTAAACACACCTTACTTATTGAAACATATACTAACACATATTTACTCTCTTATACAATCCCTGATACAAGTTCACAATGATCGATACAACCACTCACTCATTCAGTGGCTCTCATGCACAGTTATTTATATATGCCAACTCTCACATGTACTGTGTTTTACATATGTACTTACTATGACATGTAGCATTGAGATATCCATTCACTCATCAATACACTCATGCACACAGTCAACTGCCCATGTAGCTGTTTCCACATGCACTCTTGAACTCATACACCTAGTGAATAAACTGCTCACACATCTATGCATAGAGTCACACACCTTCCAGCCACCCCCACACAAACTCAATCTCCCATAGAAATACTTGGGCAACCAATTAATAACACATATAGCCTCTCGTATAGCTTATGATCAACACATGCAGCAGTTTACAGAACAACAGACATAATGATGCACAAATTAAGACAGTTTAGTCACTAACCCATGCATTCAGTGAGACACATTTAATCACTCACTCATACAGTCAGTCACGCACCTACTAAATCCTTCATCCAGACACTTATACATCCACTCATTCTTCAATATGTAAGACATATTTTAACTTTACAGAAACATACAGTCACTGGATGTTGTCATCAGTGATGTCATCAGTGATGTCATTTGAGATGTCATCAGTGATGTCATCAGTGATGTCACTGACCATGTCATGAATGATGTAATATGTGACATGATCAGCAGTGGATTGCGGGTGCGCGATATATAGTTAGTGAAACTAACTATATATGGAATTTCAATGGTTTTGTGTGAGTAAAATAAGGTTTTTTAAATGCTAATTCCTAACTATATATGGTCTATAACCTATGGTTTTTTCAGTGAATATATATATATATATATATATTCACTGAAAAAACCATAGGTTATAGACCATATATAGTTAGGAATTAGCATTTACAAAACCTTGAAAATTCACTGAAAAAACCATAGGTTATAGACCATATATAGTTAGGAATTAGCATTTAAAAAACCTTTTTTTACTCACACAAAACCATTGAAATTCCATATATAGTTAGTTGTACTAACTATATATCGCGCACCCGCAATCCACTGCTGATCATGTCACATATTACATCATTCATGACATGGTCAGTGACATCACTGATGACATCACTGATGACATCTCAAATGACATCACTGATGACATCACTGATGACATCCCAAATGACATCACTGATGACATCTCAAATGACATCACTGATGACATCACTGATGACATCTCAAATGACATCACTGATGACATCACTGATGACATCTCATTTGACATTACTGATCACATCACTGATGACATCATTCATGTGATAATACGATGAACCTCTTCAGACTAATATAACCTTAGATACACTCAGTGTAAACAGACACTCACAGACTGTCACTCATCCATGGAGTTATTCACACACTTAGTCAGTCATGCAAAGAATCAATCACACCTCCATTTCCTCAACTATACAGTTATACACACCTTACTTATTCAAACATATACTAACACATATTTACTGTCTTTTACAATGCCTGATACAAGTACACAATGATCCATACAGCCACTCACACATTCACTGGCTCTTATGCACAGTTATTTATATATGTCAAATGTCACATGTACTGTGTTTTACATATGTACTTACTTTGACATGTAGCACTGAGATATCCATTCACTCACCAATGCACTCAGTCAACCGCCCATACAGGTGTTTCCACATGCACTTTTGAACCCATACATCTAGTGATGTATGGGTATGAGTTGATGTGAATCAACTGCTCACACATCTATGCACAGAGTCATACACATCCCAGCCACCCACACACACACACTCAGTCTCCCATACAAATACTTGGACAACCAATTAATAACCCATATACTTACTCATATAGCTACTGATCAACACATGCAGCAGTTTACAGAACAACAGACATAATGATGCACAAATTAAGACAGTTTAGTCACTAACTCATGCACTCAGTGACACACATTTATTCACTCACTCATACAGTCAATCATGCACCTAGTAAATCCTTCATCCAGACACTTATACCTCCACTCATTCTTCAATATGTAAGACATATTTTAACTTTACAGAAACATACAGTCACTGGATGTAGTCATCAGTGATGTCATCAGTGATGTCATTTGAGATGTCATCAGTGATGTCATCAGTGATGTCATTTGAGATGTCATCAGTGATGTCATTTGCGATGTCATCAGTGATGTCATCAGTGATGTCATTTGAGATGTCATCAGTGATGTCATCAGTGATGTCACTGACCATGTCATGAATGATGTAATATGTGACATGATCAGCAGTGGATTGCGGGTGCGCAATATATAGTTAGTACAACTAACTATATATGGAATTTCAATGGTTTTGTGTGAGTAAAAAAAGGTTTTTTAAATGCTAATTCCTAACTATATATGGTCTATAACCTATGGTTTTTTCAGTGAATTTTCAAGGTTTTGTAAATGCTAATTCCTAACTATATATGGTCTATAACCTATGGTTTTTTCAGTGAATTTCATTGGTTTTTTAAAAGCTAATATCTATAGCTGTAAAATGTATTCTTCTTTAAATCAAAAAATATATTTTATATGTTTATTAATAATTTTTTTTATTATTATTTTTTTTTGTTCGCTCCCGGTTCGCGAACCGGGAAGCTTCCCGTTAGCTCAATTTGGTGCCGCGACCCGGTCCGCGAACCGGTAAACGTTCCGTTTGCGCAACTGCCGCGTTAGAAATCAACATCGTGACGCGTCGCGGAAGCGCGACGTATCACGTTGTCGCGTAATGCGTCTTATGACGCTCCGCGTTAGCGCACCCGGAAGTGCTCCGGTACGCGAACTGAGACGCGAAGCGCAGCTCCCCGGAAGCGATCCGGGGCGCGTCGCGAAAGCGCGACGTATTGCGTTGCCGCGTAATGCGTCTTATGACGCGCCGCGTTAGCGCACCCGGAAGTGCTCCGGAGCGCGAACCGAGGCGCGAAGCGCAGCTCCCCGGAAGCGATCCGGGGCGCGTTCCGCAGCGCGTAACATAAGCGTAACAGGTCATGTGACTTGTTAATACAACTTTTCATTGGTTCATTTCACTTTTGGTTTCCTAATGATGTAAGGCTAGGTCAGGTGACCTAAAAATAACACTTTTCATTGGTTTAGAACTATTTTTTTCCCAAATGATGAAAGCCCCCACCTTTTTTCTCACTCTGACTTTCAACTTTGTGAAAGGAAGACCTATTTTGCTCAGTGGAAAATGGCTTCACTAGTAGCTGCAGCTGGTGCACCCCCACCACCACCACCACCTCCTCATAGGAAGAGAGGACCTCCTCCACAGTTCCTTCCCAACACAGAGGAGGAAGAGGATCAAGAAGAGGAAGAGGAAATACAGGCAACACAAGTTTTACAAGAGGAGCCCCGGGTATCTCATCATAAAAATAGTTTCATTTGGCAGTTTTTTTCTTTTCCTGAAGGACAGAAAAAAGTTAATGCTCGGTATGTGACGTGCCTCATATGCAAAGAGGACTTATCTAGAGGCACAGATAAGAAGTATAGTTACGGAAACTATACTATGCACCGTCACATGCTGAGGTGGCATCCACTAAATTACAGCCGGGCAGAGATGCGTGACCTCCAGGACAACCCACCAACTCCTGTGGCCAGGACATCGGCACAGGTATCTCTGTCGGGGCCAGAGGCACGGGAAACAGTGCCAAACATTCAGGATAACTTTGTCCACATGAAGATTGTCTGTTTATATTGCGGTACCTTACTCTCATGTGCCAATATGAGCATTAACTTAATAAACAGAGCATTTGAAAACCACAAGTGCTCTAAACGCCCCAAAAAATAAAATTTTTTTTGCTCCTGTTGAGCCCTTTCCAATGCCTGTTTTTTGTTGTTCCCCCCCCCAAAAAACCAAAAAAAAACATAAAATTGTTAAAAAAATACAAAAAAAACAAAAAATGTTCAGAAAAATAAAAAAATATATAAAACAACAAAAACATTAAAAAAAAAGTTCTTTTCAGAACTACCTCCCCTTTATAAAAAAATTGCTAGAATGTTTAGCACTCTGGCAAGCTCTATTTCTTTTGGTTCGCTTCCCGGTTCGAAGAAGAGTAAGTATAAGGGAAGTAAACAGAGAGTAATGTTAAAAGAAAGACAGCTATAGGGACTAAACCAGAGATACTGTTTAATAGATTTATTTACCGAAGAAAAGATGGAAGAGGATATAATTGTGAAAAACAAAATAGATAAGGAAATGAAAGAAAAAAGGAGAGTAGAAGAATAACACAGAAGAGTTTCTTAGAGAATGTGAGTGAATGTTCAAAATAAGATTAAAACATGTGGAATAACAGAGAGAAAAAACAGAAAGCATAAAAGAAGAAGTAACAGAAAAAGAATAATTGAAACAGCAAAGAAATGTAAATAACATAGGCCCATATTATCAACATAGGCAATAAAAGTTTTGCAGCTTTTATAGGCAGAAATGTGTCGCTAAAGCCGCTTTTGCGGCAGAAAACTGCCGCTAAAACCGCTTTTGCAGCAGTTTTCTGCCGATAAAACCAGCAATAATGTTATTGGCTCTGTTCATAATATGCCCCTTAGTGTGCTTCAACTACACAGAGAAAGCATAATGAACAAGTAGTGAAAGAGTGATCAGTCAAAGACACTAAGAGTAATAGAGACGGAGTGAGTGAACAAGAGTGAGGAACTATGAGAAGAGAGGGACTGAGAAAAGGAGTGGAAGGAGTAGAGTAAGTAAGTAATAGATAAAGGAATGAGGGAAGTAGCAAAGGCAGGAAAGTGAGGATTAAAGAAATGAAGCAGTGGAACTAATAGTAGTTAAATGTGATAGAAATGTAATGAAAAGAGTACAAAACATTTACCTTATAATTGTCGTTAACTTAGTCACTTGTTATTTTTATACTTTCAATCTGTGAAAGAGAGAACAAACATTTGAAAAATATTAAAACATGTATTTAAAAATTAGAAAAGACAAGGGAAAAGATTGAAGGACAAACAGTTGTTCAACAACTTTGACACTTACAGAAGCTTCTGCTTCTCCAGGCCCCCTACACAGTCCTAAAGATATACATTTTAAACTAACAGTATCTTGATGCAGATGAAGTGAGGCCTATCTTGGAACATGGTGCATCTTTTGCACTGCTGTTGTCTCACAAAAGTGACACAATGGCAGCGCAAAAGAGCTGCACAATCATCATAAAACTGTTCCTAACATTTTAAATGATTGTTTCATGATGGCAATAAGGTGTGTCCTATCCAGACGTTTGTTTCAGGTGAGGCCTACTCAGGATTGCAGATCAAATTTAGCCTTGTTGAAGAGTACAGAGGAGATAATACATGTGCAGGCCAACCAATAAAGTTCAGACTTCCTCTGTTTCCCTGGACAGGCCTAAACTTCATCTGCACAATTTGATTCGTAATGTTACGAAACACAGGTAATGTATTTGAAAAATGTGCAATTTCTTTTGCTCATTTCACAATCACATCACTTGTGTTTCCTTTGGTTAGGTATCTCATTGTGCAGATGTAGTCCAGCATATGAAAGAGTACGCACTGCATGCAACAACTTTGACACTTACTGAAGCCTCAGCTTCTCCATACCCCCTACACAGTCCTAATTATATACATTTTAAACTGACGGTATCTTGCTGGAAAAGAACTGAGGCCTATCTTGCAACATGGTGCATCTTTTACACAAAATTGACGGAACAGCGGCGTAAAAGAGGCACACAGCCTTCATAAAACTGCCCTTAACATTTTAAATGATTGTTTCTAGATGCTGATAAGGTGTAACCTATCCACAGATTTGTTTCAGGTAAGTCCTACTCAGGGTTGCAGATGAAATTTAGGCTTGTTGAAGAGTATAGAGGAGATAATACATGTGCAGGCCTACTAACGAAGTGAGTCATGCCCACTGCACTCTTGAACAAATGTCAGACCTCCTCTGTCTCCTGGAACAGGCCTAAACCTCATCTACACAATGTGATGTGTAATGTTAGGAAACACAGGTAATATAATTGAAAAACGTGCAATTTTTTTTGCTCATTCCACAATCACATCACCTGTGTTTCCTTAGCTTAGGTATCTCATTGTGGAAATGTAGTCATTCATATGAAAGACTATGTAGAATGTGAGCACTGTATGCAACAACTTTGACACTTACAGAAGCCTCAGCTTCTCCATGTCTACTACACATTTCTAAATGTAGATCATAAGTACAAAAAGTACAGAATTAATTATACATGTTAAATGGTTTATTTTTGCTGTTCTCAGAATTTATCAAATTTCACTAAAAACAGTGACTTGAAGGTATTCATCATATAACAGCGGGGGAAAAAAAACACAATCAAAATGATTGTGTTTAAAAAACCCATATAACATAACCAATCAGAAATCAGAACTCCTCAAAAGTAACTTACTTTCCATGACGTCGAAGGATGTCCTATGAACAGCTTACACTCGGTTGTGCTGTTTTTATTTTCAGCCCGCCACTTTCTGAAAGAAAACCTCCATCGTTTTGAAAAATATGTTACATACAATAAATGACTTCTCGCTCTCTACCACATGTTTCCACAAGGCCAAATCATTTAAGAGCCATTTATAACTCTTGGAATTCTTGTAAGCAAATCCCGTCATTTTGTATTCCCGCAACTTTCAGAAAGAAAACGTTCAAGATCACTTTCACAATCCTGGACTAGTAATATCTTGCCCTTCTTGCTCACTCATGTTCTACATTTCCTATGACACTGATACTGCTTACTATGAAGCAGACTTACACTACCTCTATGACTACTACAATTATTTAATTGTCTACATCACTTTTAATCACAAAGCAATATAAAACAGTAGATAAAATTATATCAACCCCTAGAATGATTATACGCCAGTTACCTACCCTAAATTCTCTTTCCTGAAAACAGAAAGTAAGAATATTTTTAAATAAAAAGGCAACATTGTATCGTAGTCAAATGGGAATAATTTCCGAAACAGCAAATTTTTTTACATTTTAAGCTGTGTAATAAGCGGATCTGTCAAATGACCATCATGCCATATAATAGCTGCAGTTACAAATGTTCTTCCTAAAATCAACGACTGTGTAGCCACAACATTTGTAATTAAAGTTGAAGACTTACTTTCATCAGGTTTATATAGTTGGATTTTCAAAATGACATTATAATCAAAAGTTTGAACCAATAATCTAGACAGCATTGCAGACTTACATTCCCTCTACTCCATGTTTTGATTGGCTGCTTGAATTAGCTTATAAAAAGAAACAGTTTTTCTGAACTCATACAAAGTGCAGTTATTTTTCCATGACGTCAAGTGTTATGGTAAGAACACCGTTTGCTTTGGGAAATACTCTGTTGTCCTTCAACTAATCTCTGCCCACCACTTTCTGTAAGAAAATCTTCTTTTTTTCCAGGAACTATTTAAAACTCAAAAATAACTTTTGACTCTGTACTACACTTATCCTCAAGGCCAAATCGTGTAGGAGCCATTAGAACCTCTTGAAATTCCTCAGAGCAAATCCTGAGATTCCTTCCCTAAAATGTTGGTTTTAAAAACACCAGGTAAGAATTTTTAAGGTCAAAAGGCAATTTTTTTTTTAAGTTAAAACAGAATCATTGCAGAATGACCAGCCATTTCTAGACTTTAAATAAGCTGTGTAATGTCCTGATGTTATTGAAGGACCGTCATGATATATAATTGCTGCAGTTACAAATGTCCTTCCTGATATTGACAACTGTGAAGCCACAACATTTTTAATTAAAGTTGTCAATTTTGTTCCATCAGGCCTACATCGTTGGAACATTAAAATGACATACTGGCCATATGTTCGTATAAATAATGTTGACAACATTGCAGACTTACATTGGCTACACTCCATGTTGTGATCAGCTGCTTTTACTAGCTTATTAAAGGACACTGATTTACTCTCTGGCAAAGTTAAATATATAAATCTTTCTGAGTCTACACTAGTAGTACTTGATACCCTACAGTTCTCGCAGTCATGCTGCCATTGATAAGAAAGCCCAAACAGGTGATCTACATCTACACCTTCAGCATGCAATACATCAAGCATATACATTAAAAACTCCTGACAATCTTGCTGAATATTTTTAGAGAATTGTGTTTGACCTGAACATCTGTCTAACAGATTTCGAATTTCAGACACACTTTCTATTTTTGTTCTATCAGTGCTACATTTCTCTAACACAGAATTTAACAAACTGCAAAATCTTTGATCAGAATTGACCACAATCTCTTCTTTTACATTTTCTAGAGAAAACAAAACATTAACCACTACATTAGCATAGCAGTTGACACCAGAACTGTTTTCAAATTGAAAACCAACAACATCTTCAACAGAATCCTTTTTCTTTCTGCTTATAATTTCAGGTTCATCGACTTTTCGTCTTTTTGCTACAACCTCCCTACTATTGGTCACATTTCTTCGTTTCCGGCCTACCACACGTTTCTCAAACAAAGGATATTGAGGCAAATGTGGCGCATACTCTCTTCTTAACCTATTGTATTTCTTAACACAATCTAGATCCGCACAAATGTTTGTGACATCACACTCAATCAAGTACAATCCCGATAAAGTTCTAACTCGTGACAATGCCACATATGCCATACCCTCCTTGAACACAGAACTGCCAATATTCACCAATGCACTGCCTACACTTAAACCTTGCGATTTATGGATTGTCACCGCATATGCCAAGCAAACAGGAAACTGCTTACGGCGAACATATAAGTCTTTTACAAGCAACAATCTAGCAGAACAACGACCAATTAGCTGTACTTCCTCAATGCCATCAAATTAAATTTTTAAAAATTCAATTCCATCTCTATTTCTGTATTTCACAAAATCAACAACATTACCCATTGATCCATTTACCAGACCTCTTTCAACATGTACATTTTCCTTCTTAAAATTATACGGCAATTTAAGCACACATTCAGAGTCTTTTCAAAACCCGCTGTTTTAGATATAGTCTTCTCTAATGAATCCAATTTTGTTTTCAAATTCTCAGACAAAATAATTGTTGATCCCATATGCTCTACTCTGTCAATAGCTTCCAGTTTCACAATCTCTTGGTTTTCTAAATGCAACATTTTGTTGTTGAAGATGGCACATTCTGCAAGAGTTGGCATCAAACATATTCCAGATTTCTTCTCAGTAATTTTCTGAAAAATATTCTCAGGCACAACGTCTTGTTCTGGATATAAATTTGACAGTAATCGTGCATGTAAAGCTTCTTTCCCATGCTCGGTCACTTTTCCAATTCTAACATCTTGTAGAATATTCTTGTAAACCTCATCCTTTGCCTGACGCATATTTTCATGCAGTTCAGCATAATTGAAGTTTAACCATATATTGACGTTGCCAATGCTCCCTAGGCACTTCCTGGTATCTTCATGCGTGAGCATTTTGAACACAGGTTGTCCTTTCACTGGTGTCAGCTGCAGAAGATCTCCGAAAACAATGATGTGTTTGCCACCAAATAACACATCATACTCTGTTTTAAGAACTTCTTGCATTCTCAAATGCACAAAGGCAAGCATGACATTAGAAACCATGCTTACTTCGTCAATGATAACAAGTTTCATTTTCCTCAAGACTCTTGAAACTTCACAACAAGCATCTCCAGATAACTTGTGGTATTGTAATTTGTTATCATGCTCCACTGGCAGCATCAATAGACGATGCAAAGTAATACCTTTAATGTTATGTGCTGCCAGTCCAGTTGGAGCGGTGACAACACAAGACAGCGATGACTCAGTCCTTTCCTGCAAATAACATGAAATTGCTTTAATGAGGAAACTTTTTCCAGTTCCCGCTTCTCCACTCACGTACAGTCGGACAGGCTTCAACGACGTACATGAGCACTCTTTCTTCTCATGACCTAATCCATGATCAATTTGCTTGGTAACTTCATCATATATTTTCCTCTGCTCAACGTTGAGTTGTCTTTCCAAGTCTTCTAAGTTAACCACATCCTCCTGAGCATGTGCCATGGCTCTTTCCACTTCATTCATGGCAGTGGCAGCTTCATTTTCGATAACAGGTCCTCCTAGTGGATCCTGACTCAATGAAACAGAACTCTGACTGTCCTGAGAACTGTCTCTGGCAATCTCGGCTGCAATCGTTGCTTCCTGCTCGATTTCCGCATTCAACATTTCAAGATATTTGGGAAAAGCAGGACATTCTATGGTCTCCTTGGCGGCAGTGAAAGAGTCTTCGTAACAGAGGAAATCTCCAAGCAGTTCCTCTTCTGCACGCCTAGGCTTAAAAAGTTGCAAAAGTGCTAAATAGAAAAACTCCTTTTTTTCAGGAGATTCGCCACTCAATTTTCGATGGTTTACAAAGTGGCATTTTCTTTGCTTGACCAGACATCCCTCACTTCCAATTACAGCATACACTCCTTTATCAATATCTTCGTTGATGTTCCTCTTGAATATGTAATTTTGTAGAACCTCATACAGACAAACATTCTCGAGGTGACTGCTTCGATTTGGATAATATGTATCCAACATGTTGGTCTTCAAAATATCGGTACTGTTTGGCTCCTTTTCCGCCAAATACTCAATTTCCCGCACAGGTTTCAGAACTCGATTACGCGTTGCAGCAAGACCAAGACTCGCCCAAACGATACTCCTAGATTTGGCATAGAGACTTGCTGAAGACAACCGGTCAGAACATTCGTAAGCTCCGATTTCTCGATGCGACAATATCTTCAGACTGAAACTGTACAACTTGTTACTGAGGCTCTTTTCATGGGAAATGTCCTCCCACATATCCTTCAATTCTGTCTTTTCTTTTTTGGTGATGTAAGATGTCACATACCGAGCCACAGCCATACAGTTATCAGCCACAAACTGTATATACATGTTAGCATTCTACATGGACAAAATCACTGGGTTGTAGTCGTTGATGTACTTGGAGTCTTCGTTCCTTTTCAAATTGTATGTGTTTTTAGGTGATTTCTTCATCACATTATGTCGCAGCGAAGACATCAAACTGTTTACTCTTCCTTTAGAAATCACCGGTCGTGGAAAGGCGAAACGACATTTGGTGTAGAACTTGTCCTTGTTTCTGAATTTACGACGACAGTACTTTCCGCAACGATGGCTTTGGAAGCGTAGAACTTGTTCTCTTAGGCTTTTGTCCTCCTTTGCATTTGGAACAGCACATGTAGAATACTGTTCTATGAAACTCATCACTAAGTCTTCTGGATCCGTTCCAAATTTAGGTGCATCCTTGATCCACAGCAGCATATGTATATGAGGAGCACCTCTTGCTTGGTACTCCTTTCTCCAGAAGAAATCCAACACCTCTCCAAGAGGTGGATTTCTCTTTTGTTCATGATGAAAGACATCATAGCTTCCAATCTATGATTGAAGTACCTGCATACATTCACTGGATCCAAAGAGCACAGTTCTCCGGGTGTCTTGAATTCGATATTTTCAATGTTTCCATTTGCCTCTCGTAGAAATTCAAGTAAGTCTTCCCAGCCATACTCGGCACAGCTCAGAGTGAGGAACCATGTGGGAGTTCCTAAGTTCCTCAGCATACATTTTAAATCACCATGACGACGGTACCAGTACTCATTAGTACCACGCTGACACGCCATGAGATTAATCAGGTGACAATCCAAAATACTGTCTTGCACATTGACTTTATCCATAAAGTCACTTGCAGAGATGTTTTGCATCTGTATACCACTTTTCAAGATGTGGTTCACTGCATATGACAATCCAGACAGATCGCTTTCAAACAGGAGATGAAACAAATAGGGAATGCATTGTCGAAACCTAGCATCTTCTGCATACAATCGTAAAGTCCGGTATTCAGAAGCAGGAATTTGATGAGGTCGCTCATCATATCTTCCTCCTTGACCTGTTGGAAATAGCTGTGGGAAACACCGAGCTTCCAAACTTTCCTCCCAAACACTAATGGGACTCCCTTTGGCTTGTTTCATTTGAAACAACTCAATAGCATTCCCCATGAATTCCTTGGAATGCAAAGGATGAACACTATAATGTTCATATATTTCTTCACTTTTAGAGGGTTCTACTTTCTCAATTTGACCAGCACACAAATCACTATCCTCTTCCTCACTTACTTCCTCTTCTGCAACATATACATTCTTATAGTACTTATTATTTTTTTTCAAATACAATGTTGCCTTTTTGACTTTCCTAACATCCACTAAATCTTGCCATATTTTCTTATTCTTTGTCGGAACCCCATTAACTAAGATAACCAGAGGTTCCTCTTCCACTTTTTCTACTCCAATTGTGTTAATGTTTTTCTTCAAATCTAGAGGCAAATAAACAACTCTTCCCTTTAATCCTCTCTGTAAATCTGATGGAGGCAATTTCCCTGTCTTTGGCTCCATTCTTACAATAGCCTGAAAGGGATGGATACTTTGAATCAAAATAGATTCATAAGTATTTAAATCCTTCAATTCAGAAGGAATCTCAACCAATTCCAAATTAATATGAACCGCTCTAGCAGGCATCTGGTTTTGATTTAATTTATTACAACAATAAGTACACACACGTTGATCCAATCCCAAATCAAAACAATTTTCTACCATCAAGTATGTTGCAAAATCCTTCCATTCACTATTATTTTCCCATTCACTTTTTGCATATAAATCCACTAACTTAGTCTGATTCTTATAATAAGTGCGTCGACAACACACACAAGTGAAATTAGGCCTCTCACTTGATTTCACCTGAAACGTGGCAATTTCCTTCTGAAAATTATCTGTACTGGAAACCTGTACACTATCTTCCACATTACCCTCTTCTTGTGGGTCAATTTCAACATTCTCCTCTTTACTTCCAAAGTAACAAAACTCAATTTCTTCACACATATTCTTGACATCTATTTCAGAACCATGCAAAAGAGCAGCGCATAATTGTTTAAGCATAACTGCTGGACTCTTAGCATAATACAACATTCTAACTAATTTCCTCACTTTATTATGATGCACTGCTAGCATCCTGAAATGATGAAAAACACTCTGGCATACTCTCCTGGAAAGACAAGCCAGTGAATGACCATGCAAACCTGTCACTTCTCTCACACTGCAAGGATCTAATTCTTGCAACAACTTCATTTTCTGCTTCAAACTTTTCTTATTAAATGTCTGTACAAAATCACAAAGCAAATTGATGGAATCCTGTCGCACACTGCAAATACTACTACACTTCCAGGTGTACACAGGACCCTTAGGACGTCTTCCTAAAACCTCATTACCTAACACCTCTTCAGTCTCTGTTGTCACAAGTTTTTCTTTTTCAACTGGACAACCATCTTTCACCTCATAAGCTCGACCATTGGTGTCAACTGCATGCACCAAATCATTATCCTGGAAATAACTCTCCTCATTAAAAAATGCCTCACAACTTGAACTATGCATCCATTCTCCGGAAAAAACTTCACAAAAATTACTACGATTAACTATTCTCTTCCATCTACTATTTCTTTTGAAATCATAAATTGCCTTGTTTAGCTTACTAATTCTATTGATTATCAAAATAAATAACTTTCGTTTAATTTCAAATGCCTGATCAATAACTTTCTCAACTTTTTTTTTCTCTTATAAAAAACCACTTTCTGTTGACCTTTCTTAATATTTTTTAACAAATTGCCAATTATCCTGTTGTGGAACATTCGTTTACGAATGTCCCTAAACTGTTGTTTCCTTCTACTATCATGCACAGAGTTATCTCTTGCTCTAGCAGTAACATTTTGGATTGGCCTTTCCTTTCCGTTTAAATTGCTTCTCTTTTTCTGGACTAAAACATTTTCTGTAGTACTACTTTTTTTTTTACAAATGTTTCTTATGAATGATTTCGTGGTCTTACCCGGTGCTTTCTTGGTGACTTGACTATTTTTTATTGTAGAGGACTGCTGCATTAATTGATGAACCTGCTGTCTTTGACGTTTTGTAGCCTTTCTGATTCTATCCTTAGACGGTATTCTCAAAATTTGAAATGATCTGCAGTTGAATCTGTGGTAAAATATAATAAAAAATGTTATTAACCACTATTACCAAACAGTAAATCAATAACAGTCATCAAAAACTTAACACACTACTTGACATTTTTACATAGAATATTTTTTAGTGCTTTGGCAAATTTAGAATACACAAATAGCAGAAAAGAAATGGAATTCTTCTTCATTTTACCTGTCCTGTTTTATATGTGAATCTGATCTAATTTTATGAGCATATTTTAATATTTTATTGAAGACACTATACATAACCTGTTTTTGAAGGTGTGTTTAATTTTAAATGAAACGGTTTACATTTTTACTTTTAATTTATTGTAAATTTTAAAAATAAATGTTTATAGTTCCATAGGCTCAAGCAGGTCAGCTTCCCACCCTATGTCATGCAATTCTGACAAATCGGCATCCTCATCATGTTCTTCATCATCCTCAGGATTTAAATCATCCAAGGGATCTACTTCCACTGACGTTTCAATTACAAGTTCAATGATAAGGTCGAGATCAACTGATTGCTGATTGTCACTCATGGTTGATGTTGTCGTTATCTTTAAAGAAAGAGAACAACAATGAGATGTTGCAGAGTAAGAGACAAATCTCAGAGATTATAATACTAAAATGGTTTAACAAGAGTAACATTTTGCAGCTATTATTTAGCCATGTCCAGCGATGCTGAGGAGGTGAGGCCTATGTCCAAGTTTTCAGTGAACAGGACTCATCTCTTCTTAACCTTGGATAAGCCTCACCGACTCTGTGTCCCCTGCTCATACTTAAATGTACAGGGGCAGATTTATGCTAAGTGGCGCATCCCCACGGATGCACCAGTTAATGTGCACCGCTGCTCTGCCACCCATAGTGTGCCGCATTTACAATGTGGAGCACCATTGAGCAAAAACAGCACAGATGTGTCACGCATCTGTGCCGCAAAAGCAGCACATTGCAGGAATCACGTCATAAGCGCGACATGTCTGCTGCAATGCACAGGAGGAAGCCTCACATTTTATGGTGCATCACTTCTTATGCCTGTTTCAAACAGGCGTAAGGATTTGATTCAGCAATGCTATAAAGCTGACTCAGTGAAATCTTCTAAATTTCACTGTGTTAGTTTTACAGGGCTTTCATGCAAATTAATGCATACCTTGCAACAAAACACCTATATGAAAACTGACGCAGGTTTCATGTGGCACAGGACTTTACAGCATGACACATCTGCCTAGATGCATCAAGTTGTAAATATGTCGCCACATAGCAAATCTTTTGCACCGCCGCTGCGTCACAAAAGTGACGCACAGTGACGCAAAAGAGACATACACCTATCATAAATCTGTCCCTAACATTTTAAATGATTGATTCAAGATTACGATAAAGTGTGGCCTATCCAGAGGTTTGTTTGAGGTGAGGCCTACTCAGGGTTGCAGATGAAATGTACGCTTGTTGAAGAGTACAGAGGAGATAATACATGTGAAGGCCTACCAATGAAGTAAGTCATATCCACTTCACTCTTGAACAAAGGCCAGACCTTTTCTGTGTCCGTGGACAGACCTAAACTTCATCTGCACAATGTCATTCGTAAACTTAGGAAACACAGGTGATGTAATTGAAAAATGTGGAGTTTCTTTTCCTCATTTCACAATCACATCACCTGTGTTTCCTTTGCTTAGGTATCTCATAGTGCAGATGGACTCTAGCATATCAAAGAGTACACATAAGTTGAGCAGTGTATACAACAATTTTGACATTTACAGAAGATTCAGCTTCTTATCTTGTTGGAGATGAAATGAGGCCTGTATTGCAACATGGTGCATCTTTTGCATCACTGCTGCATCGGTTTCATGTGGCACGGGACTTTACAGCATGACACATCTGCCTAGATGCATCAAGTTGTAAATATGTCACCACATAGCAAATCTTTTGCACCGCCGCTGCGTCACAAAAGTGACGCACAGTGACGCAAAAAAGGCATACACCTATCATAAATCTGTCCCTAACATTTTAAATGATTGATTCAGGATGACGATAAGGTGTGGCCTATCCAGAGGTTTGTTTAAGGTGAGGCCTACTCAGGGTTGCAGATGAAATTTACGCTTGTTGAAGAGTACAGAGGAGATAATACATGTGAAAGCCTACCAATGAAGTAAGTCATGTCCACTTCACTCTTGAACAAAGGCCAGACCTCTTCTGTGTCCGTGGTCAGGCCTAAACCTCATCTGCACAATGTCATTCGTAAACTTAGGAAACACAGGTGATGTAATTGAAAAATGTGGAGTTTCTTTTCCTCATTTCACAATCACATCACCTGTGTTTCCTTTGCTTAGGTATCTCATAGTGCAGATGGACTCTAGCATATCAAAGAGTACACATAAGTTGAGCAGTGTATACAACAATTTTCACATTTACAGAAGATTCAGCTTCTTATCTTGTTGGAGATGAAATGAGGCCTGTCTTGCAACATGGTGCATGTTTTGCATCACTGCTGCATCGGTTTCATGTGGCACGGGACTTTACAGCATGACACATCTGCCTAGATGCATCAAGTTGTAAATATGTCGCCACATAGCAAATCTTTTGCACCGCCGCTGCGTCACAAAAGTCACGCACAGTGACGCAAAATAAGCTTACACCTATCATAAATCTGTCCCTAACATTTTAAATGATTGATTCAGGATGACAATAAAGTGTGGCCTATCCAGAGGTTTGTTTGAGGTGAGGCCTACTCAGGGTTGCAGATGAAATTTACGCTTGTTGAAGAGTACAGTCGAGATAATACATGTGAAGGCCTACCAATGAAGTAAGTCATATCCACTTCACTCTTGAACAAAGGCCAGACCTTTTCTGTGTCCGTGGACAGACCTAAACTTCATCTGCACAATGTCATTCGTAAACTTAGGAAACACAGGTGATGTAATTGAAAAATGTGGAGTTTCTTTTCCTCATTTCACAATCACATCACCTGTGTTTCCTTTGCTTAGGTATCTCATAGTGCAGATGGACTCTAGCATATCAAAGAGTACACATAAGTTGAGCAGTGTATACAACAATTTTGACATTTACAGAAGATTCAGCTTTTTATCTTGTTGGAGATGAAATGAGGCCTGTCTTGCAACATGGTGCATCTTTTGCATCACTGCTGCATCGGTTTCATGTGGCACGGGACTTTACAGCATGACACATCTGCCTAGATGCATCAAGTTGTAAATATGTCACCACATAGCAAATCTTTTGCACCGCCGCTGCGTCACAAAAGTGACGCACAGTGACGCAAAAGAGGCATACACCTATCATAAATCTGTCCCTAACATTTTAAATGATTGATTCAGGATGACGATAAGGTGTGGCCTATCCAGAGGTTTGTTTAAGGTGAGGCCTACTCAGGGTTGCAGATGAAATTTACGCTTGTTGAAGAGTACAGAGGAGATAATACATGTGAAAGCCTACCAATGAAGTAAGTCATGTCCACTTCACTCTTGAACAAAGGCCAGACCTCTTCTGTATCCATGGACAGGCCTAAACCTCATCTGCACAATGTCATTCGTAAACTTAGGAAACACAGGTGATGTAATTGAAAAATGTGGAGTTTCTTTTCCTCATTTCACAATCACATCACCTGTGTTTCCTTTGCTTAGGTATCTCATAGTGCAGATGGACTCTAGCACATCAAAGAGTACACATAAGTTGAGCAGTGTATACAACAATTTTCACATTTACAGAAGATTCAGCTTCTTATCTTGTTGGAGATGAAATGAGGCCTGTCTTGCAACATGGTGCATGTTTTGCATCACTGCTGCATCGGTTTCATGTGGCACGGGACTTTACAGCATGACACATCTGCCTAGATGCATCAAGTTGTAAATATGTCGCCACATAGCAAATCTTTTGCACCGCCGCTGCGTCACAAAAGTCACGCACAGTGACGCAAAATAAGCTTACACCTATCATAAATCTGTCCCTAACATTTTAAATGATTGATTCAGGATGACGATAAAGTGTGGCCTATCCAGAGGTTTGTTTGAGGTGAGGCCTACTCAGGGTTGCAGATGAAATTTACGCTTGTTGAAGAGTACAGAGGAGATAATACATGTGAAGGCCTACCAATGAAGTAAGTCATGTCCACTTCACTCTTGAACAAAGGCCAGACCTTTTCTGTGTCCATGGACAGACCTAAACTTCATCTGCACAATGTCATTCGTAAACTTAGGAAACACAGGTGATGTAATTGAAAAATGTGGAGTTTCTTTTCCTCATTTCACAATCACATCACCTGTGTTTCCTTTGCTTAGGTATCTCATAGTGCAGATGGACTCTAGCATATCAAAGAGTACACATAAGTTGAGCAGTGTATACAACAATTTTGACATTTACAGAAGATTCAGCTTCTTATCTTGTTGGAGATGAAATGAGGCCTGTCTTGCAACATGGTGCATGTTTTGCATTACTGCTGCATCGGTTTCATGTGGCACGGGACTTTACAGCATGACACATCTGCCTAGATGCATCAAGTTGTAAATATGTCGCCACATAGCAAATCTTTTGCACCGCCGCTGCGTCACAAAAGTCACGCACAGTGACGCAAAATAAGCTTACACCTATCATAAATCTGTCCCTAACATTTTAAATGATTGATTCAGGATGACGATAAAGTGTGGCCTATCCAGAGGTTTGTTTGAGGTGAGGCCTACTCAGGGTTGCAGATGAAATTTACGCTTTTTGAAGAGTACAGAGGAGATAATACATGTGAAGGCCTACCAATGAAGTAAGTCATGTCCACTTCACTCTTGAACAAAGGCCAGACCTTTTCTGTGTCCGTGGACAGACCTAAACCTCATCTGCACAATGTCATTCGTAAACTTAGGAAACACATGTGATGTAATTGAAAAATGTGTAGTTTCTTTTCCTCATTTCACAATCACATCACCTGTGTTTTCTTTGCTTAGGTATCTCATAGTGCAGATGGAGTCTAGCATATCAAAGACTACGCAGAAGGTTAGAACTGTATGGAACATGGCTATGTAAGTCAAATAATCAAAATCTAAATTTGCCAAGCACACATGGGGGCGTATTTACAAGGACCTTGCACCACAGGGAAAGGTCTTAAATTAAAATGGGAAAAATAACATCAGAGAGACACAAAGGCCTTATAAATATGCCCCAAGCAACCTATGAAGCTCTAGCAGTACATATCAAGAAACCTAATTGATTTCAAAAATCGTTTTTAAACACATCATCTAAATAAATTATATACCTACATTCAAGGGTAAGTGACTTAAAATGCCCTAAGACACATGAAATCGTTTTTTTTAAGCCCTTGCTCCATTTTTAGATCACTTTTAACATGGCTATGTAAGTCAAATATCAAGATCTAAATTTGCCAAGCACAGATGGGGGCGTATTTACAAGGACCTTGCACCACAGGGAAAGGTCTTAAATTAAAATGGGAAAAATAACATCAGAGAGACACAAAGGCCTTATAAATATGCCCCAAGCAACCTATGAAGCTCTAGCAGTACATATCAAGAAACCTAATTGATTTCAAAAAACGTTTTTAAACACAACTTGTAAAGCAATTATATTCATACATTCATGGGGAAGTGAGTTAAAATACCCTAAGACACATGAAAGCATTTTTGTAAGACCCTTGCACTATTTTAGCGTCACTTTTAACATGGCTATGTAACACAAAGAAACAAAATCTATTTGTAAAACACTTGACACAAATCAACATTTTAAATACACAACTTTCTTCATAATGTTCTCCCTAAACCATACTATTCTCTATCTAAATTAAATTAATCTTTTCTCACCTTAGCAAATACTTTATGAGTTTCAAAACAGTCTCAGAAACACACCAAATTGTCTTTAGCAGAGCAAAAGGTATGCACTCCAGAGTCTGCAGCCATAAAAAGCACAGAAAACCTGTAATTCATCACACATATCTCTCATGTCACCCAATCAAAACTCTTCCCTCACTTTTTTCAAATCAACACCCTTCCCCCCTCTGCCCTTTCTGCCTTTTTTGCATAGCAACCACCTCCTGAAAGACCTCTCATGTTTGCAAGTTCACACAACAATGTTTCAATTGAACTCTGAACTCTCAGTACACCTGCGTATCCAGTGCAATCTTTCATAAAATGATTTTTTTTTTACCATTCAAATTACATCTTTCAAAGAACTCATCCATGCACCCTAACTTTCTGTTTTCAGCAATCAAAATCCACCAATCACTGCTCCACAGTTCTTTTCATTTTAAACTCTTATTTTTTCAACTCCCATTTCATTGCCACACTTCATCTGACTGCAGCAGAACCTCCTCTCACCATGTTTTCTGTCTGGATTGTTGGACATAGTTACATCTACTGGGCTCAGAGGTATGCTGATAACAGAAATTTACCTAACCTCAATTTACAAGATGTGGAAATTAAGTGGTTTGGCCACAGAGGATTAAAATGTCACCAATTGATACCATTGGTGAAAACCTTTATGCATTTGCCTAAACCTGACCTGTTAATTGTGCACTGTGGAGGAAATGACTTGGGCACTTTGACTGGGGTAGGTCTGGAAATGCTTTTAAAGGACACCTTTGAGCAATTGATGGCACTTTTTCCTCAAACTGCCTTGGTATATTCAAATATATGCCAAAGACAGAAATGGAGGTGGTCGAACCAATTTTGTCCACAAATTGAGAAATCGAGGAAGCATGTAAACAAATCTGTTTCAGCTTACATGAGAGACCATGGAATGGGCTCCATCTACAACAATAACTTACGTTACTACATGCAAGATATCTACAGAGGAGATGGAGTTCACTTCTCAGATGAAGGGAACAGAGTTTTCATTCTGAATTTAAAAATGTGCATTGGTACCTACTTATAAGTACCTAAATGTACCATAAACCCAAAAGCTCTTCTCAGAGCTACCCTACATCTGATCACTCACAATTATTATTTTACTCTAACTTTTTTCACTAATTTTCAACAAAGTACGCTCCCCGGAGCGCTACCCGGTACGCAAACCGGAAGCTAACCGCGCAAAGTTTTTTTAAAAAATGATTTTTTTTCACACATATGGGCCTCCTCAGCCACCGTCAGAAAACCTAGGGGGTCAAAATACGTCTACCGTACCCCCTTCTACCCATTCTGAACATTATTTGCCCTCCATCTTGTATCTTTATTCGACCGAAACACAAAATTGTGGACTCCCGTAACGCTGCCGGTTCGCGTACCGGGGCGCTCACCGGAAAGCGCTCCATTAAAAAAGGTGGGAAAGTAATTTACAGAAGAAACCCTGGAGACACTTTCACCAAATATAGATTAGCTCATACTACATATCAATCCCTACCATTTTCACACATTTGGTTGGAATTCCATTTAGCCATTTAGCCTGTAGACCTCTCTAAATACCCTGAGGTAAATTACTTCACAAAACACATCTGAAGTGTTGGAATTGACAACCAATTAAAATGTTACTTTCATTTTCTACTTTTTTTACCTGACATTTGATTGGTTATGTACCTGAATATATATAAAAAAAGAGAGAGAAACACAGCCATTTTGACTACTACTTCCTGAACTACATTGCAAGATCATTTTCACTCACAACTTAAACTTGTTTTTAAAAGGTAAGATATTATTTTATAAATTTGAAAACATTTTCAGATAGTTATATACTATCCCTCTGTAAGAGTTAGACATTGAGAAAGGCTTGTTTATTATAATTATGGATTGATTTAGGTTTCTGTGGTATTATTATGAATTTACATAGGCTTTCTCACAGGCACTTTTTAATAGTACTACTTCATGCCTCAAAACTACCTGTCTGAACTTAAACCCAACAGTGCCCTATCTCTACTGATATATTTATTTTTTATTCAAATTTCAGCACAAAAATGCAAGGAGAACAGAACGTTTCCTTTGAAATTGTCCTAGACATGAATACTGAGGAAATAATTGAACCCATTGACTTTGAATTCATGGATGAATCACGAGACCATGAACTTCTACAATGTGTAGAATCTGTGGATCATTTACTTCATTATGATGACGGTCAAATGTGGGAAGTTATGTTCACTCAACAAGAGGACATATCGGACAGTCAAATGTTAGACGTTCTATTAAATTTTGAAAAAGAATCAGAAAAATAAAATTATATTTAATATTTAAAAATTGTTTGAGTCTTTAATCATTTTTATATGTAATTCATAAACTAGTACCAAATTGATTATAAAGTAAAGTCAGACTTATAGTATACTGTGCACAATTTCAAAAATACATTTATATTTAATAATCATTAATACTGCTACTTAAATAAAAAAACTAAAAAAACAACAAAAAGAACAATCAATAAACATACAATATTTCAAAATATCATAGTCTATCATTCTTTTTTCCTTATAGTACGCTCCCCGGACCGCTTCCCGGTGCGCGTACCGGGCGCTACCCACGAAAAAAAAACAAAAAAAAAAATTTTTTTTTTTTTGCCCCGCGGGGCCCTTTTAAAGCCTCCACATCAAACCTAGGGGGTCAGGAAGGATCTACTATGCCCCCTTATGGTCATTTCCCCCTTTCTTTTGGCCTCCTCTTGTCTCTCGATCCTACCGAGAGACAAGATGGCGGCCGCTCCGGACTGTTTAGAATGTTGACAGACACCGGAGAGCCAATCAGCTTCGCTTCGCGAAGTTCCGTTACGCGTCAAGTACGCGAACCGGGGCGCTGCCCGGAGCGCGCTTACAGATATATATATTTTTTGAACGTTAATTTCTCAAAATCCACTGGAGCACATATCTTGAGACCTAGCAAAGGCACATCGGGCTAACAGTCCCTACAATTTTGCCAAGTTTCGTGCAAATCCATTCAGTCATTCGGGCCAAAAGTGAGGCCAACCGCCCTATGGAAATTAACATGGGAAAAACGCGTTTTGGGACCCCCCTTTTTTCTCGGCCCCCCCTTGACGAACCCCCCCCAAAATTTCAGTGGCTGCTCAGAAACAAAATGTTCCATTTTTCTGAAAATTTCAGCCAATTCCGTCCACAAACGCCAAAGTTATTAGACATAGAATTTTCAAAAATCCCATAGAGAAAAAATCCTAACTATATATACCTACTGGCGACCGCCAGTAGGTAATATATATATATATATATATATATATATATATATATATATATATATATATATATATATATATATCCCCACTCACTCCAACAACCACAATCATGCAGAAGAACAGATGCACTCCTTAAGGAAATTAAATAAAATGAATATATATATATCAGACAAAGTGGTCAAAGTGTGGCATTTTCAGCTGCTGTTGCCAATGTTAGAATGTCACCAAAGTTCCCATAATCATAGTTACACAAGAATAAATCACGCTGCACTGTGGTTGTTTCCGAGTTGAAAGTACATTTAATCAGCATTTCTCTTCCACCAACGTGTTTCTGAAATTGCGGCCTTGATCACTGTAGCAAGTCTGCAGACAATTATGATGTTAATTGCCTTTTCTTTTTACTTATCCATTTCTCAAACAGCGGTATTGTCCCAGACCTTCAGTTTTGTAAGATCAAAGAACGAGCAACTAACATCATGATTGCGAGAAAACGCCCCTGGGAGTCAGAAAGTAGAATTTCCTTATTACCTATATCAAACATAACTGCTTCTGGAGAAGGTTTATACGTTTGTCCAACCGCGCCCCTAAAATATAAAAATATTTGTTCCCAAAAAACTTGTAGCTTTGGACAGAAAAAGAAAACATGATGCCATCCCTCGGCTGCTAAAGTATAAAAACGAAAGCAGCTATTAGGCACCTCTGGATACATTTTATTTAGTGCTTCTGGAGTATAATACACCATCCAGTTGGCAAAGAATGCCATTCTTTTATAATTCAAAACAAGAAGAGTCAGGCCAGTCAGGAGGCAAGATGGCGGCTGTGGTGCAGGCTGTGTGAACAGCTCAGCCTCTCGCTCTGAGCTTTCCGGGGAGAAACCTGTTTTGGCTTATTAGTTCGGCGGCTACTGCGTGGTAACTATCCTCGGGCTTGCAAGAGAGTATGCCCGTGTCTTACCTGTTTCTTGAGTCGCTTTTCTGCTGATGCTGGTGATAATCGGTGGTGATACCGATCTCCGTGGACACAGTGTGCTGGTTAATTAAAGGCATACGGACTTTCCTTCTGACCGCACGTGGAGCTGAAACGCCGCTTCCCGGTGTATCCACTTCGAATGCTAATTGATCTCCTCCTTGTGCGGCGTTCTCCCTTCTGGCGTTTTCCACTGTTCTTGCCTCTGATTCGGAATACTATGGTCCGAGGTCGCGGAGGATCTCGCATAAAGAAAATGCCGCTAAAGAGCCAAACTCAGAATGCAATTACCCGAAGCAGTAAAGCAAAAGGAGATACGATCGGAAACGCCGAGGATGTCGAGAACGCCAGTGGAAATAGCGAAGGTGAGAATTCCATTATTAATGTCATGTCGAACACGGCGAAACAAGTCAATGGTGGTCGGAAGGGGGGTACACCTTCATTAAGTCTCGTTGCACCATTATCTGCACCGGTATCTGCATGCATTCCGAAGCAAGGTCCTATCTCTCTTACGCTTCCTGCGATGTTTGAAAAACAGTCTGCGAAAAAGAGAGGTGAAGCTGCTCTCTCCGAAGGGGCTGTAATCAATCTTGGGCTCCTGGTTTCCGAGCAAACGAACAGAGGTATTAAGGGAGATAGAGCCCCTGGAAAATTACAAGAGTTGGCTCAAGTCTGTCAAGACTCTAATGCATCCATAGTCTCCGGTAATATTCTTGAACCTGAACTATCAGGCTCCCAGGAAGCGCTTGAAATTTTTTATTTTCTATCCGACCTCTCTTCGGATGAAAGCACAAACATTAGCAAAGACTGGGCAGAATACTCTAATGAAAGCAGTTCCATCGAAGCTGAAGTCGAAGGGGAATTCAACTCTAATTCTAACATAAATTCACCAAATTCAAGTGCATCTACGGTTAGGAAAAGAGGGGTCTTCTCCGGTAAAATCAAAAGAAGTAGACAGGATGGTTCTTTGTTCAGAGCCCGTAGCTCAAGGGCATGATACCCCTAACAATAATGAGATTACTTTAATTACCATTTATAACACTATCATGAGTCATCGCGCCGAAAGTAAGGCAGAGAATCAGCGCACTCAGGCAACTTGCTCTAAAGTTAAGAACACAGTCCGACGAGCGATCAAACTTTGTACAGAAACAGCTGACAGAGTGACAGAAACAGAGGCAAGAATCTCTGCCCTGGAGGACGAGACCGTAGCACAGAAGCAAGAACTTGAGAATGTCAAAGCCCAGAAAGATGATCTTATGTATAAACTGGCAAGTTTGGAGAACCAGGCCCGTAGACATAACCTACATTTTCTTGGTATACCGGAGAAAAAGGAGGGGACAGATGCAAGGAAGTTAATTGTTGAGTTACTAAATGAAGCCTTTCCTGACTTAGTATCCTGGGATTGGTCCAAAGAAGTGCAAAGAGCACACAGATTCCCGTTTGTCATAGAAAATAGCGCCAAGCTATGGAAAAGTATCCTAGGGCGATATTAGTTTCCTTTAACAATTTTCTTGCCAGGGAAGAAATTTACTCTCTAGCCAGACCTGACAAAAAAGTGGAAGCCAAGAATTGTGAATTTTTCGTGAGACCAGACTTCTGTCAAGCTACGGTGTCCCAGCGTTGGCATTTGCGCCAACTTATTCCGGACTTTCAGAAAAAAGGGGCTACTGTTTTCTTGCAAAACCCGGCCAAATTGAAAATATTGTTTAAAGGACAGACAAAAAGTTTTCAATCCGAATTGAAAGCTAAGGAATACCTAGACTCCTTATGAATCTGCTATTAGAACAGGAATATTAAGAATATAGACCTGATTTTTTTTCTTTTCTTTTCTCTCTCTATTGGTGGCCCAAATATTTCTGTTTCTTATCTTGTTTGATATGGTTTTCTTCCAGGTTTCTCGAGGGCGGGAGGACACAGCACTCCATACTTATCAGGAACTGGTTGTTCCTGAGCCTCATATGCTGGGGAGGGTTGCCAGGGGGTGGGGGTGGGAGGCACATGGGTGGTTGTGGGGGTGTAAGGCAGTGGTAGTTGCTATGGCATATACAGCACACACAGTTTTTCTTATGACTTTATCGCACAAATGTTGGAAAAAGACGATGATTTTTTCAAGCTCAGATCCGTATTTAGACTTAGATTTATCTCAAAATGGATAGGAAGATTAAAATATGTACAATGAATGTCAATGGCCTGAACGATGTCAAAAAAGTTGGCGTTTTATCTAGATTAATTCAGCTGCTTCGTGTCGACATTTTTTGTATACAAGAAACTCACATTTCCTGGGACAAACGAAATATATTGAAGAACTTGGGTCTTGAACTTTTAGTATGCTCGAAACAAACTGGGGTTAAAAGAGGAATTGCAATCTGTATGAAACAAGGGGTCGGAAAATGCCTTAGAACACTAGCTGATAAATGGGGAAGATGGGGGATGGCTGAAGTTATTGTTGAAAGCTATAAATTTACTGTCTGTTGTTTATACGGCCCTAATCTAGATGACAATGAGGTATTTAACACGGTGAATTCTGAATTGGCGACTTTTTGGCAACCCATAATTTTATGTGGGGACCTAAACGTTCACGTTGACTCTAATTGCAATGTTAGGATTACCAGGAATTATAAAGGCCGCAAGAATAGGACATATAGAGCCTTAAGGGAACTGGTATTAGCAAATGGGCTGGTTGACGTATGGAATAATTCACAACCCACTGATCCTGGTCATACCTTTTTTTCGATTCCCCACAAAAAGTTTGTTCGTCTAGATTATTTTTTTATTCCGTCATGTCTGTTGGAAAATGCTGATATCGAGTTACTATCTCAATTAGTTTCTGATCGCAATCCTCTTATACTTGAATTATCATTTCCTTCCAAACGTGCCAATCTCAATAGTCAATGGTCATTTCAAAAGAGTCTCCTGCTTGATGAAGGCTATCTTCGATTTATGGCTGAAATCATTAAAGATTTTTTTGAACGTAATAATGAGTCAGCCTCAATCCAAGTAGTTTGGGGCACCTTTAAATCTATAGTCAGGGGGGAAACTATCAGTTATTTTAATTTTCAGCGTAGGAAGATACAAACTGAATTCAAGAATAAACTCGATAAAGTTAAGAATGCAGAATTAAAATTAGCTGCCAATCTTAAAAATGGTCAAGATGCTGAGGAGGCTCAACGACTCCTAACTATTGAACAAGCTACAGTATACTATTATTTAGCTGATCAGGCTGCGCTTAAATACAAACAATATAAGGCTGAGCGTTATGAATTAAGCGAACAAACAGGGAAAATATTGGCACAAAGGCTAAGACAGAAGGCCACCTCTAATGATATTTTAAAAATTAAAGATTTGGAAGGAATATTTCAAGATTCAAAAACAGGTATATTGAAGGCATTTAGTGACTTTTATTAGGCACTATATAATAAAGTTAATAATGAAATTAATTAATCTAAAGACCCAATGGAGTATTTGAGTAATATTGACAATGATCAGTTGATTGAAACTGATAACAATTTGATAGCAGCTCCTATAACCTGGGACGAGATTGAATTAGCCATACTCAGCCTACCTCCAGGTAAAGCTATGGGGCCAGATCAAATTCCTCTAGAATGTTATCGTACTTTTAGAAATATGCTCAAACCTGAATTGCTCAAGCTATTCGATCAAGCTTTTCAAGGACTCCCACCTGATTCTTGGTCCCTGGCTACCATTGTAGTATTTAAAAAGAAGGGGAAAGATGCTGACGAATTAGGGTCTTACCGGCCAATATCCCTCATCACAACAGATAGTAACATTTTTTCTAAAATATTGGCCAATAGATTAAATGATATAATGCCAGTCTTGGTCTCAAAAATCCAACATGGTTTTAGAAAGAACAGGGATACCACTGATCACATCAGACGTATAATCACTCTGTTGGATTGGGCACAGGCCACGGGATCCCCAGTCGGTGTCATCCTGCTGGATGCCGAAGAAGCTTTTGACAGGGTCGACTGGAGATTCCTGTGGTCTGTTCTTAAATCGAGAGGGTTCCCTCCAGAATACATTACGGCTATTCAGGCGTTATACACCAATCCTAAGGCCATTATTCATATAGGAACCGATACATCCACTCCTTTTCCGATTACAAGGGGAACAAGGCAGTGATGCCCCTGTTCCCCTCTTTTGTTCGCGTTATACATCGAACCATATTTGAATACTGGAATTCCCCCTGTAATACTGCATCAGGTAGAATATAAAATCCTCGCCTACGCTGATGACGTGGCTATTGTTACGACTGATGTTGCTTTATCTCTGCCTAAAATCACAGAACTAGCCAATGAATTTGGCGAATTATCAGGATATAAATTGAATGCTACAAAAACCCAGGTAATCCATTCATCTGAAGGTAGACTAGAAAGTGTTACACTGGCTTCCACTGCCACATATCTTGGTGTGACAATCTCTGCCAAAGTGGTAGATATTGTAGGGCTTAATGTAGATCCTTTATTACTTTCCACAAACAGCACTCTGGAGAGACTGAACAATCTGCATCTATCTTTGTGGGGACGTACTAATGTAGTTCAAATGGTTATTTTTCCAAAATTTCTCTATTTATTCCGCACCATTCCTCTTCTTTTTTCTTTGGCTTTTTTTAGCAAACTAGACCGAATTATTTCTAGATTCTTATGGGGATACGGTAGAACTAGAAGATCTGCCAAGTGATGTACTTTACCGAAATTAAGGGGAGGCTTGGGGGTTCAGAACTTTCGCTTATATTACTGGGCAATCACATTAAGATTAATGGGCATCTTATTATTTCAAGACTTCAGTCTAGACATAGCCACAACACCATCAATTTATGAAATGCTTTTGGGAACAGAAGCCCGACAATGTCTCGTTAGATTTTCAGAACCAAGCTAATATAAAAAAACGAAATTTAAAATCATGACCACGGCACAACACCTATGGAAACAAATTAATAAAAGACTCCACTTTTTGTTCACATTTAACTTTTATACACCTCTTCTGAAGAACCCGTTACTGCCCGAGATTTTTAGTGATTCCGTAATGATTAGATGGAATAATCTCAAGATCTGTTCACTCGGGGTGATGTTTCATGATGATCGATTCCTTTCATTTCCTGAGCTGCAGAAAAAATATGCTATAAACAAAGATGACTTCTTCAAATTCCTACAGATTCGTAGTTTTTTAGAGTAAAAAAATGTATTATATAGTGAATCTATGAATGAAATAGATGTGTTAGAAAGCTGTAAGAAAAAGGAACGAATTGGTGTATTGTATTGAATGATGTTAGATATAATTCCTGATGATCTTCAAGCATTTACAGATAAATGGCAAAGAAGCCCAGGGATCGATAGAATCGATATATCAAGATCTTTAGAGGTCAGCTTCAAGGTTTTATTTAACGGATCACTTAAGAGCCAGCACTATATGTCAATGTTCGATCTGTATTATACACCCTTTAAATTGTCGAAATGGAAAGCTTTGCAGGGCACTGATTGTAGTCGCTGTGGATTTCTGGCAGCTAATTCTATTCATATGTTTTTTGCTGTCCGAAGTTAACCCAATTTGTAACTAAAGTGCAAGAATTCTTAAACATTATCTTGGAATTGACTGTTGTTTTATCACCTGAACTTGTAATACTTGGTATTCAAACTGATCAAATAGATAAGACCGCCGATGAAGAAGGTTTCTTATTTCTAGCTATGTCTGCATTCCGTTTTTGTATACCCTCGTGGTGGTTAGATATCGACCCACCAACGTTCTATGATTGGCAATCTAAACTATTAAGCATTTATCGACTAGAAAATAAAGTTTATAAACTTAAGGGTCGGAAAAGAAAGATGTTTGGCCAAAAATTATGGTCACCCATAACAAATTGGATATAACTATGTTATTCTAATATCATTTATAGTCTATTTTTTTTCTCTATGATTCTTGATGAATTGCTGTATTGTAATTTTTGTATGTACTTTTTTGTGCAATTCTCCTCTGCCATAAAATCAATAAAAAAACAAACAAAAAAAAACAAAACAAGAAGAGTCAGGCCCAAAAGGGGCGAGGTTAGGGCAGGGCAGTTTTATCAATGCAAACAAGTGAAAATGCACCTATACCTCGTTTTTTTCAAGCATTAGTGGTTTGTGCTCAAAAGACAAACACCTTTTTGTTTATCTTGGTATTTTTATTTTACCTTTTTCTTTTTTGATTTTGTAAATTAGTTTTATATTCTCACAAGGGGAATGAAAACCAAATATGACAAAAATACTGTACAAAAAACAAGCAACAAACATCAACTGTCTATAATAAATCATTTGGCAAATACAAATGTCCCTTTGTTTTTCAATAAAGTTTATCCAAGTGGAAATTGACTCTTTCTATTTACTGGTGGAGTTTATCCACAAAACCTTAAAGTTCTCTAGAAACGAATCTCTAGAAGTAGAGATGTAAAGCAAAATTTTGTGATGTCCTGTGTAGAGTCTAATTAAGTTTGTGTATGCACACTTGTAATGTTTTGTTGAAATGGTTTGTCATATGGATATATTTTGACTATGTTTTCATTCCCCGTGTGAGAATATAAAACTAATTTAGAAAATCAAAAAAGAAAAAGGTAAAATAAAAATACCAAGATAAACAAAAAGGTGTTTGTCTTTTGAGCACAAACCACTAATGCTTGAAAAAAACGAGGCATAGGTTCATTTTCAATTGTTTGCATTTTTTTATAATTAGCAGCTCTCAGAGCCTTGTTACCTAGAAATGAGATCCTTTGCCATTCCTGATTGTAAAAAACACATTGTGTATGTGCTTCAACTTTCTCCAGCATCTTTAATACCAAAGGGGATTCATCCTGATGGTTCAATATACGGTACCAGTTTCCCACTCCAGTTAATCCCGCAACGTAGAGTGCGGAAGCAATTTTAACGGGAGGGATACTATAAATACAGTTATACTTTTCAAAAAAATTTATAATTTAATTCAAAAAAGGAAACTTTATTCGGACCCAAGCATCTAGCCTTCCTCCCAAGTAATTACCCTGCCAAGAATACCTAAATAGCTCAGGACCCCCAAACCGGAGTCATTCCATTTTTTCAGTTGAGCAGAGTGCATATACAATCCTAAGTCATGACATTCAGTTAATTTAAGCGGAAAAAAACCCAGAAAAATCTTTTTGTTTGAAAACCATATATAGAGGATTTGAAAAGTTTACTAGAGTCTTATAACAAGTTTTTTGGGAAATGTTGAAGTCTTTAAAAAAGTCGGAAGTTGCACTCAACTCATAATCTCTTTGGAGGGTACTAAAGGGGACTACTTTACCACCAGCCCAAACATCTCCCACCCTTGAAAGCCCAACAAATCCCATTGATCAAATCCAGCCTATTTTGCCAGAAACCCCAGTTGACCTGTCTCCAGAAGTGGAGTGGTCTGTGTAATCTTATTTTTCCATCCCAAAGCCGATGTGGCCGCCTGCCAGAGCATGACAGTAGTCGCCGTTGGAATATACATTGGGCTTCTTGTTTGTCCTCCATATAATGCCCTCTGATAGGACCCCAAAGCCATGTTATATCTATCCATCCTGTATGCAGGGTTGTTACCGGCCAGTGTACCCAGTGATTCATGATCACCAGCTGAGAGACACAGTAATAACTTTTGAGTGCAGGAAGGGCAATTCCCCCATCATACCAGCTCGTAGTGAGTTCTAGAAATGAGATGCGTGTAGGGCCATTATCCTAAAGAAGGGACCGGACCTCTGAGTTCACAGTCTGAATGTATCAATTTGAAACAAGGTATGGTGCATTCTGTAAAGCATAGACAAATCTGGGCAGGGCCATCATTTTGTATAGGGGGGCTCTTCCCAGCAACGTCAGTGGCAGGGTTTTCCAATGCTTCACATCGTCTTGTAGGCGATGGAGTGGGGGGGCAAGTTTTGGTCATAAAACGCTACTGGGTCAGGTGTGACAAAAATCCCCAATTATCGAAAGCCGTCTGTGACCTCTCTAGCTTCACAATTCAAGGGCGGAACAAAACCTTTGCCCTCGAGAATGCATATAAGTGATTTATCCCAATTTATGGAGTATCCAGAATATTTTCGGAAAGGGCAAATATATGTAGAATTCTATTAATAGAGTGGCAGAGTTTAGCCAAATAGAGTAAAATATCATCTGTGTAGAGAGAGATTCTATCCTCCCAGTCTGGTGTCTAATTCAGTTCCCGTTAAGGGGATCACCCCTAATCCAAGTTGCCAAGGTTTTCAGGACCAGAAGAAATATCAACGGGGAAAGTGAGCAGCCCTGTCTCGTTCCCTTGTTTAGGGTGAAAGTGGCTTACCGGGCCCCATTCACTGTGACTCTTGCTAGGGGTTCCTAATAAAGGAGGTGCACCCATGCCAAGAATCTCGGTCCAAAGCCATACAGTTCGAGTGTCACAAACAAATAGGGCCATTTGATCATTTCAAATGCCATTTTGGCATCAAGAGACATGATGACTCCCTCCTACCAAATAGTACCAGCCCTACCCAAGACTCCATTGAGACGCCTTAGATTCAGTGCTGTGTTTGTGCCTGGCGTGAAGCCGAACTGGTCTGGATGAATCAGTTTGTGGAGTAAAGGTGTCAGCCTTGTGTCCAAGAGTTTTGCCAATATTTTCATCTCCGGATTAAGCTACGATATCGGCCTGTAAGAGCTGCATTGCTCTGCAGGTTTTCCCTGTTTATGAATCACTACCACACTGGCCAATCTTTGGCCAATCTTTGCGTCTCTGGAAGAATCCCCTTATCTACACATTCCTCATACATGCCAATCAGGTGGGGGCAATAGTAGATGCATTTGTCTTAAATAGTTCGATAGGAAGACCACTCAGACCCATTGCTTTACTCAATTGCAATGCTCCGATTGCCCTCACCACTTCCTCCTTAGTAAGATCTAACTCTAACTCTTCTATCTCATATTCATCTAGAACCGGAAGCTTAAAGGTAGCCATATCCCTATAGTCTTTTTGTTTTAGGAGCAATCTATGTTTGATGTCTGAGGTTGAACGACTTTGCAACCCGAGTTTCAATTGGGAGATTTCTTCCTCAATCTCTCGAATCTGCTTACATTTTTATTTCATATATCCAGCAATCACTGATACACCCTGCCCTCTAATCACTGTTTTGCATGCCTCCCAAAGTGTGGACGCTGAACTCACCGACCCCTCATTTTTATTAAAGAAATGCTCTGTTGCCATAATGAGCCCGTCCAGTATAGCTGGTACCCGAAATACCAGGGGTCAAGGCTCATCTTGTGTCTCGCAGATGAGGGTATACCCCGATATGTGATCATGACCGGTGAGTGATCGGAAATACCTGTAGGAAGATGTTTCACATCCCAAAACATAGCGAGCTGTTCGGCTCTGCCAAAAATATAATCAATTCTAGATAGACTCCCATCCACTACTCAATGGAAAGTATATTGAAGGGATGAAGGGTTATACGCTCTCCAGATATCGATGAACCCCAACGTCTCGGGGGCATCTATCTAAATCAGAGTTCACAGTCGCATTACCGTCTCCCCCAACCAACAGCTCCTCCTCAGGAAGTTTAAGCAGATGTGATCCCAGATCAGCCAGAGCTGCAGAATGTAATCGGGGTGGGACGTAAAAGGAAGTGATATTGTGTACCAAGTGCCCGTTAGGGTTACAAATCTACCCATTGTATCATGTGTCACTGTTTGCACCCTAAAGGGGGTAGAATTGCGGAGGAGGATCCCCGCCCCTCTCGAGCCTCTTGTGTATCCTGCGTGGGCCACCAATTTATACACCCATCTATTCAAAGTACAATACGAAGTTCCTTGTACATGCGTCTCCTGTAGAAGCACAACATCAGGGCCTTGTCTCTTTACATATTGCAATACAATTCCCCTCTTTATTCTATCCCCCAATCCATTAACAATCCTCGAAAGAAATTTAACACGGCTCAAACGTTAACCCTCCTCTAAGTTTCCAGTCATGTGAATAGCATAGTCCGCCTCGTGGAATCCTCAAGGGATTGTAGCCACAGAGCCCTCCTCCCCCTTTTCAGAGTGTGTATGATGATAGGACAGCCACCTGTCCAGTTCATCGGACCGTCTGACTGACGGCTAGTAAGTACAATTTTCCCCATGCACTGTCAACAAATTGCTGAAGGAAACATAGTAAATGATAAACTGTACAATAACAACCCCAAAGGGACCACCCCAAACCCTCCCCACTCCCTGCCTCCCTGCAATGTGGACTCCAAACTGCCCACACCCCAACTTGGCAGAGTGCCTGTATACCCGTACCTTTAAAACCTTATTTAGGGGAGCGCGGTCTGACCGGCTGTATCATCTTAAGCAAGTATGACATCACATGTAATGATAATATACTCATCTACAAAGTATGCACCAGGAGACTTTCTCAGGTCCTGTTGTGATATGATCACCACTGGTTCGTGTGGGGGGAATGATCATCGCCCTTCTTCAACAGCCACCTCTTTTATCCTCATTACTCGGGGCACAATTATCCCATTTCAGTCTAAGTGTTCCAAGTGATAGCACAACCCCACACGTAGGTAATCATGGTATCCGTTTCATTATTAGCTGCTTGACCAATCAGGACCCTTCTTTGACCTGCTGATCCCACCATCTTAGATTAAATGATGCAGTTGTTGTAGCTTGCTCCCACATTGCTCCTGACGATCAAAGCTTCTTTTGGGTCCAACTCGTCACCAACTATCAAGCCAGTCTTGGGCCTCCTCCAGATCGATCAGCCTTCACACGCAGTTTCACCAGAAAGAGCATGGTGTATTTGACCACTTGTGTTTTAAGAACTTTTTTGACTTCCACGAAGGAGATTCTCTGCTTCTGGACTTTGGCTGTAAAATCCGGGAAAAAGATATAGTGCTATTTTCATATTTATGAGGGGGTGCATTTTGAGCGGTTTGAAGAATAACGTTGCTGTCTCGAAAGTTAAGAATGAGCCGGGGTGGAGCCCCTGGCTTTGGTCTACCTCCTGGTATGCGATGGGCATGCTACATTGCGAAATAAGTTGAGAGGCGCTTAGGTTGGAGGTGGTTCAATATTAAATCTTCAACAAACAGGTCTGTGGATGGACCTTCCGAATGTTCCGGCACACCCAAAATGCGACCATTGTTCCTTTTTGCGCGCCCCTCATAATCATCAAGTTGCAATGAAAGTGATTGAGTGCGGCTTTGTAGGTCCGAGACTTGTTTTTTTCAGTTCAGACGTGTCAGCCATCAGGCCTTTGGTGCAGTCTTCCAACTCTTGCACTCTAGAGTCCATTTTGCACTGGACTGCTTGGAGCAGGGAGATATCAGTGGTTACCAAGTCTATAAGGTCTTCCAATGAGATGCGGACTCCATTAATTGCTGCCATTATGTCTTGCAAAGTAGGGGGCTCCTGGTCCTTTGGGCCACTCGGCCGTTCTGATCAATTTATGTGCCCAAGGATTCACCCTCTTGTGACTTGAGGCAGGTGTACTTTTCTATCTTTGCTTGCTGTGAGACACGACCCCTTTATTAGTCGCTATTGTTCGGTGGGGCCACTTAATTTAATGTGGAAGGGTGCTCCTCGGCTCCCCACCCAATTTGTTGTACTTGGTCTATCGGTTTTCCCCCTTTGCCAAGTACAGTGACATGTCTCAGTGGTGCAGGCCCGGGTCAACCGCCTGCCAATGTGCTGCTGTTTGATGCCCCAGCAATGTGGATTTCTGAGGGCGCACAGCATGGTTTGTGACTCCAAGGTGGTTTTACTCCACTGAGCCTGTCTGTACAGATCAGCGATCAAAGACTTAAGAGGCACAAAAGAGAGCCAGTACCATGAATTGTGTCCCTATGGTGGCGCATGGGAGGACACAGATAAGTGGCGAGAAAGCGCAGCCCAGCGGATCTCACGTGTCGGCCGTAACACACGTGTCCTGTAGAATAATTCTTTCCCTTGACACTGGTGAAATACGCATTCAGCTGGGCCCTCGCATGGGAAATTGGTGCATGCTCCGTACCACTACTGCCCTCTGGGACACAATGCCAGCATTCATTACTTCATTGTAGAGCCTAGGGTGGCTGGGGACCCCGACACTGGTGTCTCCCCACCATTACATAATGATCAAATGCTGAAGCCTCTCGGACCCAGCCATCCAAAGGCTGAGTCTGTGCTCCCTCCACCACCAGCAACATCCCAGTGTGTTTAAAGTTCCCCTGCAGGCTGGTTCACAAAAATAATGCCAATGCAGCCTGCAAGAGATTATGGGGTGCAGGACAAAATGTCACGGTGCTCCACCTTAGGATTAAGTTAGTGCGCCACTGCACTTCTCCACTGTTTGTGCTTGCAGCACATACCCTTCCAAGGGACAACCGCATGGAACAGCTCTATTCTCTTCCAGTGAGCCACCTACTGCAATGGCACGGTTTTACAGGATCTCCAGTTTGCCCAATGCCCAACTTCTTCTGGAGAACCACAGGTCCGGGTCCTCCGTCACTGCTTTCCCCGTCGCAGCCTCTAGCGGGCGGGGTTACCAGCGCAAGCAACACTGCTGCTTTCCAAGTGTAGGCGGCCACCAACTTTGCCACCCTTTATCAGCAGTTTAGAGCTACCCAAAAACGTCAGGATGTGGTATCCCTGTGCATGCCACCTTCCCCTCACGATGGGTGATCCAGCATGCCGGATATGTGGCAAGGTAGGTAGCGGATGAGTCCAGTCAATGCTGGAGCTGCGCTTGTGTGCAGCCATTTCTCCCAGCAGTTGGCCACGCCCCCTTATTGGGAATTCTTGTACTTGTGCTATAAACTTTTGACCTCTAAGCCATTACTGTATTTTTATAATTGTTGAATAAAAAAACAGTTCTTATTTAATTGTAATTGCTATTCGAGCATTGCTACTCTGATCAGGCAGTTTCTGACCTTTATTCTGCAACTTTCTGCTCATTGCTGACCTTTACTCTGGTTCTGTCTTCTCATTTTTCACCTTAATTTTGCCTCTTTCTGCTCATTTCTGACCCATATGATACCCCTTTCTGCATCTTTCTGTTGTTTAATCTGCCTCTTCCTGCTTGTTTCTCACCTTTATTTTGCCTCTCTCTGCTCATTGCTGATCATTATTTTGCTTCTTTCTGCTCGTTTCTTACCCTTATTTGGCTCTTTCTGCTCATTGCTGACCTTTATTTTGCCTCTTTTTGCTTATTGTTGACCATTTATTTTGTCTCTTACTGCTCGTTGCAGAGCTTTATTCTGCCTTTTTTCTGCTCGTTTCTGACCCGCATCTCACCCTTATCTTGTCTATTTCTGCTCTTTGCTGACCTCTAATCTGCCTCTTTCTGCTCATTTATGACCTTTATTCTGCCTCTATCTACTTGTTTCTGACCTTTATTTTGCCTCTTCTCAGTTCCCCACAAATCATGGAGGAAGCCTCAAGGCCCACGGGGTCCTAGCCGGCTCTCTGCCCTCTGCCGGAGATGGCATTGCTACTGCATGGTGGGAGCTGCTGGAGAAGCAGCTCTCTATCTGCAGGAGAAATCCTTTTCACCTCTTTCCCTGCCCACATGTCTGTTGACTGGGAAAGAGATGAAACTTCAGCTTCCAGGGGGTGCGAGTGCTTTGACAGCTGTCGCCTGCTGGAACCGGAGTGCTTGCTCTCGCTTGGCAGGAGCTGTCAGCACCCTCCAATTGAAAACAAAAAGCTATATCCCGGGGTGCGCACCCCAGGACATACCAGGAGCCAGTCCTGGGGAGTGGCGGTTCCAAGGGCCATGCATGGCTCCTTTCTTGTGCAACTGCCAGGGAGAGGAGTCACATGACATCTCTCCTATTCTTTAAATAAATATTTGGCCCAGGGGAAGTGGTGGTCCTTAGTGTCCGGGGGAGGGGGGTGCGGGTCCCCCTACATTTTGCGTAATTTAGCCCAAGGGAGGTGGTGATACTCAGTGCTGGGAGGATCCATGCCCCACAACAGTGTTTGCTTGCCCTGGGGAGGTGGTGGCCTTCGGGGGCAATAGATCCGGAAGAGAGGGTCCCATGCAACCCCATCTTGATTATTTAATTAAAGCCCTGGGGAGGTGGTGGTCCCTGTGGCTCTGAGAGCCATAGGAGGGAGTCCTGTGTGCCCCCTATTTTATTTTAAATAAATGCCCCAGGACCTAGCCCACCCTGGGGCTTCATGAAAAAAGTGCTTTTTGGCCCTGTCACACAAAGACACCAGGACCACAGTTAGGAGGTCAGGCTATACCTACCCTTACCCCTTTTCTTTTTTTTTTAAGTGTTTTTTGTGGGACGTAGCCTCAGCTGAGTCCCAAGATGGCTGACAACACTTCCTGGTTGAAGTGTTGGCAGCCAATCAGATTTCAGCACTTGGGACTGTCGGATCCTCAAATGACCAGCGTCGCCATACATACAATTTTTTTTTATATCTCAAAAACTACTGAGTGGCTTTACACCAAATAACAAAAAGGGTTCATTCTGAACCAAGAGCTACCTTTCTGCTAAACTTGGTGTAATTCTGTCCAGCAATTTCGGCTGTAGTCACAACTAAAATTCCTAAGGGAATTAGCTTTGGAAATACACTTTTTTTTACTCTTCTCTTTCTTGGTTCCCTCTTGATGGATGGTCCCGAAACATTCCGTGTACAACAAGAATCACAGGGGCACTTATTTTGTATAGTTTCATGAAGATTTGTTATCCGGCATCAAAGATACAGGAAAGTCAAAAAACACATTTCCTATGGAAACATGGTCCTAACTATAACTACCTACTGGTGACCGTGGTCACATAATGTGCAGAGGAATTACGTGGATAGTAATTATGTGGTTGTAAGTCCACTTACGTGATGTGGAGTTGGACTGTGTGTCATGAAGTGTACTCATGTGGATTCATATTTTGTGCTGTGGAGTGGTGTTTAATGGAGTTTAGTTATGTGGTGTGCTGTTGAATTTTATTGCATATGGAATTCTATGGTGTGGATTGGATGTATGTTGTGTGTGTGTAATTGTTTTGTTGAACTGAATTATGTAGTTTGTTGTTGAATTATGTGGTGTGGAATGGAATTGTGTGTAGTTGAATTGTGTGGTGTGAAACTGTGTGGCGTTAAGTGAAATTATGTTGATTGGAATTATGTGGCATGGTGTAGAGTGTATATATGTGGTTTCTTGCTTTATGGCATACAGTGGTTTAATGTGGGGTGTATTCATGTGGTATTGAGTAGAGTACGTGACAACAAGCGTTATTTACCGTGGGAGTACTTTTCCCGGGTCGGCACACCTTAATTGAAATTTCAATAAAGTTTCATAAAAGTCTTGTAGATGATTTTGGTGAAGTTTGTAACTTTGCGCAACCTACAAATCTTTATCAAAGGTCAGATATTTATGTTACTAACCTGAACGTATCGATTATTCCCTTTTTTCTTGATTTGAACGTGTCACATTCGTGCACTTTTTGATTCCAATTCACGGGCCGGTATCGAACACAATGTTAACAAACCGCTGCATGTACCACATGAAGTAGCCGTTTCGGCACTTTTAGTATGTTACACTGATAATTCAACCGCCCGTTTAACGGACACAATACCAGCGTATTGCACATCCACATGTGCACCAACTTCGGTGCATGTTCTGACCTATGTAGGGTTACAACAATGCATGCATGTCATTAAACATACAATCAACAAACACTGGTATCTCAGAAAAAAAAATCGGCACATAACACAAGCAAGTTTTTCCTGTACTTTGTTGTAAATTGCATCATTTTCATACTTTCAGAATCAAAGTCCCCTGAAGAAGGGCTTTTGCATGAAATGCATTGGACAGAATAATGTGGAGTGAAACAAATTATTACGTACTAGTATGAAACTCAAACAGAATAAAATCAACATATTGAGAAAATCATCTACAAGACTTCTATGAAACTTTATTGAAAGGTCAATGAAGGTGTGCCGATTTGGGTACGTTACTCCCACGAGAAATAACGTGTGTTGTCATGTTGTTTACTCACCCTTACGCCCAGAAGGGTTCCCCAACACAGCACCCACCACCTAGAGCAATTTTGATTACGTCCACACGCACCTGGAGTGCGGTAGTCCACATTCCAATTGGATTCTACAGTATAGAGTGTAATTGTGTGGAGTTCTTGTTGTGTTGAGTGGTATGAAGAGTACAATTATGTTGGGTGGTGTTGAATTGTGTTGCAGTGAATTGTGTTGTGCAGAATACGGAACCAACAGAGAACATGGGTGCAGATAGCTGTCAGTGTGCAAGAGATGAATGAGGGCGGGGCATTAAGAGTATTGATAGAGATGATGACGATGTGCAAAATTGTATGACGCAGGCAGTACCGACTACCTCTAGAAACTGATGCAAACCGCAGCCAAATGAAAACAGGAAGGGGCGACCGATATGGTGGAAGATTGAGGAAGGAGTGAGGGGCATCCTGAACAGTGAGAGACCGGGGCATTCACAGCCTTCAATTCCATGAAGTGCAAGTAAGTGGCCATTGACATGCGTTGTGTATGACACATTCTTTTCAGGTGGATGTCCTAAATCCCTGTCTTTTTCTTGTTTTGACTTAAAAAATGTGTACCTTCACAGTCCTTCTCTGACTCTTGAGGTGTTTTTAATGAAGTCCCCATTAATTCAATGAAATATTCAAGTTGAATCAGCATGTTATAGGGCCACTCGTCCTCCTCTCAAGTACTGTGTCTCATCACCTGGTTGGTCCCCCGGATGTGAGGAGATATGAGGTGTAGGATGGCAGAGTTAGTGTGAGACTGGAGAGGAGCTGTGGATGGGGTTTAACGGAGAGGCCAGTTTCAGTTTTTATTATGACATACCCTGAATAAGGTGATGAGCATGCTGAAGCGCACTCTTCAATGGACAGCATGGATAAAAAGAACAAGGTTAAAGAGATTGTTCCTGCTTCTCCATAGAGCTATGCATCTACTGATCTTGAAAAGGGGGTTACACATGCACACATAGTTTTGAAGGATCTGCTCTGTATGAAAATATACCTTTGTCATTTTTAGACCAACAATGTCTACAGTCATTGTGCAGTTTCATTTTATGAAATAATTACAGTACATTTAAGACTATGGGCCTCACATAGGGTATGGCAGATGGAGGAAATGCAGACAAGGAGCAGAGGACATTATGTCCGCCACCCTGCCTGTATTCTGCTCGCCAAATTCAGAGATGTCCCCTGGGCCCACTGACATCTCTGTACATTGGCAAGAACTGTCTTCATGGCAGTTACTGTCAATGTTGGAAAAGTTTGACGCACAACTCTGGTTGTCAAGTTTTTCTGAAGTATTTTATTTTTCAAACTCAAACTGCCAAAGCAGGAGTTTGCCTTTAAGTATAAAAAATAGATTCATAGGCTAATTTGAGCATAGGACGTTCCAATTGAATTCTAATCTATTGTCTCTAAATTCCACTTATTCAATGCTTTCATTAAACAACATATTTTCTTCAACCAAAAGAGTACCACATTCTCTCATTCCCTTACCCCCCACCCCCTCCATTGCACCCTCTTTCTCCTATTGCACAGAAAGCTGCATGGTTCATTGGGCAGATGTTGATTTGATATAGTTTATCTATTACTTGCATCACATTTGACTTATTTTGCTTATTATCTTCCAAAACGTTTTTTTTTTATTTCTTCAAGGCGTGATTTTTTAAGAAGGTATCACCATAAACATATTTTTGTCTTCTGATCCCATCAAAGTCACCCCATTGAAGTTTCTCTAAACTGGATTCGTTTGAAATCAATCTGGTGCCATTTGTATTCAATCTACTTTAACCTACGTCCTTGTTATCTGAATAAACCAATGGGCACTACATTTCGCGGTCCGTCCATGCATGAATGTAGTCTATGGAATACTAACATATGATCTCAAGGGCGTCCATCTTGAGTGGTACTATTACATTCCCTTGCTCCCTATTATGTAATCCTAGGTCCAAAAAATTAGACTTGATGAAGAAACCAAGGCAGCTTGAAAAATAATAGTGAAGATAATATTGACTCGTTGAGCGTTTTGTGTCCTCAGGGAGGTTGTTGGGAATGGGGGTTCCAAAAAAACAGATTTTTCTCACAACAAAGCAAAAAAAAACAACTTTCTTTTGTATTAGTAGATTTATATTCAGGTATATGGATCCACAAATACTTGGGTAGATTTTCTTTGCCAATCCTGAAGAAACAAAATAAAATGCAGGGTCTATGTATGCCAAAGCATGATACACAATGAGCACTGTGAACAAGGGGACTGGCTTGCCCACGGCTAGTGGTGCATGATTCAAGGGCACGAGACTGGCAACACAACACATCTATTGTAAAGTTCATATTAATCATTTGAGGCATCTTGTTGCTAACTAACAGATGTTTATTATTACCCGAGAGTACTTATTTTATCAGCCTCACATGGATGAAAGGCTGAGTGGACCCACTGGGATTTAAACCTATGGCTATGAAGTCAACCACAGGTTTTGGAAGTGTACGTATAGTCCACTGAGCCACCATACGCAGCATGCCAAGCTCGGAGCCCTAAGCCCAATGCCTATGGTTATAGGACGTGCTGAGTAGGATCGTTGACACAGATGCCAGCACAGGACCTGGCTACAAATCAAGATGAGCCATTAAAGAAATGGGGTGACCCAAACGGTACTGGACCTGGGTGACGTATTAGTATGAACAGACAGTGGTCCGAGACCTATTATTCCAAATACGTGATAAATCACAATTTAATCAATCAAGAGGCGTATGTAATGTGACATTTCACTATTTAACCTGGACCACTAACTATATCACCCTCCAAGATATAGTGCAGACATTTTGTACATCGTATACCTAGGAATAAAAAATTTAGGGAATTTGTGCTGATTAATTGAAGTGGCCAGGATATATATGGTTCCAGCCTTCAGTGGCTGGTGTTTCTTTTGAATTGTTTGTAATAATTTTTCAATCTGTGTGATTCCTTTCCTTTCACTTTATCACGTTCACCCTCCTTTGACACCCCTTTTGCTTTACTGCACGTTCTGAATACGGGACAATGCATATAAAGAAAAGTACATAACACTATGAATTGTGCTTTCGTTTCAAAAACTTGACAATAGATTAAAATATTGTATATACATTTTGAGTTTGTTGCTGTTGCCTATTTTTTACCTTTTCTTTATTTATTGATTAGGGCTGTTAAAATTACATACGCCTCTTGATTGATTAAATTGTGATTTATCACGTATTTGGAATAATAGGTCTCGGAGCACTGTCTGTTCATACAAATCAAGATGTACATCTAGAGCATGTTGTGTGCTACTGAAGGCCCTGCGCTTGACTGGTGCATTGAAGGCAATGAGCAACTGGCTGGTAGCATGAAGGTAGGCTGGAAACAAGAGTGGCTCAAGGCGCGTTTGCATTTCAGGCCTAGGCTCAGAGTAAGCAGCATGCAGCTGAAGGAAGCGCGGAGCTTCCACAGAGGCTCAGGATTGTCACAGGGCCTTACCGTAGGCTAGGATTGGTGCTCAGAGTTTGCTGTGCATGCGCTAAAAAACATAAAACAATAATTAATCAGGGCAGACCCTAAGTTTACCGCCCAGTGGAGGTAAGAGATGGGGGGGAGATGTTGGCAACCGACGGACGCCTTGTTCAGGGGGTTGGGGGGATGGTGGTCAGTGGTTAACTTGTAAAATTAAAAGTGCCGGGGCTCTCCTCAGGAGGCAGCGCTAACAGGAGAAATGTGCTGGGGCAAACGGCCTCCTGACTAGAGTCCCAGCACTTATTATTCTTGAGAGAACTTGACCTAATGGCTACAGCTGCTGATTTCGGAGCTGGGGAACCAGGTTCGAGTCTCGGCATGGCTCAACATCCTGTGATTCTGTGGAAAATCACCTTCCTTCCAAATGAGTGTGTCTTTAACTGCACCAGTGCTGAGGATTAGGTGCCGGTGCTCAAATTCAGCACTGATGGTGGCAGTCGACAGACACGACTTGCTCACCCCCGCCGCCAGCAAAAATAGTGCTGCCCGAGGTGGACCCCCCCAAGCTACCACGCTGGATGCAATGAATATTTTGAAAAACCTTTCCTTTTTTCTGAAAACACTACAAATTGGATTTCGGATAGGCCATGAAAGGGGCGTCCTCTCCTAATTGCCATTCAAAATTTTAAGTACCAACGGTTTAAGGCTGCAGCCGCAGTTGCTATCCATTGATCAGACAGCTCTGCTAATCGCGTCTGATGGCGGTGGGGGAAGCAAGAAATTGACCACAGCCTCCCACCCTAAGATCTCTTCTCAAATGGGAAACTTGTTTTTTACGCTGCATTTTTCCTTTATAGGAAGAAGGTTGCTTTAAAAATACAGTTTTCTTATTTGGGATTCTAAAGCATGGATGGAAGTCTGCTGTCCCTTGCAGGCCCCCATCCCTGCATTATCAGTCAAGCGCAGATGGTCACAAATATCCAGCTGCCTAATTAATATTCATTACTCAGGATAATATGCGACCCTCTGTAACTGGAAAATTTGTGATGCCTCTTTTTTACATTCTGCCCATTGCAAATTACATGTCAGTTCTCAAACCAGTTGGTCTACGTTTGCATTTGTTTATAGAGCTCTTAGTGAACTACTTGTAAATATAATATTATTTCTGCAGAAGAAGCCCTCGGTATCAGCTGAAACCACTATTTGTCGCCTTTTGCAAAGGAAATGCGTTGGTCAAAGAAACAGCTGACTAGAGGGTGATTCATTCTAAACAGGAACCTTACCGCTGACAATTTCTAGGAATTATGCTTCTGTAGTGTGACAGAAATCTACCCGCATTTTTTTTAATAGCTAATCGGTTGGGGTGAAAGTGCTGAAAGAGCTGCACTATCACTTAAACGTCAAAGCAAAGCTAAACGCAAAATCAAGAAAAATTACAGTTTGTACAAAATTAGAATGTTGAAATGTTTTACCATATAAGACTCAAATATATGGGGCACAAATATCTTGGGTGGCGCACTTTTCATTATTAATATTATTGATAGTATATTTTTTTTCACTGAAAAAAACTCCTCCTTGTACAGGTACTTCTACTCGTCAGGAATGACCTAACCATTTGTGTTCGGGACTTTGTATTATTCAGCCAGTGGGCGTGGCGTCTTCCTTCCATTTCATTGAGACCACTCCCCTCCTGTGTCATCTTTTCTTTTTGGCAAACAGTAGATGCTTAGCAGCCATCTTCTTTATGGGTGCCTGAGATCTCGAGCTTTGTATGGTGAGGCACTTCTGTTGTCTTTCCACTTCTGAGTTATGTGGGTCGATGTGTCTAGCCTATTTGCGGTTGATAGACCTGCAATTCTTAATCAGAGGGTTTGCAACCACATAAAGGCAAGTTACAATGTACTAAATGCACATCCAGAGTCAGAAATGTCTTTCTCCCTGACAAATCACACTTTTGACATAAAGAATTGCAAAGGAAAAGGTGTATGAAATGTGAGTCACCTCATTTTGTGTTTCTCTATGGAATGTGTCAGTGGTTTGTGATTGAAATTGCCATTGCAAACCTTTGATTAAAAACCTACACAATAAAGGGGGTGGTATTCATTCATAAGGTGGAAGCGGTTCCCATGGGAGGCTTTCACCTTGTGAATGTGGACTTTTGGCATCGTGGTGAGCAGGCGGCAGTCCAAGGAACTGCTGCATACCACCAGTCCAAATGAGATTGTCAATTTGACGTTTGTTCATTACAACAGTCCCTGTGCAATTAAGGGACAGAGCACTTTAAAAAAGAAAATTGGCATTCATTAAGTTATGTTGCAGGGATGGATGTCTGCTTGCTGTCCCTCTCAAGCATCAATCCCAACAATTGAACCACTTCCAAAGGGTCACAAAAGAAATCCCGCCTTCTGAACATTAATGTATCAGGAGTCTCTCTGACTCCTTGTGAGACACAGGTGCACATCAGTCCAAGGAACAGACTGTGATCATCTCAGATTTGCATAGACCAGCAAAGGGTAGTGGACAGGTTGGTCAGACCCTGAGAAGGCACATGCAGTAGCACCTATCACCCCTGTCCGAGCAGGAGAGGAGGATGAGGTGCCTGAAACCTATCTGGGGCACCGACAGAGCTGCAGGGTTACTTAGCTGCTAGAACTGCCACCTGGGAGGAGTTTCCCCAGGCTCAATTGAGTGCCCTGCACTTGTGGGACTTTGGAAGGAAACCAAGGAACAAATAGCCAAGGGAGTGCTTAGAAGGCATTACATTGGCTGGGAGGACAGGCTGCTTTACAGGAAGCCCATGAATCCTGTATCTACAGACAGTAGGTGGTGTGTGGTTTTTCTAGTGTACAGGAAATTACTGTTGACACTGGCCCTTGAGGGTCTGTTAGTGGGACTCTTGGGCATCAAGAAGATCCAGGACATGTTGGACTCTACATTACTGGCCAGGCACTCACCAGGACACATAGCTGATGTAGAATTTAAGTTTTAGATAGAAGGGTGTAAATCCTTCTCAAGTACCAACCACAATCCTGGTCAAGAAGAGCGGCAAAAGTTATCAAATTAAGCTATGCTTAACCCTCTGGTAGCTTGGCACAAAAGCAGTCAGGCTTTACTTAGAGGCACTGTGTAAAGCATGTATACAACACACAAACATCAATGAAGTAAAATGACAACACTATAAAAATACCACAACAATTTAGAGAAATATAGACAGTTTTAATACATAAAATTGTTAATATGTAAATCAATGCATTTATCGATAACAATGTACTCTGTGCCTTACTAACAGAATCGGCCATTTTGAACTCCACATCAACCTCGACTCACAAATATGTAGTTAAGCAGGTCCTGTGACCTAGGCCCAGGATTGCTGATTGATAGGTCACAGGTGGGGGGTGCATAGCTGGCAGGAAACTCTTGATCAGTCCCACAGATAGGCGCAGCAACATTACAGTGGTAAAGGGAGATTGCCCCAATAAATCACACATGGCCAGTGGGGGCACATGCGCTGCTAAAAACACCATAAAGTGTCAATGTCACATGAGTTAGAAACACATAGCCAATTAGGACTTAGCACGTGCAGTGATCACGTGCTCCCCATGACGGACATCTGGACACACTATCCACTGGCCACATTGTGTCCACACGAGTTCGAGGTCCACCTGTGCTAACCATTAGACAACTAATTTATGAGTCCAAAGGCAGCAACCAACATTCATCACCATATATTGAACGCCGGAAACTTTTAGAACCTGTTGTGTTGTGTATAAAAGGACACACAGCAGTTGTAAATTGAGACAGTTCTCAGACTTCGTGCCTGCAACTGTTCTCACAGCTGTAATGTTTCATTAAACGAACGGTTCCTGTTTTGCCAAACGCCTCTTGTCTTCTATTTATTAAAGGATTTTAAACTCAAGCAACATTTTGGCAAGCCACCTTAGGAGGGATTGGGACCTCAAACCAGACTGCAGCTGAAGGAAGGAGACCCTGCCTGGACGGATTCATGATTGCATAACAAGAATGGTGGGCATATACGGTAATTGGTTGGAACGTCTGCTGAATCCCGGGGCGGAGGTCCTGAAGGAGCCATCACAAAGGGTAAGAAACTACACCTGAGCCTAAAATGTAGTATAAAGCATTTGGAGTATGGTAAACTAGGAACAAGTATTACAAGATAACCTACACGCTCTGGGATGAAAGGGTCTGGCATATTACCTATGTTATATGTCTTAACTGAATCAGTCATAAGGCATACTTGGAGGTATTCCCTCGGAAGTCAACTTTGTTTGATAGCTGAGTGTGCTAGCTGAGGTAAAGATAGCCCTTGATGACACCCAGGGCACTGATTTTTGTGATATAGCTCTCCTGATGGGCAGAGTTGACATCTCAGTATCAGAGTTTTTTAGTTCAAAGTTTTCCCTGTGCTAAGAGGTATCAGTATCTGGAAGGAGTGTGGGAGGTGCATTTGGCTTGACCCTGGACATCACAGGGCAAAATTCGAACATAGGAAAAAATTGGACGCAGGAAATTGGGGATAACGTGTGTGGCCAAGAGGGCAGGTGATTGCCAAGTTACCATGATATGGTTTCTATGATTACCACCTTTGTGTAGGAGCGGATAATAGCAGACCACCCAGCTCATTAAGGAACATGTTCCACGCTAGTCTTCTCTTGCTAGAGGATAACTAGTGAAGTTACAACATTTTTTAACAAAGTCATTTTGTCTGTTAACCATCATTGAACTGTAATATGTATGTGATAAGGGTGCATTCATTGTTTATTGAAAACTGTATTGTTCGAAAAAACTGGAATTGTGCGGATACTATTCTAACATATTGCATATTTGCCCTTTGTTGTAATACTACAAATGCATTTCTATCTTGTTTTTATTGAAATGTCCAGTCAAACTGTTTGTTGAAAATATTGTAAGCGCTGAGCTCCCAGTTCGTAATTTGTTGTCAGAGTGCACCATACACGATTGCCCCTACGATTAGACAAACCAAACTGCAAAACGTCATGTGAATTGTATTTATGCAAATTACAAAAATTGCCATGGAATCCCATTCAAGCAGATGGATACTAGGTTCCCCAAACAGATAATGAAAATGAATGAGTTTTGCCAAGAGTGGCATTTACACACAAAGGCACACACATTTCCCTGGCCTAAGGAAGAAACATTTGACACAAATATTATTGCACACACTAAACATATATAAAGACTAAATATGCAGGACAAAAGAAAGACAAAAGTCAATGTTAGAATTATGGTCTATATTTTAAGAAACTAAGGCCCAGATGCATAAAGCTGATTTGTGACTGGAAACATTGCGAATCGGTAAAAAATGCTGTTTCCGATTGCAAAATAGCTAGTTCTGATGCATTAATCAACATCGCAAAAATTAGTGTTATTCACATTTTTAGCACTTCATAAAATACAGAATCGGTAATACCGATTCTGTATTTTATGAAGCGCAATTAAGAATTCGCTAAATGGGATGCATCACGTCTTCGCAAATACAGAACTAGCCAAAATTTGCTATTTGCATTCCTTAAACTAGAAGAAATCAAATCAGGTGGTAAAAATTACACATAAGCAAAAACAGGTGGAAATCATCAGCAAACTACTTAAACAGTCCCAGAATGCATCACAATGACCCAAAATGGCAGTGCTCTATGTCGGAGGATGAGGCTGAGAGCAGCAGCACACAGGAGATGGAGGATCCAGGAGAGAATAGTCACATTGCTAGGGCAGACGGAGGACGAGATTTATGATAAATATAGGCTGAGTGCTGCAGCTATCCTAGATCTAATTGCTGAGTTAGACCCTAGACTGCAGCGGCAGACCCGCAGGACACATGCCATACCCACCCATGTGCAGGTCCTGTGTTCCCTGCATCTCCTAGCTTCGGGGACCTTCCAGGGACTAATTGCAGCAGTTGGAGGGGTCTCCCAAAGTGCCCTATTGCGTTTTTTTAACAGTTTCCTAAATGCCATGTTGCAGAGGATGCACCACCACATCAGGTTCCCCACAACACCACAGGAATTGATGCAAACCAAATTAGATTTTTATCAGGTTGCACATTTCCCACATTTGATTGGTTGTATCGATGGGACGCATGTACCCATATGTCCCCCTGCAGTGAATGAGTTTACCTACCGCAACCGGAAATCCTACCATTCATTCAACATACAGGTAACATGCAACTCCAAAACAATCATCACTGTCATAGTAGCAAGTTACCTTGGCAGTGCACATGACGCCTACATCTTCCGGCACAGTGGTATACACAGACATCTGCTTGCTCAGGAGTTTGGAGAAGGATATCTTCTAGGTAAATGTATGTAATGCTGTATTTGAAAACCGTTCGCCATAGTGACACATAGCAGTGACTAATGTATGTTCATCTCTCACATCCTGTAGGTGATAGCACATACCCTGTGAGGTCTTACATACTCACCCCATACCTGAATCCGGCCACACAAAAGGAGCAACGTTACTATCATGTGCACATAGCGATGCGCATTGTGATAGAAAGGACATTTGGGGTGCTAACATCACGATTCCGCATCCTACACAAGACGGGGGGTGTATTACAGTATAGTCCGGAGAAATGCTGTAAGATTGTGGCAACCTGTGCTATGTTGCACAACATGATTAACAACCACAGGGGCTGTCCACAAACCCCGAACCCGGGACAAATAATTATTATATCAAACAAAATTAATCTCAAGCAAGAAAAACGCTGGTATACAAAAAACAATACATATAAACCAGACAAGTGGCAACAACAATACATATCACAAAAAAGAAAGGAATACCATAAGCATAAATACTGTGTCCTTATGTTAATTTAAGCCACAGAGAAGCGTCGACGGCGTTTCGACCGATACGTTATTTAACGGTCATCTTCAGGACTGAAAAGTGTTCTTGTGGAAGAGATCTTCAACTTTAAAATCGAAGAGATAGACCAATTTAAATTCAGGTCCTCCAAAATCAATGTTCAGTAACGCAAAAAGACGGATAAATGCACGGTAAAGTCTAGCTACTTAATAGCATGTTGTGGAAGTCATCAAGACATTCGCCTGGCCACCAAATGACCCCAGTGGTGATATAGGAATTTATTCACCAATTCATCGTCTGCAAGCGCCTGTTCAACTCAAGAACGCCAACTTGTTTCGACGTGCATCAAGCCGGTTCTGGTAATTGTCTGGTTTATATGTATTGTTTTTTGTATACCAGTGTTTTTCTTGCTTGAGATTATTTATATGTCCAAACAAAACTGTCTGAATTGTCAGAATTAATAAATGCATATTTTTGATACCATGAGGCTGTTGTGAAGGGCTTCTCTAACTAATACATTGGACATCTTTCCAATTTTTTAACATTTCTTCTTCCCCTGAGCCTTTTGTTTGATATAATAAAAAAAATGTTGCACAACATAGCCACTAATAGAGGCATACCCTTAGTGGACTCTGATAGCAAGCCAGAACAGGACATACAGCCGACACAACACGCCATGCAGCATGCGGCCCAAATGCAGCAGAGGACAGACAAAGAAGAGCAGAAATCACGCAACATTACTTCTGAGGTGAGTAAGCACATGACAACACACTATTTGCTTGAAGGTTTAATGTGACAGTTGTGTGGTTGTGTTAATGCACACATACCATTTACAGACAATTACTTTCCATTGCCTTGGGACAGCAACTGCAGTGTGAATACGCAACTCAAATCTGGTTGCCTCACCAGATTGTTTGAATGTCCAAATGTCTAACTCCTCCTGTGTCGCCCTCCTGTGGCCCTTGTAGTAGGCCCAGCTGCTTCTGACATGGTGCCTTCTGTGCCCGCCAGACTTCTACTACTGCGCCTCCTGCTATCTGCCACAGGCTCAAGTAGGCTGCTAAGGCTGGAGGCCTCCTCACTGTCCCCCCTCCCTGCTTGAGGTTCCCACTAGCTGCTGATGTCTGTAGCCCTTACACAGCAGTGGTGACCTGGATTAGGCCCTTGGCCATATCCCCACAGCACTGGGTGATCTCAACCTGCATGCCGACTGCACACCTGTGAAGCTGAGCTGTTGTAGTACTCATCCTGTTGATGGCCCTGGTGTATCCGCGCATGCGCTCCATAGAATCTTGTTGCCTCCTGGCATTAAAGACATGCTCAGCCTTGATGACTCTGCACATCTGTTCAATGGCTGTTGCTACATGGTCAAGTTTCTCACCGTGTGCCCTGAGCCCCTCAACAACTGCAGTTGTCTGTTCCTTCATGCAGTCATGTATACCACCCATGTGTGTGACCATTGTTCCCAGTTGCTCCTGCATAATACACGCATTCTTTTTTTGCAGGCGCTGGACCCTCAGCATCTTGGACTCCAGCACACTGCAGGCTGCTTCACCATTGTCCCCAGCAGACCTCAGAAATGCACGTGGCCTTCGCCTGCGTAACGGACTGTGACGTTGCAGGGTTGTTCCCTCTGGTGTGGGGGGTGGTGGTGTATGGGCAGTGCCCTGTGGCTGTGCTCCTGTGTGGGTGTCCTCATCACTATCCAAATCCGGCAGTGGGTGGACTCTTCTCTTGCAATGAGTGGGAACAGGTAGGGGCAAGGATGCTTGCATCTCTAGTTCCTCATCTGGCTGTTCTGTATGTCCCTCAGAATCGTGGACGTCTGGCACTTCACTCTCCTGTGCTGCATCTGTGAGGGGAACAGTGCAAGATCAGTTTTTTAGAAAAATGAAAAAGATATGTGCACATGTTTGTGACATTGCGCTTACAGAGGTCTAATAAATTGACTTCTGTGATGTAGAAAGTCTACTGTTGTCAATGCCTTGCTATACTCTGATGTAGTTGAGCTGTGCTACTCCCTCAATGCTTTGCCATTACATTTGTATGCATACAACTCCCACAATCCATTAGGGGGTTGCAGGTAAAAGATGGACTGGACTCATGTCTACTACGCTCTGCATTTGTGGCAGTTTGAGTTACATTTCTATGAAAATATGCTTGGTTGTGCTCTTACCTTGGGAGGTCCCCGCATGTCCTGAGGTGTCAATCTGCGTGATCCCGACAACTGCCTCTGGCTGTAGAGTGGATTCCACCAGGACATCCAGTGGGTTGTTTGCAGACTGAGTGGATGTTCCCCCTCCTGTTTTACTTGCAGAGGCCAGCCTTTGAGCCACTCTCTCTTTTGCCTGGTTGCGAAGGTCATACCATCTCTTCTGTAGGTTGGTGTTGGCTTGTATCCCAAGCCAGATCTTCCTCTTCACTGACTCTGTAACATGCAGGGATAGTTTACCAAACAGCTGGTCATGTTTTTGCACAACTTCCTCAGTCAGTATTTCCAATTCCCTCTCGCTGAATTTAATCTTCCTGTTCCTGCCTTCTCCTTTTTGCTGTTTTTATTTTGCTGTGTCCAAGGTGTTTGTTTGTCTCAGCGGCAGGAGGAAGTGCTTTCCAGGCAGAGCACCAACAGTCTTCCTCCTCCTAAGTCTCTCCCTGTGCACAGGTGTGTGGAATCTGGGAATCACTTCCTGCTTGCTTGTGATGTCTTCTACATGAGATGATTGGCGCTTTCGCATTTACCGATTCTGTAATTGCGAATTCGCAAATACAGATACGATAAATAAGTAATCAGTAAATATTTTAGCAATTTTGAAGGAATCGCAAATATTTACCGATTTTTTTGGTGCATTCGGTTTAACGATTCTTTAATAACGATTCCTTATTTCTCGCTATTTCAGAATCTCTAAATCTTATTTTGATGTATGTGGGCCTAAACCCGATAGTCCACAATGCTGATAGTGAACAGGGTGTCAGCACGCCCCCCATATGCAGGGAAGAATGTACTCACACCAGCCCCTGCATTAGGATAATCAAATTCAACAATTGTAGAAGCAGTCAAGCCCCCCACTGAAAAAAGGACAGTTAGGTCTAAGCTCGAGAAGTTCAAAAGCAAGTGAGCCAGATGCCTCCAGCACAGCCCAAATTCCTAGCAAAGGTCCCCAAAAGCTTGACTTCCTGTCCACCATGCTCACCACGTGACACCGCAAAAGAAGGTAAAACACACACGCCCACTGGTTCAGGCAAGAGTAGACGAGTGTCAGAAAAGTTTATAGCAGTTCTCAATAGCGACTCAGGAGATGAAGGGAGTTCCAGTCGCCCAAGAACCGATGACGAGGATGAGGCTACAGGGTTTTTAAAGGTATCTGAAGAGAAAACGGTGAGGGAATTTGAAAGTGAAGCCAGGCTAACGAAAGTGGTGCGTAGCTTAGACCATAGGAAAAAGACCATATGGTGCAAGAAAAAGAGGCGTAACATGATGCTCGAGATTTAAAGGGCACCCAACCAGGAGTGAGAGCGAAAGTACAGAGCAGCGCTCTCCTTACATGAAGAAAGCGGGGCCATGTACAGGGCACAGTACTGGGAAAAGTCAGAGTTAGATGAGAAGCTACTAGCAGGACTCGGAGCCACACCATCCAGTTGACAAAGGGGAGGGGCTGCCAAGAGATACAAGAACAAGGTAGCCTGGCACTTACCCATCCATGATGCAGGAAAAAAAAAATGGTACCTGTGCATGCACATGAGGCAAGCAGCAATTAGGATATGCGCTGCACTGCACGGGTGCACGACAAAAATGAACTAACTTAAAGGGAGAGAGTAACCAAAAAGGAAGGCAAGATTTTTGTTTACTCATTTTGTGACCTATTAGCACTATGGGCTGAAGAAAGGAGCCAATAATGTAGTGTAGTTCCTATTATCCCAATAGGCTCTGCGCATTGGAATAATATCTTCAATAGTATAGATCTAGGGCAGAGGTTAACTAGGTCTTCTACTGACGATATTAGACTTAACGTTTTTGGTTTTGCCAGCTAGCTCAGAGTTCACTAGAAACTTTCTCGAATAGACAAGGAGGAGTTTAACTTCCCTGGATAGACAAGAAGGGATTTAGTTTCTGACAACCATAGAACATGACAACTTTGCTCTCCCCCAATCAAGAGTGTATCTCTAGAGTCGTGTGAAAACAAAAGACAACTTATTTTACTCAGTCAGTACGTGCATTCTTAGTTTCACCAGTTTGTAGAGAAAAGGAAGAGACGGGCGTGTTCAATAAAAGATGGTATTTATTGATCATTCTCTTTTCTCGTACAAGAGAAATGAATCGATATTATTGCGATACTTATGGTTAATTAAAGTGCATACAATAAAAGCAGAAGTATAAAATAATACTGTAGAAGCATTGATATGGTTTCTAAGCCATATGATATTTAAAATTGATAAAATAGATACATACATATATACATTTGACTAATCGTACTCAACTGGTGCTTCTAACCACGCCTACCCCAGTGTACCTGACCTAAGCCTAATACGTGGGCGGGAGTAGATAAGTAGCAGTTTAAGTTAAGTTTGTTTTGCCAAGTGACTGACTCAAGAATTCTCTGTAAGGGATTGTTCAGTTCTGTACCTGAGATCTAGAATGGTTGAGGGCTGGTATCTCTCGTCTCTGGTCTTGATATTCCAGCTGCCTGCGAGGGCTGCTTGGAAGCACCGGAGCTGGATTTCTCGGCAGGAGCAAAAACAGCGTCTCGTTCTCAGCGCGTCAGGAAGGCGGGGCAGCGCGTGTGGGCTTCGCTCTCTGCTGGGCTCCTCAGCGCGTCTCGCTGCTCCAATCTCGTCACCACCGCGTGTGTTTGCTTAAGGCAATGTCGGTAATATTTATACCTGTAAGGTGTCGAGATTGACGTAAGGATGGACATGGATACGTCAATAAGGATGTCATACGAACGGGCTTGTTCGCACATTCTTTTGCTGAAGTTCTCGGTGAAATCAAAACAATGGCCGCAGGGATTTTCCCAGGTTGTCATAGGTTTGATTTGTTTTGAGAACTCCGTATGCTTTATCAGGGGCTGGAGGAATAGTGCTTGTCTAATTAGATGGCATGCGTTAATACCTAATCAGATAACACGTTTCTGTGCCGTGGTGTGGCTTAATCAGATAACTGTTTTTTGCACCGTTGGTCGGCTGCTAGTTAAGTATTAACCAGAACAGGGCCGGGAATAGGGGAATCGGAATCTTTGGACTTGACGTGCTCTTCCTTGTGTTCTGATCGTCCTCTTCTTTCCGATTTCTGCGAGGAAGTCTGAAAAGATTGAGAGGGACGTGTATCATTATCTTGATATCTATCAGGTTTCTTTATATTATCCCTATTTCTAAGGTTATATTTTTTCCCAGAGGGCTCACTTTGGGGAGACCTGCGTCCTTGGTTCGGAGATCGTTCTCTCCGCCGAGGAGACCTTCCTCTGGACTGGAATCTTTTTTCTTTAGGATTGGATTGTTTGTTTCCATCCCAGCTCTTTTTTTGAGTGTTTAAATTATTTTTAATAAATACCTTTTCAGGACTTTCAATCAGTTGAGGTTTTACCGGTATTCCACCCAGACTATCCCTTCCTAGTTCTTCATAGGATTTCTCTATGATTCTGGCTATTTCAGTTGGTTGGTCTGCTATGTCTGTCTCTTTTAACCTTTGGCGGATCGCCACGTTTGCTGCTTCTCCCTTTATGTTGGCTAATAATATAGCCGAGACCTGCTTGAAGTCTTTCAGTAATTTCATACCAAGAGTTAAAGCGGGTTCTGGACCATATTCATTTTGAATTTGTTTTAGCACATCTGGTATTACTGACATGGATGGTACACCATGTGTTTTCGTGTATATGGAAGCAAGACTGTACCCCAAGTGTCACAGTCCTCCACGTGTGGTGCGATTCCCATTGGAAGACAGATAGTCAGAATCCTGTGTTTATCTACAGGGGAGGTGTCTGGAAACACCGCCTCTATTTGAGTGATTTTTTGTGCTAGCCAGAAAGGTATTTGTTCCCGTTTTGCGGGTACTTTACCTAGACAGGACTGTATGTTCTGTGGTGTAATTTTATTTGTGTTACCCTGATGAGGGGTCAGCTGTGGAATTTTACTTGCTGGTTGGATTGTTGAAGTCCGCATTACATATTGGACTAATTGTCTATGTATTTTGATTAGTTGTTTTAGCTGTATTAGAAGCTCTGCTGCAGACATTTCTTCAATGTCTGGATGTGGTGTATATCCGGCTAGGACCGGCCACGTTGCTCCTGGTCTACCTAGTGGACCGAGCCTGGTGATGTGATTATTATGTTTTAGGGCGCCATCAAACAAGAGCAGGTGCTCTTGGAATTTGAGTGGTACTTCTACCTCCTCGAAAGGAGTGTAGGTATCCGGTGGTTCCTCTATCTTATAATAGTGGAACTCTTTTGTTACAGCGTTTGCTGCTGGAAAGTTTATCCATGAATAGAATACCTCTGTCTGCCGATATTCGTGTGCCTCAATTACGAATATGACTGTACCACCTCTCGATGTCAGTCCATTTTCTATAAGTTTTAAAGTTATAGATTTTCTTATGTTGACCGGGATGAGTTTTGCATTTGGGTCATTTTGTAGCAGAGTATTATCAGCTGCTACTATTTCAGCTGCTATTCTAGCTGCCTCTCTTTCTCCTTCACTGTCTGACATTTTACTGTCCAGAAGGTTATTCCGTTTGTTTGCAGATCAGGTTTCTTATGGAAACAAAGATTAGATGCACAATATTTTGGAACAGTGTATCCTTCATCGTTGAATAAACCAAGAACCATACATAGGAGTCTCCTCCTGCGAGGTTTGGCGGATATGACCTTTTACCCACTCCAGACGTCTTTGGAGTATTATGGGAAAAAAGGGGTTCTGTGTGAAAAAGCACGACTGAGTTACTCTAATGTCTTGCGTTAGTTTTATCGCCTATCCAAACGTTTGGGCGCCATGTAGTGTAGTTCCTATTATCCCAATAGGCTCTGCGCATTGGAATAATATCTTCAATAGTATAGATCTAGGGCAGAGGTTAACTAGGTCTTCTACTGACGATATTAGACTTAAAGTTTTTGGTTTTGCCACCTAGCTCAGAGTTCACTAGAAACTTTCTCGAATAGACAAGGAGGAGTTTAACTTCCCTGGATAGACAAGAAGGGATTTAGTTTCTGACAACCATAGAACATGACAACTTTGCTCTCCCCCAATCAAGAGTGTATCTCTAGAGTCGTGTGAAAACAAAAGACAACTTATTTTACTCAGTCAGTACGTGCATTCTTAGTTTCACCAGTTTGTAGAGAAAAGGAAGAGACGGGCGTGTTCAATAAAAGATGGTATTTATTGATCAGTCTCTTTTCTCGTACAAGAGAAATGAATCGATATTATTGCGATACTTATGGTTAAGTAAAGTGCATACAATAAAAGCAGAAGTATAAAATAATACTGTAGAAGCATTGATATGGTTTCTAAGCCATATGATATTTAAAATTGATAAAATAGATACATACATATATACATTTGACTAATCGTACTCAACTGGTGCTTCTAACCACGCCTACCCCAGTGTACCTGACCTAAGCCTAATACGTGGGCGGGAGTAGATAAGTAGCAGTTTAAGTTAAGTTTGTTTTGCCAAGTGACTGACTCAAGAATTCTCTGTAAGGGGTTGTTCAGTTCTGTACCTGAGATCTAGAATGGTTGAGGGCTGGTATCTCTCGTCTCTGGTCTTGATATTCCAGCTGCCTGCGAGGGCTGCTTGGAAGCGCCGGAGCTGGATTTCTCGGCAGGAGAAAAACAGCGTCTCGTTCTCAGTTCGTCAGGAAGGCGGGGCAGCGCGTGTGGGCTTCGCTCTCTGCTGGGCTCCTCAGCGCGTCTCGCTGCTCCGATCTCGTCACCACCGCGTGTGTTTGCTTAAGGCAATGTCGGTAATATTTATACCTGTAAGGTGTCGAGATTGACGTAAGGATGGACATGGATACGTCAATAAGGATGTCATACGAACGGGCTTGTTCGCACATTCTTTTGCTGAAGTTCTCGGTGAAATCAAAACAATGGCCGCAGGGATTTTCCCAGGTTGTCATAGGTTTGATTTGTTTTGAGAACTCCGTATGCCTTATCAGGGGCTGGAGGAATAGTGCTTGTCTAATTAGATGGCATGCGTTATTACCTAATCAGATAACACGTTTCTGTGCCGTGGTGTGGCTTAATCAGATAACTGTTTTTTGCACCGTTGGTCGGCTGCTAGTTAAGTATTAACCAGAACAGGGCCGGGAATAGGGGAATCGATACAGAACCTATAGGAATACATCACAATAAGATAGACCATAAATTCAGAAGAAAGCATAAGCAATTTCCTAAATAGAATTAAGGAAAGATGGGGACAAGAAACCGGACAGCCGTGGACCAACACAGACCCATAAGTCACATTTTTTAATAATTTTCTGATCAAAGGGTTACCCACTAAGATACAAAGCAGGCTCGATAGCGTAGTTGCTTTAGATACCAGGGGAGGGGGGTTGAGATGTACCTGGCCCTTCCTGGATGACTCAGACCTGGGCTGAATAGACCATGGCTGAATTTGGAGTAGTTGGAGGAGATTTCTTTGCAACTGAATAGGGCCTGTCTCCCTTGCACAATGCTGTCTCTACCCCCTGCGGTCATGCTTCACCATTGAGGACAGAACTGGTTTGGACTGGGCTCAGAGACCCTTGCACACAGAGAAAAATACATTTTGGGGTATAAGAATTAGACCTAAAACCCTTGAACTTTAGACTACTTCTGGAATCAAGAGGAAACTTTGCCAATGAGAAGAGTTGGAGAAACTGGAGTAGGAGTACTGCCCCTTTGCTGTGTACTGTCTGGGGTTGGCCTGTAGCAGTTGTTTCTGCCAAGGAAAGGACAAGGACTTTCCGGTGTGCTCTATCCCCCTGCTTGAGGAGGATCTCCAAAGGCTTGAGTAGAGACTGCCTCCTGTTCGGAAGCCTCAAAGCCACAAAAACTTCACCCCCAGCTCCCCTGAACTTCCTTGCTGGTAGTTCTGACTTGCCAAGAGGTGCCTGTGTTGGGCCTCTGGAGGTTGTTCCTGCTGTTGGTAGCTGGAAAAGCAACGCAACTACAAGAAAATCGACGCATAGCTCTTCTTGCGGCTGCTTTTCCAACGCAGCACCGCTGTGCGAGAAGAATCTCCACGCATTGCTGCGCCGCTGCTGAAACCAACTCAGCACCATTTGCCGCTGCAAGAACTGACACATCAAGGGATCACGGCTGAAGAAACTCATGCTGCGCCACTCGACGCTGCCTGCATCAATCGCCACCACATTCCAGATTTCCACGCATCGTAGGTACTTTGAGAGAAATCACGCAGACATAGTTTTCTAAAGGCCAAGTTCTTTGAAAACATTTTAAAGTCATATTCTTATTACATGTATGTTGGATATTTTTGGTCTTGTTGAGTTTGGATAAGTATACTTTCTTTTTCTAAACTGGTGTGGTGTTCATTTGTTGTGTTATCACTGTGTTACTGTGTGTTTTGAGTACAATACTTTACACATTGCCTTTGGGATAAGTCTATCTGCTTGTGCCAAGCTACCCAGGGGTGAGCAGGGGTTATCTAAGGGGTGTATCTCCATTACCCTGCCTAGAAGCAAGGGTTCCTATTTAGACAAAGGTACCTACCTCTGCCAACTAGAGACCCCTATATCTAAAACTTACCCATATAAGCACTCACACACCCACACATCTACTAACGTACCCATTCCCACATCCATACAAGTACTCGCACATCAGCTCACTCACCCATACAGTCATTCACAAAGACACTCACTCTACAGCCACTTACACACCTGGTCACTCATTCATACAGCCATTTAGATATCCACAGACTCACCCATACAGTCACTCACTCACGTATTCACCCACCCATGCAGCCACTCACACACCTACTCCTTCACCCATACAGCCCCTGACATACTCACTCACTCACCAATACAGCCACTCAAACAGCCACTCATTCACCCAAACAGCTACTCACACATCCATGTATAAATCCATACAGCTACTCACATGCCAACTCACCCACCCATACAGTTGCTCACACACCCATTCACACACCCTTACAGCCACTCACACGTCCACTCACACAGTCACACAACCACTCACATAATTTATGTTAGAAGTAGTATCACTCATTAGTAGTATACCTAGTATATTCATTTAAGTTTTGTAGTAGCTTAATATACCCGTTTAACAATCATAAACTCTTGCAAAAAACTTAAACACATTGGATGTAGTCATCGGTCATGTCATCGTTGATGTCATTTGAGATGACATGAATGATGTCCACAGTGATGTCACTGACCATGTTATGAGTGATGTAATATGCGAGGTAAATAGCAGTGCATTGTGGGGGCGTACGTTATAGTGAGCTCTGGTAACTATAATTTCCGAATTTCTATGGTTTTGTATGAGTGAAATCTGAGCCTATCTATAACATCCCTATAACCTCTGTTTTGTTCAGTAAATATATATCTATAGGGTATTTTGCGGCTTGGAATTCATGAAATAAAGTCTTCCAAAGCTCCGTGATTGTGCTGTTCTTTTCGGAAGGAGTGCGTGAGTACATTCATGTACGGTGGAACTTTATTTGAAGACAGGGACTACCTCGGACCCTGACTCGCACTGCTGCTGAGTGTCCCGGCATTTTCTGAGGAGGTGGAAAGGTGCTTTATATTTATATATATATATATATGCACACATATACTTATACATATATATATATATATATATATATATATATATATATATATATATATATATATATATATATATATATATATATATACATATATATATATACATATATATTACCTACTGGCGGTCGCCAGTAGGTATATATAGTTAGGATTTTTGAAAATTCTATGTCTAATAACTTTGGCGTTTGTGGATGGAATTGGCTGAAATTTTCAGGAAAATGGCACATTTTGTTTCTGAGCAGCCCTTGAAAATTTGGGGGGGGTTTGTCAAGGGGGGGCCGAGAAAAAAGGGGGGTCCCAAAACGTGTTTTTAACATTGAGTTTTCCATAGGGCGGTTGGCCTCACTTTTAGCCCGAAGGGCTGAATGGGTTTGCACGAAACTTGGCAAAATTGTAGGGACTGGTAGCCCGATGTGCCTTTTGTAGGTCTCAATATATGTGCTTCAGTGGATTTTGAGAAATTAACGTTCAAAAAAAGATATATATCTGTAACAGCGGACCGGGCAGCGCTCCAGTTCGCGTACTTTTCGCGCAACGGAGCTTTGTGAACCGAAGCTGATTGGTTCTCCGGCGTCTGTAAACATTCCAAACAGTCCGTAGCGGCCGCCATCTTGTCTCTCGGTAGGATCGAGAGACAAGAGGAGGCCAAAGCGAAGGGGCAAATGACCATAAGGGGGCATAGTAGGTCGTCCCTGACCCCCTAGGTTTGATGTGGAGGCTTTAAAAGGGTCTCGCAGGGCAAAAAAAAAATATATCGTTTTTTTTGTTTTTTTGCGTGGAGTGCGCCCGGTTCGCGAACCGGGAAGCGTTCTGGGGAGCGTACTTTCTTGAAAATTAGTGAAAAAAGTTAGAGTAAAATAATAATTGTGAGTGATCAGATGTAGGGTAGCTCTGAGAAGAGCTTTTGGGTTTATGGTACATTTAGGTACTTATAAGTAGGTACCAATGCACAGTCTTAAATTCAAAATGAAAACTCTGTTTCCCTCATCTGAGACGTGAACTCCATCTCCTCTGTAGATATCTTGCATGTAGTAACGCAAGTTATTGTTGTACAGGGAGCCCATTCCATGGTCTCTCATGTAAGCTGAAACAGATTTGTTTACATGCTTCCTCGACTTCTCAATTTGTGGACAAAATTGGTTTGACCACCTCCATTTCTGTCTTTGGCATATATTTGAATATACCAAGGCAGTCTGAGGAAAAAGTGCCATCAATTGCTCAAAGGTGTCCTTTAAAAGCATTTCCAGACCTACCCCAGTCAAAGTGCCCAAATCATTACCTCCACAGTGCACAATTAACAGGTCAGGTTTTGGCAAATGCATAAAGGTTTTCACCAATGGTATCAATTGGTGACATTTTAATCCTCTGTGGCCAAACCACTTAATTTCCACATCTTGTAAATTGAGGTTAGGTAAATTCCTGTTCTCAGCATACCTCTGAGCCCAATAGATGTAACTATGTCCAACAATCCAGACAGAAAACATGGTGAGAGAAGGTTCTCCTGCAGTCAGATGAAGTGTGGCAATGAAATGGCAGTTGAAAAAATAAGAGTTTAAAATGAAAAAAACTGTGGAGTTTCTGTGTTAATGAAGCAGTAACAGTGATTGGTGGATTTTGATTGCTGAAAACAGAAAGTTAGGGTGCATGGATGAGTTGTTTGAAAGATGTATTTTAAGTGGTGAAGAAAAAATCATTAAATGAAAGAATGCACTGGATATGAGGTGCACTGAGAGTTCAGAGTTCAATTGCAACATTGTTGTGTGAACTTGCAAACACCAGAGGTCTTCCAAGACGTGGTTGCCATGCAGAAAAGGCATGAAATGGCAGAGGGGGGAAGGGTTTTCATTTGAAAAAAAGTGAGGGAAGAGTTTTGATTGGGTGACATGAGAGATATGTGTGAAGAATTACAGCATTTCTGTGCTTTTGATAGCTGCAGACTCTGGAGTGCATACCTTTTGCTCTGCTGAAGACAAATTGGTGTGTTTCTGAGACTGTTTTGAAACTCAAAGTATTTGCTAAGGTGAGAAAAGATTTCTTTAATTTAGATAGAAAATAGTGTGCTTTAAGGAGAAAATTATGAAGAAAGTTGTGTTTTTCAAATGTTGCTTTGTCTCAAGTGTTTTACAAATAGATTTTGTTTCTTTGAGAAATTGTAATTGGAGAAAATGTGAAGTATTAGTACTGACAGGGTTTTTATGTGCATAGGAGCTGTGGAGTGTTTTCAAATCATGACTTGTAAATCGTTTTTGAGAAAAAGCAATGGTTTTAATATTGATGACAAGGACATAATGGTGTCTGCTTCTTTATAAGGTAATTGAGAGTCTCTGATGTTATTTTTCCCATTTCAATGTAAGAAGTTTGTCTGTGGAGCAAATTGCTTGTAAATATGCTCCCACCTGTGCATGGCAAATTTAGATTTTGAATGTTTGCGTTACATAGGCATGTTAAAGGTGACTGAAACATGCTGCAAAGGCAATCAAAAAACGCTTTTATGTGTCTTAAGGACATTTTAAGTCATTTCCCCATGTGCAGTGTTTTCAAATTATGAGTTGAAAATCGTTTTTGAGGTAAAGGAATGTTTTCAAAATTTATGTGCGCCATATGCCCCCAAATTTCTTTTTCAGGGGTGCAGCAGGGTGTTCTTGAGACACCCCTGCACCCTCGGAAAAATTCGTAATTTGCGATGAGGTAATTGCTAATCGCAAATTGCACCTTCATTCCTATGGGCCTCCTGCTGCATGGAAATGAATGGGTAATTTGTAATTAGCAAATAGCTCATCGCAAACTAGGAATGGTAAAGAATCGCTATTTATTCCTTAAAGTTCGCTATTTAGGAAATGCAAAAAACTTTGATGATACATATGGCGGTTCATCTCTAACAAGATAAGAAGCATAGGGATAGATTTATGATGACTGGCGCATCACCAGGGATGTGTTAGTCATTCTGTGCCGCTGTTCCGTCACCTATGGTGTGCTGCATTTACAATGCGGCGCATCATGGGGCAAAAACAGCACAGATGCGTGACGTATCTGTGCCGTAAAGGTGGCGCATTGCTGGAGTTGTATCGCAAGTGTGATGAAGCTCCAGCAAGGCTCAGGGGTGTCCCTGTCGCAGGGTTTCTGTTCTCACACAGAACTGTGGACAGAGGATTGGAACCTCGGCGAATTAGGGTGCCCCAAAACTCACCTTAGTAATCAAAAACCCCTTAGCAAGCTAGGTACAGTGTCACATTGGATATAACAAACTCTCAATGTTTAGACAATCCAGAATATGAACTTATAGTACCTCAGGATACGTGGAACTCATGAACAGTCGGTCGTTATATATTTCTTAGAAACCAGAACATGGAGTTAAGAAGAACACATGTGTATTTGAAATGTTTATTTACTAATGCCGTCTTCTCAGGCGTAGTATCTTAGATAATAGAAGTACACATATTATCAGTAGCAAAATTACCAGCATATTTACTAGTACATAAAAAGCGAATGGTGACAGTATGTTAACATGCTGTAAATGAATAAGAGTTAGCAACACTTATAAGCAGCCGCGGGCCGTGGAGGGAGTTACGGTGGGGCAGGGAGGCGGGGAGGGGGAGGGGCAGGGTGGAGAGGGCTCCACCCTGCCCCTCCCCCTCCCCGCCTCCCTGCCTCACCGTAACTCCCTCCACGGCCCGCGGCTGCTTATATCTGACCCTCCCTAATACACATATTATATTATTTGCTAAGAAGGTCTCTTTGTGTTGGTTTAGGGCGTGCCCATACTTTAGTGTCTTAGATTTGAAGGAATCACATCAGCATACACCAGCTCTCTCTTCATGTGAACCGCATCAAGTGTTGTGTATGTGTGTTCGGCAAAGCAATATAAAACCCGCCTCATGCCCAGAATTGGCAGAAGCTGCACTTATGTTATGAGTATGAAGTCGTGGAGATCAGACCTCATAACAATTCTGTATCGTGTTGTTCTTGAAACTTCAGCAGTCGCTGTACAGATATAGTTTAACAAGCAAAGCAGATAGTAGAGCAATAACATATTATTCTCATGTAAACCACGATGAACTACTAGGTTGAAAGCTAAAGCAACAACTAAGTGTCGTGTGCAGAAGTTGCAAAAAAGGAAAAATGGCGTTTAAACCGGTAATGAGCCGATGCTAACTTAACACGGTGTAAAGATATCCAGGATCTAGATGACACTTCCCCATGATCCGGAAACGAACTGAATAAGATAATAGAAGTGGCATCTCATGAGAGCAGATTGCAACTTTATATGTGGACGGTCCGCAAGGTAAAACATTAAAAACTAGGAAAATGTAATGCTAAAGAAAAATAAAACAGCCAACTACTTTATCGAGGCTTAAGCCAATAGGCAAGCTAAATAATAAAAACTTGACAAATAAGTCAATGAATTGTCAATGAAATGCTAGTACTCAGCATATCAAACATGAAAAAGGTCTATGACATAACTGTGTATGCAAAATAAGCTGCAACAGCCTCCAATAGGAAGTCACCGTCTTCATCCGAAAAGAGTTCAGCCATCCAATTTAAAAGCGGAAAAGAACATACGTGCTCTCCCAGCACCGGATCCTCTATCACCATCAGAGGACAGCTCGGTGGGTTTTCAAGAAAGCTCTGTTCCAAGAAAGACTGTGTTGCCGCCAGTAAATTCCAGGGACCAATTAGTCCATGCATCAATGCTACAGCCATAATCCTTTCGCCAGGACAAACCAACTCGTGAGTAATGATAGGAGTCATCAGCTGATTAAAGTCGACGTCAGGAGAAACCGGTCCGCAGAGACACAAATCAATGGCCCAATCGAAATCACAGGTCAGGCAGTGAAATACAGGCTGGACACAGGTGAAGTAGGAGAATCGAAAAGATAATCCATATGCCGTGCTTAATATCGCCAACGGCATTGTGCCATAATATTCAAGCATGCGATTGCGGAACAGCGTCAGCAGCTGCAGGGCGGGAGCTTGCACAGGAGGGACATCCATATTTAAAAATGTAAAAAAGCACAAGAGCGTCCGCTGGTAATGCAAGTAAAAATGGGAATCCACCAAGCACAGTGGAAAAAATAGAATGAAAGAAAGCAGGGATGACTCCAAAGATTTTCTCAAATGAAGTCACGAGACCACTGGTAATAACTTTAAAAAAGTGCGCCAGGCCCTTTGTGGAGGACGCGTTAAAGATAGTCCGAACCATCTTGCTGAAATGGAAAGGCAAATCTGTATTTAAAAGGGTCTGCACCTCTGTACGGGTGTTCGCTATGTGAAGCACGAAAGTTTCACGGGCCGAACTCAAGGCCACCTCTCTCTGAGACAAAAGAGCTCTTATTCTTGCCATGCCGTTGAAATCTGTTCCCAAGGTTGGTATTTGTGGCCAGATTGAAAACTCCCTATGTTCATGTGTGGGAGGAAATAGAACATTTCTGCAGCAAATAACCCGTTCACTTACTGTTACGATAAAAGGAATACTTTTAATTAACCCAGAACAATCTTCATTATTGAGCATCAAATAACTACCATTTTCCAACAACTTGAACGTGGGGATGATAGCAGGAACTGGCGTGCCTTGCAACACGCAAGCCATATTTGGTCGGTGTTTGTTGCATGAACCGTGTAACTGTATGTGCCTACACATTAGTGAATGATCTGGCGTCTCAGTGCATTCCTCTCCATTCAGATAAACTTCTTGATCATCTTTGAAACATCTGTATGTGTATGGAAGCGACCAGACCTCATGAAGAAAACCACTACCTAAAGGTGCATAACGACCTATTGGTATATATTTCATACAATTTGAAAACTTATATAAAGCAAAAGGCAGCGTTATTAAACCGTGGATAAGGCACGTTGCCAAAGCAGCCAACCTTTTGGATTTATACTGGAAATGTTAAAGGAAGAATTATGGAGTAGGGCCTGTAAATCTTTAATGGACAACCGAGTAAAATTACTCCAACCATCATATTCCTCTAACTCCGGGATAGTAGGGGTGTTTAATTTTTTAGAAGTAGCCAATCCAAAGCATTTGGTCTGGGAAATTGTTTCATTCACAAACAACATATGATTTGGGATGAGATATGCACGGTGCAAAGCCTCAGTGCCTTTTACCTGCCAGGTTCGTGAACCCCAAACTGATGTAGATCCTGGATATCTTTACACTGTGTTAAGTTAGCATGGGCTCATTATTGGTTTAAACGCCATTTTTCCTTTTTTGCAACTTCTGCACACGACACTTAGTTGTTGCTTTAGCTTTCACCCTACCTGCGTCAAGATTTATGCCTGCTTCAAGCAGGCGCAGGGTTTTGATGCAGCTTTGTCCTATCTGATTGTAAATGCGACAGACTGTGGGTGGTAGAGCAGCGGTGCACGTTAACTGGTGCATCTCTGGGGATGTGCTAGTTAATATAAATCTGCCCCTTTCCATACATACTGAGCATGTCATGAATGATGTAATATGTGACATCATCAGCAGTGGATTACGGGTAATAGTATCTCTAGTTTACTCCCCTATAGCTGTCTTTCTTTTAACATAACTGTCTGTTTCCTTCCCTTATACTTACTGTTTTTTTGGTTCGCTTCCGGTTCGCGTACCGGCGAGCGAACTGGGAAGCGAACTAAGAGAAATAGAGGTTGGCACAGTTCCAAATATTGTACCAATTTTTTAATACCGGGGAGGTAGTTCTGAAAAGAACTTTTTTTTTATTGTTTTTGTTGTTTTATATTTTTTTAATTATTTTTCTGAACATTTTTTTACTTTTTTTGAATTTTTCTGAACAGTTTTATATTTTTTTTGTTTTTTTTTTGGAGGGGGCAACGAAAACGATTCATTGTAAAGGGCTCAACAGGAGCAACAAAAAAAAAAAAAGAATTTATTGTTTGGGGCGTTTCGGACAAACATGAGCATGATTGTCAATAGCTCTGTTGATCAGAGTGATGCTACTTTCTCCGTAGCAAATGAATCCACTGCAATGTACGCAGACTTGTTTTACTTCACGAAATTTCGTTTGTATATTTGGCACCATCTCCCTGCCCTCTGGTCCCGTTACTTCCGGTACAACAGATCTTCTGGCCATAATAGGGAGATTATCTAGGTCGTTACGAAACTGTGCAGCACTGTAGTTGTTAGGATGCCACCTAGTCATATGGCGATGCATTGTGTAGTTTCCGAAACTGTATTTTTTGTCGGTCCCTCTGGACAGTCTATCTTGACATATAAGGCAAGTTACGTATCTTGCATTTACTTTTTTCTGACCTTTGGGAATTTTAAAAAATTGCCAAATGAAGTTTTCTTTCCGGTGAGACGTCCTGGGCTCCTCAGGCAAAAAGTGCCTCTCTTCGTGCTCTTCGTCCTGTTCCTCTTCTTCCTCTTCTTGCTGAATTATAACTTGAGCAGGTGGTCCACTCTTCCTTGGATGTGGTGGAGGTGGTGGGCAAGCACCAGCTGAAGCTACTAAAGAAGCCATTGCTCACTGGTAACAAAGGGTCTTTCTCTCACAATGATGAAAGTCAGAGTGAGGAAAGAAGGAGGGATTTTCATCATTTGGGAAAAACAATAGTTCTCAACCAATGAAAAGTGTTCATTTTAGATTATATGACCTAGTCTTACATCATTAGGAAACCAAAAGTGAAATGAACCAATGAAAAGTGTTATTACCAAGTCACATGACCTGCTGTGTTTACGTTACGCGCTTTGCAGGGCCTCCTGGTTTGCTTCCAGAAACCTGCGTTTGCGCCTCGCTTCGCGTACCAGTTCGCTAACGTAGCACGTCATATGACGTATCACGCGACAACGCGAAACGTCATGTGGACGGGAGGCGTCACGATGTTGTTTTCTAACGCGGCAGTTGCGGTAAAGAAACGTTTACCGGCTCGCGGTCTATTTTGCGGCATCAAGGTCAGCTAACGGGAAGTTTCCCGATTCGCGAAGCGGGAACGAAGAAAAAAAAATATAATTTTTTTTTTTTATTAATAAACATATAAAATATATTTTTGGATTTAAAGAAGAATACATTTTACAGCTACAGATATTAGCTGTTAAAAAACCAATGAAATTCACTGAAAAAACCATAGGTTATAGACCATATATAGTTAGGAATTAGCATTTAGAAAACCTTATTTTACTCACACAAAACCATTGAAATTCCATATATAGTTAGTTGCACTAACTATATATCGCGCACCCGCAATCCACTGCTGATGATGTCACATATTACATCATTCATGACATGGTCAGTGACATCACTGATGACATCACTGATGACATCTCAAATGACATCACTGATGACATCACTGATGACATCTCAAATGACATCACTGATGATATCTCATTTGACATCAATGGTCACATCAATGATGATATCATTAATGTGACAATACAATGCATCTCCTCACACTTTAATATAACCTCTGTTACACCCAGTGTTAAATACAGAGTATAATTTTTGAAACCATTGACACACCAATACTAGTTACTACATACGCACTCACTGATTCCTACGTCTACACACATTCACTCATTCACCCATACAATCATTCATACATACAATCACTCATCTTTACAACACTATCATATGCACTCATACACCTATACAGACACTCACACTCTGCCACTCATCCATGGAGTTACTCACACACCTAGTCAGTCCTGTAAAGAATCAATCACACTTCCATTTTCTAATCTACACAGTTAAACATAGAGTACCTTACATTTTCAAACATATACTAACACATACTTACTCTCTTATAGAATCACTGATACAAGTACACATTGATCTGCACAGAGTCACACACCTCCCAGCCAGCCATACACACACTCAGTCTCCCATACAAATACTTGTGCAACCAATCAATAACCCATATAGCTACTTATATAGCTACTGATCAACACATGCAGCAGCTTGCACAACAACAGACATACTGATGCACACTTTCAGACAGTTTAGTCACTAACCCGTGCATTTAGTAAGACGCATTTAATCACTCACTCATACAGTCAATCACGCACCTACTAAAACCTTCATTCAGACACTTATACATCCACTCATTCTTCAATATGTAAAACATATTTAAACTTTACAGAAACACATAATCACTGGATGTTGTCATCAGTGATGCCATTTGAGATGTCATCAGTGATGTCATCAGTGATGTCACTGACCATGTCATGAATGATGTAATATGTGACATCATCAGCAGTGGATTGCGGGTGCGCGATATATAGTTAGTGCAACTAACTATATATGGAATTTCAATGGTTTTGTGTGAGTAAAATAAGGTTTTCTAAATGCTAATTCCTAACTATATATGGTCTATAACCTATGGTTTTTTCAGTGAATATATTACCTACTGGCGGTCGCCAGTAGGTATATATAGTTAGGATTTTTTCTCTATGGGTTTTTTGAAAATTCTATGTCTAATAACTTTGGCGTTTGTGGACGGAATTGGCTGAAATTTTCAGGAAAATGGCACATTTTGTTTCTGAGCAGCCCCTGAAAATTGGGGGGGGTTTCGTCCAGGGGGGGTCGAGAAAAAAGGGGGGTCCCAAAACGTGTTTTTAACATTGAGTTTTCCATAGGGCGGTTGGCCTCACTTTTAGCCCGAACGGCTGAATGGATTTGCACGAAACTTGGCAAAATTGTAGGGACTGGTAGCCCGATGTGCCTTTTGTAGGTCTCAATATATGTGCTCCAGTGGATTTTGAGAAATTAACGTTTAAAAAAAGATATATATCTGTAACAGCGGACTGGGCAGCGGCCCAGGACGCGTACTTTTCGCGCAACGGAGCTTTGTGAAGCGAAGCTGATTGGTTCTCCGGCGTCTGTCAACATTCCAAACAGTCCGTAGCGGCCGCCATCTTGTCTCTCGGTAGGATCGAGAGACAAGAGGAGGTCAAAACAAAGGGGGAAATAACTATAAGGGGGCATAGTAGATCCTCGCTGACCCCCTAGGTTTGATGTGGAGGTTTTAAAAGGGCCCCGCGGGGCAAAAAAAAATAATAATAATAATAATCGAACGGCTGAATGGATTTGCACGAAACTTGGCAAAATTGTAGGGACTGGTAGCCCGATGTGCCTTTGCTAGGTCTCAATATATGTGCTTCAGTGGATTTTGAGAAATTAACGTTCAAAAAAAGATATATATCTGTAACAGCGCACCGCTTCGCGTACTTTTCGCGTTACGGAGCTTTGCGAAGCGAAGCTGATTGGCTCTCCGGTGTCTGTAAACATTCCAAACAGTACGTAGCGGCCGCCATCTTGTCTCTCGGTAGGATCGAGAGACAAGAGGAGGCCAAAGCGAAGGGGCAAATGACCATAAGGGGGCATAGTAGATCCTCGCTGACCCCCTAGGTTTGATGTGGAGGTTTTAAAAGGGCCCCGCGGGGCAAAAAAAAAAATAATAATAATAATCGAACGGCTGATGACCATAAGGGGGCATAGTAGATCCTCGCTGACCCCCTAGGTTTGATGTGGAGGTTTTAAAAGGGCCCCGCGGGGCAAAAAAAAATAATAATAATAATAATCGAACGGCTGAATGGATTTGCACGAAACTTGGTAAAATATTAGGGACTGGTAGCCCGATGTGCCTTTGCTATGTCTCAATATATGTGCTTCAGTGCATTTTGAGAAATTAACGTTCAAAAACAAGATATATATCTGTAACAGCGCTCCGCTTCGCGGAGATAAAATTATATGTGTATTACCTAGCTGTTGCTAACACCAGTTAGCGACGGCTAGTAGGAGATAGCGACCATCTTGGGTCCCACTTTGCATGTGAGTGATATTTATCACTAATGACATGCAAAGTGGGCATGCCAAGATGTTAGCGACTGGAAACAGTCGCTAACATCGCTATCTCCTATTATCAACTTTTGGAAATATTCGAGATAAGCGCGAATATCTCCAAAAAGTAACAGCTGCCCTGAGCAGTTCTTAGCCATGTTATCCAATGGGAGGTGGATAACATGGCTAAGAGCATTAGCTCGGTAATGCATGAATATCGCGGAGTTTTCAGCGACATTAATGCATTGCGCTCGTTTTTTATCGTATTTGCGATAAACCTTGATAATAGCAAGGTTTATCTGCGATAATTTCTGACGGTAAAAAAATCTTTGCAATGCATCGTTAGGGATAAATATCGCTTAACTTTGGTAATATGCCCCAACGTCTGTTAACGTTCGATTCGAAGGAAATCAGGAATTGTTGAAAAACATTGTGTGCGCCATCTTGTCTTTTTTCAAATGCCACACTTTTGTCGTGCACGGCAGCCATTTTAGATGCCTTGACCAGATCCACTCTGTGAACGCTGTCGATCCTTACCATGGCTCCCCACCCTCGCAAGCATCTCCCCCAGGCAGTGGTCACCCCCGCTCTCTGTTTTATGCATGGGTAATAAACCTCCCCCCATCTGCGCTGTTCTTCCCTGAGAATCACACCCTGTGCCCGCCCGACACCTCCCTTTCGCCCTATTCACTACCGCACCCTCTGACACTCCTTTTCCTCTGTGTCCGATTGTCCAGGCCGGTCCTAGGCTATCAGCTAGCCCTGCAGATGTAGTTTATGGCCACAGCTGTAAAGAATCACCCGTCTTCAAAGGAGTTATAGTAGATCAAGGCCCACACTCGATGAGATCCGTCACAGCAGAAGCGTTGCTATTATCTGAAAACCATCCTGTATTGTGATTGGGGAGGGGACCGAGCGTGAAGCGGAAGATTCCAGGGATGACTCTTTGTACATCAAAGTTTTTACAATTATGTGTCACATTAAAAATATATAGCACTCCGACAAAGTAGTAAGATTATAAAACTTTAATAATTTATAAATATATACAAGAAAACAAAAATAGTAATAACATATAAACATTTTTAGAGAAAAACAACGAAGTAGCGGTCGGCTGTGCGAATAGTCCCAACGCAGCACAACGTCCAGATTTCCGGCGTGGGGCGTCGCGGGGGGTGGGTGATCAGTAGCAAACTGTTGTGCGAATAGTTCCAAGGCAGCAGAACGCGCCGAAATCTAGATGACACAAAAGTGATGTCTAGTAAGTTGCCACCCAGCAAATAACGGCGTGGGGCGTCGCGGGGGGTGGGTCATCAGTAGCAAACTGTTGTGCGAATAGTTCCAAGGCAGCAGAACGATGGCACCAAGGTGATGTCCAGTAAGTTGCCGCACTGGTTTTGGTATCCTACAATGCTGCTCCGAATAACGGCGTGGGGCGCCCCGGGGGAGGCGGCGTGAACGGGCCTCTCCAGGTGGAGTGTCATCTGTTGTAGTGGGGCGCCCCTTTACCGTTTCAGTTGCCATTCCGTCCGCTTTTGGTCCACTGTGTCAAAATCCGCCATTCAGCTGAGTTGCGCCCACTCTTGCGGTGCAGCGATAGGCGGCTGCCACAGGACTCTCAAAATGGCGGCAGGCTGTTTCCTTTTTGGGCCTGGTCCACTGAAATGGCCCTGGGACACCTTGGAAATCGGACGCTTGTCTGCTAGGTCTTGGACCCCATTCTCGAAAGCGTCCCCTCCGCCTTGAGAATTCATCAAAAGTTTTGGGGGCCCCGACTCCTGCAGGCTTCTGGTGGGGAGCGGCTGCCATGATTGCTCGCGGAATGACCACGACGGAGCTACGAGATGGTGGTGCTCTCATGGTGACGCCAGCTTCAGTCTGAAACATCCAGAAACAAGGTGGGGCTTTCATCGTTTGGGGGGAAAAAAAAGTTTTCATCCAATGAAAAGTGTTGTTTTTAGGTCATATGATCAAGCCTTCCATCATTAGGAAACCAAAAGTAAAATGAACCAATGAAAAGTTTTATAAAGAAGTCACATGACCTGTTATGCGGCATAGGGTATAAAATGTGGAGAAAATACGTTGGCACGTGAGGCGGTGTCAGTAGCGGACCGATGTGCGAATAGGCCGAAGGCAACACAACGCGCCAAGATCCGGATGGCATCGAGGTGGTGTCATAGTTGAGAGTTCTGAGCAGCGGTTGTAACACTGTCTGAAGCTTATTTGCAGCTGCTGCAGCTTCACTACGCGCGAAGATCCGGATGGCACCGAGGTGGTGTGTAGGAAGTTGCCGCACTGGTGTGGCCATCCTACAATGCTGAAAGTCGGCGTGGGGCGCCCCGTTGGCCTGTGAGTTTGCGTCAGTAGCGGACCGATGTGCGAATAGGCCGAAGGCAGCACAACGCGCCAAGATCCGGATGGCACCGAGGTGGTGTCTAGTAAGTTGTCGCACTTCTGTGGCCATCCTACAATGTTGAAAGTCGGCGTGGGGCGCCCCGTTGGCCTGTGAGATGGTGTCAGTAGCGGACTGATGTGTGAATGGGGCTAAAGGCAGCGCAACAATATTTTCTACTATATTTCCGGTGTAGAAGAGACCACAAGGCGCTGAGATGCCAAGATCCGGATGGCACCGAGGTGGTGTCTTGCAAGTTGTGGTACTGGTGTGGCCATCCTACAATGCTGAAAGTCGGCGTGGGGCGCCCCGTTGGCCTGTGAGATGGCGTCAGTAGCGGACCGATGTGCGAATAGGCCGAAGGCAGCACAACAATATTTTCTGACTGACACCACAAGGCGCTGAGATGCCAAGATCCGGATGGCACCGAGGTGATGTCTAAGTTGCGGACTGGTGTGCGAATGGGGCCAAAGGCAGCGTAACAATATTTTTTGTATGGAAGATACCACTAGGCGTTGAGATGCCAAGATTCGGATGGCACTGAGGTGATGTCTAGCAAGTTGGTGTGGTCATCCTACAATGCTGAAACTCGGCGTGGGTCACCCCATTAGCCTGTGAGATGGCGTCAGTAGCGGACCGATGTGCGAATAGGCCGAAGGCAGCACAACGCGCCAAGATCCGGATGTCACCGTGGTGGTTTCATAGTTGAGAGGCACTTCATCTGCAGTGGGGCGCCGAGATCCGGATGGCACCGAGGTGATGTCTAGCAAGTTGCTGTACTTGTGTGGTCATCCTACAATGCTGAAACTCGGCGTGGGTCGCCCCATTAGCCTGTGAGATAGCAGTTCTTTGGATTTGCGAATAGGCCGAAGGCAGCACAACAATATTTTCTGACTGACACCACAAGGCGCTGAGATGCCAAGATCCGGATGGCACCGAGGTGATGTCTAAGTTGCGGACTGGTGTGCGAATGGGGCCAAAGGCAGCGTAACAATATTTTTTGTATGGAAGATACCACTAGGCGTTGAGATGCCAAGATTCGGATGGCACTGAGGTGATGTCTAGCAAGTTGCTGTGGTCATCCTACAATGCTGAAACTCGGCGTGGGTCACCCCATTAGCCTGTGAGATGGCGTCAGTAGCGGACCGATGTGCGAATAGGCCGAAGGCAGCACAACGCGCCAAGATCCGGATGTCACCGTGGTGGTTTCATAGTTGAGAGGCACTTCATCTGCAGTGGGGCGCCGAGATCCGGATGGCACCGAGGTGATGTCTAGCAAGTTGCTGTACTTGTGTGGTCATCCTACAATGCTGAAACTCGGCGTGGGTCGCCCCATTAGCCTGTGAGATAGCAGTTCTTTGGATTTGGGCCTGGCTCGTCTGCTGTAGTGGGGCGCCCCTTTACCGTTTCAGTTGCCATTCAGCTGAGTTTCGGCTGCTCTTGATGCTACAGCGACAGGCGGCTGCAACAGGACTCTCAAAATGGCGGCCTGTTCTTTGGATTTGGGCCTGGTCCACTAAAATGGCCCTGGGACACCTTAGAACTCGGACGCTCGATTTTTTTTTCCTTTCCTGTACATGCAAAAAAAGGTAAATGCCCGGTACGTTACACGCTTCATCTGCCACGATGAACTCTCTAGAGGAACCGAAAAAAAATATAGTTGTGGTAACTATACCATGCATCGTCATATGGAGAGGTGGCAACAATTAATTATAGTGCTGCATAAAAGAGAGATTTGGAGGAGAACCCCTGACCTGCTAGTACATTCATCAAAGAAGTGGCACTGAGAGCTTCAGAGGCAAGGGAAACGGTCCCAAATATTTAGAAGAACTTTGGAAAGATTAAAATGACATGTTTAGATTGTGGCAAATTTATTTCATGTGGACATCTGAGTGTTACTCTAATAAATACAGCATATGAACATCATCATAGTCGATGGTTGGTAGAGACATTTTGACTATATCCTGGACCTGCCCGTCCTCGCCCAAAATGGCGCCAGAATAAATGGGACTCGTAACTCCTTGTTGTGTACTGGTTGCAGAACCTTGAAATCACGAGATACGTATGCAGTTTTGAAGCACATGGCGGGCGGGGACGAGAATTGATTGAATATTTCGACATCCCTATTGATATTAAGTTCTGATGTGTTATTGATTACTGTACTGTTGAAAGTTCGAATTAACGTCACCCATGGTACTTGCCCGCAAATGTATATCTAGATAATTTTATTGTAACTGGCCCTGTCGTATTTTAATTATAAAATGTACGTCCACCGATTCCGTAACTGTTAGACACCTTAGTTTTTGCAACCTAATGGCCCGCCCGTTACGTTCCTCTACAGTGTAAATGTCTATTCATCATATACGATTACAGTTTGCTCCGTGGCCGGCCCACGTGGTTATAGGCTCGTATTTGTATAATGAAATTTTCACAATAAAGGTTTTTAAAAGAAAACATGGTAGTAGTATATACATTGGTAAAGTTTTTAATAATAGTCACTGTTTTAGAATCATTAAAAGGCAAGTGAAATAAAGCAGACCAATTACATGAAGGGTAAAAGGTATAATACGAAGGAACGCAGTAAAGATAAATGGTCAAGGGCTGTTGTGTTTTCTATTCCTGCAACATAAAGTGATCGATAAGAATCTCATATTCAGGCGTATCGGCGACTAAGACAGCAGGGCGACCCTCTTTTGCTCAACGGCTCCGTCATGGGACGAAGAAACGCTCTTTTTCTCGAAAAAAGAATATATTTTACTTGCAGGACAGTTGTAAAATTTCCGGGAAAGTACATTAGCCTGGAACATTATAACATATATTTAAGAAAAAATAATGTTCGGAAGTAATGAAAAGCGTAATTTTTAGGTCATATGATCAAGCCTTTCATCATTACAATAAGAAAAGTAAAATGAACCAATGAAAAGTTTTATTAACAAGTCACATGACTTGTTATGCTTACGTTACGCGCTGCGCGCCCCGGATGACTTCCGGATGCGCTAACGCGGCGCGTCATATGACGCATTACGCGACAACGCAGGTACAGAATATAGTCAAAATGTCTCCACCAACCAGCGGTCGGAACACAACCCCTTTCAGCAGGCTAAATAGTTCTGTTAAATGACAACAGAAGGGACAGGCAACAAGAACCATCAGTCAAAGAGGGGAGGGCTAGTTCTTCTCTACCGGGTTACATTGGGGCGCTACCGGAACTGATCGAATTGGTAGTCTACAGTGTTTCTGGATGTTTCAGACTGAAGCTGGGGTTAGCATGAGAGCAGCACCATTTCGTAGCTCCGTCGTGGTCATTCCGCAACCAATCATGGCAGCCGTTCTTTATCGTTATTTTGGGCGGGGTGGGTGGCGGAGCCGAGCTGTTTTGCAGCCATCATTGTGTGGAGTTCAGTTCATCTCACTAGTTTTGTATTTGTCATGAGGGGTTGTTCCTAATGTTTCTATTTTTGCGAGGTCAAAAAGAGATCCCATTAGTGGCCTACTGATTTTGCTCGATTCTTTTTCTTTTTTTTTACACGATTTTTCGTTATCTGCAAAGACTAAACAGAGTATTGCGACTCTGTGTTTGTTTGTAAATAGAGAATGAACCAAAGAGAACTAATTCTAAAACAGTAAATACTTGGATAACAATGAATCAAATGGAGAGAGAAGCAGGCACGACGGATTACAATGGGGGCAAAGACCTGCGTTAACTACCTTTCACTATCTGCAAAGAGAGAGTACTCCTAATAGAAATGAGGGGGGGGGGCACCATTCAAAGCAGATCAGTGTGCATAAACACGAAAATGTTTTCACTTACCACGTACTTGACATTCGACAGCTTATGATATTTGCTATTAAAAAACCATTGAAATTCACTGAAAAAACCATAGGTTATAGACCATATATAGTTAGGAATTAGCATTTACAAAACCTTGAAAATTCACTGAAAAAACCATAGGTTATAGACCATATATAGTTAGGAATTAGCATTTAAAAAACCTTATTTTACTCACACAAAACCATTGAAATTCCATATATAGTTAGTTGCACTAACTATATATCGCGCACCTGCAATCCACTGCTGATGATGTCACATATTACATCATTCATGACATGGTCAGTGACATCACTGATGACATCACTGATGACATCTCAAATGACATCACTGATGACATCACTGATGACAACATCCAGTGACTGTATGTTTCTGTAAAGTTAAAATGTGTCTTACATATTGAAGAATGAGTGGAAGTATAAGTGTCTGGACAAAGGATTTAGTAGGTGCATGACTGAATGCATGAGTGAGTGATTAAATGTGTCTCACTGAGTGCATGGGTTAGTGACTAAAGTGTCTTAATTTGTGCATCATTATGTCTGTTGTTCTGTAAACTGCTGCATGTTTTGATCAGTAGCTATATGATTAACTATATGGGTTACTGATTGATTGTCCAAGTATTTGTATGGGAGACTGAGTGTGTGTGTGGCTGGCTGGGAGGTGTGTGACTCTGTGCAGATCAATGTGTACTTGTATCAATGATTGTATAACAAGGTAAGTATGTGTTAGTATATGTTTGAAAATGTAAGGTGCTCTATGTTTAACTGTATAGACAAGAAAATGGAAGTGTCATTGATTCTTTACAGGACTGACTAGGTGTGTGAGTAACTCCATGGATGAGTGGCAGACTGTGAGTGTCTGTATAGGTGTATGAGTGCATATGATAGTGTTGTAAAGATGAGTGATTGTATGTATGAATGATAGTATGGGTGAATGAGTGAAGGTGTGTGTAGACGTAGGAATCAGTGAGTGCGTATGTAGTAACTAGTATTGGTGTGTCAATGGTTTCAAAAATTATATTCTGTATTTAACACTGGGTGAAACAGAGGTTATATTAAAATGTGAGGAGATGCATTGTATTGTCACATGAATGATATCATCAGTGATGTGGTCATTGATGTCAAATGAGATGTCATCAGTGATGTCATCAGTGATGTCATTTGAGATGTCATCAGTGATGTCATCAGTGATGTCACTGACCATGTCATGAATGATGTAATATGTGACATCATCAGCAGTGGATTGCAGGTGCGCGATATATAGTTAGTGCAACTAACTATATATGGAATTTCAATGGTTTTGTGTGAGTAAAATAAGGTTTTTTAAATGCTAATTCCTAACTATATATGGTCTATAACCTATGGTTTTTTCAGTGAATTTTCAAGGTTTTGTAAATGCTAATTCCTAACTATATATGGTCTATAACCTATGGTTTTTTCAGTGAATATATATATATATATATATATATATATATATATATATATATATATATATATATATATATATATATATATATATATATATATATATATATATATATATATATTTCCTGTACCGAAGGACCATAATATAGCCAACATGATGAGAGACCTAAAAACCTTCGAGAGAAGATGCAGACTCGCAGAATACTTTTACAATAATTCTAATGTTGGTCAGCCAAGCTACCTTCCAGATCCATTTAAGAAGTTCCGTCATCCCAAATCATGGACTCCTCAATGTGGTAGAAATCCTGTTCTTGATACATACATTTTATCCATCAACAAACACATCAAGGAATCAACACCTAAAAGGATTTTTGATAACATTAGCAAAGAAGAAAGAAAAGCTCTCCACCTCCTTCAACAGAGAATGGATGTCATTATAAAACCGGCAGACAAAGGTGGTGCAGTGGTTGCCATGAAAGTAAGTGATTACATTGAGGAAGGAATGAGACAACTAATGGATACCAACACTTACAAACCTTTAGAAACGGACCCCACTGAAGATTTGAACAAAGAAATTAAAAACATGATTGTAAGGTACAGGTGCTTAAACATCATTGATGAAACAACAGCAGATATACTTGTTCATCCCCAACCAAGACCTGGGAGATTTTATATGCTTCCCAAAATTCACAAAATGAACAATCCTGGCCGTCCCATCATCTCTGGCAATGACACCGCAACTGAGCGCTATCTTTATTTGTTGACATGCACCTCCAGCCCATTGTACAGGAACTTCTATCATTTGTTAAAGATACCAGTCACTTCCTTCAGATTATTGAAAAATTACACCAAACCTACACATTTGATGATGATACTCTTCTGGCTACATTTGATATTACATCATTATACACCAATATACCACATGAGGATGGGCTTATGGCGTTATCTGAAGCTCTTAATAAAAGAACTGTGAAAAAACCATCAACAAATGTACTTATCAACTTTGCTAGAGTCATCCTTAAGTCCAACAATTTTACATTCAATGGAAAACACTATCTGCAGATACAAGGTACTTCCATGGGTACTCGGATGGCTCCATCCTATGCAAATATCTTCATGGGCAAACTAGAACACAGTATACTTCCTACTTCTAGTATCAAACCACTGGTATGGCTAAGATACATTGATGACATATTTATAATATGGAATGCAGGAAGTAGAACATTGGAACAATTTACAGCTAATATCAACAATATCCATCCTACCATCAAATTTACCAGCAGCAATACCAAACAGAATCATCATCTCCCTTTTCTGGATGTACTAGTCACCATTCATGAACACAAAATTACAACTGATCTGTACCACAAGCCTACAGATGCTCATTTGTATCTAAACTGGACTTCATGTCACCCTCATCACACTAAACTGAGCATCATCTACAGCCAAGCACTCAGAATAAGACGCATCTGCAGCAATGAGGAAACCTGTAAAGACCATCTACAGGAGCTTGCTACATTATTTAGAAGGCGAAGCTATCCTCTGCATTTCATACAGCAACAAATTGACAAGTCTTTGCAGTTACCCAGAGAAGCACTTATTTGGAATACCAACGCCAGAAACAAAAGTGACAGAACTCCATTTGTAGTTGACTATCATCCATCAGCGCCCAACTACAGAAATATAATGCAAAAAACATTTCCCTTACTGTCCACTTGTGAAAAATTGCAAAAGGTTTTTCCAAAACCGCCATTCATTGCTTACCGCAGAGCTCCAAATTTACGATCTCTTATTGTGAGAGCTGAAATCAAGCAAGCTGTAACAAATGCAGGGGTTCATTGCTGTGACTCTAAAAGGTGCATCACGTGTGAATACCTTTTACAAACATCATCAGTTACTAGTTATGTTACCAGAAGAACCTATGCAATAAGGCAGCATCTAACATGTCGCTCAACATGCATTATTTATGTGATTCAGTGCCAACGGCAAAGCTGTAAAAAACAATATGTAGGCCAAACAGTGAATGACCTCCACACACGATTCAGAAACCACAAATCAGCAATAATTAATAAGAAAATTGACCAGCCTGTAGCCAATCATTTTAACCTTGTGGATCATTCACTATCAGATTTGAAGATTTTCCCCGTAGAACATGTCTCAAAGGAAGAACTACTGGACTCGAGGGAAAACTTCTGGATGTACCGTTTAAAATCATTGCATCCAGATGGACTGAACATTACTGACAATAAAACCTGATTACTGCATATCTCAAGGACTCTCAGGGCTGCATTGATTCCACATTCCAAATGGAATCTTCACTCATGATGCTTTTTGAAAATTCAGCTGTGTCATCTGTGCAGCCACTGAGCTTACCATCTTGAAACTACCTGAGGAAGGCGGAAGCTGAAACGTTGTAGTGGAAATATATTTTGTTCTTTGGTGAATCTATCTGTTTGAGTTACTTCTTTTTTATATATTTTATTTCTTTGTGACTCATTGTATCCTTTGGGATCCAGATTTTTGCCCTGGCTGGCTGTTGTGTTCTTGTGATCCTTCATCTTCAAGTATATATGTATATATATATATATATCAAAGCTCAAAGGTGTCCACCTTTGAGTAGCACGCGAACAGCAGCTTGGTTTATGTATAGGTGAGGACGGGGATCCACTCATAGACGCCGCTCCGTACGGGATCTGCCCGACGCGTTTCGAAGCTCCATATGCTTCTCTTCAGGGGCGTTAACGGAAGCGGTGTGCGCAACCGCCGACCCACTTCCCCATCCCCCTGTTCGCGTGCTACTCAAAAAGGTGGACACCTTCGAGCATTGATATATATATATATGTATGTATGTATGTATGTATATATATATATATATATATATATATATATGTATATATATATATATATATACATATATATATATATATATATATATATATATATATTACCTACTGGCGGTCGCCAGTAGGTATATATAGTTAGGATTTTTTCCCTATGGGATTTTTGAAAATTCTATGTCTAATAACTTTGGCGTTTGTGGACGGAATTGGCTGAAATTTTCTGGAAAATGGAACATTTTGTTTCTGAGTAGCCCCTGGAAATTTGGGGAGGTTTTGTCAAGGGGGGGTTGAGAAAAAAGGGGGGTCCCAAAACGTGTTTTCCCCATGCAATTTTCCATAGGGCGGTTGGCCTCACTTTTAGCCCGAACGGCTGAATGGATTTGCATGAAACTTGGCAAAATTGTAGGGACTGGTAGCCCGATGTGCCTTTTGTAGGTCTCAATATATGTGCTCCAGTGGATTTTGAGAAATTAACGTTTAAAAAAAGATATATATCTGTAAGCGCGCTCCAGGCAGCGCTCCGGTCCGCGGACCTTAAGCGTACCGGAACTTCGCGTAGCGAAGCTGATTGGCTCTCCGGTGTCTGTCAACATTCTAAACAGTCCGGAGCGGCCGCCATCTTGTCTCTCGGTAGGATTGAGAGACAAGAGGAGGCCAAAACAAAGGGGGAAATAACCATAAGGGGGCATAGTAGATCCTCCCTGACCCCCTAGGTTTAATGTGGAGGCTTTAAAAGGGCCCCGCGGGGCAAAAAAAAAAAAAGCTATTTTTTGTTTTTTTGCGTGGGTAGCGCCCGGTCCGCGAACTGGGAAGCGTTCTAGGCAGCGTACTACAATGAAAAATGAATGATAGACTTTTCAAATGCTGTATGTTAATTGATTGTTGGTTTTGTTGATTATTTTTTATTTTCTTTATTTTTTAAGCATTTTTTTTTATTGTGATTGTGTTTCATAATTTATTAAACTTTCTAACATTTCATTGTCAGAAATTTCATAATTATCATTGAATATACATTGTAGTCTCTGAGGGTGTAAAATGTCCTCATTTTCAAGGAGGTTATCTACTGCTTGTACACATTGCAGTAGTTATTTGTCTAAAGTTTCATCGAAAAATTCAATATCATTTTCATCAATGATTTCTTGGCTGCTCTCTTGCAGGACAATTTGAAATTCAACTTTCTGTTCGCCTTCCATTTTGCCTGAAATTTAGATTAAAAAAATATATATTAGTAGAGATAGGGCACTGTTGGGATTAATTTTAGATAGGCAGTTTTTATCAGTGAATTTATCTTTGGGCAGTGTATAGTATCAGAGTGGAAGTAGGAATATAAAAAAGTGTATGTGATTTAACGTAAGTAAATTCATAATTATACAAGAGAAGCCTAACTCCATCCATAACTATAACAGAGAAGTCTATCTAAATCTATAACTACTACAGAGGGATAGTATATAACTATCAGAAAAAGTTTACCATATTAACTTATAGTGCACAATATACTTCAGTTTTAAAAATAAAAACTTACCTTTAGAAAGAAGTTGAAGGAATTAGTGAAAATCCTATTGAAATGTACACCAAGAAGTAGTAGTCAAAATGGCTGTGTTTTCTTCTCTTCCTTTATATATATTCAGGTATATAACCAATGAAATGTCAGGTAAAAAAAGTAGAAAATGAAAGTAACATATTAATTGGTTGTCAATTCCAACACTTCAGATGTGTTTTCTGAAGTAATTTACCTCACGGTATTTAGAGAGGTCTACAGGCTAAATGGCTAAATGGAATTCCAATCAAATTTGTGAAAATGGTAGGGATTGGTATGTAGTATGAGCTAATCTATATTTGGTGAAATTGTCTCCAGTGGCTTTTCTGTGAACTACTTTCCCACCTTTTTTGATGGTGCGCTTCCCAGGGAGCGACCCGGTACGCGAACCGTTGAGCGCCCCGGTTCGCGAACCTTAAGCGTTACGGGAGTCCACCATTTTGTGTTTCGGTCGAATTAAGATACAAAATGGAGGGCAAATAATGTTCAGAATGGGTAGAAGGGGGCACGGTAGACTTATCTTGACCCCCTAGGTTTTGTGAGGGTGGCTGAGGAGGCTTATATGTGCGAAAAAAAAACATTTTTTTTAAAAATTTCGCGAGGTTAGCTCCCGGTTCGCGTACCGGGTAGCGTCCCAGGGAGCGTACTTTGTTGAAAATTAGTGAAAAAAGTTAGAGGAAAAATAACAATTGTGAGTGATCAGATGTAGGGTAGCTCTGAGAAGAGCTTTTGGGTTTATGGTACATTTAGGTACTTATAAGTAGGTACCAATGCACATTCTTAAATTCCGAGTGAAAATTCTGTTGCCCTCATCTGAGAAGTGAACTCCATCTCCTCTGTAGATATCTTGCATGTAGTAACGCAAGTTATTGTTGTACAGGGAGCCCATTCCATGGTCTCTCATGTAAGCTGAAACAGATTTGTTTACATGCTTCCTCGACTTCTCAATTTGTGGACAAAATTGGTTTGACCACCTCCATTTCTGTCTTTGGCATATATTTGAATATACCAAGGCAGTCTGAGGAAAAAGTGCCATTAATTGCTCAAAGGTGTCCTTTAAAAGCATTTCCAGACCTACACCAGTCAAAGTGCCCAAGTCATTACCTCCAAGGTGCACAATTAACAGGTCAGGTTTGGGCAAATGCATAAAGGTTTTCACCAATGGTATCAATTGGTGACATTTTAATCCTCTGTGGCCAAACCACTTAATTTCCACATCTTGTAAATTGAGGTTAGGTAAATTCATGTTTTCAGCGTACCTTTGAGCCCAGTGAATATAACTATGTCCAACAATCCAGACAGAAAACATGGTGAGAGAAGGTTCTCCTGCAGTCAGATGAAGTGTGGCAATGAAATGGCAGTTGAAAAAATGAGAGTTTAAAATGAAAAAAACGGTGGAGTTTCTGTGTTCATGAAGCAGTAACAGTGATTGGTGGATTTTGATTGCTGAAAACAGAAAGTTAGGGTGCACGGATGAGTTATTTGAAAGATGTATTTTGAATGGTCAATAAAAAATCATTAAATGAAAGAATGCACTGGATATGCAGGTGCACTGAGAGTTCAGAGTTCAATTGCAACATTGTTGTGTGAACTTGCAAACACCAGAAGTCTTCCAAGAGGTGGTTGCCATGCAGAAAAGGCAGAAAGGGCAGAGGGGGGAAGGGTTTTCATTTGAAAAAAAGTGAGGGAAGAGTTTTGATTGGGTGACATGAGAGATATGTGTGAAGTATTACAGCATTTCTGTGCTTTTGATAGCTGCAGATTCTGGAGTGCATACCTTTTGCTCTGCTGAAGACAAATTGGTGTGTTTCTGAGACTGTTTTCAAACTCAAAGTATTTGCTAAGGTGAGAAAATATTTCTTTAATTTAGATAGAGAATAGTGTGCTTTAAAGAGAAAATTATGAATTATGTGGCGCAAATTGCTTGTAAATATGCTCCCACCTGTGCATGGAAAATTTAGATTTTGAATGTTTGTGTTACATAGCCATGTTAAAAGTGATACAAACATGCTGCAAAGGCAATTAAAAAACGCTTTTATGTGTCTTAAGGACATTTTAAGTAATTTTCCCATGTGCAGTGTTTTGAAATTATGATTTGAAAATCGTTTTTGGGGAAAAGGAATTGTTTTTAAATTTATGACAAGGACATAATGGTGTATGCTTCTTTATAAGGCAATTGACTGTCCCTGATGTTATTTTTCCCATTTTAATGTAAGACCTTTCTCTGTGGCGCAAATTGCTTGTAAATATGCTCCCACCTGTGCATGGCAAATTTAGATTTTAAATGTTTGTGTTACATAGCCATGTTAAAAGTGACCCAACCATGCTGGAAAGGCAATAAAAAAACACTTTCATGTGTCTTAAGGACATTTTAAGTAATTTCCCTGTGGGCAGTGTTTTCAAATTATGAATTGAAAATCGTTTTTGAGGTAATGGAATGTTGTTAAAATTTATGTGCGCCATATGCCCCCAAATTTCTTTTTCAGGGGTGCAGCAGGGTGTTATTGAGACACCCCTGCACCTTTGGAAAAATTCCTAATTTGCGATGAGCTAATTGCTAATCGCAAATTGCACCTTCATTCATATGGGCATCCTGGCCCATGGAAATGAATGGGTAATTTGCAATTAGCAATTTGCTCATCGCAAATTTGGAATGGTAAAGAATCGCTATTTATTCCTTAAAATTCGCTATTTTGGAAATGCAAAATAGTTATATGATACATATGGCGGTTGATGTCTAACAAGATAAGAAGCTTAGGGATACATTTATGATGACTGGCGCAATGAAGTGGACATCACTTACTTCATTGGTAGAGCTTTACATGTATTATGTCCTCTGTATTGTTCATCAAGCGTAACTTTAATCTGCAATCCTGAGTAGGCCTCACCTTAAACAAACCTCTGGATAGGCCACACCTTATCGTCATCATGAATTAATCATTTTTTTCCAAAAAACAAAAGGTGCCATATGACGCCAATACATGTCCTTAGGGCATGTATGTGCGCCATATGCCCCCAAATTTCTTTTTCAGGGGTGCAGCAGGGTGTTCTTTAGATACCCCTGCACCCTTGAAAAAATTCCTATTTTGTGATGAGCTAATTGCTAATCGCAAATTGCACCTTCATTCCTATGAGCCTCCTAGCCCATGGAAATGAATGGGTACTTTGCAATTAGCAATTTGCTCATTGCAAATTAGGAATGGTAAGGAATTGCTATTTATTCCTTAAAATTCGCTATTTAGGAAATGCAAAATAGTTTGATGGTACATATGGTGGTTCATCTGTAACAAGATGAGAAGCTTAGGGATACATTTATGATGACTGGCAAAATAAAGTGCAAATCACTTACTTCATTGGTAGGCCTTTACATGTATTATCTCTTCTGTATTCTTCATCAAGCGTAACTTTAATCTGCAATCCTGAGTAGGCCTCACCTTAAACAAACCTCTGGATAGGCCACACCTTATCGTCATCCTGGATTAATCATTTAAAATGCTAGGGACAGATTTATGATAGGTGTATGCCTCTTTTGCGCCACTGTGCGTCACTTTTATGATGCAGCGGCGGTCCAAAAGATTTGCTATGAGGCGACAAAATTACAAATTGATGCATTTAGGCAGATATGTCATGGTGTAAAAAAAACGTACCACATGAAACCGATGCAGCAGTGATGCAAAAGATGCACCATGTTGCAAGACAGGCCTCACTTGGGGCCATATGTATCAAGCTAATTAGCATTCGCAAAGATCAAAATTCTGCGAATTTCGGCCTTTGCGAATGCTAATTAGACAAATGGTATGTATCAAACAAGTTTGATGCAAAATAAGGAATAGCAAAATTTGCTATTCCTTATTTTGCGATTGCACTGAAGGATTTGCAAATTTTGCGATTACTTAAATGCAATGTATCAAACAAAAAATATGTAAAAAAATGACATTAAGGATTTGGAAACTACCACCAACTTCTAGTTGGTGGTAATTTGTGAATTCTTTTCAAAAAGCTTTTTTTCCAAAAAACAAAAGGTGCCATATGACGCCCATACATGCCCTTAGGGCATGTATGTGCGCCATATGCCCCCAAATTTCTTTTTCAGGGGGTGCAGCAGGGTGTTCTTGAGACACCCCTGCACCCTTGGAAAAATTCCTATTTTGTGATGAGCTAATTGCTAATCGCAAATTGCACCTTCATTCCTATGAGCCTCCTAGCCCATGGAAATGAATGGGTAATTTGCAATTAGCAAATTGCTCATTGCAAATTAGGAATGGTAAAGAATTGCTATTTATTCCCTAAAATTCGCTATTTAGGAAATGCAAAATAGTTTGATGGTACATATGGTTGTTCATCTGTAACAAGATAAGAAGCTTAGGGATACATTTATGATGACTGGCGAAATAAAGTGCAAATCACTTACTTCATTGGTAGGCCTTTACATGTATTATCTCCTCTGTATTCTTCATCAAGCGTAACTTTAATCTGCAATCCTGAGTAGGCCTCACCTTAAACAAACCTTTGGGTAGGCCACACCTTATCGTCATCCTGGATTAATCATTTAAAATGCTAGGGACAGATTTATGATAGGTGTATGCCTCTTTTGCGCCACTGTGCGTCACTTTTATGATGCAGCGGCGGTGCAAAAGATTTGCTATGAGGCGACAAAATTACAAATTGATGCATTTAGGCAGATATGTCATGGTGTAAAAAAAACGTACCACATGAAACCAATGCAGCAGTGATGCAAAAGATGCACCATGTTGCAAGACAGGCCTCACTTGGGGCCATATGTATCAAGCTAATTAGCATTCGCAAAGATCAAAATTCTGCAAATTTCGGCCTTTGCGAATGTTAATTAGACAAATTGGTATGTATCAAACAAGTTTGATGCAAAATAAGGAGTAGCTAAATTTGCTATTCCTTATTTTGCGATTGCACTGAAGGATTTGCAAATTTTGCGATTACTTAAATGCAATGTATCAAACAAAAAATATGTAAAAAATGACATTAAGGATTTGGAAACTATTGTGGTAAATTGGTGGTAATTTGTGAATTCTTTTCAAAAAGCTTTTTTTCAAAAAAACAAAAGGTCCCATATGACGCCAACACATGCCCTTAGGGCATGTATGTGTGCCATATGCCCCCAAATTTCTTTTTCAGGGGTGCAGCAGGGTGTTCTTGAGACACCCCTGCACCCTTGGAAAAATTCCTAATTTGTGATGAGCAAATTGCTAATCGCAAATTAAACCTTCATTCCTATGAGGCTCCTAGCCCATGGAAATGAATGGGTAACTTGCAATTAGCAATTTGCTCATTGCAAATTAGGAATGGTAAAGAATTGCTATTTATTCCTTAAAATTCGCTATTTAGGAAATGCAAAATAGTTTGATGGTACATATGGCGGTTCATCTGTAACAAGATAAGAAGCTTAGGGATAGATTTATGATGACTGGTGCATCACCAGGGATGTGTCAGTCATCCTGCGCCGCTGTTCCGCCACCCATGGTGTGCTGCATTTACAATGCGGGGCATCATGGGGCAAAAATGGCACAGATGCGTGATGTATCTGTGCTGTAAAGGTAGTGATTGCTGGAGTTGTATCGCAAGTGCGATGCAGCTCAAGCAAGGCTCAGGGGTGCCCCATCTCCACAATGTTGCGTCAAGACCTATGCCTGCTTAAAGCAGGCGCAGGGTTTTGACGCAGCTTTCTCCTATCTGATTGTAAATACGGCACACCATGGGTGGCAGAGCAGCGGTGCACGTTAACTGGTGCATGCCTGGGGATGTGCCATTTAACATAAATCTGCCCCTTTACATTTAAGTATGTGCAGGACACACAGAGTCGGTGAGGCTTATCCAAGGTTAAGAAGAGATGAGTCCTGTTCACTGAAAAATTAGACATAGTCTTCACCTGATCAGCATTGCTGGACATGGCTAAATAATAGCTGCAAAATATTACTCTTGTTAAACAATTTTACTATTATAATCTCTGAGATTTGTCTCTTACTCTGCAACATCTCATTGTTGTTATCTTTCTTTAAAGATAAAGACAACATCAACATGAGCGACAATCTGCAATCAGTTGATTTTGACCTCATCATTGAACTTGTAATTGAAACATCAGTGGATGTTGATCCATTGGATGATTTAAATCCTGAGGATGAAGAAGAGCGTGATGAGGATGCAGATTTGTCCGAATTATATGACATAGGGTGGGAAGCTGACCTGCTTGAGCCTATGGAAATATAAACATTTATTTTTAAAATGTATAATTAATAAAAAGTAAAAATGTAAACCGTTTAATTTAAAAATAAAGACACCTTCAAAAACAGGTTATGTGTAGTGTCTTCAATAAAATATTAAAACATGCTCATAAAATTAGATCAGATTCACATATAAAATAGCACAGGTAACATAAATATAAATGTCATTTCTTTTCTGCTATTTCTGTATTGTAAATTTGCCAAGGACTAAAAAATCTTCTATTTAAAATGTCAAGTAGTGTGTTAAGTTTTTGATCACTGTTATTGATTTACTGTTTGGTAATAATGGTTAATAACATTTTTTATTATATTTTACCACAGATTCAACTGCAGATCATTTCAAGATTTCACCATGCCAACAATAGAAAGACAGAGAAAGGCTGCAAAACGTCAAAGACAGCAGGTGAAACAAAATAAGCAGCAGTCCTCTAACAAAAAGATTTGTCAAGTCACGAAGAAAGCACCGGGTAAGAGCACAAAATATTTCATAAGAAATATGTGTAGTAAAAAAAATATTACTACAGAAAATGTTTCAGTCCATAAAAAGAGAAGCAAATCAAATGGAAAGGAAAGGGCAATCAAAAATTTTACTGCTAGAGCAAGAGATAACTCTGTGCATGATAGTAGAAGGAAACAACAGTTTAGGGACATTCGTAAACGAATGTTCCGCAACAGGATAATTGGCAATTTGTTAAAAAATATTAAGAAAGGTCAACAGAAACTGGTTTTTTATAAGAGAAAAAAAAAGTTGAGAAAGTTATTGATCAGGCATTTGAAATTAAACGCAAGTTATTTATTTTGATAATCAATAGAATTAGGAAGCTAAACAAGGCAATTTATGATTTCAAAAGAAATAGTAGATGGAAGAGAATAGTTAATCGTAGTAATTTTTGTGAAGTTTTTTCTGGAATATGGATGCATAGTTCAAGCTGTGAGGCATTTTTTAATGAGGAGAGTTATTTCCAGGATAATGATTTGGTGCATGCAGTTGACACCAGTGGTCGTGCTTATGAAGTGAAAGATGGTTGTCCAGTTGAAAAAGAAAAACTTGTGACAACAGAGACAGAAGAGGTGTTAGGTAATGAGGTTTTAGGAAGACGTGCTAAGGGTCCTGTGTACACCTGGAAGTGTAGTAGTATTTGTAGTGTGCGACAGGATTCCATCAATTTGCTTTGTGATTTTGTACGGTCATTTAATAAGAAAAGTTTGAAGCAGAAAATAAGGTTGTTGCAAGAATTAGATCCTTGCAGAGTGAGAGAAGTGACAGGTTTGCATGGTCATTCACTGGCTTGTCTTTCCAGGAGAGTATGCCAGAGTGTTTTTCATCATTTCAGGATGCTAGCAGTGCATCATAATAAAGTGAGGAAATTAGTTAGAATGTTGTATTATGCTAAGAGTCCAGCAATTATGCTTAAACAATTATGTGCTGCTCTTTTGCATGGTTCTGAAATAGATGTGAAGAACATATGTGAAGAAATTGAGTTTTGTTACTTTGGAAGTAAAGAGGAGAATGTTGAAATTGACCCAGAAGAAGAGGGTAATGTGGAAGATAGTGTACAGGTTTCCAGTACAGATAATTTCCAGAGGGAAATTGCGACGTTTCAGGTGAAATCAAGTGAGAGGCCTAATTTCACTTGTGTGTGTTGTCGACGCACTTATTATAAGAATCAGCCTAAGTTAGTGGATTTATATGCAAAAAGTGAAAGGGAAAATAATAGTGAATGGAAGGATTTTGCAACATACTTGATGGTAGAAAATTGTTTTGATTTGGGATTCGATCAACGTGTGTGTACTTATTGTTGTTGCAAATTAAATCAAAACCAGATGCCTGCTAGAGCAGTTCATAATAATCTGGAATTGGTTGAGATTCCTTCTGAATTGAAGGATTTAAATACTTATGAATCTATTTTGATTCAAAGTATCCATCCCTTTCAGGCTATTGTAAGAATGGAGCCAAAGACAGGGAAATTGCCTCCATCAGATTTACAGAGAGGATTAAAGGGAAGAGTTGTTTATTTGCCTCTAGATTTGAAGAAAAACATTAACACAATTGGAGTAGAAAAAGTGGAAGAGGAACCTCTGGTTATCTTAGTTAATGGGGTTCCGACAAAGAATAAGAAAATATGGCAAGATTTAGTAGATGTTAGGAAAGTTAAAAAGGCAACATTGTATTTGAAAAAAAATAATAAATACTATAAGAATGTATATGTTGCAGAAGAGGAAGTAAGTGAGGAAGAGGATAGCGATTTGTGTGCTGGTCAAATTGAGAAAGTAGAACCCTCTACTAGTGAAGAAATATATGAACATTATAGTGTTCATCCTTTGCATTCCAAGGAAGTCATGGGGAATGCTATTGAGTTGTTTCAAATGAAACAAGCCAAAGGGAGTCCCATTAGTGTTTGGGAGGAAAGTTTGGAAGCTCGGTGTTTCCCACAGCTTTTTCCAACAGGTCAGGGAGGAAGATATGATGAGCGACCTCATCAAATTCCTGCTTCTGAATACCGGACTTTGCGATTGTATGCAGGAGATGCTAGGTTTCGACAATGCATTCCCTATTTGTTTCATCTCCTGTTTGAAAGCGATCTGTCTGGACTGTCATATGCAGTGAACCACATCTTGAAAAGTGGTATACACATGCAAAACATCTCGGCAAGTGACTTTATGGATAAAGTCAATGTCCAAGACATTATTTTGGATTCTCACCTGATTAATCTCATGGCGTGTCAGCGTGGTACTAATGAGTACTGGTACCGTCGTCATGGTGATTTAAAATGTATGCTGAGGAACTTAGGTACTCCCACATGGTTCCTCACTCTGAGCTGTGCCGAGTATGGCTGGGAAGACTTACTTGAATTTCTACGAGAGGCAAATGCTAACGTAGATAACATCGAATTCAAGACACCCGGAGAACTGTGCTCTTTGGATCCAGTCAATGTATGTAGGTACTTCAATCATAGATTTGAAGCTATGATGTCTTTCATCATGAATAAGAAGAATCCACCTCTTGGAGAGGTGTTGGATTTCTTCTGGAGAAAGGAGTACCAAGCAAGAGGTGCTCCTCATATACATATGTTGCTGTGGATCAAGGATGCACCTAAATTTGGAACGGATCCAGAAGACTCAGTGATGAGTTTCATCCAACAGTATTCTACGTGTGCTGTTCCAAACGCAAAGGAGAAGAAAAGCCTAAGAGAAAAAGTTCTACGTTTCCAAAGCCATCGATGTGGAAAGTACTGCCGTCGTAAATTCCGAAACAAGGACAAGTTCTACACCAAATGTTGTTTCGGCTTTCCACGACCGGTGATTTCTAAAGGAAGAGTAAACAGTTTGATGTCTTCGCTGCGACATAATGTCATGAAGAAATCACCTAAAAACACATACAATTTGAAGAGGAACGAAGAGTCCAAGTACATCAACGACTACAACCCGGTGATTTTGTCCATGTGGAATGCTAACATGGATATACAGTTTGTGGCTGATAACTGTATGGCTGTGGCTCGGTATGTGACGTCTTACATCACCAAAAAAGAGAAGACAGAATTGAAGGATATGTGGGAGGACATTTCCCATGAAAAGAGCCTCAGCAAGAAGTTGTACAGTTTCAGTCTGAAGATGTTGTCGCATCGAGAAATTGGAGCTTACGAATGCTCTGACCGGTTGTCTTCAGCAAGTCTCTATGCCAAGTCCAGGAGTATCGTTTGGGCGAGTCTTGGTCTTGCTGCAACGCGTAATCGAGTTCTGAAACCTGTGCGGGAAATTGAGTATTTGGCGGAAAAGGAGCCAAACAGTACCGACATTTTGAAGACCAACATGTTGGATACATATTATCCAAATAGAAGCAGTCACCTCGACAATGTTTGTCTGTATGAGGTTCTTCAAAATTACATATTCAAGAGGAACATCAAAGAAGATACTGAGAAAGGAGTGTATGCTGTAATAGGAAGTGAGGGATGTCTGGTCAAGCAAAGAAAATGCCACTTGGTAAACCATCGAAAATTGAGTGGCGAATCTCCTGAAAAAAAGGAGTTTTTCTATTTAGCACTTTTGCAACTTTTCAAGCCTTGGCGTGCAGAAGAGGAACTGCTTGGAGATTTCCTCTGTTACGAAGACTCTTTCAATGCCGCCAAGGAGACCATAGAATGTCCTGCTTTTCCCAAATATGTAGAAATGTTGAATGCGGAAATTGAGCAGGAAGCAACGATTGCAGCCGAGATTGCCAGAGACAGTTCTCAGGACAGTCAGAGTTCTGCTTCATTGAGTCAGGATCCACTAGGAGGACCTGTTATCGAAAATGAAGCTGCCACTGCCATGAATGAAGTGGAAAGAGCCATGGCACATGCTCAGGAGGATGCGGTTAACTTAGAAGAGTTGGAAAGACAACTCAACGTTGAGCAGAGGAAAATATATGACGAAGTTACCATGCAAATTGATCATGGATTAAGTCATGACAAGAAAGAGTGCTCATGTACGTCGTTGAAGCCTGTCCGACTGTACGTGAGTGGAGAAGCGGGAACTGGAAAAAGTTTCCTCATTAAAGCAATTTCATGCTATTTGCAGGAAAGGACAGAGTCATCGCTGTCTTGTGTTGTCACCGCTCCAACTGGACTGGCAGCACATAACATTAAAGGGATTACTTTACATCGTTTACTGATGCTGCCAGTGGAGCATGACAACAAATTACAATATCACAAGCTATCTGGAGATGCTTGTTTTGAAGTTTCAAGAATCTTGAGGAAAATGAAACTTCTTATCATTGACAAAGTAAGCATGGTTTCCAATGTCATGCTTGCCTTTGTGCATTTGAGAATGCAAGAAGTTCTCAAAACAGAGTATGATGTGTTATTTGGTGGCAAACACATCATTGTTTTCGGAGATCTTCTGCAGCTGACACCAGTGAAAGGGCAACCTGTGTTCAAAATGCTCACGCATGAAGATACCAGGAAGTGCCTAGGCAGCATTGGCAACGTCAATATATGGTTAAACTTCAATTATGCTGAACTGCATGAAAATATGCGTCAGGCGAAGGATGAAGTTTACAAGACTATTCTACAAGATGTTAGAATTGGAAAAGTGACCGAGCATGGGAAAGAAGCTTTACATGCACGATTACTATCAAATTTATATCCAGAACAAGATGTTGTGCCTGAGAATATTTTTCAGAAAATTACTGCTAAGAAATCTGGAATATGTTTGATGCCAACTCTTGCAGAATGTGCCAAATTCAACAACAAAATGTTGCATTTAGAAAAGCAAGAGATTGTGAAACTGGAAGCTATTGACAGAGTAGAGCATATGGGATCAACAATTATTTTGTCTGAGAATCTGAAAACAAAATTGGATTCATTAGAGAAGAGTATATCTAAAACTGCAGGTTTTGAAAAGACTCTGAATGTGTGCTTGAACTGCCGTATAATTTTAAGAAGGAATTTACATGTTGAAAGAGGTCTAGTAAATGGATCAATGGGTAATGTTGTTGATTTTGTAAAATACAGAAATAGAGATGGAATTGAATTTTTAAAAATTAAATTTGATGGCATTGAGGAAGTACAGCTAATTGGTCGTTGCTCTGCTAGATTTTTGCTTGTAAAAGACTTATATGTTCGCCGTAAGCAGTTTCCTGTTTGCTTGGCATATGCGGTGACAATCCATAAATCGCAAGGTTTAAGTGTAGACTGTGCATTGGTGAATATTGGCAGTTCTGTGTTCAAGGAGGGTATGGCATATGTGGCATTGTCACGAGTTAGAACTTTATCGGGATTGTACTTGATTGAGTGTGATGTCACAAACATTTGTGCGGATCTAGATTGTGTTAAGGAATACAATAGGTTAAGAAGAGAGTATGCGCCACATTTGCCTCAGTATCCTTTGTTTGAGAAACGTGTGGTAGGCCGGAAACGAAGAAATGTGACCAATACTGGGGAGGTTGTAGCAAAAAGACGAAAAGTCGATGAACCTAAAATTACAAGCAGAAACAAAAAGGATTCTGTTGAAGATGTTGTTGGTTTTCAATTTGAAAACAGTTCTGGTGTCAACTGCTATGCTAATGTAGTGGTTAATGTTTTGTTTTCTCTAGAAAATGTAAAAGAAGAGATTGTGGTCAATTCTGATCAAAGATTTTGCAGTTTGTTAAATTCTGTGTTAGAGAAATGTAGCACTGATAGAAGAAACATAGAAAGTGTGTCTGAAATTCGAAATCTGTTAGACAGATGTTCAGGCCAAACACAATTCTCTCAAAATATTCAGCAAGATTGTCAGGAGTTTTTAATGTATATGCTTGATGTATTGCATGCTGAAGGTGTAGATGTAGATCAGCTGTTTGGGCTTTCTTATCAATGGCAGCATGACTGCGAGAACTGTATGGTATCAAGTACTACTAGTGTAGACTCAGAAAGATTTATATATTTAACTTTGCCAGACAGTAAATCAGTCTCCTTTAATAAGCTAGTAAAAGCAGATGATCACAACATGGAGTGTAGCCAATGTAAATCTGAAATGATGTCCACATTATTTATACGAACATATGGCCAGTATGTCATTTTAATGTTCCAACGATGTAGGCCTGATGGAACAAAATTGACAACCTTAATTAAAAATTTTGTAGCTTCGCAGTTGTCAATATCAGGAAGGACTTTTGTAACTGCAGCAATTATATATCATGACGGCCCTTCAATAACATCAGGACATTACACAGCTTATTTAAAGTCTAGAAATGGCTGGTCATTCTGCAACGATTCTGTTTTAATTTTCAAAAAAAATTGCCGTATGACCTTAAAAACTCTTACCTGGTGTTTTTAAAACCAAAATTTTTGGGAAATAATCTTGGGATGTGCTCTGTGGAATTTCAAGAAGTTCTAATGGCTCCTACACAATTTGGCCTTGAGGATAAGTGTAGTTCAGAGACATAACTTCTAACCATAAGACTGGACGTCATGGAGAAATAAGTGCACTTTGAATGAGTTCAGAAAAACTATTTCTTTTTATAAGCTAATTGAAGCAGCCAATCAAAACATAGAGTAGAGGGAATGTAAGTCTGCAACGCTGTCTACTGTTTTACATTGCTTTGTGATTGAAAGTGATGTAGAGAATTAAATAATTGTAGTAGTCATAGAGTTAGTGTAAGTCTGCTTCATAGTAAGCAGTATCAGTGTCATAGGAAATGTAGAACATGACTGAGCAAGAAGGGGAAGATATTACTATTCCAGGATTGTGAAAATGATCTTCAACATTTTAATTCTGAAAGTTGCGGAAATGCCAAATGACGGGATTGGCTTACAAGAAATCCAAGAGTTATAAATGGGTCTGACAAGATTTGGCCTTGTGGAAACTTGTGGTAGAGAGCAAGAAGTCATTTATTGCATGTAACATGTTTTTAAAAACGATGGAGATTTTCTTTCAGAAAGTGGCGGGCTGAAAGTAATAACAGCACAAAAGAGTGTAAGCTGTTCATAGGACATCCTTTGACGTCATGGAAAGTAAGTTAACTTTAAGGAGTTCTGAATTCTGATTTCTTATGTTGTATGGGTTTTTTAAACACAATCATTTTGATTGTGTTTTTTTTTCCCCGCTGTTATATGATGAATACCTTCAAGTCACTGTTTTTAGTGAATTTTGATACATTCTGAGAACAGCAAAAATAAACCATTTAACATGTATAATTAATTCTGTACTGTTTGCATTTATGATGTATATGTAGAACTGTGTAGGAGGCATGGAGAAGGTGAGGCTTCTGTAAGTGTCAAAGTTGTTGCATGCAGTGCTGCACTTCTGCGTATTCTTTCATATGCTAGACTACATCTGCACAATGAGATACCTAAGCAAAGGAAACACAAGTGATGTGATTGTGAAATGAGCAAAATAAATTGCACGTATTTCAATTACATCACCTGTGTTTCCTATCATTACGAATCACATTGTGCAGATCAAGTTTAGGGCTGTCCAGGGAAACATAGGAGGTTTGGACTTTGTTCAAGAGTGCAGTGGACATGACTCACTTCATTGGTAGACCTTCACATGTATTATGTCCTCTATTCTCTTCAACAACTCGAAATTTCATCTGCAACCCTGAGTAGGCCTCACCTCAAACAAACCTCTGGATAGGACACATCTTATTGGCATCCTGAAGCAATTATTTAAAATTTTAGTGTCTTGCGACACTTTTCTGAGACAACAGCAATGCAAAAGATGCACCATGTTTTAAGATAGGCCTCACTTCATCTGCATCAAGATACTGTTAGTTTAAAATGTATATCTTTAGGACTGTGTAGGGGGCCTGGAGAAGCAGAAGCTTCTGTAAGTGTCAAAGTTGTTGAAAAACTGTTTGTCCTTCAATCTTTTCCCTTGTCTTTTGTAATTTTTAAATACATGTTTTAATATTTTTGAAATGTTTGTTCTCTCTTTCACAGATTGAAAGTATAAAAACAAAAAGTGAGTAATTTAACGACAATTATAAGGTAAATGCTTTGTACTCTTTTCGTTACATTTCTATCACATTCACCTACTATTAGTTCCACTGCTTCATTTCTTTAACCCTCAGTTTCCTGCCTTTGCTACTTCCCTCATTCCTTTCTCTATTACCTACTTACTCAACTCCTTCCACTCTTTTTCTCAGTCCCTCTCTTCTCATAGTTCCTCACTCTTGTTCACTCACTCCGTCTCTATTACTCTTAGTGTCTTTGACTGATCACTCTATCACTACTTGTTCATAATGCTTTCTCTGTGTAGTTGAAGCACACTAAGGGGCATATTATGAACACAGCCAATAAAATTATTGCTCTTTTTATTGGCAGAAAACTGGTGCAAAAGTGGTTTTAGCGGCAGTTTTCTGCCGCAAAAGCAGCTTTAGCGACACATTTCTGCCAATAAAAGCTGCAAAACTTTTATTGCCTATGTTGATGATATGGCTCTATGTTACTTACATTTCTTTGCTGTTTCAATTAATCTTTTTCTGTTATTTTTTGTTTTCTGTTTTCTATTTTTTCTCTCTGTTATTCCTCATGTTTTAATCTTATTTTGAACATTCACTCACATTCTCCAAGAAACTCTTCTTTGTTAATGTTATACTCTCTTTTTTTTTCTTTCACTTCGTTATCTATTTTGTTTTTCACAATTATACCCTCTTCCATCTTTTCTTCGGTAAATAGATCTATTAAACAGTATCTCTTCTTTACTCCCTATAGCTGTCTTTCTTTTAACATCACTCTCTGTTTACTTTCCTTATACTTACTCTTTTTTTTTTTTTTTTTTTTTTTTTGGTTAGCTCCCGGTCCGCGTACCGGGAAGCTAACCCGGGAGCGAACCAAAAGAAATAGAGCTTGCCAGAGTGCTAAACATTCTAGCAATTTTTTTTGAAAGGGAAGGTAGTTCTGAAAAGAACTTTTTTTTATATATTTTTGTTGTTTTATATTTTTTTTTATTTTTTGAACATTTTTTGTTTTTTTGTATTTTTTGAACGATTTTATATTTTTTTTGGTTTTTTTTGGGGGGGGGGAAACAACAAAAAACAGGCGTTGAAAAGGGCTCAACAGGAGCAAAAAAAAAATTACTGGGGGCGGTTAGGGCAATCATGGTGTTCATACGCCAGGTTGAGTGCATTGATGCTCATGTTGCCACACGCTAACAACGCACGACAGTGCATACAAGAGTGTATCATGTGGCCAAAATGTTCTTGTATATTTGGCACAGTTTCCCGTGCCTCTTCTGGTGTTAATGAAATTGGTATTCTTGGTCTGGCCACAGGAGTTGATCTTGGATTGTCCTGCATATCCCTTATTTCCGCCCGGCTGTAATTTAGTGGATGCTTCCTTGTCATGTGCCTGTGCATTGTGTGATTTCCATAACTATATTTCTTGTCCGTCCCTCTTGATAATTGTTCTTTGCATATGAGGCAGGTGACATACCTCGCATTGACTTTTTTTTGGCCACGAGGGATCGAATAAAACTGCCAGATGAAACTGGCTTTCTTTCTGGAAACCCGGGGCACCTCTTCTAAGAACTGTGGTTCTTCTCCCTCCTCATCCATTTCTTCATCTTCCTCCTCAGTGTTGGTAATGACCTGGGGAGGTGGTCCTCTCTTCCCATGAGGAGGTGGAGGTGGTGGTGGGGGTGCACCAGCTGAAGCTACCAATGAAGCCATTTCTCATATAGTAGTAAAGGTCTTCCTCTCACAATGATGAAAGTCAGAGTGAGGAAAGAAGGAGGGGTTTTCATCATTTGGGAAAAACAATACTTCTCAACCAATGAAAAGTGTTATTTTTAGGTCACCTGACCTAGCCTTACATCATTATGAAACCAAAAGTGAAATGAACCAATGAAAAGTGTTATTAACAAGTCACATGACCTGTTATGCTTACGTTACGCGCTCCGGTCCGCGCCCCGGATAGCTTCCGGGTCGCTGCGCTTCGCGCCTCGGTCCGCGCCCCGGGGCACTTCCGGGTGCGCTAACGCGGTACGTCACAAGACGCATTACGCGGCAACGCGATATGTTGCGCTTTCGCGACGCGCCGCGGATCGCTTCCGGGGAGCTGCGTTTCGCGCCTCGGTCCGCGCCCCGGGGCACTTCCGGGTGCGCTAACGCAGTACGTCATAAGACGCATTACGCGGCAACGCGATACCGTCACTATGTTGATATCTTACCGGTTCGCGGACCGGGTCGCGGCATCAATTTGAGCTAACGGAAAGCTTCCCGGTTCGCGGACCGGGAGCGAAACAAAAAAAATATGTAAAAAAAATTATTAATAAATATATAAAATATATTTTGGGATTTAAAGAAGAATACATTTTACAGCTATAGATATTAGCTTTTAAAAAACCAATGATATTCACTGAAAAAACCATAGGTTATAGACCATATATAGTTAGGAATTAGCATTTACAAAACCTTGAAAATTCACTGAAAAAACCATAGGTTATAGACCATATATAGTTAGGAATTAGCATTTAAAAAACTTTATTTTACTCACACAAAACCATTGAAATTCCATATATAGTTAGTTGTACTAACTATATATCGCGCACCCGCAATCCACTGCTGATCATGTCACATATTACATCATTCATGACATGGTCAGTGACATCACTGATGACATCACTGATGACATCTCAAATGACATCACTGATGACATCACTGATGACATCTCAAATGACATCACTGATGACATCACTGATGACATCTCATTTGACATTACTGATCACATCACTGATGACATCATTCATGTGATAATACGATGAACCTCTTCAGACTCTAATATAACATTAGATACACTCAGTGTAAGCACAGACTCACAGATTGTCACTCATCCATGAAGTTACACACACACCTAGTCAGTCATGCAAACAATCAATCACACCTCCATTTTCCCAACTATACAGTTATACACACCTTACTTATTCAAACATATACTAAAACATATTTACTCTCTTATACAATCCTGGATACAAGTTCACAATGATGCATACAGCCACTCACACATTCACTGGCTCTTATGCACAGTTATTTATATATGTCAAGTCTCACATGTACTGTGTTTTACATATGTACTTACTTTGACATGTAGCACTGAGATATCCATTCACTCACCAATACACTGATGCACACAGTCAACCGCCCGTACAGCTGTTTCCACATGCACTTTTGAACCCATACATCTAGTGAATCAACTGCTCACACATCTATGCACAGAGTCATACACCTCCCAGCCACCCACACACACACTCAGTCTCCCATACAAATACTTGGGCAACCAATCAATAACCCATATAGTTACTCATATAGCTACTGAACAACACATGCAGCAGTTTTCAGAACAACAGACATAATGATGCACAAATTAAGACAGTTTAGTCACTAACCCATGCACTCAGTGAGACACATTTAATCACTCACTCATACAGTCAGTCATGCACCTACTAAATTCTTCATCCAGACACTTATACATCCACTCAAGACATATTTTAACTTTACAGAAAAATACAGTCACTGGATGTTGTCATCAGTGATGTCATCAGTGATGTCATTTGAGATGTCATCAGTGATGTCATCAGTGATGTCATTTGAGATGTCATCAGTGATGTCATCAGTGATGTCATTTGAGATGTCATCAGTGATGTCATCAGTGATGTCACTGACCATGTCATGAATGATGTAATATGTGACATGATCAGCAGTGGATTGCGGGTGCGCGATATATAGTTAGTACAACTAACTATATATGGAATTTCAATGGTTTTGTGTGAGTAAAATAAGGTTTTTTAAATGCTAATTCCTAACTATATATGGTCTATAACCTATGGTTTTTTCAGTGAATTTTCAAGGTTTTGTAAATGCTAATTCCTAACTATATATGGTCTATAACCTATGGTTTTTTCAGTGAATATATATATATATATATATTTTTTAAAAAGCCGCGAAGGCGAAACGCGTCTGTCGAACTGGAGGGGAGAGGATACTAAAAGCACCGATTAAAGCATTTTAGCTTTATAAATCTGACTCCGTGTGTGCCTCTTACATCGTCAGCAAACCGATTTGCTTGCTAAGTACAACTATATATATATATATATATATATATATATATATATATATATATATACGAAGACAAAACCACTCCTGAACCTCCTTTCGGCGAACAGAGTAAACGGACTCCAGGTCATCTGCATTCAAGTCTTATTTATTTTCTTATTTTTCTTCTCATGAACACATATATATTACCTACTGGCAATCGTCAGTAGGTAGTTATAGTTAGGACCTCTTATCCATAGGAAATCCGCAACATTCTATTCCCAATAACTTTGGCGCCGATTGACGAATCTTCGTGAAATTGTCAAAACTTATGGCCAGCTCCGGTCCGCTCCTATCCTGAAAGTTTCATGGTGATTTGTCAAGCAGGGGCCAAGAAAAAAGGGGGGTCCCAAAACGTGTTTTCTCCATGCAGCTCGAACTGCTGTACGGAATTACACCACATTTGGCAAAAAGGTAGCCCTTGATTCAGAGTCGTGCCTTTTTGTTAAATGGTGTAAATCCGTTAAGTAGTTGCTGAGAAATTCAAAAGTAAAAGCATATATATATTTATATATCTAGGGCCGCAGATCCTCCCGAGCATGAGCTTTATGCTAATATGGCAGTCAACACTTCAAACCAGGAAGTATTGACAGCCATCTTGAGCCTCAGTAGAACCGAGGCACAAGAAAGCAGTGAAAAAAACCACGCAAAGGGGGCAGGGTAGAAACATCCTGACCCCCTATGCCTCCAAGGCTCCAAAATTATTCTTTTTTTTTTTTAAATCGCTGGTGCGCAAAGGATCCATGCATCCCCCTGCCGGAAAAAAACGAAGCGTGGGCTCCCGTGCTCTGTTTCTATTTACCCCCCAGGGGGGGCCAAGTCCTGGGGGCAATATAATATAGTAATGGGGGCACAGAGGGGCTCCCCAACACCAGGGACCGCCACCCCCGGGGCTTTTCTGAAAATATGTGGGGGGACCACCACCCCCGTGGCTACAAAATGAAATGGGTGGGGGGGCTCAAAGGCCCCCCCAAGCCCCGGGGACCGCCCTCCTCCGGGGCTTTATTTACATATTTGCGGGTGGCTCACGCCCCCCCCCCCCGCAGCCCGGGAACCGCCACTCCTGGGGCTTGTTTAAAAAATAATTAAACTACCTGTGTGGGGGGGCTCGATCCCCCCACATGCATTGGGGACCGCCACCTTCCCGGGGCACCAAATATTTAAAATAGGGGGCCCGTTACGGACCCCCAAGCCCCAGGGACCACCATCCCTGGGGCTTTGGAGTCTTTTACGGACCCCCAAGCCCCGGGGACCACCACCCCAGGTGCTTTGAATTAAGTGGGCGGTGTGCCGTGCGGCCCTCCCTGAAGCCAATGATTGCCCTGGGGACCGCCACCCCCCTGGGCCGGCTCCTGCAGTATCCTGGGGTGCCCACCCCCGGGACACTGTAGTTTGCAATGACAGGGCGGGAGCCTTGTGGCTCCCACCCCGTCATTGCAAACTGCTTTGCTTTGCTTCATTGAAGCGAGAGCAGGGAAACCTGTTCTCGCTTCAATGAAGCAAAGCAGATTGCTTTTCCACGGGGAGCAGCATGTTACCTGCTCCCCATATGGAAAAGCAGTGCCAGCTCCCGCAAGACACGGGGAGTCGGCTGGGACCATGGGGGGACTGGGGACCCCCCCACTGTCCCCAACGGAGTGGGCAAGTCCCCGGGGGATGGGGTCCCCGGGGCTATTAGTGGGCCCAGGGGGCAGAAATAAAAAAAAAGAGGCAGGCCGGGCCCAGGGATGGGGTCCCTGGGGCCAAAAGTGGCCCGGGAAGGGGGGCCACACAGCCCCCCTTCAAAAATTAACAAAAAAAGAGGCCATGCCCCAGGGGGTGGGGTCCCCGGGGCGATTATGGCCTAGGGGGTGCACGCAACCCCCTTTCCAAATTTGATATTAACAAAAAAAAGGGGGTCTGGCCCTGGGGGATGGGGTCCCCATTGCCAGTAAAAAAGGAAAGTAAGGGGGGCTACACAGGCCACCTTCTTAAAAAATATATTTTTTTAAATGACCGGCATTGCGCCGGAGGCCACGCCCCCTCCTTGTACCACTCTGCAAACGCGCCCCCTGGCACGTTTGCCGATGGGGAATTATTTCCCCTTGAATACTGGGAGTCCCTGGGGGCCAACTAGCCCACCAGGAACCTCCAGTATGCGCCAGGGGGCTGTATTGCAAAGAGGTGTTCTGAGGCCACGCCCCCTTTTACACCTCTCTGCAACGCAGCTCTGTGGCGCTTAATGAAGGTAGTTGGTGGGTTACTTGCGCCCCAGGGACCCTCAGGATTCTAGGGCAGGTAATGCCACAACTTAAAACGTGCCACGGGGTGTGTTTGCACAGTGGTGAAGGGAGGGGACGGGGCCTGAGTTGACATGTGTGCAAACACGCCCTGTGGCGCGTTGTAAGTTGAGTAATTAATACCTCTTCAATCCTGAGGGTTCCTGGGGGCCAACTAGCTCACCAGGTACCTTCAGTAAGTGCCACGGAGCTTCGTAGCAGAGTATTGTAAAAAGGGGCGTGGCCTCGGAACACCTCTCTGCAACGCAGCTCTCTGGCACATACTGGAGGTACCTGGCGTGCCAAGTACCTCAGGATTGAGGAAGAATTAATTCTCCAACTTAAAACGCGCCACAGGGCGTGTTTGCAGACATGTTACCTCAGGCCACATCCCCTTCCTTCACCATTGTGCAAACGCGCCCGTGGCGAGTTGTAAGTTGGGGAATTAATTCTCTTTCAATACTGAGGGCCAATGAGGGCCAACTAGCCCACCAGGTACCTCCAGTATGCGCCACGGAGCTGCGTTGCAGACAGGTGTTCAGAGACCACTCCCCTTTTTACGCCTCTCTGCAATGCAGCTCTGTGGCGCTTACTGGAGGTACCTAGTGGGCTACTTGGACCCTGTCCTATTATGTACTAGGGGCTTACAGAGGAGGTCATTCTAATCACAGGGGTACCCCAACACTTAGTATTCCCTAGTGTATGTAGGTGTTTTAACTGTATTCTACATGTCTTTTAGCATAGCACTGGCTCTAGGACTGGTTAGTCAGATCCAGTTACCACCAGTACCCATCTGAAAAATTGTAAAAACTGCACCAGAACCCAAACACTTACAAATTCACCCAGGCACTCTCCTTGCAGTACTCTAATCGTTCAGTCACTACCCAAGTACTCATGCACTGACCCAGGCCTTTAACATGGACTGCTTCAAACATCTATCCACTATGCATGCAGTCCTCTAACCGCCTATGCACTTGTCTTTCACACATTCAATTCCCCAGTCAGTATCCATACACTCCAGCAAACACCCTGTCACATCCCTTGCACTCCTCCAGTGACCCATTCAGCACCATGTACTAATACATTCACTGCGCCAAAACCCAACCACTTATAAATTCACCCAGGCACTCTCCTTGCAGTACTCTAATCATTCAGTCGGTACCCAAGTACTCATGCACTGACCCAGGCCTTAGCACATGGACTGGTTTAAACCCCTATCCACTATGCATGCAGTCCTCTAACCACCTACACACTTGTCTTTCACACCTTCAATTCCTGAGTCAGTATCCATACACTTCCAGCGAACACCCTCTCACTCCCCTTGCACTCCTCTAGTGACCCATTCAGCACCATGTACTAGTCCATTTACTGCACCAAAACCCAACCACTTATAAATTCACCTAGGCACTCTCCTTGCAGTACTCTAATCATTCAGTCGGTACCCAAGTACTTATCCAGTGACCCAGGCCTTAGCACATGGACTGGTTTAAACCCCTATCCACCATGCATGCAGTCCTCTAACCACCTACACACTTGTCTTTCACAACTTCAATTCCTGAGTCAGTATCCATACACTTCCAGCGAACACCCTCTCACTCCCCTTGCACTCCTCTAGTGACCCATTCAGCACCATGTACTAGTCCATTCACTGCGCCAAAACCCAACCACTTATAAATTCACCTAGGCACTCTCCTTGCAGTACTCTAATCATTCAGTCGGTACCCAAGTACTTATCCAGTGACCCAGGCTTTAGCATATGGACTGCTTCAAACCCCTATCCACTATGCATGCAGCCTTCTAACCACCTACACACTTGTCTTTCACAACTTCAATTCTTCAATTCAATTGTATATTTATATATAATACATTACATTTATTCATTATATAAATATATTACATGTAGAATATTTTTATATATAGAATATATATAACATATGTATATATTTATACATATATATATATATAGTATATATGTAATAAATACATATATATTTGTATACAATTAAAATACGTTTTTTAAAACTTTATTTTCAGTTTTACACATACATGGCAATACACAATGTTCACAGTGGTGGGTCATCTGCTGCTGGGAGGGCTGGATGCCTGTGCTGTGGCACGCAAACCTCAGCACTTGCTCGCAGAGCACCTGACACTCCCATATGGCATAACCCTTAATGGGCCTGCTGCCAGCATGAGTGGGAGGTGGCGCTGCACCCAAGGCCAGGAAAGGAAAACAAAAGACGTAAGGGTACCAGCATTAGCATGGAACCCACTACTGGTGCTAAACTACAGCTCAACGAACTGCATAACGTGTATTTTCCACCTGTTTGTGGAACTTCATGGAATCTTACAGATTTTTTTGTAACTCCACTGAATTCCATGGAGTGAAATTTCATGAGATCCTCCCACCCTTAGTCATAGGTTGTCAACATTAAGCGGAGTTGGCAATGTACCATTTTTATAACTCCAGCATTGAACATATCCCTTTCTCTAATTCAAGTGTGCGATGCCTACTGACTCCACTAGTGTGCAGTTTTGCTTGTATGAGAAACCCAGACTCTTGCACTGATATCCTGTGTGCTTGTTGTTTAAATGAACATGGAGGCAGGACTCAATGGGGATGCAAGTGTAAGATTACTGAACCAATGGGATCCATTTTTGACTGTCTCGGGTTGTCAAAGATAAGCTTTTCTGCACCAATAAGCAATACAGTTGTGGCTGAGGCCTAAGACAGAAATGCTACTCAATCTGCCACAGCTACATGTTTCCTGAAACCTTGAGTTTTCCAACTCCCATACCACCTTCTCTGGATTACTAGTCTACCACCCTACTTGGATGTCTCAAGATTCAAAACCAGTCTTTCACATTACATTGCTCCTTTTGCTCTGGACACTTCCTAGATTAGGCATCAGCCTTACCATAACAATTACTTGGTTTATAGCTGACTTTATAATCAAATGTGGAAAAAACCAGGTACCAACTGTCATCTCTGGAGTTCATGCATTTTATGGAGCTATGATAGCTTACATATTTATGATCAGTCCATATGGTAAACCAACGCTGCGCTCGTTCAAGAGAATGCTTCCAAAGGGACAAAGCTTCCTTAATTGCCAGTAGCTCTCAAACATAGATGGTGTTATTATTTCCCATAAAATCAAAATTCGGAAATAGTAAGTGTTAGACCTACATCTTTAGCATGGCATTCTCCCAGACGTTTTGCCTTCAGTCTCTTATGTTAGCTGAACTCATTTTTGTTGGATTTGGGGATTTTGTACTCTCTCCCTTAAACATGGTAAAATTGGTAACACCTATTTGACACATTAAATTTACTTATAGATCCATAGTGGTACTACATGTATCCATGGCCTATAAATGAAATGCTACAAGTGGGCAGCAGTCTTCCTTTAATTGTATTGCTGTTGCTCATATTGACAGGCTGACCCGGAAATAGAAGTCAAAAGCTGTGCACCGGCCAGAGTGGGCGCAAAACGTTAAGTGCGTATGCGCTGGATATTAGATCGTTAAAGCCTTGAGCCTTGCGCTCTGAAACTAGAGCTGCAGGGGGAAAGGACTGTTAGGTGTAGGGGGGTCGAGGTGCCTCACTGCACCATACAGAGGATCTTAAATCTCAGAGCAGAGTGTTGAGAGAGGAGGTCTCCGCTGCTTTTGCCCCTGTTCATGAACTATGCGCTGCGCTCTGATATTGGCACTATACTCAGCTCCTGGCATGAGAGGAGCAGGAGGTAGTTAGGAGATTTCTGGTTTGATTCTGCTGATGCTGGCACCTCGGACTAAGCAGGCCTCGGGGGGGAAGATGCTCGCTTTGGTTGTGGAGCTGAAATAACACTACATATCTCACTATACAAAATACTGCCCACCTGACACCTTCTTGACACTTTCTGATGTGACCTGGAAAGCCTCACGTGTTTGGCTGGTCTGTTCTCAACAGGCTTACCAGTCCTTCTACTTGCATATGGCCATGTCTGAACTGGGGTGGTGTGGAGTGCAAAAAAACGATGGATTTAGGCCCAGATCTCTGTACTTCGGTGAATGTATGACATTGTTCTGCATTCTGTCCATCAACTGTTGTTTTGCATTTGAGTGGCATCAGTATGCTCAGACGTGAGTCCTATGCTCTCCACACCACTGGAGTCAAGCTATCCTGGCTGAAGACGGCTGATAGTCAGAAACCGGTCCTAGGATGCTTGATTCCGATCCAGGAAAGACATGGCTTGGCAGTTCGGGCTGGACTGTTCCCATGAGGCACAGGGTCAAGGCTGATTTGCATATGGCCATGTCTGAACTGGGGTGGTGTGGAGTGCAAAAAAACTATGGATTTAGGCCCAGATCTCTGTACTGGGGTGAATGTATGACATTGTTCTGCATTCTGTCCATCAACTGTTGTTTTGCATTTGTCACCCCGAGTGGGATGGGTATGCTCAGACGTGAGTCCCATGCTCTCCAAACCACTGGAGTCAAGCTATCCTGGCTGAAGACCCCTGATAGCCAGAAACCGGTCCTAGGATGCTTGATTCCGGTCCAGGAAAGACATGGCTTGGCAGTTCGGGCTGGACTGTTCCCATGAGGCACAGTGTGAAGGCTGATTTGCATATGGCCATGTCTGAACTGGGGTGGTGTGGAGTGCAAAAAAACAATGTATTTAGGCCCAGATCTCTGTACTGGGGTGAATGTATGACATTGTTCTGCATTCTGTCCATCAACTGTTGTTTTGCATTTGCCACCTCGGACTAAGCAGGCCTCGGGGGGGGGGAAGATGCTCGCTTTGGTTGTGGAGCTGAAATAACACTACATATCTCACTATACAGAATACTGCCCACCTGACACCTTCCTGACACTTTCCTGATGTGACCTGGAAAGCCTCACGTGTTTGGCTGGTCTGTTCTCAACAGGCTTACCAGTCCTTATACTTGCTTGCAACTTGCCTTCAATTCTGCCAGTCTGCCAGTCTGCCAGTCCTGCCCCAATGCCCGGCAGCTCCATCAGTCAAGCAGAAGGACCAGCATGATCAGCATGGGGAGCTCAACAGTGAGAGTGAGATTGAATGAACCTATTCAGAGGAGGAGGTGGCGGAGGTGGCAGAGGCAACAACAGGCAGTAAACAGGAGGTAAAGTGCAAGTCTCAGATGTGTGGCTTGGGCACATCAAGGAGGGTTGTTGGTCTCGGTGGCACAGGATTGAGAACCATTAGGCAGTGAAGCAGCCAGAATAGAGTTCTCCACCCCTGCCCCTGCACGGTCCTCTCCTGCCTTGCACCCAGCCAGGACCAGGCAGGATGCCTTCAGCGACCAGCAACTAGTGATGCTACATACATTGAACATTGCTCAGTTGCCGTGATTTCCTGCAGGCAGAGTAAGCGGAGGCAGAAGTGGTAGTGCGGTGCAACTGAGCCAAGCAGACAAGCCGTGAGGACAGACGGGGGAGAAGCAACGGAGAAGGAGACTCTGTCTTTATTAGAAGAGGAGGGGTAGACAGGTGGAGACGGAAACAGTGGTCACACCCAAAGGGGCCCTGATTTCCTGATCCTCCATGCCTGGAGCCACAAAGGCAGCATTGTGTCAGCTTTCAGGCACCAGATGCCAGATGTCTGAAGATGCTAAGCAGGTGCTGTGGAGGAGTGGTGAGTCCATTCTGTAGTGGCATCTATGTGGAGCATGGAGCATTGGTGACCCTTGGTGACTTCTGGTATCTTCCGGTGTCTTTGGTCACTTTTAGTGCAGTGACAGCCCACTTAGGCATTTTGTAATTGGTTTGGCTGTGGGCCTGCACCCAGGTTCTTGACTATGAGGCCATGGCAGAAAGCAAGGAGTTCAGCAAAAACCCGAGGTCACTTAGCTGTTCAGTAGTTGGGGGTGTGCATACCTACCAGGAAGTTGTATCTTGTGGTCTTCCGCCTGTTGTGAGGGACCCCACAACATCATCTTAGTGTGCTTCGGATAAGATGACTTTGAAGAAATCGTGCTGTGGCCCTATCTTTGCTTTAAATGATCCCATGAAGGTAAAATCAATCTCCCATAATAAAATAGTTGCAACACTTGAAACCTTATCCAGCACTTTCGGATTTCTTCATCTAGGTGAATAAAGAAGTCACAGAAGTCACAAGTCCCTCTCTAGTCTAGTCTAATCTCGGTTAGCCCTCTTAGCTGATTAAATCAAAATATGAATACCATCTTGGATAAGAGCATTCATAAGCGCATGCTATTGATGGTCAAAAGTCAAGAATAGGGTGGGGATGCTCCTTCTTCTGCTTTGCAACTAACATCTGGTATGGAGGAGAAGGTTTGGGGAACAACATAATCTGCCTCCTCTTCAGACTCACTGCCACAGGATGCTGCTCAAAGAAAAGATCCTGGGGGAAGTTCCTGCATGAGTGCCTCTATGAGTCCTTATATCCAACAGTATGTGGTTCCATTTGACTTAAGTCCAGACTGTCGGACATAGAAATAGTAATGAGAAATCCTCTGGAGGTTCTTTTAAAGTCTCCTGATGCAGCTGCAAGTGCAGGGTGGGGACTTTTTCATCCTAGCCCGAATGCTCTACCCTCTTTGCCCATCTTATTTAGCAGCACTCCTTCTTTTGGGGACTCTATGGACTGCAAAACATTTATTTCGCCCACTGCACAGTGGAAGTCAGAGCCCCCCAATCCAAATAGGGAAGGGGTTTCATCAGAGGAGTTATTTTGTACTGAGAAAATCATTTCCTCTATTTTAGCAGTTCTGGTCAAATCAGTGTCAAACTCAGATCATGCATTGGGCATTTTTCTGCAATACTAATGGGGGCTCAAAACCTCACTACTTCTGGGCCTGCTAAAGCGCACCCACAACATGTAAAGCATTTAAACCAGTTGCGATAAATGCTAAATGTGGGGTCGGAGTTGTTGCTATTCAAGTGGGTAAACTTGGCACAGTAGAAGGTTCCTCAAGTATGACAGTCTCCAACAACCTTAATAAATAAGCAGGTATACTGACTAAAATCATTATTTGAGGAGCCCAGGCAAGAGGTATCATTAAAGCCAGTGGTTGCAAATTTTTAAGAAAATGCTAAAGTCAACTGATTCTGTAACACCTTCAGCAATATCAATGAATGATCCTGATCTTTGGAAGGATGAACAAAGTTTGGAGTGTAATCCAAAAAGGTCCTCAGGTAGCGAGGAAAAGAATGGGAGATGTAAGAAGACAAGGTATATCATGAAATGAAAGGCAAAAACCCAGAGATTTGAGAATGTGTCAGCTGTGGATAATTCTGCGCTTCAACATTGTCTCTTTCAAGTGTTCCAGCCAGCATCCCATTGACTTATTTAACACTGTTTACAGTCAAAGTTCACCTGCTGAGCCGGAAGAGGATCTGACTAAAGTGACTGTTGGCACCCAGATAATCTTAAAGTCCCATCCCACAAATATTGATTTTGATCAGCTAACAAATTCTGCTATGGTGTGTAAAGTATGGTTGGAACATAAAAATGTTCAGTGTGGAGATCCCTCTATACATAGGGTCCTTTTTAGAAAACAATGGTAACATGATTTCTCATACATCGGCTGCAACCACCCAAGGTGCATCATCTTGGAAAGACACAAGGCCTTCAAGTCAATTAAATCATGGGGCAAGTGCCTTTGTCACCTGATCCCAAAATTCAATTCCTGGTAATTGACCAATGTAATTAAAATAGTTGCTATGTTGGCCCTGAACTCAATACAAACAAGTTGGACTTTGTTATATCATTTGACTACAAAATGTATCCTTTCAATGAACTTTGATCTTTCATTCTCTATCAGAAATTGAGGCATTGAAATTAGTGAAAAGTAGTGATTTTGAAAATGTGTACATAAATTCATCAGCCTCTGTGCCCAGTTCAAGAATTACCTTTGGGTCAATGATAATTGTAAATGTAAGAATGCAGAACTGAGATTTCTTCTTTAAGCGGTATATTGAATGTAATCTCAACAGTGCAGGGAATAGAGTCAGATTTCAATAAGTCTAAGATATGTGATCAAAATAAGGACAGTGAATTGGTGTCAGTGGGACTCATAATGACACATTGCAAGGAAAGCCTAAGGATATTATTGTAACAGATAGGGCAAGAGGTCAGAGCAATAACAATTTTAAAGCCTAGTGAATTTTATTCCCAGGTTTTGAGCAGGGAGATGAGTTATCCAAATGGAGTTGGGTGGCGGGAACCCCGAATAGCAAACGTCCTATAATTAAACAGCCTGAGTTGCGGAGGTAGCTCCCTGGGAACTATCATGGAATATGGCATGTTTGGGTATCATGGAGTGAAATTGAATTCTCTAGAGTATCCTAATTCAGCGTATGTATGCCTGCAAGAAAAATGGGCACCTCCGAGTTCTTGTATAAAAAGTATGTTGTCTTTCCTTGTGAGTCAAAACTTGTCACCAAGGGGCATGCTAGTGGGGAAATTGCAACTTTGGAAGCAACGGGGTCAATTAGAATCATGAATTGGCTATTCATCCTTGTAAATCATGCCTTTGTTTGAAACTAGCTAGAAATGAATGTTTAGGTGGGGGTCCTCCTTTTTTTTACTAGCTAACATATATATTCCTCCTGGAAAAAATGATGATCATCGGGTAAGCGGAATCTTTACATTTATCCATGATATTAGTACGTAGGAGGATTGCCCTAAGCTAATAATTGTAGGTGATCTAAATGCAAAGGTTTCGAATTCAGCATCTATGTCTTTTGCAAATCAGGAAAATGAGAAAGTTTGGCCTATCTCCAAGAAAGTATTTCCTACTAAGAACAGGACAGATAGGCTGTTTTTTCACTGCTGGACTCCCTCAGAATTAACAAATGTGTATTCTTTAGTCATCATTTACTTTTCCTTTCTTTCACGTTCCGTCCTTGATCAACTATATGATTGTCTCCTATCAGACGTATGGGGCGTGCTCTAACTTAAATGTGTAGTCATCTGTTTTGAGTGATCATTGTATCTTGAGCATGAATGTGGACTCAACGCTGCAGAACTCAGAGCCATGGAGCAGCTTGAGAGGTGATTTATGAATAATAAAATGAATGGGCATATGTTCTGGGCCTCTATCAGTATAGTTTAAAACTTTTGGAGGTCATTATTTGTACAGAGGAGATCGCATGCTGGTATTCAATAATCTGGTATGAAATGCATATGAATCCTTCTTTCCTTTGGGGAGCAAAGGCAAAATTTCCATGTTACCTAGAAAGGTTAATCAGCACTTAAAGGCAGTAAATCAGGAAATAAATGATCTGTTAAGGAAACAATTTGCGTTCTTCTGTATCCCCAGATAAGGTGAAATTTATCGACTTAAAAGAAGAGAACCAGACTGAAGGCCCTAGATTGGAGAAGGGAAGTTGTCCATAGATTGATTAACCTGAGAGAAGCCACTGCTTTAAACAATCTTAGAAAGTATTGGTGCTTAGTAACACAGTATTGCGATTCCAGGGTAAGTGCACAAGCAATTCCCAACTCTGATACTGATTGGACAAAGTTTATGCCAACAATCTTAGTGCTAGTGGTCCCTAGGATCTTAGAATAGATGCAGATTTGCTCAATTTGTATTGGCCCCTACATCTCAGGAAATCGTGGGTTTCATCAAGAGTGGCAGAGTATGTGGCGCAATGGGTCTTGATGAAAGCCCAATATTGTTTATTATACAGGAGGATATACTTTGGGCAGCTTTTTTGTGCCTATTATTTGAATACTGTTATCTCTCAGGAAATATCATGGTGCCACTATACAAAAAGAGCCCAAAATCCACGCCAGCAAACTATAGACTAGTAGCATTACCAGATGCAGTAGGCAAACTAATTGCTAAAAGTATATACATCCACCTTCAACAATGGGCAATGGAAAATAACACCATACCTCCAGAACAGGTTGGAATCAGGAGAAATTGTAGTACATTAGATGACATAGCAGTACTACAAGCAATTATAGAAAAGTACCCCCAGTCAAGGGGAATGTACAAGGCCTTTATTGACTTTTCCATGGCGTTCGATATAGTTGATCATTGGATGCTGTGGAGAAAGCTGTCTCGCCACGGAATGCCAAAACATTTATTAGCCTTTACCATGCTCATGACCAGCTGAGCTCATCATGAGGCACGGTGCTCCGGTGCTCATAACGAGCTCAGGTCGTCATGAGCCGTGGTGCGGGGAGAATTCCCCTGCTGTGCTGATCGTTCCCCGGGAGCCGGTGCACCTGTGATGAGCTCAGCTCGTCATGAGCACAGGAGCGCCGTGCCTCATGACGAGCTGAGCTCGTCATGAGCATGCGGGTGCGGTGCGCATCCCCTCCCCCCAGCACAGCAGGGGAATTACCGCCGCAGCGAAGGGGTTAAGGCTAGTTATAGCACTTCACTCGTCAACCTGGAGTCAAGTACTGATGGGTGGGAATCCGGGATTTTCCCAAAAAGTTCTGATGCATGATGGCCTGTAACAAGGCTGCCTGTTGGCACCTTTGTTATTTTCCTTATATATCAATGACCTCCCGTGCAGGGTAGGAAAGGTAAAGGAGGATGCCTCGTAAGTTGGCAAAATGGAAATATGTTTTCTTCTTTAAGCAGGTGGCGCTGCCCTAGTGGACTTAACCCCTGTTGTTCCTCTACGGTGCATTGGCGGAGTGGAACAGTATGTAGAGGAACATTACTTAAAAATAAACATCTCGAAAAATAAGATCCTGACTTTCCGGAAGAAAGACTCTAGATGGAGGGGGAGTCTTTATTGGTTTTTGTGGCATGAAAAAATGGAGAAGGTTCAATTATGTCCTGATTTAGGTCAAAGCTTCTCTCGTTATTGCGGCGAATACAATCATGTAAAACATTGCTTGAGTAAGGGTATTTCGCAAGCTGGCACTATTAATAGATTATACAAAATGTGTGGGAGGAGGCATTTTGCCCATGTATTATCAGTTTTTAGGGTACAAATTCCTTCTTCCTTAAGTTATGCTTATGAGGTTATGGATATGAGCTATTAGGGCTTCTTTAATGTAATCAAAGGCCCCATCTTGCGTAAGATTTGCAACCTGAATTCCATGGCAGTGTTGTCCATCCTACATCTAGAGTTTCGACTATTGACAACTTTGGTACACCACTAGCAGCAGTTTTGAGGTGGGGGAACTGCCTGTTTGCTGGAGAAGCGAGATCAGTACGTACTGCTGTAAGGTATGACATTTTCACTTTAAAATAGGAAAAAAGTTCATTCTTCTGTTCCTTTTTAAAAACTAGGGAAATTTGGGGATAGATCATGCTAGTGGTTATTCTATGTCCAAATCCATTTTAAAAAGCTATTTCACAAAATTTCTCTTATAAAGTAAGTTTGAACCAGGACATTTTGTTATGCCAGCTTCATGAGAGAAATATGGTCATACAAGAAAGCTGTTTATGGTTGTTGGACTTGGCCCTTTTTGCCAGGCCATCCCTAAATGTTTTGTCTTTCTGACAGGGTGTTGGTGGTTTTAGGACTCTGTGCACTTTAGCACTACTGTTCAGTGTAAAGTGCGTGTGCTCTCTGTGGTAAATATGGTAAGGATTGGTCGACACCTGTTTGGCATATTTAATTTACCTGTCAGTCCCTTGTAACAGGGCTGGTAAATTAAATGCTACTGGTGGGCTTGCAGCACTGATTGTGCCACCCACCAAAGTAGCCTTTCAAAACTACCTCAGGCCTCTGCCATTGCAGGGCCTGCACTTGTAGTGTTACTGCCGCAGTGACATGGTACCTAAAGTGTGTGACATGCCTGTGACCCTCCTTTTACTACATGTCAGTCACACCAATGTAGAAGTAGCAATGCTTGTTTTCTCTGTCTAACAAAATGGCATGTGACAATTTTTTAATTTTTAAATGTTTTTTTAAATTTGTATTGATGTTTGTATGGTATTGTTTCTTTACAGTTATGTATAATGGAATTTATGACTGTATAATAATTTTTTATATTGTTCTTATGTGGACTTCCTTCGGAGTTCTGATTCATGAAATAAATAATTGAATTGAATTTTCTGCTGCACGCATTGTGCCACTCATTTACGTAGTGCTGTAAAACATGTCTCAGGACCGCCATATTAGCCTTTAAAGCAATTTTAAACTGCTGTTTCGGCCTGGAAAAATACACTTTTTTGTGGGTCTAAATTTTTCTTTTTGATACTTAAAAGTCAACTAAGGTAGGTATTTAAAAGAAGGACATGTGTACTTAAGTTTTACAAGTCCTGACTTCTAAAGTTGTTTTTCACTGTAGCATTGAACTACTTCTTATACTCATTTGAATTGTAATTTAATATCCTGTTTAGTAGTAAAGTTGTATTGTAAGGTACTATTGTAAAAATGCCACTTTTAGAAAGTTAGAATTTTTCTGCATAAACCAAATATGTGTTCTGCTAGTATCCAGGGTCACATGTCTATGAATGGCTCACCTGAGGTGTGTTGTGTATTCCTTGCCAGAAATGGAGACAGGAGGGCCTTTGGTGTGGGGCAGGGCATTCCTTTCCTGAACAGGATGGCATGGTGATTGTATGTAGCCCTTCCTGTGCTTCCAAGGGTAGCCTGAGGGCATGACCCCAGGAACCCCAGGTGTGACACCAAGGGTTAGTTGCCTGAGCTGTTTGAGCTACAGGGGCACAACGAGCTTCTGGAAGCCTTCCCTGCAGCTTTCTAGCTGACCAGCACCAACTGGACTTGCCTAAGCCCTGCTGCTCGTCTCTGCTGGAAAAACTAGTGATCACCAAGAGGTACCCCAGAGTCCAGGACCCCTGGCTGACACCAGAGTGTACTCCTCCTGCTTCAAAACCAGACTCCAGGTAAAAATGTGGAACTTGTGTCTTTGCTCTGGTGTAGTGTGACCAGATACCCGCAAGTGGCGCTTTCTGCTTTTTGACACTATTTTCACCTAAATATTTAAAAATAAATAAGTTATATTCTAGTGATTGGAATTGTGGTATCATTTTATTTATCAAATTTTACGTTTTCAATTTATTACTGTTTGAGTGCTGAACAAATACTTTGCACATTGCATCTAAATTAAGCCTATTTGGCTTTGTGTCAAGCTACCAGAAGGTTAAACACAGGATTATTTAGTGACTTATGTGGTTCACCCTTATAATGATTGTGTTACTCACTGTCAACTAATAACCCAATCCCTTACAGTAAGTCACTTGGTGAATTTCATCTGTCCCAACAGCAACATGTAATGCCTCTGTTTCAACAATGAAGAGCAGGGTACAATTTGAATGTGTTATAATGGGTACGTTCTTTACAAAAGTTACTCTGTCCTGTATAACTATTCTCTTTTCTATCCTGCACTTTGAGAAAACTCTGACACTTACACTTACAATTTTTGAGAATGATCAATAGCTTCCTCCCTAAACTTTAATTATTTTTAAATGTCTGGTTATACATATGCTGTTGAATCTCTGTTACACAGTGGGTCCCTGGAAAGACCTCTGGTCAGACATACACATCGCCTATAAAATCCACTGTCCATGGTAGACAGAAATATCTTTGATACTCTGTTAACCAATATACGTCACCAAAGAATTGATAAAGAAAGCCACTTCCAATTTTGTTCTGTGGTATTTACTTGTAATTTTGTTTCTTAGTCATACAACTACTTTGAAACTCCTTTCCCCATTGGATACTCAATATTTTAAATAGTTCATACGAAGTGCATTTCTGTAAGCTTTCATTGAGTTTCTGATTTATTTTAGTGTCTTTATTCAGTCCACATTCAATGAGTTGTTGTTATCGCTTCAACTACTGGTTTAGATCTTAGCTACATCTTTCTCTCTGAACAGCCTAACTTATATTTAATATGAAGGTCTCTAAACATAGACCTTATTGTCCTCACTCTCATTAGGTCAGTACACCTAAATCAAAACAAACAGGAGTTTTTGTCTAAAACCAAAATTACTAGTAGCACATAAAATATCACACATATTCCAGGCGTACATTTGGGTGGGAAAATACTACAAAATTCCATGTTTTGCACCTCAAAGTGGGGTTGGGGGGAAGGGTAATTAACTACACCAATGTAAAGCAGTGATCAGACTATCTTCCACTGTATACATTTTAATTTAGCATCCCAAATCCTTGGTAGTCACACCATCTAATGTTGGGAAGGTCTCACAAATAGTTGAGGTGGTACGCAAGATACAACTTGCACATTTGTACCCATTTGTCCAGTGTGCCTATATTTCCTATGCCACGTAATGTTTTCTGTGCAGAACATACTATACACTTCTTCCTTACAATAACCACTGGTATGTTCAATGCAATAATTATATCTAGTATAATTGTGGGTTATCCCCAAATATTCCACTTTTACCAATGCACCCACATGTGGAGCATTTCAAATATCAAGTCATATACTTGTGGGCCATGTTGCTTTTGCACTGGGGAGAAGATTTTGCCCAGTGTATGGAGAGCCACTACGTCTCCACTTATTTGGCAATGGTACTTTTCCCGCTGCTGCATCGGACTTTCTAAATGGGACTTACTGTAGGCTTCATTTGGAACCTAAGGTCATTTATGATACCGTGTTTTGTTGTACCAAACATTGTGAATCACAAAATAGGATTATTAACGCCTACAAAAATGTTTTTCTTATGTACAAATTTCATTGTAGAAGTTAAGAAACTTGTATTAACCTCTAAAATCGGACACTAAATGGTTACTGAATCGTTATGTAAAATGGGCACGTTGTAGGCACCTGTTCCAAGTTGCGATTAGGTACCACATGTATCAATGGATTGTGACCGGAATTCCAGTCTCAAACCATTGAAAAGATACTGACTCTCATGTGTTCTCGGATATATAAGTGCTTAGCTTTCTGCAGAAAGGTTACCCATATCCTTCACTTTCTTTCCAGATAATCCTTGTAGACAAGTGACACTCTTCCATTTTATTTCCATCTTTCTTTAATTCTGCAAAGACAATTTTTTTATTATTTTTGGGAGTTTTATATAGGGTGAACTAGACCGGAGACATTGGGTATCAGAGTGCTTTGCATGAGCACCAGTTTCATTACAGATGGACACATTCATTTTTGTTAGGCACAGGGAGATCAAGTGAATTGCCCAGAATCACAGGATGTTGAGCGTCATTGCTGAGACTCGAACCCTGTTCCCCAGCTTTGAGGTCGACCACTCTAGCCGTAAGGCTACTTCCCTTCCCCATTTGATATCCTTTCACTTATCTATAGCTATCACCATTATGCTTACTACTGTGCTAAAGAATTGCCACCAATCACTGATGTCTCTTGTCAGACTCTTTACACAGTACCATTTAAAGCCAAAAATTACACTAGGGTAGTCATCCCTTCAATTCTACTCTTGCACATTACATATAGGTGAGTAAGCACTGAATTTCGTGGTTTTCATTCTATTATGTTTTCCGATTGACAAATGATGTTTACATTATTTCAGTGCATTTGAAGGTGCCAAAAATAGTTTTGCTGTCTATAGTTCCCCCGTGGTGTTACAAAGTAACCTTTCCCCTTACCAATTTTGCTTAACACATTCACTTGGAATGGAATGAGACATAAACAATTCTCCACACATCAGCTAGAATAACTCAAGTACCATGTCCATGAATCTTAATATCAGTGGAGGCTGCTGGTGACCAGAAGTGGTGGGGAAGATGGGGGTGGGGGGGGTGAAAAGTAAAAATAAAAAAATCACTTACCTGTGTACAGCCACCGCCTCTCCTCTGTCCTCTTCTGTTCCTGACTTCCAGCAGTGCACAGTCTTTCAGACCCCACTAAACCAATCACAACGTTGCTGTCATGCTGGTAATGCGACAGCAGTGTCATGATTGGTCTGAGTGGCCTGATTTACCACTCAGACAGTGCCTAGGACTGTTCCCCACCCAGCTGTACAACACAGCCGGGTGGAGAAATGCTAAGTGCTAATGCTGATTTGGCCATCCTAAGACAGCCGGCCAAACCGTTAAGGGCACTTACGGTGCCCCCACTCCTCCTCCCTGCTGGCTGCTGCTGGCTGTCAGGATAGCACAGCCCTGCCCCGCCATGACTCAGCACTGAAAAATAAAATGTTAATAACAATGTGTTATTATCATTTTATTGTTCCTTTTTGGGGCGATTCTCCTCCGCTATAAAGGATTAGCCGCTTCTGCTTAATATCCTTGCAACCTATGTACTGCTGCTGTCCTTTTGGTGCAGTTAAGGAAGTGATGTGTAGTGTATTAGGATTAAACTCACACATTAGATAAAAATTAGGAACATCTTTAAAAAGGGATCTTGATATGACATTTTTAGCTGTAAAGCTATGCTGCATAACAAGATAATTTGAATGTTTTACTATGTTTGACCACGCATAGTCTTACATATTTTTCACAATTTTTGAAACTGTCTTTGATCTAGACATTTAAAGGAAAAGCTTGTTCTTTTGAGAGCATTTGTGCTTGTCATTTTGAAAGCCCATTGCCCACCTTTCCAAAATAAACCAGGTATTCACTGGCAGTGTTAGCAATACCTGATAAATGTACTGGTATCCTCCTCAGTATTCTATTGATTTAAGTATTTTGTGTGCTATTCAAACTGAAGTTGCAATGCTTACATTAATCCAATCGTTTTGAAATGCACTCAGGTTAGAAAAGTAGCTCTTACTGAAATGTGCACAGGACAAAATTGTTATAACAAATTAAAACCTCGGATTTTTAGGTGACCCTCTAGGCTTTAATATGACGAGATAGGGCATTACTGTTACTCCAGTGAGATGAGGACATCCTGGAATTTAAAGCATGCTACCATTACTCCTTGGATGACTATGTGTCATTATGTGCCCTCTCTAAATGCTCTGTGGTTCATAATTTACAGTCTTGGCCCTTTGATATACTTCCGTAACAAAATTGTTGTATGGAGATTTTAATTTTTGATTTGTGTTTTTGTATCATTAGAGATGTAATTTAGCTTTGGTAGACACTAATACGGGCGACATTTTTCTTGTGGATATTCTTAAAGATGGCAGATGTGTTGCAGTGACGATGTAAAATTTCAGGAACCATGAGACCTATAGACTGCATTAGGTTTTGGGTGTCAAGTATTCTTATAGAGGCAGAAAAAAACTCCTCAAAGCAACCCTTCCACCATTTTCCAAAATAGCGGCTTTATAATGATGTGCTTTAGACATAATATTGGTAATTTATTTTAATAATATAATATTCTAATATCGCTTTTATTTTATGTTTTCGATTGAAAAAAATAAGTGAAGCAGGTGGTAGCAGAGGATCTTTACTTCCTGACAGAGTGTTGCTAACTACAAAATCTGAGGACTCATTCAACAAAGAAAAATGTGTCAAGTTTCAAACCAATCCAAAAGAAAAGCTAACATCAACTGCAGCTTGACAGAAGAGAGTTTGAGATGCTGCAGAAATACTGCAAGATGAAGTTCACAAAAGATTGAAAAGATTGAAAATGGTGGGTGAATAGGATCAAATATTTCATCATTGTAACAACAAGTGCTACAAGTCATAAACAATGGAAAATAGCCTGGAAACAAATCATCAAAAAATAGCAGAAACTAGTGAATCACAACAAGAATTAGAATCTTCTGAGAAAGCGCTGACAAACAAACCTAATGCCCATCTACTTGGAAGATCAATGGCTACAGCGATAATGGGCTTGATAATATAATCTATGGAATTCCAATTGAAGCCCATGTTAAATGTGAAGGACATTTAACATGGGCTTCAATTGGAATTCTATAGAGCATATAATCAAGCCCATTATCGCCGTTTTAGCGGCAGTTTTCTGCCTCTAAAACTGCGATAATTTTAGCGCCTGTCTTGATAATATGCCCCTTAATAACCTCCATAGATAACGAGACCCTAAGATGAATAGACAAGTTAAATAGCTTGTTGCATTTGAGGATAAGTAGATCCACCATGTTTTATTAATTCTTTGCAATAACATAGGATAAATATACATCTGCACTTGGTAGCGTGATCTTCTCTTTCTGTCTCTGTCAGGATACATTATTCCCCCACATATACTTCGCTAGCTTGGAAATATAGAAATCCAGATTATCACTTGGAGGATATAAACTACTCCCAAATACAGAGGTCGGTATATCTTATACTAGCACTATAGAGATATGGTAGGAATAGATATGAAAATGATATATAGGAGAAGAATTGAATCTAATGGAACCCAATTAATTTCAATTGCAGGGATATGTATCTACAAATGGTTGAGAGAACATTTCTTTGTTCAACAAAACTAAGGTGATAAAATACAAGGTGAGTACTGTACGAATGATCTTGATAACACGCTTATAGTAGAGTTAGAGAACGTAAAATTAAATAAATCTTTATAAGTAATGAGGATTTATTTATCGTTACAACTACATCATACGTCCTCCAAATTTCAATCATTAATTCATCTAATTTTATGCTGACGCTCATGTTGGAACATAAAACTATCGAAGAATATGATTAAGATAGTTTAGGTAAGCAATTTATAAGTATAAAAATTAGGATTCTACAAATATGAGTATTAGTTTTTAAACATCACCCTTTACCGTTTCAGAGAAAGCCCGATTCTGAACACAGGCGCAAATAAATAAAGTCCTGTTATCGTAAACATATATGTTGAAACGCAGAAAGTGAATTCAATAGCTCTGGTAAGAGGAGACCAAATGCTATGATATGTATCATGTGTAGGAACACAGAGGCATGAGTGCAAATCAGTATAAATGACAGGAGCACATTTGCATAAAATAACTACAGTAATGATACCCTGACATCCTTATTAATGTGAGCCCAGTTAATGAGAGCCCAGTTACATAGAGCAGTCTATTAAAGGAGAACCACTCAATATAATTTACTGTCCATTTGTATAAAATAGATGACCACACAGAGTAGTCTGTACCAATATGTAGCCAATAAACTTGCCACTGATGTAAAGTAGGTAATTGAAATTTAGGTGAGGTAACTTAATGCAAAAGATATTAATAAAGAACAGACACCGAACTGTACAGGCCTTATTTTTGATAAAAGTAATTTCACTTTAGGGGTGTCATAACACTTTGCATGTTATATGTTCACAATTTTCATATTAATATATGAAGATGCATTCTATAGTGTAACAGGAATCTTTGAACCTTGAGGACCATGTAAATAAGGGAGAAGGAGGGTCTGGTATGAGACCACTATATGTCATTATTGTAAGCTGTAAGTTGTACCATGGATCTGTATTAGTTAAAATAAAAAATCTTTTTCCATTCTAGCAAACCACTGGTGTGAAAACCCTGAGGAAGGCTTCTGCCGAAACGCGTTGGTGATAGCAAACAACTGTAACCAGTGTCTTCTCAAAATCAGCGCATATGTGACACCTAAAAACTAACATCTTTGACCAATCTTTTTTCGTTTAGTGAAAATTAACATAGGCTTGGTGTCCAATAGAATATCACTCGCAAATATTACATGAGATCTACTGTGACTGTTTTCGTTTAATACCTGAAGGCATTCATATTGCTTAGGCATATCATACCTTTTATGAACTTGTGGTTTCCATGTATATAGGGAAAGATTTAGAACATACAAGTCTTTTGACAGAACTATTGATTATATGTATGTATGTTTTTTATAATACGTAAAATAATTTATTAGACAAAGAAAAAAGAAGTGAAATAAAAAATATATATTTTTATAATATATCAGTTTTGGTTGTATATATTAATTATAGATCTATGGTTAAACTGCTATACAGTCTATTTCCAGCACTGTGCCCGGTGCACATTTGTTTTCCAAATAGGAGAGAGGGGCTTGTACATATGACCCTTTGTGACCAAACAATATGTAGATAATGATATTAAGACATGTCTACTAGATGTCTTGGAACATGGATCGAAACGTTACGCAGATTTGTATTGAAAGAGAAAAAGCTGTTTGACATAATCAGTAAAGATAAAGTTCCACGCTTTAATTGCCATAATAAGAGTTTCGTGCAACCAGCCACTACAAAACAGGTCACAAAAAAACTTTCGCAAGTACATAGAGAGATGGATGTAGCAAAAGAAAGGGGTGAATTTTTCAATGGCATTCTGTTGCATGATCTTCTTCTAACAAGCGCATTATTTGATGGAGATGCTGCAACCACACCAGTAAAGCACAAACTCGTACAAGACCTAAAAAGAAAACTTTCAACAGAATAATTTCAATTAGAAATTAAAAACTGCTGTTGTTGTGGACTATATGTCACAATTGTGAACGGTCAAGATTTAATCCATGCAAAACTTCGAAGAGGTCATTCAGACTGTTCTACAGATCTCAAAGTCAGTGTCAACCTTGCAAGAACTGCACATTGTCTTTGCCAGTTATCTTGAACTATCTATCAAAGAATGTGAGAAAATCAGACAAATGTCTACAAGTGGAAAAATTGACCTTGCCTGCAACAAGAATTCGACACATATACCTGTGCAACTTGATAAATTCCGGTCATCAACATTGAACAAGATGAACTTGGAGATGTCAACTCGCCAAACCATTGCTGAAGTGAAATATTTGTCAATGAAGAGTTGGTGCCTGCAGAGATATATTCAAAAGGTATGGGTTATATTGTTCAGGAAATGAACAGCAAATTGGAGGAAGCTGGCCTTCTTGTTGTGCCACATGTTGAGTGGGCTGTTCTAAGTGGTTACAATGGAGTCATTGTACTGTGAAATGACACACCTTATTATTGTGCTACTTAGAGTTGTTACAATATTCATAAGTCAAGGATTGTCAGTGTTATGAATAAGATATGGAACAGATGAGAAACGACACTTATTCCTGCTTCATATTCTGTTCAAGAAACTTGACGTAGAGATGCCCAGTGTTGTTATCAATGCACATATTCTCATGCGTGATAACACAATGAACAAAACTGGAACAAAGCTTGCAGCTTTAACTGCTAAATCTGTGACGTTTCCAAAAGGATTTCCTGAGACATGTGACTTTAATAATACCTTGTGCATGTGTGGAAAATGAGTGCTGACTGTCCCACATTTGACTATCTTCGGTACTACAGTCAAGAGATCAGTCCAGATAAGTAGCATTCCACGGATGTCATATTCTGTGCGTGGACACATTAAAAGAGCATTCTACTTCATCAGAATATGTGTAAATGTTTTGGATCATGCATATGTAGAGAAAGATCTGTATGAATTTGGTTGGAAGATATTGATGAGGTGCCTCTACCCACAGAACTTACACATACATGTACTTGCAAAACCTGTGTAACTAAAAGATGTGAACAACACAACAAAGGGAGAGGAGAGTGGTATGGCACTGTACGTCCCATCACTGAATAAGAACAAACACAACAAAATTAGGGTGACAATTGAGAATGAAGGAAGTAGCGTACTGTATTCCAAAACTTTGGTCCAGTACAAGAATCCAGATTATGGAAGTGTCTAAAATGTTATCTCCAACGTAGGGAAAGTCATCCTATATGGAAGAGGTAACCTCACACACATAATAGTGTCATGCTTCATCATTGGCATCTTCTCTCCACCCTGGTAGGAGAATGCCACCAGGGCGGACTCAACCTCCTCAAAGACTGTACCAAAAGGAGGGAGTTCTTCGATAAATCTTACTAGACAAAGCAAAAAGAGGAGGATTCAGATTGAATTAAAAATACCTTAGTGTTCCTAGGTTATTACCTTTATTCAACAGCACACTAGTTCTGACTAAAAACCAAACTAGGATGGGTATATCGAGAGTAATGACTCAAAACCATTGAATATCTGCCAACATGTTTTTGCCCATGTCTGTTAGCCTAAACGGTCTGAGGCATTCAACCGGGATTTCGAATCCCAAGGGGCAGATATTGTCACTCTATAAGTCACTTACAATTATTACTAAAGAGCGTAAATCTACCTTTTAAAACCCTGGTGAATCCTAACTGGAACTAAAAAAGTAGAGACTTGGTTCTTAATTGGGAATGCTATCACAAAAAAGTATAATTATACCATTTAGTATAAGGTGACATTTCTATTTTTAGAAATTCATGGATAAACAAAGGAGACATTAAACCATCAGATTTATGTGTTTATGCTACAGTGATCATGCAAGTGCTCTCACTTGGTAGTCTCCTAGCTGTAGAAGAAAATGTGAAATATCATGATAGGGTCAAAGAGCCATCTTGGGCCTATCAAAAGGATATACAATATAAAACTCCTATACTTTATGAAGAAAAACAACCTGTTTCCTACCTTAAAGTTTAGGGGATACAGACATCCTGGTCACAGAGAAGGTGGTGTCATTTGTACTCACACACTGTTAAGAAGTGGGGGTAACTTATAAACCTTTCGTAAGGTATCGTAAGAATATTTGTACATGAATCATGTTGCCTATGTGAGGTTAAAGGTACCATCATGTAAGAACTTTTTGAAGATCTAGTATTGCAAATAGAAATTGAAAAGTTCATCTAATTCACTCTGCCCTATGCCTGGTAATCCCTCTAGGGGTCAATTAACTCAGATAAGGGGTATTGAGTTGTTATGAAAGTAAAACCAGGCTAGGTAACTATTTTGTGCATCAGCAGATTATACTGTGTCGTTCTAGTTACAGTATAATACATATTTTCTGTTTTGTACTCCTATCAGTCTCTAGTCTGTGAGGCTACCCCTTTACAATTAGCATGTTCATAATCATATATTCAGGGAAAATGTAAAAGGATTTTTTGGGAGTTTGCTCCTCACTATAAATTACCTGTTGCCTTACGAGTGCACTCCCCGAGGAGCTGCCCATAATGATTTTTGTTCACACCACTTCACATTAGAACGGCCTTTTCTGCCATTCAAATACTGGTGGCTGATGTCAGATAATTGTGACCCCATCCACTTCTTTAAAAGGTAGTCCAAACGTGGTTACCTATGTCTTCCATCTCTCAGCTGCTGGTGCAACTGGCCAGGCATGGAAAGTGCTCCTATATTCTCAGAGCTTCTCCCTACCTCACCACAGGTGCGGCGATGAGAGAGCAAGGGACCGGAAGTTCACAAGGTCTCGATTGCTCATGAGGGATGTAGTTCCTCGGATCGACCGTACACACAAAGTGTTATGTTTCCCACAACTGTGATGTTACTTATATGCGTATAAAATGATGTAAACCTCAAAACTGAGTCACAGTTTCTTTTTTTATGTTTAAAAGCTTTATTTGGATAATAACAGGAAATACAGAAGGCCAGCAATACACAGAAGAGCACATTGAAACATATATATATAAACAATAAACTGACTAGTACAAGAGCAAAAGAGAAAGCTGTTTACATTTTATGAGGAAGTAAGGAGAGGGAAGGGGGAAGGGAAGGCAACGGGGGAATAAGGGGAACTCTTACAATTGAATAATATATGAGTTATTGCATATCTACAAATGAATGTGAACAATAAGCATATTATAGCTAATAAATACAATAAGCCAACTAGTTTTAGAGGAAAAAGAGCAGAGAAAATAAATATTTACGGGGGTTTGAAATTTTCAGAATTTAAAAAAGAATTATTTGTTAGTGCCATTTTGTCTAAATAGGTAGTGAGTGGTAGCCGCAAAAGATCTCTATTAACCATTGGATTGCAAGAGGAGGAAAAAGCAATATCAAGTTGATGAAGATGCAGAGGCAGAAAGCTTTGAAAAAGTTTTCCAATTAAGTTATGTGTTGAAAAGCTAAAGCTAACATAAGGTGAAAAAGACCATGTTTGTGAGAGGGGAGCTCTAAAGATTCAAACAGATTCCCAGAGAAAAGAATAGGAATAGAAAAAGGAATGTGAATGTTGAATAAACGAGAAATATAGAACCAGATTTTCCCCCAAAAATGAGAAACGAAAGGGCAAAAAAAACGAAGGTGCATGAGATCAGCATTAGGAGATCCACAGGTCCAGCAGTTTGTGTCAGTAGAATGGGAGAATATAGCTATAGAAGTAGGGGTGAAATAAAGTCTTTGGTAAAGTAAAACACATATTGAGTGAGAAAAGCAGATCTAGTAATCTTATGAGAACAGGACCAGAGTTTGTCCCAAAAGTTGACTGTCCATTCACATCCCAGGTCTAATTCCCCTGCATGTTCAACTTAATTTTTAGGGTGATCTGGATCAGGTTCTAAGGAGTGTCTATAAATGAGAGAGGCCTTAGGTAAAGAAAGAAGAATCTTGAGTAGAACATTTTGTTCAGAGAGAAGAGAAGCAGAGGGATAAAAGGTATATAGAATAACGGCCATTAGAGTAGAGAATTTCTGTAGAAAAGAACGGGGACAATGAAAGGTAGCTTGAAATTGGGTAATGGAACAGGGAGACAAACCATCAAATAGGTTATTGACCCAAATTATTTCCCTTAATTGCCAGGATTTCCAAAAGAGAGTTCTATTGTTAATGGTAATAAGCAAATTCTGCCAAATTGGAGATTCCAAAAAGGACTCCCTAGAAACAAATTTTGGTTCGGTTACATGTTTTCAACCGGTGGCAAGTGTATTTAAACAAGAGAAGAGACGTTTGAGGAGTCTTGGCAGAAAAGGCCAAAACTTCCTTTAAAGAGAAGGGTAAAAGCAAAGCACGTTCAATAGAAAACCATAGCGGGGGTAAAAGGGGTAGGTTCAGAAAGGAGCCATTTCGAGGCCTGACGGAGGCAGAAGGATTTATGGTAAATATGAAAATCAGGAAAATTCACACCCCCATTAAATGTTTTCCTTGTGAAGAAAAGATAGGGATATTCTAGCTCTTTTATTTTTCCAAAGGAATTTGGAGAGGTGAGAATCAATCTTTTTAAAGTAACAGGCAGGAATATGGACAGGGAGCATGGAAAGAGCATAAATTAAGACAGGAGTAACCATCATTTTAATTGAGTCCAACCCACCCCACCGCGAAAGAAAGTGAGGATTCCAGGATGAGAATAGTTTGTCAATCCGAGATAAGGCCTCAGTCATATTTAGTTTATCAGAAGAGGCAATGGAGTTGGAGAACCACATACCTAAGTATTTGATTTTAGAGCTATTCCATGCAAAACCAGTAAAAGAAAAGGAATGTTGAAAGCAACATTTTGTGAGAGGGAGAATCTCTGTTTTGTCTGAATTGATTTTTTAACCAAAGACAAGGGAAAATAAAAATAATTAATGTAATAAAGGAGGAATAGAAGCTTCAGGGTTGGAAATGTAGAGAAGAATGCCATCTGTATATGCGGAAAGCTTTAAATGTTGCTCACCATAAGAGAAACCAGATATAGATGCATTATTACGGATTGATGATAAAAAGGGTTAGAGAGCTAAGATGAAGAGAAGGGGGGAGAGAGGGCAGCCTTAACGAACTCCACGTTAAAGGGGAAAGTAGGAAGATACGCAGCCATTGACTAGCACCGAGGCTCTGGGGGCAGAATACAGTAAAGAGATAAGCGAAATCAACTTGGGACCAAAACCATGCCACTTCAAAGATTCAATTAAAAAGGACTCTATTGAATGCTTTTTTCGTATGAACAGAAATGGCCGTTAAGGATGTGGAGAAGAAAGGAATTTTGTTTAAGACGTTAAGAAAAAGATGAGAGTTGTCTGAAGCCAATCTGCCCTTGACAAAACCACATTGCTCCTTACCAACTAAATGAGGCATCAGAGGGTCTAGCCATAAAGAAAGTGTTTTGGCGAATAATTTATAGTCTACATTGACCATGGAAATAGTGTGATCATTTTTACAAAACATGGGATCCCGATCGTCTTTATGAATCAAGCAAATCGTGGCCTCTTGAAAGGTGCCGTCTGTCTTACCAGAGAAAAAAAAAGAATACAAAATTTGTAAGAGTTTAGGAAGTAATAAGTTAGAGAAATGTAAATAAAATTAATCTGAAAAACCATCTGGGACAGGGGTTTTCCCTTTATTTAAAACATTTAAGTCATAGGATAATTAATTATGGGAAATGTCTGTTTCAAGTTTAGAAAAGTTAAGGTGATCATTAGGCAGGGTCGGAAGTTTGTTAAGATAAGATTGAATGTGAGAATAGGATGGAGGAGATTCTGGGGTTTAAAGGTCTTTATAAAATAACATCAATCAATCAATCAATCAATCAAGCATTTATATAGCGCACTACTCGCCCGGAGGGTCTCAAGGCGCTTGGGGAGGGGGGGTCCGCTACTGCTCGAACAGCCAGGTCTTGAGCTGCTTCCTGAAGGCGAGGTGGTCTTGGGTCAGGCGGAGGTGGGTCGGGAGGGAGTCCCAAGTCTTGGCGGCCAGGTAAGAGAAGGACCTTCCTCCTGTGGTGGCTCTTCGGATGCGTGGGATGGCGGCGAGGGCGTGGCCGGTCGATCGAAGCTGGCGTGTGGGAGTGTAGAAGTTGAGGCGGCTGTTGAGGTATCTTGGGCCTTGGTTGTGTAAAGCTTTGTGTGCGTGGGTGAGGAGACGGAAGGTGATTCTCTTGTTGATTGGGAGCCAGTGCAGGTCTCTCAGGTGTCCGGAGATGTGGCTGTGTCGGGGGATGTCGAGGATGAGTCTTGCTGAGGCGTTTTGGATCCGCTGGAGTCTCTTCTGGAGTTTGGCGGTGGTTCCGGCGTAGAGGGAGTTGCCGTAGTCCAGTCGGCTGGTGACGAGGGCCTGGGTGACCGTCTTCCTGGTCTCGGTTGGGATCCACCGGAAGATCTTACGTAGCATGCGCAGGATGTTGAAGCACGACGAGGAGACGGCGTTGATTTGTCTGGTCATGGAGAGGGAGGAGTCCAGGATGAAGTCCAGGTTGCGTGCGTGGTCTGTTGGTTTGGGTGCGCTGCCCAGGGCGGGGGGCCACCAGGAGTCGTCCCAGGCGGAGGGCGAGGAGCCCAGGATGAGAACTTCCGTCTTGTCTGAGTTCAGTTTCAGGCGGCTGCTCATCATCCACTTGGCTACGTCTGTCATCCCTTCGTGTAGGTTGGCTCTGGCGGTCGCGGGGTCGCTGGTGAGGGAGAGGATCAGCTGGGTATCGTCGGCGTAGGAGATGATGTTGAGGTTGTGTTGGCGTGCGATGGCCGCAAGGGGGCTCATGTAGACATTGAAGAGGGTGGGGCTGAGCGAGGAGCCTTGAGGGACGCCGCAGATGACTTCGGTGGCTTCTGATCTGAACGGGGGGAGGCGGACTCTCTGTGTCCTTCCGGCGAGGAAGGAGATGATCCATTCTATTGCCTTCTCCTGGATTCCGACGTTGCTGAGGCGCTGCACTAGGGTGCGGTGGCAGACAGTGTCGAATGCCGCGGAGAGGTCTAGGAGTATGAGGGCCGCTGTTTCTCCGTTGTCAAGCAGGGCTCGGATGTCATCAGTGGCTGCGATGAGGGCGGTCTCTGTGCTGTGGCTGGCCCGGAAGCCAGACTGCGAAGAGTCAAGGGATCCGTTCGTCTCGAAAAAGGCGGTCAGCTGCTTGTTGACGGTCTTCTCGATGACTTTGGCCGGAAACGGGAGGAGCGAGATGGGGCGGTAGTTTTTGAGTTCGGTGGGGTCCGCTGATGGTTTCTTCAGCAGAGCGCTGAGTTCGGCGTGCTTCCAACTCTCCGGGAAGGTAGCGGTGTCGAAGGAGGTGTTGATGATGTCCCGCAGATGGGGTGCGATGACAGCATCGGCCTTGTTGAAGACGTGGTGAGGGCAGGGGTCGGTTGGAGATCCGGAGTGGATGGAGTTCATCGTGCGGCTGGTGTCTTCGGTGCTGATCGGGGTCCAGGCTCGAAGGGTGGTGGTGGGGGGCGTTGGTGCGGTCATGGGGTGCGTCGGTTGTGTGCTGAAGCTGTTGTGTATGTCTGCGATCTTGTTGTGGAAGTAGGAGGCGAGGGAGTTGCAGAGGTCTTGTGATGTGGTGATGTCGTTGTTTCCGGCGTTGGGGTTGGAGAGCTCTTTAATGATGTTGAAGAGTTCCTTGCTGTTGTGTGCGTTGTTGTCCAGTCGTTCCTTGAATGCAGTTTTCTTGGTGGCGTGGATCAGTTGGTGGTGTTTTCGGGTGGCGAGCTTGAGGGTGGTCATGTTGTCTGGTGTTGGGTCTCTGCGCCAGGCTTTCTCGAGGGCTCGGCAGATCTTCTTGGAGCTGTTGAGTTCATCGGTGAACCATGGGGCTTTCTTGCTGCCGGGTCTGCTAGGCGGGGTCCTCAGTGGGGCGAGGTCGTCTGCGCAGATGCTGATCCACTTCGTGAGGTTGTTGGCAGCCTGGCTGGGGTTCGCTGAGCTGGTGGGAGGGTTCTGGCTCAGGAATGCGGCGAGCTGGTCGGCTGTGATCTTGTTCCAGCTTCTGCGTGCAACCTGTTGCTGGTGGTGGTGGATCGTGGTCCTTCTGAAGCTGAAGTGGACGCAGCTGTGGTCCATCCAGTGGAGTCCGGTGGCGTGCCTGAAGGCGATGTCCTTGCTGGATGAGAAGACGGGGTCGAGTGTGTGTCCGGCGTAGTGGGTGGGGGTGGTCACCAGCTGCTTGAGACCGAGGTTGGCAAGGTTGTCCAGCAGGATGGTGGTGTTGCGGTCGTTGTTGTTCTCCAGGTGGAAGTTGAGGTCCCCGAGGAGGATGTAGTCGGCGGAGGGGAGGGCGTGCGGGCTGATGAAGTCGGCGATGTCTTTGCTGAATTGTGTGCGTGGTCCCGGGGGTCTGTAGATGAGGGTGCCTCTGAGGGTGGTCTTGGGGTTGGTGTGGTACTGGAAGTGCAGGTGTTCGGCTGTTGTGAGGGTGTCGTCGGAGTTGGTTGTGATTCGGATGGTGTTCCTGTGGATGATGGCAATGCCTCCTCCCGTCTGGTTGCCGCGGTCCCTCCGGGTGATCTTGTATCCGTCCGGGATGGCGATGGCGATGTCGGGCGCTGAGGAGGCGTTCATCCAGGTTTCCGTGAGGAAGGCGACGTCTGGAGATGTGGTGTCGAGCAGGTTCCAGAGTTCGATGGCGTGTCTGTGGACGGAGCGGGTGTTGAGCAGGATGCACTTCAGGTGGTTGCTGCTGGTGCTCGGCTTGGTGGGTGCTGGTGTAGTGCAGGTCCGGATGCAGGTGAACTTGCAGGAGTGGCAGCTGAAAGGTCTGTGGGTGCGTCTCGGGGTGGCTCGGTAGCATCCCGGGATTCGGCCGGCGTTGAGTGCGTTGAGTTCGGTGGCGTCGTAGGTCCGGCGGGTGGGCTGGTGACTGTGGGGGCCAGGGGTTCGGGCGCTGGGCGCGGTCCAGGCGCAGACGGGCGCAGACAGCCTTACCTTTGGCGCGCCCGCTGCGCGTCAAAGCTGCGCGTTTGCCACTCTGCCATATGTGGAGAGTGGGGGGGGCGGAGCTAGGGAGGAGCAGCTGGGAGGTGGGAGCGGGGCGGCGAATGGGAAGGGTGACCGAGGGAAGGGGGTGGGGCCGCAGGGGGGCAGCGGCGGGGAGCGGGGAGGTGTCGGGAAACTCGGCAGGGGCTGGGCACAACAACAAGGGGCGAACAGAGGACGAAGGATGTAACAGAAGCAAAGGCAAAGTTAACACGGAGAAAAATGCAGCAAAGTTAGCAGAAGTACAATTTACACAGGGAGATAACGTGGCGGGGGCTGGGCACAACAACAAGGGGAAAACTGAGGAGGAGAGAATAACAGAGAGCAAAAGCAAAGATTACACGGAGGCAAAATGCAGCAGAGTTAGCAGATGTACAAATAACACAAACAGGGCAGATGCAGTACCGGCGGTCGAGGGCCGGGAGCACAGCTGCGAGCAGCGGCGGCACTTGGTGGGAATGGGGCTCACTCACGGGGAGTGTGCGCGGTGCGTGGGGTGACCAGCCCAGAGGGTCAGAGGTCACTGCTCACCACCGCGTGCACTCTGCCATTTATGGTCCAGTGGGAGGGAGGAGCAGCTGGGAGGTGGGAGCGGGGTGGCGAATGGGAAGGGTGACCGAGGGAAGGGGCAGGGCAGCAGGGCGGCAGCGGCGGGGAGCGGGGAGGTGTCGGGAAACTCGGCAGGGGCTGGGCACAACAACAAGGGGCGAACAGAGGACGAAGGATGTAACAGAAGCAAAGGCAAAGTTAACACAGAGAAAAAAGCAGCAAAGTTAGCAGAAGTACAATTTACACAGGGAGATGACGCGGCGGGGGCTGGGCACAACAACAAGGGGAAAACTGAGGAGGAGAGAATAACAGAGAGCAAAAGCAAAGATTACACGGAGGCAAAATGCAGCAGAGTTAGCAGATGTACAAATAACACAAACAGGGCAGATGCAGTACCGGCGGTCGAGGGCCGGGAGCACAGCTGCGAGCAGCCGCGGCACTTGGCGGGAACAGGGCTCACTCACGGGGAGTGTGCGCGGTGTGTGGGGTGACCGGCGCAGAGGGTCAATAAATTCATTGAGAATGTCCTGGTCCTTATGAATGGGCTTGCCATTCATCCAGCGGTAATTTCACTGCAATTTCTCAATGCAACACCTCATCTACCTCAATTTTACAGCTGAAAAGATGTTTGTGCCCTTGACACTATGTATTACCTTCAGGAGACTTTACATAAACATGAAAATCAAAAATGCATTTAATATTTAGGCCACTAAAGAGAGGTGTTGAGTATTTTAAAGGGTTTTATTATCAGGTTACAGAATTTTGAAAACAGGAAAAATAGAATTAAATACAGAACATATGCATACAAAGCATTCCAAAAAGGAAAGGAATAAGACATCAAATGTCAATCAGAGTTCCTTAAAGAGTTCAGGAAATATAATTCAAGAGTGAATTATGCAAGGCTAATCAATAATTAATAATTTGCAAAATCTCCCATAAAGAGAAATACATGCATAAGACAAATACATCCATTCAAAAACTAGTTAATTAGTCAAAGCATAAGTTTAGAGTTTGAGCATCTAAATAAAAAAAAACTTTCTATCTGTTGCTCTCTCTGCCCTCATCTATTATAAAGGAGTAAGACAGTCCACCCTTCACAAGACTACAGAGGAATGTGATCTGCTTTGCCAAAAATATGACGTGCAAGGACATCTCTGAAAAAATATGAGCAAGAAACCGCCCATCTCTCTTTGGACGCAATCTCCTCCCAGGCTGCAGTAATCTCCTCCCGCGACGTTTCTCGTACCTAACCCATATGATGTCTGGTCTAATCCGTTCCCTCTCAAGAGCTCACACGCCCTCACTGAAGCCTAAGAGCCAACCACGCCTCCAAAGAGGTCATTATTTATACTCTAATTCTTGGCAGACTACAATATAATGTTTCATATTCAGAAAAACTCGCACTGGTGATTGGTTACCATATGTTATATAAGGGTCTCACCATTCTGTTCTCATTGGAAATTCCAAACCATACCGGTTTTAAAAAAAGAAGCGTTAATGATTAATACATTTATATGTTTTAGCAACATTTACTAGGAAAAATGTTTAATTCTATTTCCTCCCTCCTGTCACATTGCACGCAGGAGGGATACTTTAGCTAACACTGGTACATTGGCACGATCACAAGAATGTACAGTTCACAGTGGCTTTGACTTCTTCTGTACTTGAGGCAAGCTGGTATAGTCTGCGCATGCTCTCTTCTATCAATACGATTCACAGTCTTGCTGGATTCACAGGCAGTCATTTTATCTTGGGCCCAAACACAAAAACAAACACAAAAATAATATTAATTTACGAAATAAAACCCATTATGTTTTACCTCCCCCATACTAATACCCTGTATAAGTGATTACCTAGCAAAGCTATTCGTTTTGAGCAGTTTTTCTTATTATTTATGCACAACATGCAAAAATGTTCAATAATGTAACATAGCAAAAATACATGCACTAGTGTAAATTTTCAAAGCGCACACAGTTAATACATACTCATAGCAACATGCTCTGTGTATTTAAATGCAGTCTGTCTGAAGCACAGAATTAAGGCACTGCCTGACTCCAGATGAAATATGTGCTTCATCACCATCTGAGGAATAAATAGAGTCGATTAGAGTACGGTCTTCACGAGAATTGAAAAATTCGCCAAATGTTTACCAACTTTATTGCGTCCTCCGTAATAATGGGCACTGCTAAGGAGAAGTATGGAAGACGCTTTATTAGTCATAGTCTTGTTAAAGGCTAATTTGGCACGGACTAGAGCTTGTAAAACCGAGTCTGTCGGCGAAGTATAGAATTTGTGTTCTAAGGCCTTAATATTTGCTAGAGTGACTATGTGTTGTTGAAGGAAACGTTTCTTCTTTTGTAAGATGAAGTCCATGATAAAACCCCTTGCTGTAGCCTTAAAGGATTCCCGTAGTAAATGAGTGGAGAGTTAGGATCATTATTTAGTTCAAAAAATCTGTTAGTAAAAGTGGAGAAAGAAGAATAAAAAAGAGGGTCAAGAAGGAGAGAATTGTTAAAACGCCATCTGGAGCACCTGGGATGTGGAGGGTGCAGATCAAAGTCAACCACAATCAAGGCATGGTTGGAAATGACAATGGGTTCGATAGATGAAGATAAAAGATTTTGAGATAAAGACTGAGAGAGAAAAATCTAGTCTAAATGGGAAAGGGAGTTGTGAGGAGGAGGGAAGAAAGAAAAGTCAAGAGAATCAGAGTGAGAGAGTCTCCAAGCATCTACAAGATGTGTTTGGGAAATAGTGTAAATAAATTGTTTATGGGCTTTATGAGGAATGAAGCGTACCTGAGATTGACGGTCAAGAAAGGGATCAACAACTTGATTGCAGTCACCTCCTAGGATAAAGAGATCGTCTTTGTGTGATCTGAGGCTAAAAGGAACAGTCAGGTTGAATACGGCCATAAACATTGAATACGGTCAAAGAAACGTTATTAACAATTTAGCAAGCAACCATCTCCCATCAGTATCACTTTCTTGCGATATAACTCTACAATTCAATATCTTGTGGCATAAAATTATAACACCATTTTTGTCTCAGTGCAAGTGGGAGAGACTAAAACTAAACCAACCCAACCTTTATTTAATTTTAATGCCTCAGATTCTGTAAGGTGAGTCTCTTGTAAGAGAACCAAATCAGGATTGTAAGAAGAAAGATGTGATAATATTCTCTTGGGGCATATTCTCAAGGTGCTATCGCTGAGTTATCAATACTTTATAACAGCCAAAGTCGCGATAAATTTATCTCTGGTGCTAACAGCCCATATCAACAGTTAACCTGCGATAGCAGCCACAAAACACTTCACCACAGATGACCCCGGCAACTATAGCTAATGAGATGCAGAGTAGGTGTTCCCGTTCCGAAAGCCGCAACAACACCACTCCGCAACATTCTCAACGACCAGCCAGATCGGGGATAAGAACTCAAAACGGGCGGTAAGGTGCGTTAGCAGCAGGAAACTAACACCTGCTCTGACCTGGTGTAAAGTCGGGCGACAGCCTGCACCACAAAAGGAAGCCCAGCCTACAGCCACAAATGAAGAACAACAGATGCCATGGAGCCACTGATCATGCAGCTGGGAGCCTCAACAGGGTCACAACACCCACCACCTCCACTCCCAGGACCCCCCCCTCCCTAGGCAACCCCTGCCCCGGGCAAAGACATGCCAGATCAATTACACGGAATCACATACCAAATAATCCGCCTGATGTCGCACAATCACATTTGGTGACATGCATGTGTCGTCACAAAAATGAGCATCACACATTCACCTTCGAATTAACAAACGAAAATGTATTTCAAATAAACACAGTACCGAAATGAAGACACATGGTGGCTCTCCTGGGGATAATCTGTAGGTCACAGCCTGCAAGACAAAGAATCCAGATGAGAAGGTGTGTCTTGCACTGATCAAAGGACAGAGAGAGAGGGAAGGAGAGAGACAGAAACAGAGAGCGAGAAAGAGAGGGAGAAAGAGAAAGACGGAAAGAGAGGAGAGAGAGAGAAAGATGGAAAAAGAGGGGGAAAGAGGGAAAGATGGAAAGAGAGGGGGAGAGAGAAGGATGGAAAGAGATGGGGAGAGAGAGAAAGACAGAAAGAAAGGGGGAGAGAAAGAAAGATGGAAAGAGATGGGGAGAGAGAGAAAGACAGAAAGAAAGGGGGAGAGAAAGAAAGATGGAAAGAGAGGGGGAGAGAGACACAGATAAAAAAAGAGGGACAGGGAGAAAGAGTGCCGGCATTGTGCAGCCAGGCCTCACTACTCACCTGCTGACATTGGTATGTCTCCAATCACATGCCGGTATGTAGTGCAGTTCACCAGGTCCCACATCTGAAACAGAGTCCAGATTCATGAATGGCAAAGTACATACAATTGCACAAATTATCGCCTGTCTGCCCCTGTGCACCCAGCAGCTGCACCCCAGCCCCTCCCACCACCCAGCAGTGCATGCCCGCCCCTCCGCACCCAGGCAGCTGTACCCCAGCCCCTCACGCTGCCTAACAGTTCATGCCTGCGCCTGTGTACCCAGGCCTCACTGCTCACGTTCCACCACCGGCGTATCGCAAAGAGGGCTTACCATGTGCCGGTGCAGGCCCTGAGCCCGGGGCCTGCAGGCATGGCACCCTCCACATCATGCAGCCCACTCCATGGGCCACCAGGTCTCACATTTGATTCTGGGTCTTGATTTCACTATGGCAGAGGACATACCAGTGCACAGGGCATCATTGTAGGCTGCACACCCACTCAGCCCTTGAGGTGCCACTAACTCTCTGACCTGCGAGGCCACGCCTACATGTCTGTAAAGTCCCCCCCTTGAGTTGGGCAAAAATTAAGACCTCTGCTCAGAACCAGCAATTCATCTTTATCCAGTATTTTATTGGATAAATTGACAATTTTCAAATCTGAGTCATTATCAACACATTCGACATTGACATTATTACATTGTATCAAGACATTAGTACTCAAGGTTTTGCTGCTGTGTTCGGTTTCTTGGTTGCTCCCTTTCCCATACCTGCCTTTACCACTCCTCCCTCCCCGCCTAGTTTTGCTAGGTCTTTTTTCTGTTGTAACCTGCTGCTTATACGGAGTTTCGTGAGCTCCTTCTGAAACGAAGAAACTCCTGCCTCTAAAGGGCTTTCTTGTAATGTACTGTAAGTAATACTGCTCATCGAGGAGGAGAAGATGCTGTTCACAGAACGTGCATCATCGCTTTCGTCCCTATCTTTACCATTTCTCTTTCTCTCATCAGTCCCTTGGACATTGTCAAATTTTTTAGCGAACGTATAAATACGTCCGTCACTGTAGTCTCTGTCATCCCTTATTATCTTTTTCAATTTTTTTGTCTTTTAGGTATAATTGGTGCTCCTCCATCACCTTCTTAAGAATAGCAAAGTTTTTTTCAATTAAGTCCTTTTGTTCCATATCCTTAATTTCTTTTTCTAGGGCTTCTATTTCCACTTGTAGTTTTTCCCCCTTGCCCTAGCATGGCGAATAAGGATCTGCATCATAATCTGTGATGCATTGTCCAGATTGCTTTCCCATTCATTTATAAGCTCCTCGCTCAAATCCTCAAACGTCGGAAAAATCAAAATTCTTAAGCCCCTGGGTATTTTCTTGTTAGTCAGATATTGTTGGAGCATAACCCCATCCCACCAACGGGAGAGCTCCAACTCCTTCAGTCTTTCAAGTTTCAAAAAAGTGTTTTCAGACTGGGTTTGTTGGTGGCACCCTGTGATACCGGGTTGCCAATCAGAGTGGTACCAAAAAGATTCTGGGCCATCTCCTCCCTACCATCTTCAAATCGGGCCATGGTATTAGAAAAAAATGAGTGCTAAATGGTCTATGATTAAAGAATCAACCAGGACAGCGAAAGAACACAGCAGCAGACCAAGGTAAAGCACAATCACTAGCTTAGTTTCCAAGTAATATTATGAGTGCAACAACTTCCGGCACCTGCTGCTGCGAGGTGTCTATTAAACAATAAGAATAAAAAAACAAAAGGAAGGTGCACTACATAAACAGTCGAGCGAGAAGTGAATTCTTTGAAGATTCTTCTTTTTATTGGATAACAACAGCGGCACACAGCCAACGCGTTTCGTTCCCCAGTGCCAAGGGAACTTCGTCAGGGTTGCAAATAATTATAAAAACACATAAATATACAAATATATGGACTATAACAAAACAGAAAACTATACCACATACCACATTAAGATAGTCATCAACAGAGACACTGGCAAAGGAAGAGATACAAAACTACAATCATACAAAAACAGTGCTTTAAAAAGGCCCAACACATATTATAATCACAGTAAAAGAAAGGAAAATTATACCTTATTTTTGGATAAGTCTAATACCGATTGTCACAGATTGTACTATTTCTAGTTTCAAATAGCATGATTAGGCCCAAGGGCCCCACATATGTAAATAATTTGGGCAAAACTTTCAATCCTTTTGTGAATTTTTTACAGAGAAAACGGACTATTATACATCGGAAAGACTAACATCACAAAACAATAAGTTTAAAAATTATGGTGGGAATATATGAGAATTACAGTCATAGAAAAAAGAAGGTAAACATATGAAGAAGGCTCATTACATCTGTAACAAAACTTATATATAACCACATATAATATAACAGAAGATGAAAATATCAGGTGTATGGCACGGAAATAAATAAAAAGCAAGGTAAATACGGGAAGAAGAAGAAATGGAAAAAAGGTGGGGAAAAGAAGCGAGAAATCACATAAAAATAGAGGAAAAGAGAAGAAAGGAGCGATAGATCCAATCCTCTGATTTCGTGCAAAAACACACTGGACCCATAAATCCTTTTTAAAAAAGTACTAAAGCTTAACCTACCCTAATATGAGAAAAATCTTAGTAAAAAATCACAAAGATAGTAATAGATACCGGCCTCACCTAATTGTATGGTTTGTGGACTTCTTGTAGTCGTACCCGAGGATGGTAAGAGTCCGTAATAATGTCGAAAGATTAGTCAAATGACAAGTAATTTCATCATCCTGGCAATGTATATCTAAATAAAAAAGTGACAAAGGTTCAATTAAGAGCATCCAAAAAGAAAAGCAGAAATATGCCCTGCAAGGAGCGCCGAGACGCCTGCGGGCAATTGTTCGCGCTTAACAAATGTTAAAAATAAATAAATAAATAAATAAAATCATGCTCACCCGATAGTCATACAGTAGTTCTATCGGTACATTTTTATGGAGACATGATAAAAACAAACATGGTTTTGTCGTGCTGCAAAATCTCCATATCCGTATAGTAACCCCCAATAAAAGGGGAGAAATGAGGGCCAAAAAGTTACTTAGATTTTGGCCCTTCCCAAAGTAACGTTAACCCCATCCTTCTTAAAGGGGTTCAATAGATCAGCGAGAGTTCTCACCATAGTGAGGTAATTCTTTGCCGGTCCTGATTAGGATTGGGTAACAGTGGGTGAATATAATAATACACCTCTGCTAAGTGACGGACTCCTTCTCAGACGACCCACTAATACACAGTAATGAAATAAACACAAGAAGAGATACCATGTATTGAGAATCTTTTGATTTTGTGGAATGAAAACAACAATAATTAGCAGGGACGCTAAAAAGGATCAAGGGATCAGAAAATGTTTTACATAATAACAGTAATCTCCATAAATTAGTGAGCTTAATAAGTCTCCGAAGATAGGCTAAATGAAGAATAAAACAAGCATTATGAACTAAATGGAACATGGTCAGGTTCCGGTATATCCCAAATAAGTCCACCAGTAACCTACCAGGTCATCACACCGCAAAGCTTCCCATTAAAGTCGACGTGCAGGTCTATATTCAATAACTAGTCTAGAGAGTAAAATTGTAAATAGAAACATGTTACGTATGAAATCTCAACATGATAGTAAACAGATTTAGTCCCTCACTCAAACCTCTAGTAGTCGCCAAACACGTGTGCAAGCAGTCGGGGCAGCAGGCCCCGAGATATCCAGATTAGTCAAAAGAAAGACCCGGCTACACGCGCGCCCCATTAGTGTGCCATCGCGTAGAACACATTAGCTGCTATGCAGTGTCCTGTTGGCCGACAACCACAGGACACGCCACCAGGCATGCGGTATGAATAATTCAATGATGCGAGTGCCCGACCCAATTGCAACGAAGTAAATGGAAAATAACAAGCAATAGTCCTGCGTCCCCGATAATCCAATGGTGCGAGTGCCTGGCCCAATTGCAGTGAAGTAATGGGAAAGTAACAAGCAATAGTCCTGCATCCCCGACCGGCACTTACCAGAGCTTCCATGGTAAAAAGTTCTAGCGCAGATAACGAAAACAGGAGTTGTTATGCCGCCATGTTTGTTGAAATAAATACACGGCACCATGCGCAACACCACTCCCACTGCTAGTCGAAAATGAAGACAGACTAAGGCGAAAGCAGTAGCCTCGACCGGGCAGTGTAATTTTATATCTCACACATTATTATTAATAGAGCCATAATAGGCAGATGAAAAAGAGAGTACTAAAAAGATATCCCCTTGAAAATAACTAATGGGCACTCTCGACAGAAGTGAAACTATCGGCATAACGATTGTGTTGCCGGCGGCCATATTGGAAGGGTAAAAAGCTGGGCAATGTTGACAGAAGAGGGACTGTATCTGAGAGCAGAAACGCAGAGGAAATGATAGTCGGACAGACATTATCATACTGGCACCGTAGTAAGTTATGCGTATATTAAAGTGCCCAGCATTATCACCATCCCACAATTCAAAGAAAAAATAAATCAAGAATATAACATAATAAAAAATAAAAAAATAAAAAATGTATGATGTTATGTTGGGTGCGATCGATAAGCAAGAAAAACGAATGGTATGGCAGTTGCGTCGACAGTGGCCAAATTGAAGAAGTAAAACAGTATAGAGTTCAACCGAAGAGAAGGGGAACAGTGTGTAAGAAAAGCGGCGCAAAAATGAAATGAAATGAAATGAAATGAAATGAAATGAAAATAGGTTTTATAAAGCGCAGAATAGCTGCCCGGAGGCGTCCCAGCGCTGAAAACTAACAGGTGTTGCCCATAGGGCCAAGTACAGAAGAAGCAACTTATTTGTTAAACAGGAAAGTTTTTAAATTTTTCCTGAAAGAAGTAAGGTCTGAGTTGGACCTAAGATGATAAGGTAGGCTGTTCCACAACTTGGCCGCGTTCAAGGAGAAAGAGCGACCTCCTGCTCTGGATCTCTTAACCTTTGGCACTACTGCCAGTAAGGCATTAGTAGATCGAAGTTGTCTATTGGGAAGATAGGGGGTGATTAAGGTGCGACTAATTCACTAAAAAACACTAGCATATCAGCCGATTGCCTAGTAGTCACGGAAGTATTCTCAAGAAGATTAGATGTACAACTTCAAGGTGGCCCCATCACGGGGGATCTCTCAGAGTAAGAAACGGAATAAGTAAACAGCCAAAACCCCAAGTAAAAGACTGGAGAAACGATCCTGGAGAAATTCTATTGGCCAGGCGTATATGCCCAAGTTAAACGATATTGCCGGGAGTGCCCGGTGTGCCAGAAAACCAGCCGGTATCGACCCCCGAGGGTACCACTCCAATCCCTCCCTCTCATAGACGTCCCCTTTACTAGAGTAGGGATGGACCTTATAGGCCCCATGTTACCCTCTAAGAGCGGATGCAGGTACGCTCTGGTATTAGTAGACTACGCCACCCGATTCCCGGAGGCAGTGCCCCTCCGTCAACCCACCACACAGAACATAGCCAAAGCCCTCATTGCCATCTTCTCTAGGGTGGGTTTTCCCCGCGAGATATTGACCGATCAAGGAACGCCCTTTGTTTCGTCCCTTATACGCCAAGTCTGTTCCAATCTGGGTATCAAGCAAATAAGAACCTCTGCTTACCACCCCCAGACAGATGGTTTGGTGGAGCTTTATAACCCTACCTTGAAAACCACCCTCAAAAAGCTATTAGGCCTTGAGAGCAAAAGGTGGGAGGAGATGCTTCCTCTCGCTCTTTTTGCCATCCGGTGTAAGGTACAAAGCAGCACGGGTTATTCACCTTACGAACTGTTATACGGACGAGCCCCCGGACTCTCTTGGACATGGCTCGCGAAGCCTGGGAAGCTGAGCCAGATCGGACTCGTCCTCTACCCGAATATGTAGACAACCTCAAGACACACTTAGGCGAAATTAGAGAGATTGTGAGACAGAATCTGTTGGCCGCCCAAACCACCCAGAAACACCAGTACGACAAGGGAACCAAAGCCCGATCCTTTGTTCCCCGAGACCTAGTGCTACTACTCCTACCGTCTTCAGACCATAAGCTGCTCGGGCAGTGGCAGGGCCCGTTCCCCGTCCTAAGACAAGTGACTCCGGTCACCTATGAAATCGAAATGGACGCCAGCCGAGGGGTCACCCAAATCTACCATGTTAACCTCCTAAAGAAATGGGAGGAACCCCGTCCCGTCTTATCCGGTAGTCTACCCCTTCCATTCGAGGGATGCTTTGACCCAGACCTCCCTGAATGCAACAAACAGGACCTCCGCCGGTCCTTGTTCCCTTTGCAACCAGTGTTCTCCTCCTTACCTGGACACACCACCGTGGTGGAACATGCCATCCACACGGAGCCAGGAAAGACGGTAAGACAACAACCATACCGTATCCCTGAAGCCCGTAAAGCCGTCATTAAAGAGGAAACCAACCTGATGTTGAAAATGGGCATAATAGAACCCTCCAGCAGCAGCTGGAATTCGCCCATCGTATTGGTTCCTAAACCCGATGGCTCTACTAGATTCTGCATCGATTTCAGGGAGGTGAATAAAATCTCTGCCTTCGACTCCTATCCCCTACCCCGGGTAGACGAGATGGTGGATAGCATTGGCAAAGCCAAGTACATAAGCACCCTTGACCTGTGCAAGGGCTATTGGCAGATCCCATTAAAAGAAGAAGACAAACAAAAGACTGCATTCTCAACCCCAGAGGGCTTATTCCAATTTAAAGTAATGCCCTTCGGGCTCCATGGAGCCCCGGCTACATTCCAGAGGGCTATGAACCTTGTCTTACAGCCCCATTCCCATTACTCAGGGGCTTACCTGGACGACATCGTCATATATAGCGATACATGGGACAACACCTTTCACATTTGACGTCTGTTGTCTCCTCCCTTGGTAAATATGGCTTCACCATCAACCCCTCCACGACCACTTTAGCAGCACAGAGTGTAAGGTATCTAGGATACCTGTTGGGAGAAGGACACATCCGTCCTCAGGACAACAAGGTCAAAACCATCCAAGACATACCCTTCCCCCAAACACGGAAAGAACTCCGTGCCTTTCTAGGGTTGTTGGGCTATTACAGGAGATTCATCCCCAACTTTTCCCAAACCGCAGCTCCTCTGACCGATCTACTAAAGAAAACTGCAAAAACAGAAGAGATACTAAAACAACCGTCTCCCTTGCTGTTACACGCCTTTAACCTACTCAAGCATTCCCTGGTTTCTGAACCTGTGTTAATGAGTCCCGATTATTCCCAGCCTTTCATCCTACAGACCGACGCGTCCGATCAGGGTTTGGGGGCTGTACTGTCCCAAAAGGATTCAGAGGGGGCAGAAAAAACAATCCTCTCTCTCAGTAGAAAGCTTTTTCCACGTGAATTGAACTATTCAGTTGTTGAAAAGGAGGCACTGGCTATTAAATGGGCAGTAGAAAGCCTCCAGTACTACCTGGAGGGACGGGAGTTCCTCTTATACACCGATCACGCCCCACTCGAATGGATGGCACGTAACAGAGGCCACAATGACCGAGTACTCAGGTGGATCCTCTCTCTGCAACCCTTTCGATTCAGAACTTTACACCGGAAAGGACTAGAACAGGGTAATGCGGACTACCTCTCCCGTTATCCGCCACCCACAACCCCTACAAGAAAGACTGCTAGGGAAAGGGGATGTGAAGAAGCGACCCTTACCTCCCCGGGACGGCGACCCAGTGTGGACTCCCTTGCCATCGGAACCACGCATGCCGCAACTCCGCCAACCCGGGCTACTCCTCTCTCTTTCTCCCTACAGGCGCCGACAGCAGCAGCGGTGCGCATTGGACCGGAAGCGACCTCTCGTGACCCCGGAAGTGTGGCGATTCAAGAAGGACAGGAAGTGATCGCACCCGACCCCGGGAGTCATTCCTCAGATTCCCGTCCGGAGGATAGAAAAACCGGCAAGCAGGAAGACGAGAGATCCCCAGCAGTGGACTCGTGCCAGGAGTTACCAGGAAGCGAAGAACCAGCAGCGGAGAGCGGAGGAGAAAGGAAGAACCGAGAGAAGGAAGAGGAGGAGGACGTTTGGTGCGAGGATTGGTGGCGACCTCAGGAGGTGGCTGGAGAGCGGCCGTAACTCGGAAGAGAGTTACGGCGGGGCACTGAGTACCTTGTCACCTTCTCCGTGTTTTCCCTTGTAGTTAAGGAAAATGTAGAGACACGAGTAGCACCCACTGTAACATAGATGCACCCTTGGCACTGTATAGTACTGGACACCAATTCCTCACAAGCAACACTCTCTCCCCGTTACCCGTCTTTTACTTACCTTCTCCACCTACCCTACCGTCCCTCCCTCATGCTCGCTTTACAACCCCCTCACTCCCCGGTGCGGGTGAAAGTACTCCTAAGTCCGTTTTGCTCAGGACTAATCGCCCTGTATTTTTCTCTTGTACCTCCGAGGGACACACCGTTACCTATACCTCGGCAAGACGACCTCAGCCCAGCAGACGACCTCAGCCCAGCAGCGGACATCTTTAGGAAACCCCCTCACCGGACCCTCACCACAACGATCCAGCCTGCATCTCCTATCTGGACTCCACCCTTGGCACTTGTACTCCAAAGACCTGTACACTCAATAAATTCTCGCTAATCATAGCGCACTTCATCCGGCCTCCGCTCCTGTTATTCCGGCCCGCCCCAACCCCCACTCCACAATGTAACAATGAAGTAATGAAGTAAGAGATAGAGGGAGAGAAAAGGGAGAAGAGTCAAGGAGAAAGGAAAAATTTTAAAGAAGACAGCAGTTAAGAAGTCCCATGAAGAAAGAAACATATAAGAAAAAGGATGCAAATAACCAAGAAAAGAAAGGGGAAATATACAATAAAGAGGAAAGAATGGTAGGGGAAAAGAATAAGATTAAGAGAAGACAGTACATGTCAAAATGACGACTGTGGTATGCACCTTATCGGAAACAAAGGGAAGGATGAGAGGCGGCAAGGGAAAACGAAAAAAGCACACCCATCAAAGGGCAACACACCACACCAAGACATCAATTAAACATGAACAGAAGCAGGAGCATGGAGAAGAACAAAGTATACTTTCAATGAACCTGTAAAAGGAAACAAAGAGTTATGCAGATAAGAGCAAGAAGAACATAGGAATCAAAATAACATAAAACTATAACAACTCAATCAACGTAGCACAACAAAAGAAGCACTACAGTCAAGTTCCAAAAGGAGGAGCAACAATCTCCATGAAAGCAGCATAATGAGATTGAATAAACCTTCTGAGATCAACCGGATCTTCAAAAGTGTAAGTCTTGTTTCAGTAGGTGCCTTAAACAGGCATGGGTGGAACAAACCAAATCTGGCACCCAAGGAGCGAAGAGCCAGGCGAAGATCCAGGAATTCTTTTCATCGTTTGGTGGCGGCCAAAGAAGCATCCTAAGAAATAAATACTTTTGTACCATGCCAATACAGTTGCTTTTTGGTTTTAACTGCACCCAGCACCTGCAGAAGGTCTATGAGTTGTAGAAAGAATTATTCCACGAGGTTTATATGGAGCCACTTAGGGGGATAAACGTGAACTCAGTCTATGTGCTCGTTGTATATTCAATTTGGTCGAAGTAGGGAGACCAAAGAACTGTGGCAGAAAAGAAGTAAAGTACGCAACAGAGTCTTCCCCTTCAAGGCCTTTAGGAAGCCCGTAAATACGTAAGTTAATGCGACGGTTTCTATTTTCCATGTCCTAATTCAATCTTCTCAGTTGTAGGACCTCTTTCTCCGAAGAGGAAATTTTAGAAGATTAATCCTGTACCTCATTAAGATGTTGCTCCACCACAGTGGGGCAGGACTCCATAGATCACCATTTGTTATCGAGGGTCTGTAGGCGAGAGTTAGTTTCCTCAATGAAGGGTCGAAGGGCGTGGATTTTCTCCAAAACAATATCCAAAGAAACTATAGAGACAGACTCAGAAGGGGAGGGGGGATCTTGTTAGAGTCTCTTAAAGGTAGCTGAAGGTACTTGTGTTTTAGATGCCATGGGCGCAAGACCCACTGTGTTAATAGAACAAGCCTCTTGCGTCAAAATCTCATGTGGGTGTGAGGAATTGTTTGGAGCAGTATTGTTGGTACAACAGGCTGCAGGAACATTGGACTTCTGTCTCTTAGTATGATGGAATAGGTATTTGTTCCTACCCATGAAATGTGGTGTGAAAAGATCAGGAAGAGGCTATGTAACTAGGCATCATACACGAAAGCAGGCAAACAACCTCACAATTCCGATATATAGCTAGATCCTCAAATTTTAGGAAATGCTCAGTCAAGGAAAATGTGCACAAATTAAAGAAAATGTCGTAAAAGTGTCTTCCAGAGCGCCAGGAGAGGAAAGTTGAAGAGAAAAAACTGAAGGAAGAAACAATATTGGCAGACGCTAGGCAGCTAAAAAGTCACCGGCAATTTTGTTATGTCTCCATGAAAATGAGGGAGGTAGAAGGTAGCATCCTGTAGGGCAAGAGTTCGATTCAGGAACATGCCCACATATTGATAGGAGAAACGCTGGAAGCGCTTAAAAAGGAACCGCAAAGTCCGGCGTGATGCGGAGCTCCGACGTTAGGCAGCCATCTTGTGTCGCGGTTTCTTGATCTACGAATTACCCTAAAAAATGAGTGTCAACAAACTAATAGTTTATTACTGCAACCTCAAGGGATCCTGAGTGCTGATGGGGATGAAGTTTCCCAGGCAGGCTGTGATGCATCGTTGTTCCGTTTCCCTCATTAGTAATGTTACTTGCTGGGTGTTATTATATTTATGTAAACTCCAAACTGGAGTCAGAGTATTGTAATCTTTAACTATTCCTCACCATTGTTCATAATCAAAGTGATGATTTCTCAATAAAACAACAAGGGGATTAGATGGAACATTCGCTAGATCAGCAGGATTTCAGTGCTGATTCTGGGTGTGTATGTATATCCTGGGCCTCTCTGATTTGAACAGTGTGGGGGCCACTAAATGTGTGTTATTGGTACATTATGTCACTGACATGGTTGTATGCACATGTGAGAAGCCAAGGTATGTACCTCTCTGCAACCAATTTTCATTTTAGAGAAGGAATATGTCATACTTCCAATTAGCTTCCTAGGGGGGAGAGTCCCACATTGACAGGACTTAATGGCTCAAGCTGCCCCAAGGGATTTCATTATCCAGTCCATTGTACGTAACCTGTATACACATCTTTGTTCAAACACTAATAAAGGTCCACTTATATATGGGCGGATCTGAACGAGTCTTTCTAGCACACACCACTCCATCTCATAGTTTTTTAGGCCTTTTTCAATGTAATATTGGATCAGTCTGGTTGCTTTTCTTTTGCACCGGATTGCACTCTGGTGTTCTGTTATTCTTGTGCGCACCTTTCTGGTTGCTATCCCTACGTACAGGAGGTTACATGAACATTTTATTATGTATACCATGTTCTTGGTGTTACAATTTGTCAAGTGTCTGAGTTTCCAGGGTGATTTAAGGCCTACATCAATTTCCCTAACTCTTTTTGTCAGAGGGCAGGCACTACATTTGCCACATGTTGAATGCCCTACAGGGGGGCGAAAGGTTCAAATGAGTTTATTTATTTATTTGGGATTTGTAATGCGCATGGCTGCCTCAGCGACAAGGCGTCCCAGCGCAACCAGAAACCAAAGAGAAAACAGAGAGACCTGCGGGCGCTTAAACATCAGACAATGGAAACAGCCAGGTTTTTATGGTCTTGCGAAACATCAAGAGATTGGGGATACCTCGAATATGCGCTGGGAGGGAGTTCCAGAGTTAAGTCGCCAAGAGGCCAAACGGACGTCCCCCAGCCCTCGCTCTCCAAACTCGAGGGCCTGAGTGTCTGATCTGAGACTTTTCTGATGCGCGTATGTACCATGTGATCCTTTATGCTGGTCCCCTTCCTAAAGTAGTACATTGGTTTATCCAAGTTGAGACCACCCTCTTGTAGCATTTTCCAGTTCATGGTGATGACTTTCTGAAAAGCATGTGACAATGTGTTGTAGGTGGACACACAGATTAGTCTCTCACTACCCTGTTTTTTCCATGTTTGAAGAAGTGGCTCTCTGTTCATATTAAGTCAGCCATATTCAAAACATTTATTGGGTAGTTCTTCTCTGAGAGTTTCTCTTGCAGTTTCTTGGTGTGTGTTTTTTAGTCTCTTGTCTCAGTACAATTGCGCCATAACCTGCAAAAATTGTACTGTCTGTAGGTTTTCCTGTAACCCTTTGGGGATGGAAACTCTCAAATTGTAATAAGATGTTCCGGTCTGTTGGTTCATAGTACAGCTGTGTGAACAACCTTTCCTGTCTCTCCTGTATCTTTAGGTCTATGAAAGGGAGTTGATTGCCTCCCACTGGTATTGTTAACCTCAAGTGAGGGTTGAGCATGTTTGAACTAGTTGGCAAAAGTTGATGCTTCGTACCTGGTACCCCTTCATATTACCAGAACATCATCTATATAACATTTCCAAAGATTTATTTCTTACTGGTAGGAGTTGAACTTGCTTTGAATGAATTCTGCTTTAAAACAGTGTACATTCAGGCAGGCTAGACTGGGAGCAAATGTGCTCCCCATCAAAGTTCTGTGCACCAGTAAGTTGTACTAGCCCTCCAATTCCCCAAAATTATCTCTGAATGCTAGGTGTGCCAGATCCAAAACAAAATCCTGTGGTGTGATGGAGTTCCACTCTGTAGTACTGAGGATTCTTTCCACTACTTCTAGTGTGGCCTCCTGCAGGATGTTTGTGTGTAGGGACTTTCTTAGAAGTATCAAAGGGAAAATACTTTATCAAGTTTAATACATCTTTGGCATCCTGAAAATAAGTTGACATTTTCTGGACCAATGGTTTCAGAAACACTTCCTAGAACTGTGTGAGAGGTTCTAAAATAAAACCAATGCCAGAGACTATTGATCTCCCAGGAGGTGGGAATTTTTGCTAATTCACTTTTGGAATTGTGTAGAAGTAGGGCCTCTGGGTTCTTTTTGGATTAAAGAATCTGCTTCGTTTTTTTTTATCCCCCTTTATCCAGTCCCTCAGTGACTTTGAAAGCTACCTCTTCTTGCACTTCACTTGAGGGGTCCCTTGAAAGTCGCTTGTAATGTTGTCTATCGTAAAGCAATTTTAAGCATTCCTCCTAATACATCTCTTTTGGTCGGATCACAAAAGCTCCACTTTTGTCTGCCGGTTTTAATACAATGGAATCATCTGCTCCCAGTGTTTCCAAGGCTCTTCTTTCTACTTTGCTCAAATTGTTAAATCCCTTCTGGGTTTTACGTGCTAGATTATCAATCCCTCTATTAACATTTTTTTCAAAAGCCAGAACCTCTACTGCCATTGCAAAGAATTTTAGTTACTTCCATAATCTGGAATCTTGTACTGGATCAAAGTGTTAGTATACAGTACACTACTTTCTTCATTCTCAATTGCCACTGTACTTTTCGTTGTGTTTGTTACAAAAGGATGTCCCTGTTAATCTGCTCTTTTCAAAAGTTCAACATTCTGCAAATGTGCCACACGTGATTGCTGAAACAAAGAAATAAAGTGTACTATGAAAATGTGTCTAAAACAGAAGTGATAAACGTTATTATTTTTCATATTCAGATCATAAGTATTGCTTGGTGTATACATAAAAGGATGAAAAAACATTTTTTGTTTTATTTCTATATATGTCTCTTCTTCCTCTATTATAGCTGCCATTTTGGAAAATGGCAGAAGGGTTGCTCTGAGGAGTTATTTTCTGTCTCTATAAGACACCTTGCCCATCACTGCAACACATCCGCCATTTAAAAAAATGTCATCCAGAAAAATTCGACCCAGATCAGCAATGTCTACCCAAGCTAAATTGTTTTTCTAATGATCCAAAAACATAAATCAAAAATGAAAATCTCAGGACAGCAATTTTTTTGACAGAGGTATATCTTGGGGCAGGGATTATTATCACAGCCCATGTCCTCTCTCGCACTCCATACATACTGAACTAGATCTCTCAGGGTGCTTTGAAATTACTGGAGAAGGGGAAAGTGAGTGCAATTATACTTCCAAAAGAAGGATCATTTTTCGGTGAGTTTGTTTTTGATTCTCCTGCAGGAAATGTGGCTTTTTTTAACCATTACCATTCAATTTAACTCCCTTTATCTTCCTGTGCCTAAAAATGTGTAATGTCCGGATCTCATTTAAAGCGCTCGAATGCCTTCGGCCAAGTTTGCACTATAAAACTGCATAAGGAGGTTTTTGTTTGTACTTTAAGCCCATACACAACAAATATTTGGTGGAGGGTCTCAGGGCGGGTTTAACGACCAACCAGGTACATGCCCCAAACAATACTATCACAACACAAAATACCTGGGGGTCAAGAAATATAAGTCAATCAGAAAGGATCTCAACACCGATACTACATCAATAACACCCGTGAGAACATTGTGCATGTTAAAGGTGCCGGCCGAATCAAGGCTCAAGAGCATATGGAGAAAATGATTCCCATCAGAAGCCACACTGTACCGCCCTCTTTCTCATCATTTGGGTTCTCCTTACCCAGGAGACAATAACGGCTGGTCAGATGTAACCGTAGCCGATAAATGTGACAAGTGGGAGGTATGTTGTGCAAAAAATTAAAGAGGCTCCTGAATAAAGCAGTGTATAGTGATAATAGTGAAAAGTGAAAAGTAGTCGTAAAATTAGGTGAATTGGGTAGAGAAACAGGATTTATTAGTATCTCCCAATCCCTAAGGTTAAAAAGCAAGTGTAAGTGCGGGTTTGAAATAATAACCGTACTTGATAGTGGTCAACATGTTTCTGCATGTAACTAGAACAAAGTTTCCAATGCATTCATCAGGACCTTTGATGGTTAACACTACTGCTTGTAATAAAATATGAAAAAATATCACCTGAAAGTCCCAGGTGTGTACTCAACCGTATACTGTTATTGCGTTGCATCAGACGGTATTGGATCCAAACAGAAAGACAAAGACACAAAAACAACAAGAAACATGAATAAATCATATTCTCAGGGTTTTTTTGCAGTACAAACCCCGTGTGATGGAAACCCATTCACAACTATTCGAACATAACGTTCCAAATGACACTCACCCATAAGTGTTGGTTGAGAGGCTTCACCCCACCTGGCTGCAGCTCAGGTTGAAGGAGCACCGCTCTAAAAACAATATTATTTTGCTTTTAGAATTGATAAAACACCAATGTGAAAGAAATTAGAAAACAAGGTTTAGGCAGAGGTCAAGTATGGTTATTTTGTCACTCCATCGCTATTTTCCGTGGGTGCCCCACTATCACAATCGCCCAGCATTCGTACCAGAGTGGAATATTCCGCTGAAGTAACCATCCAGGCGGAAACAGATGGCAAATTGCAAATGCAGGGAGCGAGTACGCTTTCAAAGGTTAACACAGCTCTTTGGAGCGCGTGTAGCTTCTGATCTTTCAAACGCGTGTTGTTGACTTAGCTTAATGCGCGTTTGAAAAGTAAGGCGCGCTGACTCTATTGCGCTAGAATAATCATATGGCAAATTGTAAATGCAGTGAGCGAGGGCGCTCTCAAAGGTTAGCACAGTTCTTTAGAGCGCGTATAGCTTCAGATCTTTTAGACGCGTTTTGTTGACTTTGCTGGATGCGCGTTTGCAATGTGAGGCGCGCTGACAAGTCAAAGCGGGACGCCCGCCGCAATACACGGAGCGAGGCAGTTACCGCTCTCTGTCATACGCGAGTTTGGAAACAAGCAGGCATACCCGAGTCTGTAAACAAGCCGGCCAGGCGGCCGCTTACCTTTCCGTCGGTGTCTCCGGGCAGTCGTCTGTACTGTCTGGGGGGGCACCGACGATCGGAAAGAACAGATGTTTGTATCTTCGGATCACGTGATTGGAAAGCAGTCACGTGATGCCGGGAATGCTGGGACAAGTAGTTCCAACTGCGTTTTCAGCAAAATTCATGTATATTTTTAATAAATACATATCTAGATGTGCAGAAGTACATTGTAGTATTACACAGATACATGACTAGGCCCTCCGATTAAAGAAGATATTTACAAGTGATCTTAAGTAGAATTGATTTATTGAGCCAGGGACTTAAAATACATTGTATGTTCACTCAGATAAATCACTAAGCCCTCTAATTGAAGAAGATATGGATTTTATATATATTTTGAGCCAAAAGAAATGAAATAGAACTGAAGTCTATCTAATGGTGTAAGATTCATTTAAAGTGGTACTGATAGTCATTACGAGGATTAGAGGGAACTCCAGGGTATTGGCTCGTTCAAACCCTCCTTATCGCAGTTCAATCGGTAGACCCATTTTTGTTCTATTTTGAACAGGAAGCGACTGATGTCAGTGCAGGACTCCGGAATGTGAGGTTGTTCCAGGACTGTCCAACAAAAATCATCCGGGCCATGCCCTTTCTCCAGGAAGTGTGCCGTAAGACGGGTGGCTTGTTTACGGCAACGCACAGTACTTTTGTGCTCTTGTATGCGTGTCCTTATCTTCCTAGTCGTCATCCCGACATATCGTAATGGGCACGGACATGTTATCTGGTAAATTAAGTTACTGCTGTTGCAGTTTGTAAATCTCTTTTGTGTCCAAGGGCGATTTGTCCCTATGTCCACCACAGTTGATTTACAAGTTTGGGGGCAGACTGTACATGATCCACAAGGGTGGTGTCCGACCACAGGGGGTAGGTCCCACAGTGTGCCAACTTGTCTGGGTTCCTTGTTTCGTGGGCGTGTATGAATTAGCTGATCTTTTATATTTTGTCCTCTCTTGAAGGCAAAGATTGGTAAGGCTATGTCGTCCCTGCCGGTTTTCAGGATGGACCAGTGTTTCTTTATGATCCGTTGCACTTGGTTAGATCGACAGTTGAATGTGTTGACAAAGGCAATGCGGTTGGTCTTCTCTTTGGGAGGATGTATCTCCAGGAGGGACTCCCTGTTATTATTGGAAGCCCTCTTCTTAGACTGGCGGATGATCTTCTTTGGATAACTTTTTGCAATCAGTTGACATTCCAGATTTTGTGAATGGGTCTTGAAGGCTTCCTTACTGGAACAGTTCCTTTGGACTCTGAGGAATTGCCCGAAGGGCAGGTTGTCCCTCAGAGCCCGTGGGTGGCAGCTATCATATCGCAAGAGCGCGTTTCTTGCCATAGGCTTCCGATAGAGCTCTGATTCGATTCCAGTTGGAGTTGCATGTAACCTCAGGTCCAGGAAAGCCAAAGATGTTCGACTATACTCGATGGTGAATTTGAGATAAACGTTCTTACTATTCAACCATCCGTGGAAGGACACGAGATCTTCTTCTGTCCCTCGCCACACCACCAGGATATCGTCGATGTAACGTTTCCATACGTGTAGTGATGTCATATAGGGGTTGGCAGGTGTCAGGACTACTTGTTGTTCAAAATTATGGACGTAAAGATTCGCCAGGCTCGGCGCAAAAACGCTGCCCATGCTGGTCCCGGACACCTGCAGGTAAATGGTGTCCTCAAAGCGAAAATAGTTCTCCTTCATCGCAATTTCTGCTAAATGCATAATGAAACGTATTGGAGTGATAGACTGGTGGTTACTCTGCTCCAGCAAAGCACCTACCACCTCCAATGTCTCAGTCTGCGGAATTGACGTATATAGGGACTCTACGTCGAATGATACAAGGATGTCCCTTTCAATATCAAATTCTACCGTTGGCAAGAGTCTCAGGACATCTTTTGTGTCCTGTAAGAACGTAGGCATGGCTTTGACCATGGGGTTCAAAAAATAATCGACAAAGGTCGAAAGAGGTTCTAAGGCTGAACCAATCCCGGAGATAATGGGCCTACCGGGTGGAGGCCTCTGAGGTTTGTGCACTTTCGGAAGACAGTAAAAGTACGGGATCGTAGGATGCTCAGTTATTAGGTACTGTCCTTCCTGGGGTGTGATCCAACCCTCAGCGGTTGCTTCCTCAACCAGACCTCTTATTTTGGTTTGTATTCCTTCTGTGGGGTCTTCTTTTAGTGGCAGGTATGATTTCTGATCACTCAGCTGGCATAGGCACTCATTTCTGTAGACCTCAGTATCCAGGATCACTGTGGCACCGCCTTTGTCGGCTTGTTTGATGGTAATGCTGTCGTTAGATGATAATGTACGGAGTGCCATTTGTTCATCTCGTGCGAGGTTCATGAATGGTCTGGTTTCTGTTTTGTAAAGACGTGTTATGTCGTTTTCCACGGCTGTTTCAAAAGTAAGGACCTTGGAAGGTAATCCAGCACTGGGTGGATTAAACGTAGATGGCTTCTTCAATCCAGTGTTTTTTTCTTTGTCATCAGTGATAGTATCAATGTTTCTTGGTCTAGAAAAGAAATAGTGGAGTCTTATTTTCCTAAACAGCTTCGCCAATTCGATTTGGGCTACAAAAGGATCCCCTTTCTGAGTAGCCACAAAACCCAGGCCTTTGTTCAAAAGTCGCTCTTCATTTGGGGAGAGTACGTGTGAGCTGAGGTTCATCACGAGGCTGTCTGGTTGCTTGTCCCCGCGGTTTCTGGCGGGACTTTCTTCCCGCTGCGAAGATCCATTCCTGATTGTGGTGGAATGTTCGTATTCCAATGGACCTGTGACGGCGTTGTTCCTTGTCGCCTCCTGCCCCTGCCCCGTCTCGGGCCAAACCCTAAAAAAGGAAAAGATCCAGGGCCTTGTTGCATTTGGGGAGGACCAAAGGGGCCCATTTGGGGCGGGCCTTGGGGTCCATACATCCAGGGATTTACCGGCCACCATGGTTGAAAATTGTTAAAATCCTGTTGTTGATGGCCGCTCTTCCAGTTTCTTCTGTTCCCTCGGCCTCTGGGCATTTGGCCAGTAAACCCATTTTGTGAAGTATCTGAATCGCTCGATGCTCCATCCGAGCTTGATGTCCCATATGTCGAGCCGCCCTTCTTTCCACCTCGATTGAATGTTGGTGCCGTGTATGTATCACTCGTCTATGGATATACTCTTTCCATAGAAAATCTCGCTAGGTCTTTTTTAAACTTTTCTAATTTTGTGAAAAGAATAGCTTCCTTGAAGTCTTTATTATTTTTGTCACTATCATCCTGTCCCTTTTTAAACAATCCACTTTTGAGTGTTGTTTTTATCTGGCCCTCAAGTACCTGGATCTCAATCAGTATTTTATCCGCTACTCTTTTTGCGGTCTTGATAATCAAGACTAGCCAGTCTCTTGTGCACCTCCAGGCGATCATCGACCAGTCTCTCAGGAAGTCTTTGTCGTCAAGAAATAGACGCGGTGCGTTATTAACAATGAGGCCTGAGGGTGCACAATTATCTCGAAGGTATTGCGCCATAACTATTCCATGAACAGATGTTCTGGAATGGGATTTCTTAAGGACTAGGACTTTTGCCCAACCCTCATCGTTGGTTATTACTTGGACAGGAATGCTATCTAGAAGACTAGGGTTTTCATCCAAGATACTCTGTACTTCCGCACTTTCAAATGCTAATCCCCAGTTGGTAGCCATGTCAAATAGTCGATCGCTAGGGAGAAAGTAGAGGTACGGGCACCCACTCGGTGGAAAATATATGAGGAGAACGCCTTGCCGTAAACACAATTGTTTGGTGGACCAGGAGGTCGACCAATGTTAAAAAGACCCACAGCCTTAGCTGTACTATTCACATACACAACAAATATTTGGTGGAGGGTCTCAGGGCGGGTTTAACGACCAACCAGGTACATGCCCCAAACAATACTATCACAACACAAAATACCTGGGGGTCAAGAAATATAAGTCAATCAGAAAGGATCTCAACACCGATAGAGTCAGCGCGCCTTACTTTTCAAACGCGCATTAAGCTAAGTCAACAACACGCGTTTGAAAGATCAGAAGCTACACGCGCTCCAAAGAGCTGTGTTAACCTTTGAAAGCGTACTCGCTCCCTGCATTTGCAATTTGCCATCTGTTTCCGCCTGGATGGTTACTTCAGCGGAATATTCCACTCTGGTACGAGTGCTGGGCGATTGTGATAGTGGGGCACCCACGGAAAATAGCGATGGAGTGACAAAATAACCATACTTGACCTCTGCCTAAACCTTGTTTTCTAATTTCTTTCACATTGGTGTTTTATCAATTCTAAAAGCAAAATAATATTGTTTTTAGAGCGGTGCTCCTTCAACCTGAGCTGCAGCCAGGTGGGGTGAAGCCTCTCAACCAACACTTATGGGTGAGTGTCATTTGGAACGTTATGTTCGAATAGTTGTGAATGGGTTTCCATCACACGGGGTTTGTACTGCAAAAAAACCCTGAGAATATGATTTATTCATGTTTCTTGTTGTTTTTGTGTCTTTGTCTTTCTGTTTGGATCCAATACCGTCTGATGCAACGCAATAACAGTATACGGTTGAGTACACACCTGGGACTTTCAGGTGATATTTTTTCATATTTTATTACAAGCAGTAGTGTTAACCATCAAAGGTCCTGATGAATGCATTGGAAACTTTGTTCTAGTTACATGCAGAAACATGTTGACCACTATCAAGTACGGTTATTATTTCAAACCCGCACTTACACTTGCTTTTTAACCTTAGGGATTGGGAGATACTAATAAATCCTGTTTCTCTACCCAATTCACCTAATTTTACGACTACTTTTCACTTTTCACTATTATCACTATACACTGCTTTATTCAGGAGCCTCTTTAATTTTTTGCACAACATACCTCCCACTTGTCACATTTATCGGCTACGGTTACATCTGACCAGCCGTTATTGTCTCCTGGGTAAGGAGAACCCAAATGATGAGAAAGAGGGCGGTACAGTGTGGCTTCTGATGGGAATCATTTTCTCCATATGCTCTTGAGCCTTGATTCGGCCGGCACCTTTAACATGCACAATGTTCTCACGGGTGTTATTGATGTAGTATCGGTGTTGAGATCCTTTCTGATTGACTTATATTTCTTGACCCCCAGGTATTTTGTGTTGTGATGAACTTTAAGCCCGCCAAACATAACTATCTAAGGTGAGGCCTACCTATTTTACTCTCACATACTCTTCACACTAGCTGTACTCAACTTCAATATTTCACAAACATCATTCAAATTTAAAGAAAACAAATGAAATGCTGTTAGCACAAGTATATTGAAATGATTCACATAAACGTTTGTGTTAGAACTGGGATTTCTGGTTGGCTAAGGCTTACGCCAAAGCCAGGCAGAAAACACCATTCTAGTCAGGGCAAAGGGGTCACACGCCAAGATAACCCCTGCTCACCCCCTTGGTAGCTTGGCACGAGCAGACAGGCTTATCCCGGAGGCAATGTGTAAAGCATTTGCGCACGCACACAACAGCAACAACATCCTAGGCACTCCACAAAAGGAACTCCACAGAAGGTTATATAAAAATAACTTTTGTATTGTCAAAAACACATCAGATAGTAATCACACAATAGACTGATTTGCATATGGCCATGTCTGAACTGGGGCGGCGGAGTGAGCTAAATAACGGTGATGGATTAAACCCAGATCACTTGACTGGGGGTGAGTGTTTGTATTGTCAACGCTCCGTCCATCACCACCTTTGGTTTTTCTTCGTTCGCCCCAATTTGGCAGGGTATGTTCAGACGTGAGTCCCTTGCTCACCTTGCCACTGGACTCAGGCAAGCCCGGCTGAAGACGGCTGTAATGCCAGAAACCGGTCCTGGGAAGCTTGATTCCGGTCCAGGGAAGACATGGCTTGGCAGTTCGGGCTGGACTGTTCCCATGAGGCACACCACCTTTGGTTTTTCTTAGTAATCACACAATATATATTGTGCCAACTGGCACGGGCAATATTCACAAGGGATATGTATAGGGCCACCTGGACCACTGTCAGGAATCAGCACTTTTAGAACTAGAAATACTGTTAAACATAGCAAGTTGTAGATCATAGCATAATAATCACTTTAGCACACAGCTCAATTATAGGTAAGAACACATTACACATGATGCATCACAACATTCAGAGGTGTAGGGAAGGAAACCACATGATGCATAAACATACATTCAGCGGTGTAGGTAAGACACACAATGCATAAAACACATTCAGAGGTGTCACAGGCATAATGGCATAGCACATTACGCATAACTCACATTTGGGCCTAACCAGTATAACTACAGTAGGCAATCTCCTCACTAGTCTAAACACATTAGACCCTGCCTCCTAAGAATAAATCATATTTAGGGGCGTAACTCACATAGTGAAAACATCTCACTAGCATAAACCTACATAGGTAAAATAAACTCATAATCACATTGCCCAAACATCACCTTAAGCAATTACTATCATAAACATAGCAAAATCACATTGCGCAAAAATCACATTACCAGCCCCCTGGCCAAGTGGCCATTTAATAAAGGGACTCAAAAAGCCCTGTGTCCAAAAATGTCAGGGCGCGCTGCCATCGCAGCGCCAGTCAGCTGCCCACTAATTGCTGGGCAGCTGAGAGTAATCACAACAGGGCCTAAATGTTGCAGCTGGCACTAATTGCTGCGCAGTTGTAGAAGGCCTGGCACCTCTGCCATCTCTGTCCCACACAGGGACTCTCTCTCCCTTGGCGTCTAAACTGTGCGGCTGCCCACTAATTGCTGGGTAGCTGGAGACAAAACTGCGACAGGGGCTCTCACTAGCCCCTAGAACAAATCTGCGCCCTCTGTTGGAGCCCCACAGGCTCTAGAACAACATGTGCAGTCAGGGAGCGCATTAGCGCTTTAAAATGAAATATGCCCCCAAACACTAGCGCCTAAAATAAGGCCAGGGGATAGCCACACAGGCTCTTTGGACAATAATGCCCCCGTGGTCGTGGGAGCCTCGAGGCTCTAAACACAAATGCCCCCGGGAGCCTTGCGGCTCAAAATCCAATACTGCCCACTCATTGGAGCAGCCCTCTGCCAACGGGGCCACTCTGAACAAGGGCACTGAATGGGGTGGGACGGCCCACTGACATATGGGCCGCCCTAAATGCCCCCGAGCGCTGTGCCTACACCGGCACCGACCTGCGCCCCCACGGAGCCTCTCGTGGCTCTAAAACAATTATGCCCCTCGTTGGAGCTCATAGGCTCAGGAAGACAATGGCAATGGGAGGGCTCTTGAGAAGGGTGCCCCAGTCTTCGTTGGAGCGGCCCTCTATCAACCGGGGCCGCTCGATGCAAGGTAGGCCCCCTGTGACTCTCTCTCTGGCACGCTGAACCTGCCCAGCGTTCTCCCCCGCCCTTCACACTCACCGGCTCTCCCGGTGCAACGGCTGCTCCTCTCGGCGGCTGAGCTGCGGGGTTCCTTCTCGCTCCGCGGCTGTGGGGAGGGACTTCCGGCCACCTCCTGCCCTTCGTGCCAAGACTTCCGGGTCGCCGCAGGCAGAGCGGCGGCCCGTGAGGGGCAGCTCCACGGCGGCAATCTGGGGTAGGCTCCCAGTTCAACGAGGCAGTCCCTGGCGGGGTGAGCACCCGTCAGGGGTCTATAAAACACAGCCCAAATCACGGCAATTAAACGGGGAAAATATATGCGGCGTGGGCAGCCGCTTGCGAGGTATGAAAGCGCTACCAGGCGCTTAGAGTCAAAATAAAGCACTCCCAAGCGCTAGAGGACCAAGAAGGTCCAAGTAGAAATAAAAGCGCTCTCAGCGCTATAAGTAAAATAAGGCGCTTCCTGCCCGAAATAAGGCGCTGGGGGGCTGCTCAAGGTCCTGGCATCATTAAAAGCCAGCAAAAAGAAGTCCCAGCAGTCCTGGAAGAATAAAGATGGGGCAACACAGCTCCCCATAAGGAAAATCCTCCAGCATCCAGGGGCTGGGCAGGGCCCAGGGAGGCAAGCCTACCCCTGGGCCCAAGCAGCAGCACGCCCTTGGCAGGATTCAAGTTAAGAACAAGAACATTTTCAGAGTGTCACAGCACCCTTTTTATACCCAAAATCCTTTGTCTAAAGGTGCAGGGTGGGAAAAAACCAGGCGCAGCTGGTTTGGGAGCCCCCTTGATGAGCTCAGCCACCTCTCCCATTCGCTAGTCGGGCTAGGGTCATCAGTCGCACCACAGGGGGCGGAGCCAGCATTGTGTGAGGAAAGCCCAGCCCTGTTCAGGACCCAGGGGCACCCCTCCCCTCACATCAGCATGCTAATCTCAACACTCACCACTGGGCAGACCCATCCAGACTCCTGGAGCCAGGCTCTAGCCAATCACGTGCCAGCATCCTCACTACACATGCACACCCATGTCTAGAAGTGGCACTTCCACACTAGACACATTCATGCCGCATACATCATTACGCAGCATTCAATCTCACAAGTTCGCACATACCAAACTCGACACTGCACTCCCCACACATCAGGAACTACCATGGTCACACATTTTCCCCATGCATTCCTAAGGGAGGGCAGGTCACTCTCACACATACACAGAGAGCTCACACACTTTACACTGCACCACAGTGAAAAAGTGAGCAGAGACCTAAAATCACCAACACCAGGTTACAGAAACAGGCTAGGCAAAAGCAAAATGTTTCGGGGCGAACCTGCCAAAACGAGCCAGGTCCAACACAACCCCCTTCCAGCCAAAACGCAGGGTAGACCAATCACTCCCTTGATGGGCTTCCCTGCTTTGGGCGACAAAACACGGACACGGGCCCGCACGGCAGGGACACCCTCCGGTTTTGCACCACTCTGAACCCACATGGATTTCTCTCAACAAGAGCTCTCTGGCACAACTAGGATACCCCACTGGTACTCTCTAGTCATCCACGGCCAGGACCAGGCCCTAGGCCATCCAAATATCACAGGTCCTGACCAATCCACAGAGTGGGGGGCAGCTCCACGGCGGCAATCTGGGATAGGCTCCCAGTTCAATTAGGCAGTCCCTGGCGGGGTGAGCACCCGTTAGGGGTCTATAAAACACGGCTCAAATCACGGCAATTAAACGGGGAAAATATATGCGGCGTGGGCAGCTGCTTGCGAGGTATTAAAGCGCTACCAGGCGCTTAGAGCCAAAATAAAGCGCTCCCAAGCGCTAGAGGACCAACAAGGTCCAAGTAGAAATAAAAGCGCTCTCAGCGCTATAAGTAAAATAAAGCACTTCCTGCCCAAAATAAGGCACTGGGGGGCTGCTCAAGGTCCTGGCATCATTAACAGCCAGCAAAAAGAAGTCCCAGCAGTTCTGGAAGAATAAAAATGGAGCAACACAGCTCCTCATAAGGAAAATCCTCCAGCATCCAGGGGTAGGACATCCAGGGACTAGGCAGGGCCCAGGGTGGCAAGCCTTCCCCTGGGCCCAAGCAGCAGCACACCCCTGGCAGGATTCAAGTTAAGAACAAGAACATTTTCAGAGTGTCACAGCACCCTTTTTATACCCACAATCCTTTGTCTAAAGGTGCAGGGGGGGGGGAACCAGGCGCAGCTGGTTTGGAAGCCCCCTTGATGAGCTCAGCCAACCCTCCCATTCACTAGTCAGGCTAGGGTCATCAGTCGCACCACAGGGGGCGGAGCCAGCATTGTGTGGGGAAAGCCCAGCCCTATTCAGGACCCAGGTACACCCCTACCCTCACATCAGCATGCTAATCTCAACACTCACCACTGGGCAGACCCATCCAGACTCCTGGAGCCAGGCTCCAGCCAATCACGTGCCAGCATCCTCACTACACACGCACACCCATGTCTAGAAGTGGCACTTCCACACTAGACACATTCATGCCGCATACATCATTAAGCACCATTCAATCTCACGAGTTCGCTCATACCAAACTCGACCCTGCACTCCCCACACATCAGGAACTACCATGGTCACACATTTTTCCCATGCATTCCTATGGGAGGGCAGGTCACTCTCACACATACACAGAGAGCTCACGCACTTTACACTGTACCACAGTGAAAAAGTGCGCAGAGACCTAAAATCACCAACACCAGGTTACAGAAACAGGCTAGGCAAAAGCAAAAAGTTTCGGGGTGAACCTGCCAAAAAGGGCCAGGTCCAACAGTTTGTATTCAACTGCTCTGTCAACAGAAATGCAGATTGTTAAGTGAGTATAAAAAATACTTAAGCCCCTGCAAAATGGGGCATAATACATAAATGTTGGTGCTTTCCACACAACATCTGCATGTTTTGGAATTTACGTGGCCTTGTCCTCTGTTAGATATCAGCAGCTTTGAACTGCTAAAGTTTTCTGGGAATAATTGAGTAAGTATGGTCTCTATGTCCTCCGTAAATTGCTGGGTGCAATACGCATCATACCACTTAAAATTGCAATCCTTGCACACAAAAATGTGCAGGTACTATTAATTCACTTGGCTCTCAATCAATCAGAGCAGTACTTTATTCGGCAACTTAAAAACCATAAAAGCAAACATGTTAAAAAAAGAAGATAGATTTCATCAACATAGATTCGACTAATAAAACCTTAAACACATAAAAACATAAAATAGGAACATCATTTATGTCAATTAAAAAGGCCAAGATTCAAATTTTAGAATTGCAGGGGATACATTATGTAAAGTGTGAAGTGCTAAAGACCAAATTCAGTAAACAATATATCATAAGGTGCACATGCTGACATAAAATGGGACCTAAGACCAAGGCCAGGAAAAACAGGTTGACTACTGCAGAGACAGCTTTTTCCTGTGCCTGGTGGCCCCTGTTATAAAACCTGCAACCCCAAAACAGACCATAGGAGAGGATAGCATTTGGAGGTGCAGTAATGCTGACCTTAATTTTGTAAAATGGTAATCTCTGATCAATGTGATTATAAACCTTCCACGCAATGACTGATAAAATTTGCAGAAGAAAATAAAATGTAATGTGTCTTTGTAACAAATAAATGTCCTTGATGCAGTAGATGAGAACAGCAATGATTTATTGAAGATATGTTCCAGATCAAGTTGATAGTACAGGAGTATATAAGTCCAATTGTGAAACCCCACCAGGAGCAGATGGATACATGCTCAGCCTAAGATGTAACTGACTCTGCCTTTCAAGCATACACAACTAGAACACTCTGTGACATCATAGATGCATGCTGAGCAAGTAATAACAAACACTAAAGAAGGACAGGGAAGATGGACAAACAGTATGTAACACATTTCCCCCTTTGACACAATAAAACAAAATAAGAAAACCAAAGAGAGAAGAAAAGTAGATAAAAAGAACATACAGCACATACACAGTAAATGTTACTGGTAAAGTAAAAGAAGGAGATAAAAACATCAAATAGTGAACATAAGAAAGAAACACAAGATACAACATCCGCAAGAATAGAAAAGAATGGATTTGATAAATTAAATGTGAATTTCTCTAAAACATTAGAGCATATAAATAATTCATATCAATGAGCAATCACGGTTCTTTAATGAGCAATCACGGCTCTTTAACACACCCAACAATTTGAACACCTCTAAACCTTAGAGCACTTTGTGGTTCAATCAATAGATAAAAGATAGCGAACACGAGTGGTTCTACAAATGAGCAACCTGCGGCTCTCTAAACATAAAATATAGTGAACCCCTGTGGTTCTACAATTGAGCACCTTGTTGCTCTCTAAACATAAAATATAGTGAACCCCTGTGGTTCTACAATTGAGCAACTTGTTGTCCTCGAAACATCAAACTATGTGAACACCTCTAAAATACTAGAGCACATACGTGGTACGTGGTTCAACCAAGCATTTAAAGTTCTTCAAAACATCAATATTTCTAAACATGGCTCATCCTCAGATGTAAACCTTAAACACATAAACATCAATTGCAACTCTATAAAATCAAATTGAAAGAAAGGAGCACCTCAAAATTGAGCGCAAATGTGGCTAGGTCAAAATGCAAATTCAATACATCCCAAAGCATGAAAATTTGAATGAATGTCACTGCAAACAAACATCAGAACAAACTTGCAATCAATAGACTGAATGAGATAAAACTGAGCACCTCAACCTAAGTTGAGCATATGTATGGCTCACTCCAATAAAGAAACTAACTCGCCTGAAATTTGAATTTAAAGCAACTGAGCACCTCAACCTTAGTTGAGCATAAAAATGGCTCACTCCGATAAACGAAACTAAGTAATAACTCACCACCTCCAGTACCAATACGCAGCAAATATATGAAACACATGAACATGGTAAAAATCACAACATAAATGTACATGCACATTCTTTTCCACAAAGCACATTTCAAACTGCACCATTTCAAAAATTACAATAAAATGAATAAACAAACTCCGGTGAGCGATCTCTCACCCGAGTTCCTTCTCACAATGGCCTTCTTCAAACAAAGTCATGCATAGTCATTTGATGTTCATGGTAACACGAGAGTTAAATCACTGGAGAACTCCCAAACAAACGAAAATTCATGAATGGGTTGTCTGTTGACTTTTCCTTTTTACCTTTACGTATGCGTGCTTAAAAATATTGGCCCAGAGTTCTTCGATAAAGTGCACAAAGTTAGTAAGCCTCACACCAGGACTCCGTACTTCAACCGCGGAATCTTCAAAAGCTCCGATGACTCTTAGGGCAAATGGCTTCCGATGATGTAATGACGCTACGTTGCGTCGCGTAAGTCGATCCGCGCACGCAACCTTGATGACATCAGCCGCTCCCCTTTAGAGGAAGACGACGGAGAGCTCAGCGTTGTAAAGGCGATGAGGTTGCCACGCTGTGAAATCATTGTAAGTGCACGAGACAGTCGTTTTTTTTGTCTTTTCAAAAATTGCTTCAAGAGTTGAAAAATCACTGTGAGGGACAAAAATGCGGCTTCGAAATACCGCCACTGTCGCGCCTTCAAAATAAAACTGCATGTCCTTTTCAGATGTGCTCCATTTATAAATGCGAGCGTTTCTCTCGCAGGGCCCAACACAAAATAAAATAGTATTTCTTTTTTCATGCTGCACATTCAGCTCCCATAAATAACTGCAGACACGTCTTCTTCTTTAAATTTGAAACGCATCCAAGTGGATTAAAGTATGCTAGTAGTCACACCGGACAAGCATTGGAGTGAGTATAGTTTTTCATAAACTACTTCTCTCAAAATGGCACACAGAATGCTTGATTTTGCACATATCCCCACACGAATAAGGGTGCCTTGCTATGCTAACAATGTTATTAGTCCGTGTTATTAAACTAGTGACAGTTTCTGACAGCAGTTGAAACTCTGCACTCACAGTTTGTCTTGCTCTGCCTTTCTTTAACAGTTAACACGCAGCCTTTTTAAATATGACAGACATCAACGATAAGTTCTCAGGTCAATAATGTCCCAATTATGCAATTACTCCCACACCCTGGGGAAACAGACTGTCCAGATAATAAAGGACACTGGTGGGGTTAACCAGAGTGCTCTCATTAAATACCTTTTCCTCTTTGGCTTCAAAAAGTTCTCCAGTCGCAGTATTCTCAAATTCTTAGTTGCAGTAATCCAGTCTTTTCTTCACGCATAGGCTCTGTACCTCGTCGCCAAATTTGTATCAAATAAATGTCCTTGATGCAGTAGATGAGAACAGAAATGATTTATTGAAGATATGTTCCAGATCAAGTTGATAGTACAGGAGTATATAAGTCCAATTGTGAAACCCCACCAGGAGCTGATGGATACATGCTCAGCCTAAGATGTAACCGACTCTGCCTTTCAAGCATACACAACTAGAACACTCTTTGACATCATAGATGCATGCTGAGCAAGTAATAACAAACACTAAAGAAGGACAGGGGAGATGGACAAACAGGATGTAACACACTTGCTCTGAGAAGTTGTCACAGGGGCAAGGTTTTAAAGTATCAGGTTATGTAAATCCTTGTGGAAAGGCCAGAAACCAAGGGACTAAATGCAGTCGAAATCTAATCAGCACAACACAATGAATTTGTTTACTCAGGGACTGAGTGACATACCTTCTCACAGTGGGCTTTGCTAACTCCTTCTCCTCCCTGAGCCCCTGGCATTTGTCCAGGAACTGTTGTTTGATAATTCTGACAGCTGCTTTTCCCAAAGGTTTAGAGCTCAGGTATAGATCTCGGCAGCTAAGCCATGTTGTAAACTCCATTACATATTTTAACCAGGGGATGTGCATAGCACCCTCCAGGACTACACAAACAGTAATTATGACTTGATTTAAATTAGTGGTGGTACAAGCCCAAACTCTCAGCCAACATAGCATGGGGGCTAGAGCAATCAAATCCGTGATGTACCCCACACCTAATTCTTCATGTAAAATAAATGCCGGGGCTGCCAGGAGCTTACGCATAAATTTGTTTTTAGCCCCCTGGATATCCTTTTCATCCTTGTTGCCCCAAACATCACATCCATAAGTTGCCATGGGGATGCACTTTCCTTTATAGATCTTCAACAGGGCGGGCAAGGGTTTTGACCCTAGTCTTTTAGCAAAGTTCAGAGTATCCCCCATCGCTCTAATTAGGCGTTCTTTTTTTGTGTAATTTGTGCACACCAGGACCCGAGTTCATCAAAATGTACCCCTAAGTAGGGGAAGGTAGGGACTTTAGTTAGCACAGCCCCTTACAATAAAAGTTAGCTTTGAGGGCCTTTCGAGGGCCTATATTCATAGTATGTGATTTAGTAATATTTGTAGTCAGGTCTAAAGAGTCCAACAATCTAAAAGTTGTTGGAGGCCCACGGCGGTTAAAGCAAGCAGGACCATGTCATCTGCATAGAGGAGTGCAGGGATCATCTTAGCAACAGCCTTGGAGATATCCTTACAACTTGAAATAAAAAAATCCCCTAGCTTGATAATGTAAAGCGTGAAAAGCAGTGGGGCCAAGATGAAATCCTGACGAACCCCTCTCTTCACAGCCGAGGTATCTGCCTGACCGCCATCTCTGTTATATCTGACTGCAGCCATATTTTCATGGGCAGTATATAAAAAACCACCAGCTCTGCATCGAAGCCCATATTACCTAAAATCAACCATAATTTCGACCTGTTAACACATTCAAAAGCTTGAGTCAAATTCATGAAAACCAGATGTAAGGTTTTCTTCTTAGCAATGGTGTATTTCCCAATCACTAAGTCCAAGTTAAGGCATTGATCCAGTTTCCCTTTACCCTATCTAAAACCATACTGTAAATCGGAAATTACATTAAAATTGCCAAGCTATTAATTATCAAGCCAAGCTGTTAGACGATCCAATATCACTTTGCCCATAATTTTAGCAGCAGAATCTAAAAAGCGAGATTGGTCTATAACATGCAGGCTCATCCTGTGCACTCTTTTTAAAAATGGGAATTATAACTGCCATTGCCCATGAATGGGTAAAACCACATAAACATGCAACATTAAAAACATGAGCTAAAATCTTGGCCCAAACCTTAGGGTCAGCCTTGTACAAATTTGCTGGTACCCCGTGTGGGCCGGGGGCCTTACCCCCAGATGTAGAGATGATTGCATTATGAACCTCATCTATGCTGAAATGGGGGGCACACTGGTTGGCCCATCACCCATATAAGCCTCAGATTCTCCTGAGTTGGTATCACTGTAAATATGACCAAAATGCTGTACCCATTGATCAGCCGGAATTATGCAATCTATATTGGAATTTAACATGTAAGGAAAAAGGGGACAGTTGACCACCGACCAGAATTTAGAGCTGTCTGCCAAAACACTTCCTTGCCCTAAATCCTCCCAGGCCTGCTCTCTTATCAGCTTCTTCCTCTCCTGCACTGCAAGTGTGTATGCCTTTCTTCTACTCCTGACCACAGCTTCATCCTTAGGGTTTTGCTTAAGGGCCTGCAGAAAATCCCTAGGGGCCATGGAACACGAGCCATCAAACCACCTCTTGGCCTTAGGCGATCTTACTCTGCTCTGGTGGTTAGATTGGATGATATCTGCTTGGTAAATTTATCAAAGGGCTCTAAAGTGACTCTAACATGCGTAGTTGGCTCCAAGCATTTTTTAATCTCTTTGCCACAGATGTCAGACAGATTGTCCAGGAAGCATTCCGGGACAATCCTTTGCCACTTCAGCCTGCAAGCTTGATCTTTGGTACTGATGTTTTATTTGTAATGCAGGTAGTCACCTCTCCTGTTAGGATAGCAGAAAGGGACAACACGAGTGTGAGAGGGTTGTGATCGCTGAGCCCAGACCTTGAAACACTAATGGTGCAGACAACAAAATATGATGGAAAATACTTGACCTGCCACTTCCTGCATAGGTGGGAACCTTAGCCACTGTGTCTGTTGGCTGTAAGCAGTTTGCATTGTGCCTTGAAAGAAGACCTTCTAAGAATATGCCTGGTGGTGTGGTGCTCAAAATGATTAGATAATATAAAAGGATCCCCTGCTTGAACGTTAAAAGTTAGTAAGAATAACACTTGGCTCTCATAATCAAGGCTTATGTGTGCCAAATCCCCCAGCAGTGGTTAAAGGGTAGGGGGACGATGGGGTGAATATTAATTGTTTCATTCAAAAAGGTGTTAATTTAGACTGTAGTCCATTAAACATACAACATGCGATGAAATACATGCAATTAAAACAATTTTTTACAATCCTATTGTTGAAAGTACCAAACTGAGACTACCCTTAACATACAATTTTAAAACCAAACATTTCCGCACTTAAATAGGGATTTTTCTCCTAATAGACATTAAGCACCACCCAATGGCATACACAACTTCAAGAAACTGCATGCGATATAAGACTTTCAAGGCTTCTCATCGATTCAACACCCCACATGTCTTTAAAGTAGGTTTTACAATTCTCTGTCTCTCCATCATAAAATACAAACAGTCCAGTAAAATATGGGAGTTAGTACATTTCATCTCCATCCCACAGTTACATGCACCACCATTGTCATTTAAAAATTTAGCCACCTCTGCACAAGAATAAAAGTGATTAAGACAGATTCTAAATCTAGGAATATCCTGCTTTATTTCCTGATTAGCCTAAGAAGATAGATACATGAATGATAAACTATAACACCAGCCATCCCATAACTGGATTGTGGACTTCTTGGTTAACAAGTATAGAAGGTTCCTCTCTCTAGAATTCTTATCCATTATTAAACCCAGCTCATTACTCTGGAAGTTTATAGGTAAGAAATAATGAAAGAATCACAAGAAAAATGTTTTTCAATTATTTAGGACATACATTCTAAGACTCGCAGCCCATTTTAATCCACTTTTCACAATCTCATATCTACAGTATAATTATACCTTTTCTTCACCTGAACTTAAAAGACAATTCCAAAATTCCTGAGTGGCCTTCGCGCAGCGACTTAACCAGGATAAGCAAATATCCACCAAGCACTCGTTCTCAAATATAGTCTTTTTTTCAGTGTTCAAAGTTCATTTATTCCAAAAGGTCTTCATCAGATTTCTTCATCCAATAAACGACAAATACCAGCCAACACGTGTTTCGTCTGATCAGTATATGATATACAGACTTCTTCAGGGCTGTAATTAATACAGTAACCAAAAATTACACGAAATACTAAATACTGAACTCAGTATTTACAATACAAATCACCAAAGAATTCACCGAATCCGTGCAAAAAGAAAAAGTCAATCTAAGAAGTACCCGTCACCAAGAGTAAAGCTTGAAAACCCAAAATGTGTCTATCTTACTCTAGTACCCAGGTATGAGTACATTTGCTTAAAATCTTATATTTATCAATCACCTACAATACCAGTTAGGACCCAGTCACCAACCACACCAGCAGGTTGGTCATCGTGTAAATGATAATAATAAAACATCTGCAACTCACCATTATACTTAATACTAATGGTTGTGATTCGTAATCCTCGCAGCAAAAAACAAAATCCTCAATCCAAACCAATCGTCATAATAATCTGTAAACAAAACTAGTATCTCTTAATATACACTCTATTCGTATTGTCACACACATGTATCAAACTGAGGTTTAAATACACTTCACTATCTTCCTGCTCATTCGTTGTATCCTCCAAGTTGGCCAGTATATAGTATACCTACTGGCTAAAGATGTATACCATTCTCTCACAGACTTCTCTGTGCTCTGAATTTAAACCGTCTGGAATTATATACTAAACATTTGCATCAATCACCACTAAGTACCTTAATATATAAGTTGAATCGCCTTCCAATAATTTGATTCGTCTCGCAGTTATATATTCAGCATGGTCTAATCCGACCCTCGTAAATATTCCACACTCTCTCGTTGTCCACGTATCTGTAGACCGAGATCAATATATTGCATATATTCATATACACTCTTGTATCAATAGCGTAGTATATGCTACGTTTACCAAACTTCAAATATCTGTGTTATTCTCAGTAAACAATAAATACCTCAGTAGTTAAGCAACTTCTCAGTCCAATACGATTCCTAATATACTCCGTTCCTAGTCAGCGGTGCGACACTCTCTAAGTAATCCAAAGTTATCGCTATCCTCATAACGGTGGCTGCAAACAGAAAATGTAGTACATTAACAAGCGCCCTTTTAGCAAATAAACATCTTGCGCCCAATGTCCTTATTGTTATTTAACTCACCGCATATCTGCTCCACACTCCTCTATCGACGGTCGCGTTTGACTTGCGCGCCATCTTCGAGAGGCAGTAAATAGTCTAATTCGCGGGCGCCATCTTAGAGTGGTGTGTCTATGAGTATGCGCACAATCTTGCACAGTATTCCCAGTCCTGACTGCAATATACACACAATCTATCCACATTCAGTACCTTAATGTTAAATCTAGAAATATCCGCCGCGTAATTAATAATGGGTCAACCTGAGGCCATCGTGTTATGCACGCGTGCCAACTTTGTGTAATAGTCTCGAACTGCTTACGCAGGCGCCATCTCGAAATAGTTATTTACTAGTATGTCATCATAGTACTTAAGAATGTTACCAATTCTAGGATTGGGTAACTGCTAGTTCACCTTTCCAGATAGTCCCATAGACTCAAAGCAAATAGTAATCCAGAGTGTATATTAAGAGATACTAGTTTTGTTTACAGATTATTATGACGATTGGTTTGGATTGAGGATTTTGTTTTTTGCTGCGAGGATTACGAATCACAACCATTAGTATTAAGTATAATGGTGAGTTGCAGATGTTTTATTATTATCATTTACAAGATGACCAACCTGCTGGTGTGGTTGGTGACTGGGTCCTAACTGGTATTGTAGGTGATTGATAAATATAAGATTTTAAGCAAATGTACTCATACCTGGGTACTAGAGTAAGATAGACACATTTTGGGTTTTCAAGCTTTACTCTTGGTGACGGGTACTTCTTAGATTGACTTTTTCTTTTTGCACGGATTCGGTGAATTCTTTGGTGATTTGTATTGTAAATACTGAGTTCAGTATTTAGTATTTCGTGTAATTTTTGGTTACTGTATTAATTACAGCCCTGAAGAAGTCTGTATATCATATACTGATCAGACGAAACACGTGTTGGCTGGTATTTGTCGTTTATTGGATGAAGAAATCTGATGAAGACCTTTTGGAATAAATGAACTTTGAACACTGAAAAAAAGACTATATTTGAGAACGAGTGCTTGGTGGATATTTGCTTACGTTTAGTCATTTATGACAATTACCGGGTAGTGGTAACCTACTCGCTCCGCTTTGAGCACCAATTGGACTTTCAATTGTATTTACTTGCTTATACATGCTGTGCGCTTCGTAATAACTGTTACCATCATATTTTGTGTAATTTAAGGTTTAGGAGCAGCCGCATAAGCGAAGATGAACAGAGATAAAGAAGCTGAACAATTATTTGATAAACTAGTGGCAGGAGGTACTATAGGAGCTGCCATGGGACCACCTAAAGAGACGAAAAAAGAAGGCCTGAGAGCTAAGTTTGTGAAGCTCGAATCCCTTAAACGTACCGAATTAAATAAATGGTGGGATGCCGCCACTTTAAAACAATATTTAAAGCTTAATCGAATCCCACGAGGCCTAAGGTCCCAGATTATACCTACCTACGAGGATCTGGAACCCGATCTCTATATTACATGGGAGAAGGAGCTTAATACTAGCTCTAGAAATCTAATTAATATCCTCATCGAAAACGCTGAGAGAAAAATAGCGAAACTCCTTATAGAGATACAAAAGGTGGAGGATGAAATTAAAGAAATGAATCTCCCTGAAGCAACAATTAAAAACTATACCGTTTTGGATGAGAAATTAAATGATTTACAGAATGAAATTAAACAAAGGAAAGCGAGAAAGATAAAACGCGACGAAAAGGACTATCAGTCTGGTCGTGTATATACTTTTGCAAGGAGATTTGATTATCTAATTACTAAATCTAATACTGAGAAACAGAAGGGTGGCACCCCATCTCCTAGTGAGAGTGACCCTGGTTCAAGTAACATTTCTAGCAGTGAATCTGAAGATAACTCTGAGACTACTCCTATTCAATCTCTTGAGAATAATTTTTTAGTAGAGGTGCACAGATTGCGCCGTGGAAACAGGGACTCAGAGAGGAATCGAGTAACTACTGTAAAAAAACCAGGAGAGGGGGCAGAGGCGGCAGGAGGACAGGGAGGAAGGGTAGGCATGCGAACGAGATCATGGAAACCGTAATTGAAAATGATGCTAATGATGTAAATAATATTGAAATTGTTAATCTGTCATCAACTGAGTTATCTGAGAATATGATCAGTTTACTTTCAAAAGGTATGGGCTTTTGCCCTAACACTATGTCTGATTGGTACTCAATTAAAATTGATGTGTTCAAATTTGTTAGAAGGCTGAAATTGAAGAAACACTTTGCTAATGTACCAGATAAACCTAGATATGAACAAATTAAACCTGTAAGTGACATCACAATTCAAGAACTTAAGGAAACACAACTTTTGTTGTCTCTTACAGAGAGAGAGGAAGATCCAGTGACGTTACTTAAGCTATTGGATGATCTAGGGATAGACAGGTTCCTGCGTGAAGATAGTGGGTTGAAGGAAAGATCTAAATGGACACCTCAGGTAGCATCTGGGGGTACGATTGAAGCCTTCTCTAAAGCGGTGAACCAAGACATAGACAAAATTACTGATGCTAAACTTTTAACTAAGACTAAGAAGTACATAGATAATTTGTCGCCTGGGGAAAGGGTGGCACTGAATGAACTGAAGAACAATTCTGACATCACCATACGTAGAGCGGATAAAGGTGGGAATATAGTAGTCTTGAACACCTTAGATTATAAAGAAGAGGTTTACTCTCAACTGAATAATACTGTGTACTATGAGAAACTGTATAGTAACCCTCTTACGAGCCTGTCTAAGGTTATTAATGACCGTTTGAAAATATGGTATGATGAAACCCTTATTGATCGTGATGAATTTCTGTATTTGCAAGCTATTACACCACGGGCACCATGCATGTATACGCTGCCAAAGATTCACAAATCTATGGTCAAACCACCAGGCAGGCCAATAATTTCTGGCATTGGGGGACCGACGGAGCGTCTCTCCCAATATATAGACACTTTCTTACAACTATATGTCAAAAACTTACCCTCATTTATTGAGGATTCCAAGCATGTACTCAATTTGATGAACGATCTGGTGTGGGATGACAGGATGACATTGGTTACTCTCGATGTGGTATCACTGTATACCAACATCGATCATGAATTAGGAATTCATGCAATTGACTTCTTTTTGAGTAAAAGAAGTGCTGAATACTACGATCACAATCAGATGATTTTGGAGATGACAAGATTGGTGCTTCAAAATAATGTGTTTCTTTTTGACGGAAACTGGTACAGACAGCGCCTTGGGACCGCGATGGGTTCTAGATTTGCTCCGTCCTTTGCGAACCTCTTCATGGGGTTCTTTGAGGCGGAGCGTATCTGGGGCCCATCCGGTAAGAGATGGATACAATACATCTACTATTGGGGGCGGTACATTGACGACTGCCTCCTAATTTGGACAGGTTCAATTGATGAACTTAAGGGCTTTTTTGACTATCTAAATGATAACTCACTGAACCTATCATTTACCACTCACTATGACAAAAATAGCATTAATTTCCTAGACATTGAACTATTCATTAAAGATGGGAAAATTTGTAGTCGCATGTTTCGCAAACCTACTAGCTGCAACGCAGTTTTACATGCTCGAAGTTGTCACCCAGTCAGCCAAGTAAATGCTATACCTTACGGAGAGATGGTAAGGGCAAGACGGAACTGCTCGATGGATGACGACTTTGAGCTTAATCTTAATGACCTTACTAAAAGATTCTTGAAACGTGGCTACCAGAGTAAAGTGGTTGAGGAGGCTGTAACTAGAGCTAAGAAACTGAAGAGGTCTACAACCCTCAAAGACAAGTCTAGTACACGTAAAGATGAAAAGATCCGCCTAATTACAAATTATGGTACTGATAGTGCCCAACTGTATAGAATCCTGAATAAACACTGGCATCTCTTACAGATGGATAGAGACCTAACACCTTTTATTGGAGGCAAACCAGGACTAACTTTCAGAAGGGGTCGCACTCTTTCTAATTTTGTCAGTCCCAGCTACCCTTTGAAGATTACAGCTCCTGACTGGCTCACGGAGAGATCTACAGGCTTCCACAAATGTGGAAGATGTAGTTCCTGTAGATGGGCGGTAAACAAAATCAGAACTTTTAACTATAACAATACGGGTGATCATCAGATTAACATGTTTATTAACTGTGATACTACTTATGTTGTTTATGTTATAGTTTGTTCTTGTAATCAGATTTATGTTGGTAGCACCATCAGGAGATTAAAAGATAGGATGGTTGAACATTTCCGAGCACTAAAAACAGGGGACACCCGTTATCCAATAGCATCTCATATTGTTAGGAATTTTCACGAAAAAGAGAAACATGTTTTTAAATATCATGGAATTGATTACATTAAATCTGATGCTAGAGGTGGGAATAGGCAGTTACAGCTGAGACGTAGAGAAGTTATGTGGCTATTGAAGCTTAAAGCAGTTGAACGCGGTTTGAACATTGACCATGAATTTGAATACTATCTAGGACAACGGTGAACCACTGAGTTTGAGCAGAATGTATGGCTTTACTCTGATAGAGCTTTAAAGATGTACATATGAATTGACTGTGCCTTGTACTATGTAGAGTCTAAAGGATGTACAGAAGAATAGATTGTATTACGTATGTTACTATAACCCCCACCCTGTCTTCCTTTCATACTCTTCCTGACTCCTGGGTTCACAGATAATCTGCTAAACTAGAGCAGAATGCCAATACCATTGGGACCCTTTTAACTGATACACGCTGCCAGATGTGGGTCGTTGGACCTGACCCTGTTCATCTATGAACTATCGAATATTACTCACTGTAGTAACGTATTAGGTTAGTGCAGTATTATTAATTAAACATATGACTTGAGATAGCCATAGCGATGGGTTGTCGACAGTAATGAATGTAAATAGCGCACGGTGTTGCGCTGAAAATATTAGTACTTATTTTTCTTTCTCTTTTACGAAATGTTGTAATAATGGATTACTATTTGCTTTGAGTCTATGGGACTATCTGGAAAGGTGAACTAGCAGTTACCCAATCCTAGAATTGGTAACATTCTTAAGTACTATGATGACATACTAGTAAATAACTATTTCGAGATGGCGCCTGCGTAAGCAGTTCGAGACTATTACACAAAGTTGGCACGCGTGCATAACACGATGGCCTCAGGTTGACCCATTATTAATTACGCGGCGGATATTTCTAGATTTAACATTAAGGTACTGAATGTGGATAGATTGTGTGTATATTGCAGTCAGGACTGGGAATACTGTGCAAGATTGTGCGCATACTCATAGACACACCACTCTAAGATGGCGCCCGCGAATTAGACTATTTACTGCCTCTCGAAGATGGCGCGCAAGTCAAACGCGACCGTCGATAGAGGAGTGTGGAGCAGATATGCGGTGAGTTAAATAACAATAAGGACATTGGGCGCAAGATGTTTATTTGCTAAAAGGGCGCTTGTTAATGTACTACATTTTCTGTTTGCAGCCCACCGTTATGAGGATAGCGATAACTTTGGATTACTTAGAGAGTGTCGCACCGCTGACTAGGAATGGAGTATATTAGGAATCGTATTGGACTGAGAAGTTGCTTAACTACTGAGGTATTTATTGTTTACTGAGAATAACACAGATATTTGAAGTTTGGTAAACGTAGCATATACTACGCTATTGATACAAGAGTGTATATGAATATATGCAATATATTGATCTCGGTCTACAGATACGTGGACAACGAGAGAGTGTGGAATATTTACGAGGGTCGGATTAGACCATGCTGAATATATAACTGCGAGACGAATCAAATTATTGGAAGGCGATTCAACTTATATATTAAGGTACTTAGTGGTGATTGATGCAAATGTTTAGTATATAATTCCAGACGGTTTAAATTCAGAGCACAGAGAAGTCTGTGAGAGAATGGTATACATCTTTAGCCAGTAGGTATACTATATACTGGCCAACTTGGAGGATACAACGAATGAGCAGGAAGATAGTGAAGTGTATTTAAACCTCAGTTTGATACATGTGTGTGACAATACGAATAGAGTGTATATTAAGAGATACTAGTTTTGTTTACAGATTATTATGACGATTGGTTTGGATTGAGGATTTTGTTTTTTGCTGCGAGGATTACGAATCACAACCATTAGTATTAAGTATAATGGTGAGTTGCAGATGTTTTATTATTATCATTTACACGATGACCAACCTGCTGGTGTGGTTGGTGACTGGGTCCTAACTGGTATTGTAGGTGATTGATAAATATAAGATTTTAAGCAAATGTACTCATACCTGGGTACTAGAGTAAGATAGACACATTTTGGGTTTTCAAGCTTTACTCTTGGTGACGGGTACTTCTTAGATTGACTTTTTCTTTTTGCACGGATTCGGTGAATTCTTTGGTGATTTGTATTGTAAATACTGAGTTCAGTATTTAGTATTTCGTGTAATTTTTGGTTACTGTATTAATTACAGCCCTGAAGAAGTCTGTATATCATATACTGATCAGACGAAACACGTGTTGGCTGGTATTTGTCGTTTATTGGATGAAGAAATCTGATGAAGACCTTTTGGAATAAATGAACTTTGAACACTGAAAAAAAGACTATATTTGAGAACGAGTGCTTGGTGGATATTTGCTTACGTTTAGTCATTTATGACAATTACCGGGTAGTGGTAACCTACTCGCTCCGCTTTGAGCACCAATTGGACTTTCAATTGTATTTACTTGCTTATACATGCTGTGCGCTTCGTAATAACTGTTACCATCATATTTTGTGTGACTTAACCAGGATGTCAGCCCAGTCTTCTTCCTTATCACTTATATCGGCCATAGCTGATTAAGGAAAATTCAGTCAAGGTTTCAGGCACTGCCCTTCTATATTATTTCAACTCTGCATGCTACAAAGTAAGCACTTCTTTGTTTGGTGGATATGTCCTTCTCTTTCTCTATATCAAAAACACACCAGTAAAATTGGCAGGAAAAGTCAGTCAGAGCCGTTTGGTTATTGGAGCTCTCCATCAGTCTCAAAAATGGTGGGAAGACATTTGCATACTACTAACATCAAAGAGGTGGGGTGAAATGGGCAGAGCTTGTAGGTGATTTGGAGCCCTTTCACACTCTGCAGTAATTGAAAGGGAACCATGGGCTCTCCACTCAGATTAGGGGATGAGTAATTATTCTTCATCCGCTTTCTTAGGTTGAAAGCAGTGAACAAGACGGAACGAGACAAAGGAGGGCTTGTAACAAAAGCGTCTGCGAAGCAAGCCACACCTTTTGTTTTCTCAAAAGTAGATAGAAATGCACAATATTGTGGGGAACAGAGATTGTTGACATTCTGAAGAATGGTAAATAATGTTGGGGTTAGTAAAATGGCAGTGGTAGACAATAATATTTCACTAGATTTCTGGATTAATAGTGTAGATTCTCTTCCTTCATAAAAGAAACGAGGTAGTTGTGAAGACCAGATGGTTGGGCTTGGTATTAAACTATCTCCAAACCAAATTAAAAATATATTGGGGGAATTGAATCAATCAATACCACTGGGTCCCAATGGAATCTCAATAGTGTTATCGAGATTGGGATCAGATTTTAATTCCACTTTATAAAGTGGTGGGGAAGTTGTTGTTCTGTCTGATTTGTGGCAAATACCAGTCATATTACTGATCTAAAACAAAGGCGTCCATACTGATCCTGTGCACTATTGGCTGATAGTTTTGCCCACCTCGGAAGCTAAATTGTTTGCAAAATTAATCTTAGTAGTTCTGTAGTGAAGATCTATCAATAGAGTGCTCAAGAAAGGGAGCCTATCATTTCATGCTGATACCTGGATGTGTGTACACTTGGGCAATAGAAAAACATTGACACTGGACGTATTTACTTACCCGTACCTAAAAGAGAGATGCAGTTTAGCATCCCTGTTAGTCAAACGTTACATAGGAGATTCAGAACATACTGTGTGCGATATTAGTGCTTTTCCTCAGAAGCATTATTATTTCCAGATTAGGTATCTTGTGTAAACTGTTAGACATCGCTTACGTAGGTGTTACTTTCGGTTGCCATAGAACACTTAGGGCCATATTATCAAGGCTGGGCGATAAAATTATCCCCAGGTTGGGCATCTAACCTGGGCTTCTATGGGAACTCTCTAGGGCATATTAGGGCATATTATCAAGCCCATTATCGCCACTTTAGCGGCAGTTTCCTGCCGATAAAGCGGTGATACTTTTATCGCCCAGTCTTGATAATATGCCCCCCAAATCGTTAACAGCAAAAGTTAACATATCATTACCCTCGACAAAAACCGTTTTATGAGAAATGGTGCATTCACTCAACAAGAATGAAATCACCATAACTGTTATGAAAATGTGGTTGCATGTTTCTCTGTACTAGAGAGTCTAGCTCATGTGAAAGTAAAAGCAAAAAGCGTGAACAATGTTTCTCTTGCCCTGTTGAAAACGTGCAGCAGTCTTCCTAGTCCATCAATCCTGTTTCTTCTCCAAGTGATGACAGCAAGGCTCTACCCTGTACTGACCTACAACATGCTGACTTACAGTTAGAAACTTTGTGGACTTCTTCTGGTTACATACTAAAGGCGCTGCTTTTACCGAACATTTGGTGTGGGTGATTCTGTTCCCCAAGCTCTAATTTGATTTGAGAGTAGATAACTGAAGCAGTGTATGATTTAGGAGGACTTCTTTTCTTAAATATGAGTAGAGCGGAACAGAGCATGTTGGAAGGTTTGTTATGGACAGACATGGCTGGAACCCTAAATTCTGGCTATTGTTTGTGAATAAAGCAACGACAAGGAGATGGTGGACGGAGCACTGAAACTTTTCAGACACTCACCCCCAGTCACAGATCTGGGTTGAATCCATCATCGTTCTTTAGCTCACTTTGCCACCTCGGTTCAGACACAGCTATATGCAAATCAGTCTTGACCCTGTACCTCATGAGAACAGTCCAGGCCGATCTGCCAAGCCATGTCTTCCCTGGACAGGAAACAAGCATCCTGGGACATTGTTCTGCATTCTGTCCATCAATTGTTCTTTTTGTATTGTTTGCGAACACCATAGCAGGAAAACGTGGTTTAACCGACAAATGGACAAACCTTGGTAAAGAGGGGGAGCAGGGCAGACCACTGCCACCCTAGTTGTGTGAAAAAGGTTGCTTTATTGAAACAGGTGCATATCACATAAACAACCCTAGGCCCTTTGCCTTACAAAACTAAAACCTCACTATACAAACATGATCACCTATGTTAATTAACCCTCACCCCTAAATGTCTCTCCCCCAACAACTTATTTCTGCAAGTCTCTACTTTCTCCTGTGCTCATCTTTTGCCACTGAGACCTTTAAACTTCACTTCAGTTTTACTGCAAATATTAACCTCCAACTAAATTAACTTCCTAATAAACCTTTAACTTCCTTGCTCGTTCCAGCGTGAGTGTGCTCCCTTTTGCCTGGATTGCCTCTGTCAACATCAATAAACTTCAGTAAACCATGCCAACTTTTCGGCCAACCACCTCCCAGAAAAAGGCCCTGTCTCAACTTTTTCTGCCTTCCCCCAACTTAGCGCCCCACGCTACTCACTAACAAATGTTCAACACCTTATCAACAGCTCAGTCCACAGCACATGACACCCTGACCACTGGCGCTGAATCTCCTTTAAATCTTCCTTCATAGATTTCAACAATGCAAAACCATTCTCTACACCAGGTTATTTTCCCCTAAGTGTAGCAGAAAACATCACAACATTTACCCCCCACCATCAACTTATTAAGACAGGGCAAAAGTTCCCTCCAACGCATTCCCCCTTTGCCGTACCAAAACACACAATAAATGTTAGAATCAGGGCCCAGATTTGTCCCGTGGATGCTCTGCCCCACCTGTCTCTCTGCCCACTTAATAAAAGAGTGTCCCATGATCCATAAGGACAATCCAGCAGTCTCCGGGCCTGGAAATGAACCTGAAAAATACAAACAATTCAATTGACAAGTAGAAATTATTCAACACTCCCCTTCATTCCCTGGAACATAGGGCTGGAAACAATAAGAAGACCATCTACCCAAAACCCTATTACTGTGCCTACTCCAACCTCTCCTAACCTCTTCAGTCACCACACCAATGCGAAATAAGTGTGTTTCATAACCTCTTGCATTGACCCCTACTCGTGACAGTTCTTTGTGCAACATGGCCAAAAGTTGAAATGCTGTCATTTGCCTTCTATTGTTATGTTTCATAGGGTATTCCAATATAGGCTTGTGTGGTCCCCTAACTCTTCACCAATATTTACCTTACCATTAGACTACTTAACGGGTTTTGGTATTGACATCTTTCCTACTTAGGCACTGTTTTCATTTACTTTTACTGAGCACCATGGCTTTCAGATGTATTCAGTGGCACCTACTGCATATATAGGGACTTTTATATTATTATTATTTTTTAGAGATTTTATGAATTTTTAGAAATTTTTAACCACATTTTTACAATATTCAATGCTTGATTAGAAGGACATTCCCTTTTTAGTATGTGGTCTGATCGGATGAGGAGTGGCTGTTATTTCCATGAGGTACCCCAATATAGGCTTGAATAGTGCCCTAACCCTTCACCTACATTTACCGTACCATTACACTACATAACAGTTTTTGGTATTGACCTCTTACCTAGTTAAGCACTGCATTAATGCAGTGAGGTTTTCCCTGAAAACTTGCCACATTAATTATGTATGAATATTCTCATAATCACAGCGGGCTTACCATCTTCTGTGAATGAATGAATAGCTTTATTTCGATATTTTGACATATCATAAAAGCATTACAATACAATGGTTAAAAACACATTTAAAATCTAGCAATAAAAAATCTACAAAAACAGTTATAAAACATTAATACAAGACATTTTGCTCAGGCGTACAAAGCGGGTTAGGAGCCAGATCCACTATCATTTTATTGGAGCAGGAGTTTCCTTGCAGTTCTACCATCTTCTGTATAATAACTATGTATAAGAGTCATCCCATCCGTCATCCACAGTCGACATGACACAGCAAGGTAGAATCCCCTGAGGGTACCTTTTGGGTATTTATACACCATATCTTTGCCGGGACAGGCAGATGCGAAAAGCTTTCATGCTGACACACTGATGCAAGACGCTGAGATTCCTGCACGCAGACACTCCAGCTCGCAGTGTTCTGACATCCCTCGCGGGGTGTTCATCTCGAGACCAAAATGGGGTCCCACAGTCTCTCACTAGGTAATGGGTTTGGCTTCTTGGCTCTACACCTACATACATGCTAGGTATATCTAGTTAGGGTTGCATTGTTGGAGTATGCATTATTATTGTCATGTATTTATATGCTTGCATATATTCATTGCTTTAGTGCTATGGTAGAAATCTACCATCCATTTACTCTATTGGTGCTCAATATTGTTTTCATCTGTTTCTGTCTTATGGTTGTTACAGCACATCTATTTTACACTAGAATGACGCTGGCTGACACCACCCTTACCCGGAGCCCACCCGCCGACCCCACCGACCCGACACCGCCATCCGCAACCTCAGACAGTGGATCGACGACTGCACCAACACTCTCGCCCCGATCAAGAAACCCTCCAGCAGACACACCAACAAGAGAGCCAGCTGGTCAACCGAGGACCTCCAGGCCTCCAAGCAAACCTGCCGAAAAGTAGAGAAGAAATGGCACCGCCAACAAACACCGGACAATTACGCAGCCCACAAGAACGCCACCCGCAGACACCATCACCTCATCCGATCTGCCAAAAGGACCTCCTTCAAGACCGCCTTGACAACAACGCACACAACAGCAAAGAGCTCTTCAACATCATGAAGGAAATCTCCAACCCTAGATCCAACACCAATGACATCCCACCCTCACAAGACCTGTGCGACTCCCTTGCCACCTTCTACCATCGCAAGATCGCAGACATCCACAACAGCTTCAATGCCATGACAGTCCGACAGCTACTGAGACCTTCGACCCCACGGCCACCATACGATAGACAATTGTATCTTTTGGGGCACAGTTTTCCCTGCCATATATACCAGAAGTCATGGTATCCCTTCAATAGGAGAAATACCAGATGTATTAAGGCAGATGCAGAATGATAATGGAGCAAAACCTGCTCTGAACTTAAGGATGAAACTGTTAGGAAATTTGGCCCATGTATCAACTATTATATTTGCAAACATAAAAAGGGCGGAGCAGCAGTGGCAATACACCAACGCCTGAGGGACTTCACTCCTTTACAACAGGAGTGTGAGTTACCTAAAATTATCAAAGACACAAATGCCAAATTAATAGAGATAATGTGGGAGCTAGAGCAACAAAACCTCAACTGATGAGTGGTCCTAAAAAGGACAACACCAAGCAAACACCTGATTCTTCTAAGAAGAAATGGGACAATAAAAAGTAAAAGAATAGAGGGAATAGATCACAATTCAGGGGTGGGTCTCCACAACAGCAGCCCTCCGATAGGAGGTACAACCGTAGGAATTGTGATAACATTAAACAGGTCAGGGTACTGATACATGTTCCTCTCGTTCCATTCAGGGTTCATCAAAAAACTCCAAGAGGGAAGGACGGTCAGAACACAGACAAGAAGAACGGACAACGTCCAGAGACACACAGAGTACTTCGGACTATAATATCAAAGAAGATAAACCAAACTCAAAATTCCAATTTAAAAAGAAGAAGGTAGCAGGTCTTAAAGTTAGACATGCCCAGAATTCTGAGTACTCACCTTCTGAATGGGGAATGGGCTCTGACGATGCTAGACAGTGCATCAGAAGTAACAATAGCTCGCCAGAACTGATGGAATTTCTGGTGACAGTTGCATTGAATGAGCACATCATGGTGGAAACACCTGATACCAGGGCAAATGTCCTACACCCGTTATATAAAATAACACACACACTGGGGTGGCAGCCCCAGAGTGTGTGACGCCAGTAGAGCCTACCTTCAGCTTGTCGAGGCTCCCCTAAGGCTCGTTGTTGTGTTCCAGGACTGAGGGGCGGCCGGGCTTGGCTCCGCCGCTGCAGCGCTACACCCTGCACTTCCGGCTGGCCGGGCTTGGCTCCGCCGGTCGGGAGCCCAACAGACTACAGCCCCCAGCAGCCCTGTGGCCAGGTCACCTCCCACACCATCAGCACGCAGCGCCAGGAGGCGCATAAGGCAGCAACTCCTGCCGAGGTCCGTGTGGCAGCCCCAGAGTGTGTGACGCCGGTAGAGCCTACCTTCAGCTTGTCGAGGCTCCCCTAAGGCTCATTGTTGTGTTCCAGGACTGAGGGGCGGCCGGGCTTGGCTCCGCCGCTGCAGCGCTACACCCTGCACTTCCGGCTGGCCGGGCTTGGCTCCGCCGGTCGGGAGCCCAACAGACTACAGCCCCCAGCAGCCCTGTGGCCAGGTCACCTCCCACACCGTCAGCACGCAGCGCCAGGAGGCGCATAAGGCAGCAACTCCTGCCGAGGTCCGTGTGGCAGCCCCAGAGTGTGTGACGCCGGTAGAGCCTACCTTCAGCTTGTCGAGGCTCCCCTAAGGCTCGTTGTTGTGTTCCAGGACTGAGGGGCGGCCGGGCTTGGCTCCGCCGCTGCAGCGCTACACCCTGCACTTCCGGCTGGCCGGGCTTGGCTCCGCCGGTCGGGAGCCCAACAGACTACAGCCCCCAGCAGCCCTGTGGTCAGGTCACCTCCCACACCGTCAGCACGCAGCGCCAGGAGGCGCATAAGGCAGCAACTCCTGCCGAGGTCCGTGTGGCAGCCCCAGAGTGTGTGACGCCGGTAGAGCCTACCTTCAGCTTGTCGAGGCTCCCCTAAGGCTCGTTTTGTGTTCCAGGACTGAGGGGCGGCCGGGCTTGGCTCCGCCGCTGCAGCGCTACACCCTGCACTTCCGGCTGGCCGGGCTTGGCTCTGCCGGTTGGGAGCCCAACAGACTACAGCCCCCAGCAGCCCTGTGGCCAGGTCACCTCCCACACCGTCAGCACGCAGCGCCAGGAGGCGCATAAGGCAGCAACTCCTGCCGAGGTCCGTGTGGCAGCCCCAGAGTGTGTGACGCCGGTAGAGCCTACCTTCAGCTTGTCGAGGCTCCCCTAAGGCTCGTTGTTGTGTTCCAGGACTGAGGGGCGGCCGGGCTTGGCTTCGCCGCTGCAGCGCTACACCCTGCACTTCCGGCTGGCCGGGCTTGGCTCCGCCGGACGGGAGCCCAACAGACTACAGCCCCCAGCAGCCCTGTGGCCAGGTCACCTCCCACACTGTCAGCACGCAGCGCCAGGAGGCGCATAAGGCAGCAACTCCTGCCGAGGTCCGTGTGGCAGCCCCAGAGTGTGTGATGCCGGTAGAGCCTACCTTCAGCTTGTCGAGGCTCCCCTAAGGCTCGTTGTTGTGTTCCGGGACTGAGGGGCGGCCGGGCTTTGCTCCGCCGCTGCAGCGCTACACCCTGCACTTCCGGCTGGCCGGGCTTGGCTCCGCCGGTCGGGAGCCCAACAGACTACAGCCCCCAGCAGCCCTGTGGCCAGGTCACCTCCCACACCGTCAGCACGCAGCCCCAGGAGGCGCATAAGGCAGCAACTCCTCCCTCGTCCCGCGAGGACGCGCGCGGGACGCGCCGGGCTAAGCCTGGGCAAAGGGCGGGCCCTCTGAGGCCCTCAGAGACCGCAGGAGACCGGGCCGGGCCACCCCACTGTCATCTGTTATTGCACCCCCTTTATTCCAAAGGAATTCATTGCATTTTGTGGCCGTTCTTTCCACTGTTGACTCGATGGAAGTCAAAAGTAAAACCAAGAGCAGAGTGATGGATAGAAAAACACCAATGCATACACGCTCAACTACAAGGAAACAAACTTTGGCGCCAACTCCCCTACCGACTTTAACTGCAATTGATAGGATGTTGCAACAAACTATTGGTGTGGTTGTTAACGCTATCGAAAATACGGAAAGAAGACTTTCTTTACCGGCAAGTATGTGTCTAATAAGTCAAACACCAGCAATTGCTAATACACATGTTAGCGTTACAAATGAAACAACTATGTCTCATGATTCACTTTTGTTGGAATCATTTGCCGGCTTGCCAAGGTATGAGTTAAGCCAGCCAGATGTATCGAAACCTTTAATATCTATTGATTCTTGTACTAGGGAACGTAGACTGTCAATAACACCTGATTTTCCAGCTAGCGTATTGCCACCTTTAACACCTACTGTCTCTTGTACCAGGGAGTGTAGACTGTCGATAACACCTGACTTATCAGCCAGTATATTGCCACAGCCCCAAACACATAGTGAAGTGCCGGTAAATTTTACGGAACTGGAAGGTCATGATATAAATCCTGCTATTTCAACTGTACAAATTAGTGATATCAGTTTGTCAAACAGTGAAACCGACTGCGAGCCTATACCCCCTAAAAGGAAGTTTATTCAAGGTCGCAAGGGGATAATAATTAACAAACAGCCTAAAATGTATAGAAGGAAAAAGAAGAGGGCTATACAATCTTTAGTAACCAACGAAAAAGAGGGCGAGATACAGCCGACCAGCGAGGGAGGCATGTAAAGGATACACAATTGTTGGAAACCCTATCTCCAACAAATGTCGAGACACTCACAGCATGCTTCGAGGCAATGGTAAAAACTTATATTGCACCTGTAATGATAACTCTAGAAACACTTAGTAAAAAAATAGAGAACCTGGAGAAACTGGGTATAGCCAATCTGGATATCCTAGAACATCTGGGCACGCAAGTCAGATCACACATAACTAATATAGAATCTGGGAATCTGAGCAAAAATAAATTAAATTCAGCAAATCATACTTTAAAAGTGCCGACTGTGACGGCAAATCCGGTACATTCTACATGTGGAAGGCAGAGGTCAAAACCCACCACCCCTAATGTAGTGGGTGGGCAAAAAGTAGTTGGGGGTCAAAGAAGCATCAATGACCCGGCAAATAATAATAATCAGAGCCTACCTGTACCGAGGCGCCATATTAATAATGTCATTCCGGCCACTATTAATTTGCCACCAGATTGCAGACCTTTCATTGCAATACTCGCTAATGTTCCCAAGTTGTCGCCCAACCAATTTGAAAATCAAGAAACCCTAAAAAATAAAACCTTGTACTGGTTGGTGAAAAATTGCGGTTTCCCAACACGAGGTGCTGATGAGATTATAACCACACAGAGGGTAGGTTGGGTGGGTCCAAATAAAAAGGAGATAGATGGGGATTGTATAATCATAAACTTTAGGACTACAAAATGGGCCAGAGATTCGATCTTACATGCACCTATGCCATTAAGCCATGAATATAACATCACGCTGTTCCCATTAGACTATTTCTATAGGAACCAGGCAGGTAGACATACTATTACACATAATTTCCAACATCCAAGAGCGGCCTCTATAAAGTATCCTAATATTGTACCCATCTGTCCCCCTTTACCCTCCAATCTATATGACAACTTTCTGGTCCCAACTTCCAATAGATTTCAGCTGTTCAACTCACTTGAGGAGAACGACTGACTGGTTGATCTATCCTCGACCCAACATTCTGCCAGCATTGAAATAGGTGTTATAATGGAAAAGGAGTCGGGTAATGAAAGTTGTGCAAAAACTATAAATGAGCCACATCTATTATTGACAAATAATGTGATATGTATAGGCAATGTTACAGATAATGTCATAGACGATAATATAACTGTTACAAATGTTAATGTTAATATTAGCCCGATTGTAAGGCCGGAAGCCTTACCTTTGTCTAATAACCCGGAACGCACAGGTACGAGTTGTATTGACTCCCTTATAATTGTTACCTGGAACATAGCGGGAATTGCTTCGAAATTATGCACCCCGTTTTGGGATAACTTCATCACATGTGGTTATGATATTATTTGTCTACAAGAGACATGGCATACTGAATTAATAGAAGTGGAAGGCTATACCTCCCATAGTGTGGCAGCAGTAGCTTCTAAGGCTGGTAGAGCTAAAGATGGTCTACTGACTTTGGTCTCAACCAAATTAACGGAATTTAATGCTGGGGGGCATACTGTAGTTTGTCAGCATGCATCTGTATTGCGACTAACACATAGTCATGGCAGGGATTTAATCATTGCAAATTTTTATAATAATATTGTGGGCCCTAACCGAGATAAGATAGTCCCCGAGGTTGAATGTGCCATTGAAGCTGCAATTATTCTCTCCAAGAACAATTTTGTAATACTGTGGACAGGTGACTTTAACATTCAAGCCTGTAGACATGCCCGGAAGGGGATCTGTGGTCATCACGAGGATCATACAGGGGGTGATAGCGTTTATGTTAATCATTTCCCGCACAGTAATTACGGCAGCGCATTGAATAACTCAATAGCCAAATAAAGGGGTCGATTAGGATCGCGGACGGACTTGAGTCCGTCCGCGACCCCTGAGGAGGAGGGAACGTCCGCATGGGCTGCGGCGTTCCCTCCGATCAAATTAGGATGTGACCGCCAGTGTGGCGGTCACATCCTCCATCTCTAACATTGCGGCGGGTGCAGCTTCAAGCTGCATCCGCCGCAATGTAAAAAATCCATGCACAGCATTTGCGTGCACAAAGCGGCAGGCACCGCGCGGTGCCTGCTGCATTGTGCACGCAAATGCAGGGGGGTACCATAGGTACCCCCCATGTGCACCCCCCACCCCACCTTCACCCAGGGGGCCCGCAACGGGCCCCCGAAGTGAAGGTCCGTATGCTTTTCCACGGCGGTAAAGTCGCCGCGGAAAAGCATATATTTTCAGACATCCTAATATGCCTGGCGGTGTCTGATAGACACCGCCAGACATGTTAGTGCTTTTCCGCCGCGGTCGCCTTCCGACCGCGGCGGAAAAGCGGCGGACAGATTATCAGACCCACCAGCCATCCTAATTTGGCGGTGGGTCTTTGGAGTCTCCGCCGCGGTTTTTCCGCATCCTCCAGGCCGGCGGACACTTCCGCCGGCCCGGAGGATGCGGAAAAACCGCCATCCTAATCGACCCCTTAATTTGGAATTACTTGAATGTACAAAAAATAAAAATAACGAAATGTGCCCAAAATTTAGGGGGAGAGATGCCCATTCAAATATTGACCATATTTTGTTGTCTAATGGTTTGATCTTTTCTAATGTATGGGTAATAGAGCAGCCTGTGAGTGATCACAATAGCATTTCAGTGGAGCTAATGGGCTGGGGCCCAAAAACTGTTGTGCATGGTAGACCTATCCATGGGATTTCTGCTGTGAGACCAAATGGCACGAGAATTAAATGGGCTAAAATTGACCCTGACAAATTAACGAAGGATGTTATTTGTAAATGCACTAAAGAGGTTGAATACTGTCTTGCAACTAATGTGATAGCATCAGCCGTACTCTCTAATTTCATGAAAATTACACGTACAGTTGAAAATACCTTGTTAAAAAGAAATAGTAGGACTAAAAGGAAAAAAACTGTCTGGTTTGATAAACATTGTGCTAAGGCTCTGAAAATGTTGAAAAGTGTACTTGATGTCAAACCTAGAGATAAAGAAAGAGTGAGAGAAGAGCGCATTAATTACAAAATGGCCTTGTTAACTAGGAAAAGGGAGTTACAGAATGATGCCTGGAACAAACTTGATATGGCCGCTGCAACTAAAAACCATAAATTGTTCTGGGAAACTGTAAATGGCCCATTCTTAAAGAATGAAAATATTCCCGAGGTCAATTCTCAGGTCAGTTGTCTTGCATGGATTGCACACTTTTCTGAGATTTTTAAATCTGATTTTAACCCAGATGGGTCTACTTTATGTTTTAAATGGAAGAAAATACGGTTGTTTTTAACATTAAATGAAGTGACAGATGCAATTAAAAACAGTAAGGGGGGCAAAGCGCCGGGGCCCGATGGGGTACCCATGGACTTTTATAAACATGAACTATTACTATGGGCCCCAATCCTGACCCGCTATTTTAATGCAGCGGTGGAAGGTAACTTACCTGTGACATGGGGCCAATCAATCATTATACCCCTCTACAAAAAAGGATCAAGGTCAGAGGCAAGGAATTATCGACCAATCTCACTTCTGGACTCGACAGTTAAAATCCTTAGTCGAGCCCTATTAGTGAGACTGGAAGCCTGGGTAGAGGAGAATAACATCCTGTCCCCTGTACAGTATGGGTTCCGTAGGGGAATAGGAACAATGGAGCAATGGGTGAACCTGGAGCTCATAGTCGGCAAGTATACCAGAGCTAAACCTGGTAATCTTTACCTATATTTTGCCGATTTGAGTTCCGCATTCGATTTGGTGGAACACGCATTGCTCTGGCCCATATTACTGGCGATGGGCGCCCCTACTGAAATTATCCATCTGCTCGCCCGCCTGTATAATAATTTAACAAGCAAAGTCAGGTTTGGCACAGACGGTGAGTGCACCCCTTTCTTTGATGTCAAGAGAGGCATCCGTCAAGGATGCGTACTAGCCCCCCTATTATTTTCCTTATTCATTAATCATGTTGATACAACTTTAAGGATGACTAATGCAGACGCACCAACTATAAAGGGTAAACCTAGCCCAATTCTTTTATACGCGGACGACGCGGTCCTACTTTCTAGGACCCATAATGGACTGCAACATCTAATTAATGAATTCCACGTATTTATAGAAAATAGGAAATTGAAAATCAATAAAGGGAAGACGGTTACCATGGTGTGTGGTAAGAAACAAAGAAAACATAAGCCTTTTTTCTTAGAAGGGGGGAGACTAGAATCTGTCAATAGCTTCTGTTATTTAGGCATCACCTTTTCAGGAGATGGGAAATGGATTAATGAACAAAAAAGTATTCTTTTTAAAATGGTCAGGAATACTAACTGTATTTTTAGATTTGCTGCGAAACTAGGGGACCGCAGAATTCATGAAATGTTAAAGCCCTTTTTAACTCCAGATGCATCTCGTCAGCCATATATGGGGCTGGAGTTTGGGGATACGATATACAGAGTGCCAAAACTGTCCAGGGGAAAGAAAATGTGTTTTTAAAAAGACTAATCAGTGCCCCAGCTACGGCCTCAACTGAGTTATTACACAAGGAACTAGACCAGCATTATGTTAATGATCTAATTGCTCTCCGTCCCTTGTCCTTATGGCGCTCAATATGGGCAAAGGAGGAGACAAAGTTTACTCAGGATGTAATAACTGATTGTATTAATCTTGATCACCGATCAAATATCCCCTGGCTGAGCCATATACACTATTGGTATAAAACATTGTATGGTCTGGATATTTTTAATGATTTTAATGTGGATCCTATATTATCAAAACGGGAGTTGAAGGTCTCCTTTTTGAAATACACAGCTGAGACTAGATTGGAAATATATAACAAACAAAGTACATTTAATCTCTATCAACAATATAACATCAATGTAGGTTTCCAATTTTATCTTGTAACAGTTAATATTCCCTCCCATCGATTTGTGTTAACCCGTCTCCGCTTAGGAATTGTGCATCACCTTGTGGATTTTCCTGTGCCTAAACAACCTGGAAAATGTTTGTGTCCATGTGATGGCAAATCAAAACAAAGCATGTGTCACTTTATGCTATTTTGCACTTTTTATACTTCTTTTAGAAAATATTATTTGAAACCCATCTTTTTAAAATATAAAACGCATCATTTACAAACAGCAATGAAACTAGTGTTTAACCTAGAGTCCCCAGATGTATGCTTCTACGTGGCCACTTATATTTTAAAATGTATATTTGCAAGAAAATCAATTATTACATGAACTTTACAAGCTGCTAAATGCATTATGCACTTTATAATTGGATGTTGTTGACATCATGTATTATAATGCTAATTTGCACATATATGTTTGTTGGAGTAATTGCTGCTATGGTATAATATCCATTGTTGGAATGATCCAGCACTTGCACTTTTTGTCATAGTTATTTTCTGTGAATAGCCAGACCAGGTGCTGCTATATGCATATTGCACTTTAGGAAGGATGTTGCTGAATTCCTTTTAGAAATTGTTAATTTGTACATATATTTATATAGAGATGATATTTAGCACTTTAACAGTATATTTGCACATTATCAAAGGTCGTATAACGATTAATATTACTGTTAAAAGTATTTTTGCAAATGACCTAATGACTTTGTACTATAATGTCGCTAAATGTCTATATTTTAAATGCCACCCTTTATATTTTTCTTCCTTCTTCTACAGCTTGTTTAAGTATTGTGTAAACTTTTATGTCTGTTGCTATATGGTTGTATTATTTTACAAACCGAATAAAGCACCTTTGTATTTGAACACTCCAAATGAAGGGGGCCAAACCCAGAAAAATTAAAGGTCTCTTGGGAGAACCTGACTTATGGCTATGACATCCTTTTGGCTGAAAAAGATTAGCCGCCTGAAATTGATATGAAGTGCCCAAAGGAAGAAACTCTACTTTTCCAACCTCGTTCCAATATACTTAAAACATACATAGTGGCAGTAGCACTTGCTCTAGCATTATATCACAATCATGTATTTATTTATTTATTTATTTCTCTTATAAAGCGTGCTATCACCTCGAGAGGCATACTGGCGCTGGCAGACTCGAAAGAAAAAATGAGGGGGCAGCTGATAACACGCTAAGGATTCGGAAAAAGCCAGGTTTTCAAATGCCTTCTAAAAGCAAGAAGGCCGGTGACCTGCCTGATTTCAGTGGGAAGAGAGTTCCAGAGCTTGGCCGTGGCCACACTGAACGATCTACCTCGTGCTCTGGATCTCCTAAACCTCCGTACGGTCTCCAACCTGGCCGAGGAGGAGTGTAGACTACTGGCCGGCACATGCCATGAAAACTTCCTTTGTAAGCAGGCAGGGCCTAACCCGTGGAGGGCTTTAAAGGTCAGACAGAGGGACTTAAATGTCACCCTCTGCCTCACTGGGAGCCAATGCAGCTGAGCCAGAGCCCCTGAGGAGGAAGATCTAGTTGGTCACCCCAGGGCTAATTTTGCAGCTGCGGACTGGAGTCTCTGGAGTCTGTCCATGAGATAGCTAGGGGACTCCAGCAGCAAGGCGTTGCAGTAGTCTAACCTACTGAGCACGGTGCAAAGCACCACCTCTATCTTTGCAAGGGGCGGTAACAAGGGCAGGATTTTTCTCAGGAGGTGAATGATGGGCAAGCAGCCAGCTGCCACCTTTGAAACCTGCGCCTCCAGGGTGAGATCATTATTGAACATCACACCCAGATTCCGTACTACCTTCACAGGCTGGACCAGTGGAGAAAAATCCATTGGCCAGAAGTTGCTGGGTAGAAGAGAATGAACCCTGGGCCTTGGACAAAATAACACCTCGGTCTTTCCTGTGTTAAATTGCAAAGAGTTTGCTTTCAACCATTCCGCTGTTGCTCGCAGGCAGTTGTGAAATTCCTCCAAAGAGGTAGATTTGTTTCCCTCCAAGGAAAGAATCAACTGCGTGTCATCAGCGTAGTTAACAATTTCGATCTCATATTGTTTGATGACCGCTATTAGGGCTTCATATAGATGTTAAAAAGTATCGGACTAACTGCCGAGCCTTGAGGTGACACCGTGCGAGATGGTAGAGAAGGAGAACTGAAAGGGAGGAAGGGACACAGCTTGTTCCCTACCCTGGAGGAAGGACTCAAACCACACAAGGGCACTCCCTGCCACCCCTACCTCTCTCAACCTGTCCAACAAAATGCCATGGTTCACCGTATCGAAGAGGCAGACAGGTCAAGCAGGATCAAAACTCCTGACTGTCCCCTGTCTGCCGGCCAACGTAGCTCGTCCAGCACGGTCACAAGGGCTGTCTCGGTGCCATGAGCTGGGCGGAAGCCAAATTGAACATCCTCCAGGAGCTTGTGCTGTTCAAGATGTCTGGAGAGGGTGCCAGCCACCATCCGCTCAACAATTTTTGTTGGATAGGGTAGGAGCGAGATAGGCCTAAAGTTCCTAAGGCAGTCTGGATCAAGGGTGGGCTTTTTCAGTAAGGGGGTCACCACCGCTTGTTTCCACTGAGGTGGAACCACTCCAATAGCAAGCGACTGGTTACACACCATCCGAAGCGTGGGGAAGAGCTCAAGCTCAAACTCCTTCCAGATTTTAAGTGGGAACGGGTCAAGCGGAGACCCAGATTTAATACCAAAGGCCACGTCCCTGAACTCCTCTGCAGACAGCTGTGCAAATTCTACAAGAGACTCAACTCCTCCCAGTACATAATCTGCCCCAGGAGTCGACAGGCTGCCACAATCAGCTCCTGCCAGAGGTTGTTGCTGCTCCACCCCCAGATCATCAATAATCAATTTAATTTTCTCCTGAAAGAACCTAGCTAGGTTCTCACAGAGTTCCTGAGAGGGGGAATTCAGTCTTGGCACAATCTGGACTAGTAAGGCTGTTCAGGATATTAAAAATGCTGCGAGAGCTGTTCGGGGCGACAAGAATCACACTCGAGAAGTACTCTGCCTTAGCTCTTTGAATCTTCTTCTTAAAGTCCCCCCGCTTAGCTTTCCGAGCAAGCCTGTCCCTGTCCAGGTACGCATGCCTCCACCTTCTCTCTGCTTGTTTACATTCCAGTCTCAAATTTTTGAGACTGTCTGTAAACCAGGGTGCTGAGGGTCTCCCCCTGCTCCTATGATGTTTAAAAGGAGCAGAGGTCTCCAGCACCGAAGTAATATTCGAGCAGAGGGCAGCGTAATTCACCTCAACCTGTACGGCGGAGGCAAAGAATTCCTCAACCATAAACGTGGGTGATGCACCTTTTTTCCGAACAAGGGACTTCCAGTCCCTGCTGACATACTCCCTTACTTGACCAGATGTCCCAGCAATAGGCGTGCCTGCCTTTACAAAAAAAGTAATCAGAGAGTGGTCCGTCCAGGCCATAGGTAGCACATCCCCAACAGTGAGGAGGTTGGACTCAGAGAAAATCAGATCCGGTCGATGACCTCCTGTATGGGTGGCCTGTAGAATTCGCTGCGAGAGACCAAGGGCCTTACACGAGTGAATCATATTGAGGAATCCTGTATTCAAAGTGCCATTCAGCCACAGGTTAAAATCCCCAAGGATCACCAGATGGCTATGAATGACAGCCATATTGGAAAACAATTCCAGTAGTGCTTTCTGCTGGGCTAGCGTGAAGACCCCCTGAGGTCTATAACTGATGATACACGTTAAAAAAAGCCTTTGTGAATTCTTAAGAGAGAAGCCAAATAATTCACAGCCATTGCACTTTTCAATGTTGATGACATTCAAGTCAATTGTGTCTCTAAAAATCAGACCCACCCCGCCCCCCTCCCACTAGTTCTGGGCTTGTGGCGCATTTTAAACCCTGGCAGGCTGGCATTCCCAGCATCAACTTCGCACCCCGGTGCAGTCCAAGTTTCCGTCACACACAGGAAGTCAAGTTCGTGAGACTCCAACACCAGTTGAATATCAACACTGTGTTTAGGGAGAGACCTCACATTCAAAAGCCCACCGGCTATGGTGTCACCCCTCAGAAAATCCAACACAGGGAAAGCAGTGTTGGACAGCGTAAAGGTCCCTCTGTCAGGTCCCCTCTCACCAATAATAGTAAGTTCATAACTGGTGTCCCGTCTGGGCTCCCCTTCTGCAGCAGGCCCCAATCCCGGCCCTAAAGGAGCAGCATGCCTGGCGCTGAGCGCGTCCTTAGCACGGAATGGGCACAGATGGGCTTGCCTTTGGCGCGCCCGCCGCACGCGTTCGCTCCAGTGTCGGCTTTTGTGACCCATGAGTCCTGGAGACTAGACCGCCACTCTGCTAGTCTGCTCCTCCCAAGATGGTGGGAACGCTCGCACGGATGGACCCCCACTCGAGGAGAGCAGCACGAGTGAAACGCGGCTAGCCCGGACTCTCTCTGCTCCCAGGTATGTGCAGAGCGAATAAGGGTGGGACGCTATCACCTCACCATGTAATCCCAGTAAAAACTACTCCAACTCCACAGAGACAGTACCCTCTTAAACAAGAAGAGAAGAAACAGGTCAGGGAGTTCTTAGATCGACTTGAATACTGAGGTATAATAGGAACTTGCACTTCTTCAAGAAGTAATCCTTTGTTTCCTGTAATGAAAACTGATAATTCTTATCATCTACTTTTAGACTACAGACATCTGAACACATGCACAAAGACATTTGCAGTACAGAACGCTCACAGTGACGCATTGATGAATAACATTGTACGGAAAAAATACAAAACAACACTAGACATCTCAAATGGATTTTTCTGCCAAAATATAGTACATGAGAGCAGATATTTGACAGCATTCTTAACCCTCGGCTCTTGGCTCTCGGTTCTCGGCTCTCAGCGTCATTCTGTCACCGTCCCCAAGGGTATAAGAATAGCCACGGGTTTTTCTCAGTGAGGGTAACAGAGTAACTTTAAAATTTTGACGAAGAAGCATTGTCCTATGTAGATGACATGTATCTGACGGATGATGATTTGAAAGATCATTTGAACAGGATGAGCAACATCATTTTGGGGTTCGCCTCTGAGGGCTACAAATTCGACTTTAAAAAATCGAAAATAGCCCACCTAAATGTCCTATTTTTGGGATACAAGTTATCAAGTGAAGGAAAAGTCTAGCAGATAACTTTTTTAGAAAAGTGTGTGCTTCTCCAACCTCCAAAAACTCTGAAAAATATACAATCCATACTGGGATTCCTAAATTTTTGCAGAACATACACTTTGGATTTCGCAGAAAAAGTAAAACCTTTCTGCAACTTAATCAGACCTGATTTTTCAATTTGACATTGGAGAGAGGAATACACAGATATTTTACGTTCCTTGCAAGCTTACATGATAGCTTCAAAACACCTACACACACGTGCACATACCAGAGATTTGGTGATCCATATAATCGCAGTTCGATCTATCTTTGGTAGCTCAGCAGGTTTCGTTGAACTTGCATACGTCTCTTGTGGAGAGATATTGATGTAGATGTCGGGGTTAGGCTGAATTGATAATTGTGTTTCATTTTAATGTGGTTGTTGTTCTTTTTCAATAGGGACGAGCTCCTTTCCATTGTTGATAACTTCATTACTGTGTAGAGTAGAATTTTCAAATGTTATCAATCTTTCTGTCTGAACCTCCTGTATGGTAGCGAGAGGAGAGCAGTGGCTACCCAGGAGTCCATGCGGCCTGCTATTCAGGATCAGCCACATAGTGCGGTTAGATCAGATCAATGGAGACAAATCTCTTTTCTCTTTTTCCGGCAAGAGGCGGCAGAAGTACTGTCCTTGTTCCTTCAACAGCCAGGAGAGGTACATGCATTCTGTATGATGGCCCAAATTCTTTCTTGTCCACAGTCTTTTCTCTGACTAGATTCCTGACTTTTGGGATCTAGGCAGGTCTTGCCATTGCTGATTTCACTTCCCCTTTGGTGGCACGTTTTACTTGCACTTTGCCTTGTAGTGCCCGGAATTCATTGAGTTCCTGTTAAACAGTCAAACGTTTATTGATGTCAAATAGTTTTTCATCCACTGCTTCGCTGCTGCAATCGAGGTCAGGTACCCATATTCTCATCCAAAATAGGACCTTGTAAGGGGTGACAGCTCCTAGGGAGTTTCTTGGCATATTATTCAGTGCCCGCTGGACCCCATATAGATGATTGACCCAACTACCACCCAAAACTAATACCCTTGCTGTTCAAGATTGCTTTAAGTCTTGGTTGTTCCTCTCCACAACCGAATTCTCCTCTGGATTGTACAGAGAGGAGTACCGCAATGCAACACCCAAACTTCCCATAGCTTCCTTGTAAGCCCTAGAGCTAAACATAGCGCCACAGTCAGAATGTAATGGGCCTACTGTGCATGTCCCTATGAAGACTGGCAAATCTTTTATAACAGTTTGAGCGTTGGCCAAGCGCTGAGGCCAAACCCACAGGAATCTAGAACAATAATCCACTGCCAGCAAGATTTACTTGTAAGACCCATCGGATTGTAAGGGACCGCAATGGTCAAAATAGACAAATGCGAGAGGTCTGTCCGATATTAGTAATGGTGTTTGTGATGTACTTGTTATGGTGGAACCCTTTATCCGCTGACAGATGTCGCTTTTAAGTACAAACGCCTTTTTCTGTTTAGTTAGAACTGGCCACCAATAGCGTTGTTTCAGTAATGAAACGGTGACAGTAATTCCTGCGTGTGCAGAGCCCAGACCATTGTGTGCAGCTAGAATTAAGCCTAATCCGCAATCCATGTTTGGTATAACTCTATCCCTCACTCCTGGAATTTGAGCATACGGAATATATTTTCCATCTAACTTGAAGGACAACTTGAGTGGAAAGCCTTTTGGAAAGGCTTTGCTATTTTTGCGTGAAGCAATGACAGCTACCATTGTGCTTCCGTCTATTCTCATGCTAGAACGAGTGATTACAGCTAGAGCAGCAGTTCATACTGCCCCTTTTGCTGCTTCATCAGCCAATGAATTCCCTTCAACGTGAATGCCATCATGTTGATGACTCAGCGTGTGTATCACGTGAGCTCTCAGTAAGTCTTTTTTCAACTCACACACTATAAGTGTGGGGACTTCCCGATCGGTTTGTATTAGTGCCAGTAATAGGGCTTTTAATTCTGTCAGCTATGCCGTGAAATCTCCTAGAGACTGCGTCTTCGTACTGCTCGGATGGAACCTGCCATCCTGCATACGTCCTTTTACAATTGCACAAGCTATGCTGTATTGCTTTTTACTTCCTATGGCAGGCTGGGCAGAACTGTCAGTGTAAATAATGTATTCGTACTGATTTAGAGGCATTACTTCATTCAGAAGAGGATATTCTTCTTCATGTTGCAGGAATGCTTGTGTTTTTAATGTAGAATTAAATTTGTAGTCTACATCTGTTGAAGTGAGAGAATTAGCCCACTGTATCCATCTTAGATGAAAAAATTCAGCATTTGGAAAGCTAGCCTTAGTAACGGCCTCGAAGGCTGTTACCGGAGTCCCGACAATTATTTGTTTCCCGTGAGCCAGTGTTCTTTCCCTCACTATTGTCGCTGTAGAAGCAAAACGCATTTCAGAGTTTGTGTATAAGTGTGCTTTGTATGCTATGGACACTGTTTCTCCTTCATTGAAGGTAGGTAAGTGTATCCTGATTGACCCGCGCCACATAATGTTTTCACATGCCACCAATAGGAACATTGCCCAATGCCAAAAAAAGGTAGTTCACAAACGTTTTCAGAAAAGTGTGCTTATTTTTATGTGTTTAATACATCAGATCTGCGCTCATAATATTATAAGCTTAAACTTACATCTGCAAAGAAAAATATGCTCACTAATACAAAACAGATATACTCTGCATCCTTTTTTGCCCATCTGTCTGAACAGGGTTTCGACTTATGGAAAGACACTATAGACATAAAAATCAGTCTGGGGTACTATGGAATGGCAGGTTCAGGGAACTGAGGCACTGTTTAGAGCATGCCTTGTACCACAACAGATGATTTTCCTGAACAACACTGTGCAATAGGTTTCCTGTCTTAGGTTGGCCAAGATTAAGGGCTTAAACACACTGCATATTCCCTCACCTTCACACTTGGAGGGGTGGCAGAATTATACAGAAAATGGTGAAAGTACACTAGACGACATTGCACATACAGTATCATACAACAGACTCCAATTGGAAGGGATGGTCAGTTTGGCCTATCGACACAAACAGGTGTCAGTCAAGATTCAAGGGTACCACTGAAGGATTTAGTATACATAGGCCCCACTTACGCTATGTACAACGAGAACACCCGGATGGTGACATCATACAGTGTTGGAAAGTTGTGCCTTGAATGGCTAAAAACCTTGTCACTGTCTCAGGTGAAACAACACTTTTCCTTACTCGTAGCAGACATGTGTATAAGGGATTTTTTATTAGGTCCCCAAAAGCCATGTCAGAAACGCTTCTTATACGCTGTTTATAATAAAATATGCAAAATGTCTCAACAGGAAGCTGCGAACAGATTACTCAAAATTGACAGAATTAATTTAGAAAAGGCTTTGTCTGTGGTTGACAATAGTGTGACCACACATCCAAGATTTATTCACTGGGCAACATTGTATCTTCTGCTATAGATATAATGGCACAAGATCTGTCCATCTTACAATAAGGTCAATCACAGTTACGTTATACTGTGTTATTAAGCTGGACGCTACAATTATTGTGATCTGGTTATGTGCCCTGGTGATATATCAACGGTACATCTCTGTTCTCTGCACATAATTTGACGGAAAGGCAGAAAACAATGGCACAAAGAGATGTGAAATACACAATGCTGGTCATTGAAAAATTAGACCAATTACCTTTCACCGTGGCAGTCACCATCCACAGAATGGTTAATTCATGGACAAATAACATTGCCAATAACAACTTTCCAGTTTTAATATTGCCTAGAATACCACCAGGTAGGCAGGTATGAAGCAATGGCTAGGGACTTCATCCATGAATCTTGGAATTTATCGTACAGATTGCGATGCAGGAATGGGGACACTGGAGTGTTTCTCAGCGGTACAGACTGTGAGAATTCTTTGAGTGAATCTCTAATTTGCGAGGATATCATGATTCACTGGGCCCTAATGGTTCAGTAACTAACTTATCCTGGCATCTGAAAGGTTCCCCTGCTGCTGTGATTAATCAAGTGTTCATGCTGCTCTCAGATGGGAGTTACCTCATGCTGAATGATCAAGGCTGTTGTGGGATGCTTCCAGGCATCGCATATCTTGTCAATGTCAATGTAAGTTCCAGGGATACTAGTTGTATGCAAGTATTGTTTCCACTGACCCACACAGTCAGGGGGCACTATTATGGCTTTCGTTGAATGTTTCCTTTTTTACAGTTTGATACTCTGAGCGAAATGAAAGCCATACTTTTACAGAAGGATATGCCCTGAACCTCAGCCCGAGAGACTTTTGATCTCCAGGTTGCAAGGTCCTCATCTGAGATACAGGCACTGGTCCAAACAAATTGCCCTTTCCATTTCAGAGAAATGTTACAACATATCTTTAACATGTCTGATACGAAGGGTATAGTACACCTATTTAACATCATAGGTCCTTAACTGTTAAGCACCTTTCAGATAGTCTTTGGAGTGATTCCAGCCTTCATACACTCCGTATTTGGAAGCATTATTGGAGGGATTTCGCTGATCCTGCTACTGATAATGTGTATCCTGATTTTTATTTTTTTGCTACACAATGGATGTCCGAGGGACCAATGGAAAAAGCGCTCCTGGAGTGACGTTACCATGATCGCATGGTTCTCCATCTTGGCACACCTCAACTTCGGGAGCTAAGTGAGTCTTGGTTCCTATAATTTCAACCAATCTGGATTGACTGTGTTTTACCTGTTCTCCGCTGCTTGTTCTGTGGCTACGAATGTGTGTTGGACCTCTGTCTAACACTTCCATCGGTTGCGCCTCCGGATGTGGATGCATTGCTGGACCCGTTAATGGACCACATAATGGAGTGTTCCCAGCATATTCCAATATTGATGTTGGCATTCTTGGAGGCACCACAGGATGCTTCAGCTCCTGTTGGATCATATACCGGCTCTACTACAGGCACACAGGCTTTGGATGTTGCAAATGCTTCCTGAGCATTGGCTGTGGGAACTGAGAAAGATCATCTTTGCTCAATGGACCTGATCTGTGAGGTGTTACTGGGACATTCGTCTGCGAAGGCAAGCAGTATGGATGTTGCGTCTTCCACACAGGACACATAAACATTTGGCTCTCTGTGTGCTGAGAAAAATGTGTCAGTTTTTCCAAAACAACCGGAATTTTAAACAACATTTTTTTCCTATTTTATTTACTTTTACTGAGCACCATGGCTTTCAGATCTACTCAGTGGCTCAGACTGTATATACGAACATAATTTAAAGGACTTTTAGATTACGTTTTAGAGATGTAATTCATTTTTTAAAATTTGTATTCACCTTTTTACAATGCTTAATGCTTAATTAGAAGGACATTCCCTTTTTAGTATGTCGTATGGTTTGATGAGGAGTAGGTTTTTTGTTTCATAAGGTACCTCAATTTAGGCTTGAGTAGTCCCCTAACCCTTCACCTACATTTACCGTACCATTACACTATATAACGGGTTTTGGTATTGACCTCTTACCTAGTTAAACGCTGCATTAATATCATGAGGTTTTTCCCCAAAAACTACCCACATTAATTAAGCATGGGTATTCTCAGAATCACAGCAGGCTTACCATCTTCTGCATAATAACTATGTATAAGGGTCATCCCTTCCCTCATCCTCGGCCGACATGACACAGCAAGGTAGAATTTCCTGAGGGTAACTTTTGGGTATATACATACATCATATCTTTGCCGGAACAGGCAGAGGAGAAAGACTTCCATGCTGACACACTGACGCAAGACGCTGAGGTTCCTGCATGCAGACACTCCAGCTCCCAGTGGTCTGACATCCCTCACAAGTGAGTCCGTGCCCACAAGGAAGACCCCCACTGGATAAAACCTAAGCAAGACTGCCGTAGCCTGCCCCCTCTAATCTGTCTTGGATTTGTGTTGGCAAACTTGAAAATCCTCTGCACACCGATGCCATGAGCGAGGTCCATCAACTTTAGGCCATTGGTACTACTCGAGAGGATGGGTTCTAACAGGATTTTCTTTGCAAGGTATGGGTGCCTAGAGATGGAGTATATGTGATAGCAAGTCATCACTCGTTGCCTGATATTATAGGATTAGCAACCATAAATGAAACATATAATGGTGTTTATATTTTTGATAAATAGCATACAAATTAATCAAAATATGTGGAAAAATACATCTAATTCTACCGGATTGGTTACATTCAATATTATTTAAAAAATAATGATCATTATTAATTGTAATAATAATATTATAGTCCTTAAAATAATAACAATAAAGCTTAATTGTATTCTTCATAGATTATATGCATAACTTTCACTTACAATTTCAAATAAGAATACCTCCTATATTGTACATAGGAAATGTATGTCATGAGTGAAAATAAACATAATTTTATAATTCAGATTTGTCTTCTTCACATTCTTCTTTTGAATAAATGTCATCATTCTCTGTGTCTCTTTGATTTTTATGGGCAGGAAGTCTGCACATCAGTGCACTTCAGGTCATTTAGATAGCAGACACATGTTGGTAGTTTGCAGTTCCTAATGCAGTTGCAAGCAAGTAGATCTAACACAGCTGGATGTGCTGGCTGCCCCTCCATCCAGTCCACTACCAGTTACTCTACTCCCTCGTGTTTTTCAAACTTCCACCCTCTCCCATTTGGGTAATTTAGAAGACATCTCTTGCTTATAGCTGCTTGATAATTTGCATGTTCGGCATGTTTCTGGAGACAGTCACTGCAAGGTGGGAGTTAATGACTGTCTATCTCAGCCTGCTTTGCAAAGAATAGTTGCTATCTCAAGTTATTCACCCGATGAATCGAAGACTTTGGTGCAGACATCAAGCAGCATACAGCAAGCACGACAATTGCTCCAATCTGCCCATTAGTTCTTCAGATAGATCCCATACATCTCCGAGCACCAAAAATGTTTCTTATGTATGTCTATTGGCAGACAGGATTTTGAATGCACTTACTTTTCCAGCAAATGCGCTTACTGTGTCACATCCGGTAAATGTATGGAGACCTATCATAGCTCGATAAACATTTTCACCAAGTGTTGGAGCTATTTTCCCACTGTCGAGGACTTGCATGTGTATTTTAGTACCACATTTCAGAAACAATTTGCTATGATTCTGTCACTGAATCCCAAACATATAACAAACACATCAGTGTCATCTGAGCTTATCATTACTGCCTCATAACCCTCATTAACAGCGTGCGCAGCATACAGCAACAAATGGCCATCTGCTTCTTCAAGTGTACTTTCGAGATTGGGTACTTCATAACTCCCTTCAGATGTAATTTTGTAGCATTTATCTTCACAGTGTGTAAACAGTGTTTTTGTCTCACGTTTGACAAAATACTCTGGTTTCCTCCATTTGTTAACAAAAAATGCGATGAGAGTTGTTTAATTCCTTAAGTGGCTTTCGAATGTCGCTCACTGTCTGACAATCTGGGAAAGTGAGATGCTCTGTAATCTGCTTGAGTTCTGACCCACTGTTTGTCTTTTTGCTGCTCCTGGTAGATGTCTCGTTGTAAGTATCAAACACAACATTGATTCTTTGACTCCTATTTCCTTCCTGCAAAGCCATGGACAAGACAGACATAGCCATCTCATCAAAGTTCGCTTCCTCTCCTTTTACTCTCTGAACAAGAACCATACTGTCAGTCAGTGTGGCTGGATTTGAAGGTATTTCTTGAGCAGTAGTAATGTTTTTCTGTAAGTATGTTCCTAAAACAGCTTTGTTTGTCTTGTGCAACAGACCTTCTGGAGTCGTTAAAGCCCATGGTAAAAATCCTAAGGGATGTGAGAGCACAACTACCATTTGAAGGTTCTAATTCTGTGCTGTCACAATGATTCCACCAAATAGTGCTTTGTCTGTTTTCATGATGATTGTTCTACCATGCTGCTCACTGCCTTACGTCTTAGACATGTTAGTAAATATTTTTAACTTGTTCATTTTCATTGGAACATGAAACTTCTTAATAGCTGGATTATTCTCAAGTCGCTCGAGTTTGGAGTCTCTATAGCACTGTTCACTTATTTCATTTTCCTTCATTATGCCAAATATGTCTTGCAATGCCGTTTTTGCTGTGGAGAGACTAATTAGATCATATAGCCCAACAAATGACTTTAACCAGCTTTGAACTAGACTAAAAGCTCTCAGAACGGTATCTCCGTCAATTTGTGACTTATGTAGGCCTGTGTGAGTAAGATATGATCTGTTGTTACGAACTATTACCTCTTTGTTAGGAATAGTCACATTTCTTTTTATTTTTTTAATTTTTTTAATTTTGAAATCAGACATAATACAGTAGGATATTTTGATACATAAACAAAGAAAGATACAATACTACTAGATAATTAGTATAAGGCAAACGGATAAAAAAGAAACAGTAAGCGTATTCCAGACATCCTAATCAATCATATTTCTTGTTATTGAATCTGCCAGCAATTAGCTTCATTCTTCCTTTTCAATATATCTTGCTACATAGTTTCCACCTTTAAATTTTGCATATCGATAATTACGATCATAGTACGATCTAATTACATTTCCTTTTTGTTTAACCCACCCCTTGTCGATTTTGCTCCTCCATCCAGACAATAAGTGGCTTCCAAATTTTCATACCTTTTCTCATGGTTTTTATCCCTTTACATTTATACAAAGCGATTTCTTGCTTCCCAATGAACAATAACCTATTCATCCACTGATAAACTGTAGGTGGTTCCTGATCTTTCCATACTGTTGTGATCTGGAGACGTGCTATTGCTATAATTAAAAACACAAAATCCAGCTGTGACACATCAACTTGCACACTTGAATCATATCCCAGTAACATCAGTGTAGATGAGATCTTTATATTTTTCCCTAATGTATGTAACATAAAGGCTTCCATCCCCTCTCTTAATTTATCCAATTTTACACATGAGTAGAACATATGTAGCATGTCAGCAGGTCCCATTCGGCATCTAGCACACTCATCTGTTTCTCTTTTAACCCATTTAAAGAGTTTCGATGGAGTATAGTTTAAGCTATACACCATTTTGTATTGCTGAGCCTTCAAATTGGATGACATAAAAACAGATTTTCCCAGCTCCAACACCCTGTCTATATCAACTTCCCCATCATTTAATTTAGTTGTCCAGCTTACTTCTACTTTTTTAAAAGATCATCAGGCAGAAATTTTATCAGCTCTTGATAAAAATCTTTAATTCTATTACCAGTGTTGCTTATGAGCTGTATGATTGGTACCGGTTCCAGATCAATACTCTCTTTAACAATTCCTTTTATGCAATTGCGAATCTGTAGATATTTAAAGCACGAGTCCCGCTGCAACCCAAACCTTTGTGAAATTTCCATAAACCCCAGCATTTCTTGATTTACGTAAACATCTGCCAGGGTAGCGATCCCCTTTTGTTCCCACCTTCTGGCCATATCATCATATATATTTGGGCGTAGGAGATCAGAGTACCAAAGTGATGAATACTTAGTAAACATACCTATCCTACAGATTCTCTCTGCCTTTTTCATACTTTCACCGCGTAATCAATACATTTATAACCTTTCTTTTGATATTTTTTCATGTCATTTTGCCATTGAAATATTCCAACTGCAGCTTCCCCAATAGTCAGTCGATAAATATTCGGGAAGTCAGTCATGTCCCTTTGCATATTCTCATAGTGATAAAGAGTACCTAAATGCTGCAGGGCCGTAGCCCAATAATACATCTGGATGTTAGGAGCATTTAACCCCTCCGATCCATTGGCAGAGTCAAATGTTTATAAGCAAGTCGAGTTTTATGATAATTCCAGATAAAGTTAGAGAATTTCCCCTCTATGTTTGTGGATTTTTTTTTGCCGTGAGCTCTAATGGGATAGCACGGATTAAATATAGAATCTTCACAAAGATTTTCATTTTAATAACATTTATCCTACCCATTATTGTGAGGTGTGAATGATCTAGCCGTTTCAGCTCCCTATTAATTAAGGCCATCACTGGATCTATATTTAATGCCCATAAATCACTAGTTTTAGATGTTAATATGACTTCTAAGTATGTTGCTGACTGCACTACTCTGGAATCTTGTAATGTGCACTGAGAGGAGCAAATCATTTTTCTCTTTGAACTATTTAGTAGATAGCCTGATCTCCTCCCAAATTTTTCTGTCAGCCTTTCAACTTCTGTTATTGCCTCTTGTGGAGCTAAAATTAATAGGACAATATCATCAGATATGTTTATTCAGCTGATTCTGTACACATTTCTCTATGAGTTTGGCGAGGAAAGGGATGTTGGTCACTGGGCGATAGTTGTTTGGATCTGTTGGGTCCACTGTGGGTTTTTTGATGATCGGGACTACTTGTCCCGTCTTCAGGCTTTCTGACAGGCACCCCTGTGTGAGTGAGGCGTTTATGATATCTGTCCATATTGGAATCATATTATGGCTGATTTCTTTCAGGCATTTCGATGGTAGTGGGTCAGTATAATGGTTGTTGGGTTTCGTGGTGTCAAGTATTTTAGCAATTTCATTCTGGTCTAATGATTTGAAAGTGTTCCAGTGGGCATTGTTTTTGGTCGTCATGTTCTCAAAATTCGGATCAGAAGGTGATGTGGTTGTGTTGTCTTTTATATTATCTGCGGCGGTCTTCTTCCAACTTATTGGCTTTGTTAATGAAGAAGGTAGAAAATTCATTGCAACTTAGTTGTGTTTTAGTGACCTCTTGGACAGATTTTGCCAGTTTGTTAGATTGTTGTTTTATGATTTCGAATAATTTACGTGGTCTGTTTTTGGCGTTATCCAATTCAGTTCTGATAAATTCCTTTTTTGTGTTGATGATGTTCTTGTTAGATTCATTTCTGATTTTTCTGAGTGATTTCAGTGTAGGGGAGGAAGGGTGTTGTCTCCATTTTCTTTCTGCTTGTCTCAAATTTCGTCTTTCTTCATTCAATATTCCATTGAACCATGGATTTTTATTCTTTTCCGTAACTCTTTTTAATTTGAGGGGTATGGTGTCATTGACTATTTTCGTTACTGTGGTATTGTAATGGTTCGTTAGATCGTTCACATTTTTCAGATTGTCAGGTGGGTACAAGTCTCTCTTGCAGCTTTCAGATAGCAAATCCATATTAGAGTCTCTGGTATCTCGGATCCATTTTTTCATTTTGGTAGTTTGAGTCGTTTTTATTTTCTCCTGTGATGGTATTCGGAAGGTTATGGCGTGGTGATCTGACTAGTAGCACTTTTCAATGGAGAGAATTGAGATGTCCTTGTTCTTCGAGATAATCCAGTCCAGTGTAGCTCCTTTTGAGTGCGTTGGTTGAAGACATGCTCGGGATAGTTTTAGATCATTTAAAAATTCTTTAAAGGCGTTGACCTGTTTGTCGTTGTTGTCGTTCCAACGAAGATTGAAATCACCTAAAAATAATTATTAATGTCAGAGCTGACGTTGGCAGTGATGATCTCCATCATTTGGTCAATGAAATTCATATTGTTTCCTGGTGGGTGATATAGGACATGTAGGTTGCAGATCTGTTTGTTTGCCGATCTTACGTTGAGCCCTAGGTATTCGCATGATTCGAGGGGGTCGGATTGAAATTGGCCAACTTCTAAAGTCGATTTATGGATACAGGCAATACCTCCTCCTGTCCTTATCTGCCTGTCTAGTCTTATTATGTTGTATTGCGGTGGTACCAGAAGGTCCATGACTGGCGATGAGGATTCAGATAACCAGGTTTTAGTCAGGATTGTTATGTCTATTTCTTGATTGATGATGATGTCGGCTATGTCCGAAGCATGTTTCGCCGCCGATCGACAGTTGAGCAGCAGACATTTTAGAAATTTCTCCGTTCTAGTTGTGGTCATGTTTAACGGATCCGTGGATATTTGGATTTGTTGTAAGTTGTTGAAGTTTAATTTACTTTCCTTCCTTGTGTCCTTCCATGATATGGACAAAGGTGACAACCTTCCTGTTAAGAATAAATCTTACAGGTTGATAAGGTGAGGTCTAGCATTAAAGTTGAATTGTCCAAAATGCTGGAGTTCAGGTTGATAGAGCCCTCCAGTAGCCCCAGGTTCAATCCTGTAGTTCTGGCATCAAAAACTGACCCTCTCTGTGTGGATTACAGAGGGCTAAATTCTGTACTTAAGACTGATGATTACCCCATCCTCCAGGTTGCTGAGCTGATTGATCAGTACATGTCTTGGTAGTGACAAACAGCCTATTTTGTTTTTCACTGGTGTGGGGATTACCCTCTCATAGGCCAGCATTGGGAATTCCTTAATATACTTTTAATCTGTAATTCCTGATAATAGAGGAGTAGCTTTTTATGTTCAAAATGTTTAGAATGGTAATGATAAATCCTCATTACTTGTAAAGTTGGATTTAACATTACTGTTTTAGAAAGGCCACTTTTAGAAAGTGGACATTTCTCTTTGTGCCTGACAGTCTGTCTCCAAAATATGTCTGAGTTGGGTGACAGCTACACTTTGTGCATTCCCTCTAGACAGGAAAGTGAGGCTCATCTGCATTCTGATAGGTATTCCTGGGCAGGAAGGGGGAGAGGTGGCTCACACTTAAATCTGAATAGGCTATGTCCTGTCCTCACGCAAAGCACTGATCTACCCCACAGGGTTATCCTGGCTGACAGGACTGGGCTGAATGGGATCCTTGTGCACTTCCACAAGTCAAACACTTCTGGATCTTGAACTAAACCTCTGTCAGAAGGACGGTTGTGCTGCCTAAAGGACTAAACTGGGCTTCTTTTCTTGAAGGACTGCTTTTCTGCTTGTTGCCCTGCAGCCTTCTGCTCCGTGACTCTGGTGGAAAGCATGATGGACTCTGCCTTCACGCCAAGTGATCTCCAAGGGGTTACTGGCTGGCCTCCTGTTTTTTAAAGTCTCAGGGACACAAAAAACTTCCTACAATTCTGGTGCTGCTGCTGGACTTGCCTTCTGTTTGTCCTAACCTTGCCTGATGTGCCCCTTCCAATCTCTGGGCCTCAGATGTGAGTTTTGCAGCTCCTTTCATCACCTAGAGTTCATGGGCCCCTGAAATCAAGCTTTTGGGCTCTGTGAACGGGCCCATTCACACTGTAACTACACCACTCGCTTTAAGGATCAGTGCGAGCTGCCGCAGCATTGTGTCCTCACACAGCAATCATCACCGCCAGCGACTGTGACGCCCCGTCTGCCATCTGCAATGCCTGGCCAACTCTTCGTGCCTGCAGGATCCTTACGACCCTCTACTTGCTCCTGGTGACTGTCGCCCCATGAACAGGGCACTTCATTCAGCTTGAGAAGGTAAAACTTCAGCGGGTCCTTGCGAGAAGGTGGCCTGGTATATGCTGTCCACTAATTAAAGTGGGAACCTTGTACAAGTACACACGACCCTTATGATGTATGAGGTCAAAGTTAACCTTTAGAAAACTATCCTAGTGGTAGCTGTGGAGTGCAGCCTTCAGGCTTAATCTTGAAGGAATGTAAAGCAGCTTGTTTTACCAGAATACCACCCCCTGGATGACTAAATGAGAGGAGAACCACACAGTAGTTATATAAAATCTGTGTTTATTAATATAGCACTATCTGCTAGTCTTTACATGAGATTAGAATATAAACCACACAATACTGAATCAATAGAACATTTGTAAGTAGCACCAGGGGGAGACTGAGCCATATACTACAAAAAAAGGTATAAAATCACGACTTCTCTAGTAACTGTGGCTAGAGCATGTAGAATAGCTGGGACCCCAAGGAACCCCCCAAGGTAGTAACACAGGGGGCCCACAGAGGACGGGTGCAGTGAGGAAACACGACCACGTGCTCCGTACAACTCTATGGTAAAGTCGCGGTTGCAAAGTTACAGTGCAAGGACACTTCTATGAGGACTTCAAGCAAATCCTTTGGAACATAGGAGGTTCTAGAGCCAACCCACCAGTGAGTACTGAAGTACCCGTGTTACCTATCCCAGAGGAGCCGGGTGCATAGGGGTCAAGTGGTGACGGAAACCTTTGTCGTTTTCAATGGAGAGCTGCAAGAAAATACTGCTGTCAGGAAGGTGTAGAGTGTCCGGTGGAATCCAAGCCTGGATTCTAGCTGAGAGGAACCCAAAAGCAGAATGGACAGAGTCTGGGTCTCGACCGGTCACCAGGGGCTCGGTAATTGAATGCCCACCGATGTCGGGTGCTTCAGGTGCGAAGAAGGGATGCTTGACTCTGCAGCCAGGGAGATCAGGAGATGTTGAGGACTGCCAAGATCCAGAGTTGAGCTGTTCCCACGAAGGATGTCGAGTGCTTAGTGGTTGATGTCCGGCTGGAGCACCAACTAGCCTTGGCAAATGCAACACACGCAGGAAGGACAAACAGATTACGGTGTGGACCAGCAAGGTCCAGGGGACACTTCAAGCAATGGAGAGTCAGGGCACATCTGGAGCAACCAAGAAATCCCTATAACAAACAAGGTGACCCTCACCAGGACCCACAGGCCAACGGACCATGGAGTCGCGAGGAGACCTCAAGCGAATTTCCAAAGCACCAGCCGACGGAGCACTCAGTGCGAAGAGGCCTGATTTCTTCAGTGCAAATACTGCTCAGGGTCAGGACTACACAGATTCCAGCGCACAAGCTCGGGAATCGCCACCAAGCATATGCACTTGGAAATGTGCACGGTGCACTGGGGTTCGGGTCACACAGTTCCCATGAGGGATACTGGTCTCAGAATTGCTGAGAGGTCAGATCAACCTCAGGGACCTCCGGAAACCCACCTCCTGTGTTGCTGAAATCTTCGGAGTCCTCGGGAGCTCTGGAGAAGCAAGCCGGTCAGATGTGCTTAGGTGCCTGCTACTGCAAGGGAGTAACTACTTTACTTCAAGGGAGATTCTTCAGTTGGGCAATCATTGTGCAAGTAGTCGAAGTACTTGGTTTCTTCTTAGTAGAATCTTGTCCAGGTACAATCCAAAGTCCTGTAGTCAGGTAACCTACTTTAAACCGATGAGAAGGGGTTGGAAAGATTCTAGGAATCCTCCTGGGGTGGGTGGGGCAGGACAGAGTGGTGGCTACACCATGTCCTTTGTCTAGTTTTGCACCAGAGCGGGAGCCAATGGCTCCCAGAACTGGTTTGAGGTGGAGTATGCACAGGGACACCAAATGTGCCCCCAGTGCAGACTTTCTGGTACTCTCAGTGTGCACCCACCCAGCCCCAATTCACCTCTCTGTGACAGGATGCCTATTGTCATGCCTTCCTCAGCGCAAGCTTGGCTCAGCAGCAGGAGAGCAGAATCGTGTCTGTGGCTGTCAGCGTCCATTTTGTGCTGCCCAGGTCGAGAAAGCTGGTACTGGGTAGACCGGTGACCGACACTAGTGGTTTCAGAAGGCTGGAATCATACCTCCCACACCAGTTACTGGTGTGGGAGCAGCTGTTTTAAAGTTAGCATTTACCATAAGGTTATAATGCACTTAGACCTATATGTCTTGCTGCAGCACAGAGAACCCCGGGGAATGGGTTCCGAAGGCTGCAGAGGGGCCCTATCATGCAGGGGCACCCTCTCACGTAAAACCCAGCACCCTGCCTTTAGGATTGATAAAGGCCTGCAATAGGGGTGACTTATTTATGTGCAGTGATTTAGATAGATATAGTGAACCTATATCTAAGTAAGTGGTGCAAGCACCAGCTTACACAGGCTGCTGTAGCCAACCTGTTGTGTCATTTTGAATGACCTCTCATGGGTGGCATAATACATGCGTTAGCCCACGGGATGCCTCTGGGGTACCTATGCCCTGTGTACGTGGTGTACCGTATACTAGGGACAGATGATGGTACCACACGATCTAATCTGGAGTGTACCTAAAGTATATACATTACAATTTAAGGGAGAAAGCAGGTAGACTGGGGTCCTGGATAGAAGGATCCCAGTCAGACTAGTCCAGAAACAGTGAGACATCAGCAAAAAGTGGGGGTAACCATAAGAAGCAGATCCTACTTTCCTACATAACCTCCCCCCCAAGCGAAAGGACATTAAACTAACCTTGACCAGTTGAGTCTTAATGTTCTAAGTGGAAATATCTGGCGAGTTCATCTGCATTAGTATGGTTACTCCCAGGTCTATGTTCCACTGTATAGTCCATCTCCTGTAGAGAAATGAACCACCTCAAAAGTTTGGGGTTTTCACCCTTTATCTGTGTTAGCCATTAGAGGGGCTTATGGTCTGTCTAAACAATAAAGTGAGTGTCAGGCAGGTATGGACTCAGCTTCTTCAGAGCCCAAACCACAGCAAAGGCTTCCCTCTCAATAACTGACCAATGTTTCTCTCTGGAGGTCAGTCTTCTGCTTATGTAAGCTACTGGCTGATCCTTATCCTCTTCATTCAGTTATGATAACACAGCCCCTACCCCCAACTCAGATGCATCAGTTTGAACAATGAATTGTTTAGAATAGTCAGGACTTTGCAGAATGGGGGCAGTGCACATGGACTGCTTCAGGTCATCAAATGCCTTTTGACAGCTAACTGTCCACTGAACTTTCTTAGGCATTCTTTTGGAAGGTAAGTCATTCAAAAGGGGTCACTATGGAGCCATATCCTTTGACAAACCTCCTGTTGTACCCAGCCAAGCCAAAGAAAGGTCTGACCTGAGTCTGGGTAGTTGTAGCAAACCAATCCATGATGGTTTGGATTTTGCTATGCAATGGTTGAACCTGTCCTCCACCCACAAGGTGGCCCAGGAACACAACCTTAGTCTGCTCTATCTGGCACTTGGTGGCCTTGATATTGAGGCTTGCCTTTTGCAGGGCCTCCAGAACATTTCTCAGGTAGACCAGGTGATCCTACCAGGTGAAACTAAAGACAGTAATATCATCTAGATAACCTGCACTATAGGCTTCCAGACCTGTGAGAACTTGATTCACAAGCCTTTGAAATGTGGCAGGTGCATTCTTCAATCCAAAAGTCATCACCATGAAATTGAAATGCCCACTAGGGGTTGAGAATGCTGTTTTTGGTTCAGCATCTTCAACTAATCTGATTTGCCAGTAACCAGCTGACAGGTCAAATGTACTTAAAAATTTGGCAGAGGCCAAAGTGTCAATAAATTCATCCGCCCTTGGAATTGGATTAGCATCAGTCCTAGTGACTGCATTGAGTCCCCTCTAGTCAACACAGTACCTCATCTCTCTCTTACCACACTGGGTGCGAGGTTTTGGTACCAAGATTACTGGACTAGCCCAAGGGCTATCTGAGGGCTCAATCACTCCCAGCTCCAACATCTTCTGGACTTCAGTCCTGATACAGTCCCTGACATGATCAGGTTGCCTGTAAATCTTTTTTTTTTAACAGGTAGATTGTCACCTGTGTCCACCTCATGTGTACACCAGGGAGTCTGACTTGGAGTAAGTGAAAACATGTCTCTATACTGATTGAGGACCTTCCTTCTAACAGTCTGTTGCTGTTCAGTGAGGCTGCCTCCCTAGGCTACACCACCAACTGAACCATCATCAGGGTTCTATGAGAGGAGGTCAGGGTGTGGATCACTCTCTTCCTCCTGTCCCTCATCAGTAGCCATGAGCAAACCCATATCTGCCCTGTCCACATATGGCTTGAGCTTGTTCACATGGATCACCCTATGGGGCCACCTGGGAGATCCAAGGTCCACCAGGTAGGTAACCTCTCCCTTTTGGTCAAGTATGGTATAGGGCCCACTCCACTTGTCTTGGAGAGCTGCTGGGGCCACTGTCTTCAATACTCATACCTTCTGCCCTGGCAGATACACAGTCAAAACAGCCTTTTTGTCAGGTTTTCTGTAATTCCTGGCTAGCCTCAAGGCTTTTGGATGCCTTCTTCATGTACACAGCCATCCTGGAGCTCAGATCAAGTACATAGTCCACTCTGTCTTGTTTAAGTGGTTTGAGAGGTAACTCCCATCCCTCCTTCACCAAACATAAGGGATCCCTAACTGGGTGTCCAAACAGAAGTGCAAAAGGGATGTAACCAACCCCCTTCTGAGGAACCTCCCTGTAGGCAAAGAGAAGGCAGGACAGACCCCGTCTACGCCTAAGCTTTTCAAGGAGACCTTAAATCATGCCCTTGAGGTTTTTGTTGAAACTCTCAACTAACCTATTGCATTGTGGGTGATAGGGTGTGGTAAATTTGTAATCACTACACACTCCTTCCACATAGCAGTAAGATAACCAGACATAAAGTTTGCATCTCGGTCTGATACTTCTTCCTTAGGGAAACCCAGTCTGGAAAAGATTCCCAGGAGGGCTCTAGCCACAGCAGGAACTGTGGTAGCCCTAAGGGGTATTGCCTCTGGATACCTAGTGGCATGGTCCACCACCACTAGAAAACATCTGTGCCCAGATGCAGTTGGAGGATCCATGGGACCAAAAATGTCAATCCCAACCCTCTCAAAGGGAACCCCCACCACAGGTAGTGGTATCAGAGGGGTCTTTGTAGTATCACCCGCCTTACCACTGGCTTGGCATGTAGTACAGGAGTGACAAAACACCTTTGTGTCCTCAGACATGTGAGGCCATTGAAGGTGAGGGACACACGTGTCCTAGGTGTTACCTTGGCATAAGTGTCCTGCTAACGGGATGTCATGTGCTATTGTTAATTGGAAGCCTCTAAACTTCAGAGGTATAACAAACCTCCTCTTAGCACCAGTCTTGGCACCAGGCTACCCTCTGAATATAGAAGTTCATCCTCCCATTGGATCCTGTGGGACCCACTGGCCCTCCCAGCAGCCTCATTAGCAGCTTGCTGTCTAAGGGGTTCAAGAGAGGGGCAGCTCAGCTACTCCGGGCTCAGATCTGCCCTGGAAGGGCCTCTGTCCCCAAGAACTCATCCTGATCAGGCTCAAGTTCCTCTGAGACAGTACCTCCAAAGGGACTGAGATCATCTCCCTCAGGAGACCGATCCTCACCCTGAGGCAGGGGGGGAGACACTGCTTTAGCCCTTCTGCTCCTTCTCTTGCAAGACACCTGGTCCATTATTCTAGGATCCAGGGCCTGTTCAATGGAAGACATTTTTGCCTGTGACCTAGTCACTGCAAACACATCTGCAGAGATGTCCAACATTTCAGCATGTGTCCTGAGTACCACTTCAGCCCAAGCTGAAGTCTCCAAATCATTTACCACAGACCTCCTATATCCTTTCCGCTAGTGGCAAGATACTCCTTGGAGTGCATGTTGCGCTTTATAAATACACCCTTTCATGCATTGCCCAACACAAATTCCACAGGGAGGTCTGAGCTAATCACACCTTCTTAGGGTCAGTTAACCCTCCCCAGCTGAAATGAACAACTGCCAATGAATGGTCTGTCCTGATATTGCTAGCATTGGTCACTTGGTACATTTCCCCAAGTATGATCTGGGCAGGGCCTACAATGTCTGTTTTCACCATTGTGACACTTGCTCCTGTGTCCCTATCTGCCATGGCCTCTTTACCATTTATTCAGGATTCTTGCCTGTATTTGCCCAGATTACTGAGACTGACAATTAAGGAGGCAATACCCATGCCTCCATCACAGACCAAAACAGCCTGAGTTGGAATTCTGACTAGGCCAGAATCCAGCTCATAAATCAGGGTCAACCCTACTATACCCTTGTTCCCTGTAATACCACTTGAAACTGAACTGCGGGAACAGCTGCCTTAGGGGCAGTGGTGGCTGGAGTAAAATCCTTGGCCCTTGGACAATTGGCATCCTTTATCTAGTGGGTATTATCTTTACAGATATGACACCAAGGTTTCGTGTTGCCTTTTAGATTGTGACTGCCCTCCAGATGCAGGTTTTTGGGGCCCTTGTGAAGACTTCTGGTCTTTACCCTTTTCCCCACCCTTATCTGAAGTTTTAACATCTTACTTTTTTGTCACTGCTTTGATTCTGAGCTTTCTGCTTCACGCGGGTTCTGACCTATTTGTCTGCCTTCTTTCCCAATTCTTGAGGTTGCAACAACTGATTTTGGCAATTTTTAAGGATCTGCTCCCTCATAGTTAAATTGTACAAGCCTTTGAAATCATTCACTTTACTGCCAAGTAACCAGCCTTCCAGAGCCTTAGTCGCACATCTACAAAGTCTACCCGGTCCTGAGTCTGTGTCTTCTGGGTATCTCTGAACTTAATCCTGTATTGTTCAGTGGTTAGGCAAAACCCATCAATGAGAGCACTATTCAGGACTGAATAATTGTCAGCATCCTCTTCTCTAAAAGTTAGGAGCTTATCGCTACCTTTGGCAGCAAAGGAAAGCCACAAGATAACTGCCCGCTGCTCCTGAGGGACCCTGTGGTACCTTACAGGCCCTCTCTAGTGCAGTTATCCATTTGTAGATGCCATCCCCACTCTGCTAGGGAGGGACTATCTTGTTGAGGTTCCTATGATCAAGAGTATACTCCTTAACCCTAGCGATACTGTTGCTGCCCCCATGGGACTCTAGTCCCAATTTCTTAATAGCTTTCTGGAGCTCTAAGGATTCTTCATCTAGTGGCAATTGCTCTCTTTTGAGCCTAAGCTTGACTTTCTCAAGCTTTAGTAATTGGCACTGTCTGTCATAAGAGGTATTTCTCTTATTGGATATGGAGGTCCCTACCGAAGTACCCGAGTGTCTAGATTCTTAACAGGGAGACCTAGGTCTTCAGTATAAACTCTGAATTCTACCAGGAGGACTAAAGAGAGGGCCCTCAAGGCCAGGGTAGAATCATCTTGATCCACCTGGTCAGGGTTTGATTCTAGGTCAAAGAAGGCGAGACCTCCTAGCCTATCCTCATTTCCTGCCCCACCCACTCTTCCTAACTCATCAGAACCTGGGGTCTTCCTAAGATCATCAAAGAATTTCACCTCAATGAGACGTTGGGTGTTGGAACTTCTCCCTGTCCTCAACTTCCTAGACACACACGTGGCTTTCAATTCTTGAAATGAGAGGCCATTGTAACTAGTTGGCAGAGAGCCACTGGCTTCTCCTCTAGAAGGCATACTATTGTTATGCGGTGTAGGCACCTACCTAACCTAGTGAGACTAAACTCTCTTGAGTTAGAGAAAGGGCGTGCTAGACCCTTGACTTACCCAACTCCAAGTTCAGTAGATTTTACTTATTCAAATTTTTATGTATTATATGTACCTTAATACTTAGTGGATTTCAGTTAATCACTCAATGAGATTTTTCTGGTAAAACAATAGCAAGCAGGAATCCCAACGCTGCGCACCAATATGAGAAGGTGGCCTGGTATATGCTGTCCACTAATTAAAGTACAATATATGACTTGGTCTCAGCATAAACATACCGTAGAGAACATGGTGAACATATTTAAACGAATATGTGGTGAATATTTAGTCCAATGTCATTTAATCACATTGAACATTACATTTGTTTATAAGTCAGCGAATAAATAAAAGAATGTGCCAAAAACTAGTGCCCCGCAGGGGGAGAAAAAAGGGGTAGGGGAAAGAGGTATTGTGCATCATGTGAGGGTTGAAGAGGTGTACAGAATAGGGAGTGACATTAGACTCATCACACAATTATTTACATTGAAGAACTGCTTATCCTTAAGCCACACAATTAAAAAGATGAAGAAAAATGCATAGCCATGATTGAGAGTTCAATATCACAGTGAGAAATATCTGTTGATCAAACTGGCATGTGACAGTTATATTGTCACATGTCAATGGGAGGCCTCTGGGGTACCTATGCCCTGGGTACATGGTGCACCATATACTAGGTACTGATGAGTGTACCCCAGTATCCAATCTGGAGTGTACCTAAAGTACATACATTGCAATTTAAGGGAGAAAGCACATAGACTGGGGTCCTGGATAGCAGTGATAACAGTGAGATATCAGCAAAAAATAGGGGTAACCATAAGAATCAGATCCTACTTTCCTACAGACCTGTTTGGAACTGTATCCGGCCCGTGCTCTATTGGGGTCGGCCTGAACTTTGGATTTATCCCGGTCTAGCGCAACCTAAAGTAACCTTATAGAGCTATTGACTTCTAAGCACTGGTTTTGGTTTCTTCTTTGAAAATGAAAAATGTCCTAGTAGACACAAAGGAAAGTTTCAATTGTATTAAGGACTTGGAGGCGAGGATTATCCTCTGCTTTCTTTATTTTCCATTACCAGCAATTTTTAACATTAACAGAAAAAACTCTCTTTCCCATGAAACATTGGGAAAGGTCAGTCCAGGAGGTCAGGCAATCAGCATCTGCACACGTCCTAAAAGGCTGCTGGGATACTACCTCTTTCTTGACTGTGACAAATCAGTCGTCAACAAATTGCCCTAGTCCGTTTTAGTAGGTTCTGATCCTGAAAGAAGCCAAAGGATATCGAGATGAACCAGAACTTAACAGCCACAAGAAACACAAATAACATAGCACCGGAGAAGATTAAATAATAGGAAACACAATGTTGATTCAACTGTGTAATTCATTAAATAAGACTATGTTTACAAAGAAAACTGATAGAAAAAAATACTTATACCAAACGGAGTGCTGATCCAAAGTCGTGGGTGGGTACAACAACTGACTGAAGCCTCAGGAAGTCTGGGCAGGAATAATCCTCGCCTCCGAGTCCTTAATAGAATTGAAACTTTCCTTTGTGTCTACTAGGACATTTTTCATTTTCAAATGACGGAGTCTATGACGAAACCCAGAAACATAGTTTGCTGGGCTGGGATGAGACGAGATTTCTTCCGGTGGATGATGAAGCTGAGGTTCTACAAGAGAGTTACAGTCGTCTGCAGCTGGTCTGTAAGCACGGTTGGAGATTGAGCCAGAAGGAGAATGCAGTTTAGATAAATGATGAGGAGGAAACCTAGGGCTCTGAGATATTCCCCTACCGGCTTGAGCACCTTTGCTGAAGCACCAAGGTGCGGAGGAGAGGCGGAAGGGCAATGTCGTAAATTTGTAAACTTCCCCTTTCCACTGAGACTGAAGGAACCTGCAGTGCGGAGAAAACATCGGGACGTCCTTTAAGTCGAAACACACCATCAAGTTGTTTGGATGCAGGAGATGGCGTAGCAGGTGGATTCCCTCCATTTTTAAATGGTGGTTGTTAGATCTGGGAGTCTCTAGTTGGCAATGGTATTCACCTTGGTCCAAATAGGGACCCTTACTTCTAAGTCAGGATAAGGGGATTACACTCCTTAATAACCCCTGCTCACCCCCTTGGTAGCTTGGCACGAGCATACAGGCTTATCTCAGAGGCAGTGTGTTAAGCATTTGTGAATATACACAGTAATACAGTGATAACACTACAGATGGACACAACACAGGTTTTATAAAAATAAGTATTCTTTACATAGACTTAACCGCATGCGCGCTAGCGGAATTCTGCTCCTGTGCTGAGTTTTTTAAAACCGCACTTTACATGACGAGCTGGGCTCGTCATGAGCGTGCGAGGAGGCTACCTCATGACGAGCCCAGCTCGTCATGAGCGTCGAAGGGGTTAAACACAAGACCACAAACAACAAAATTCCACAATACTACACTTAGGATTACTTAAAATATGGTTAAAAAGTCTCTTAGTTCAAGTTGATGGTAGATGCGACAAAGTTCTCAACAAAGTACCAGGATGCGTAACGCAAAGTAAACAAAATGACTCGCAGAAGGGGAGATGCACCGGTTCCGTGACCCAGGGGAATGGTTGCGTCCTTCCTCAATGCTTGCGCAGAGTAGGGGACTCGTCGTGAGCCTTACCGGTATGGAGGTGATGCATAGATTCTTGGCCTGCGGGCCCGTTACGGTGCGCAAGATGGCACCTTGATGCGATGCGATGATCCAGTTGCGATGCGAGAAGATGGCATCCTAGATGCGGCGATGCAATGACGATGTGATGACGACCTGGCAGCCTTGCGGCGACTCTGTACTTTGGAGCCGCAACAGGCCCTACGGTGCGCTTCTTCAGCGATGTGATGGCAACTCTCTCGATGGCGTCACGCTTCTCCGGCGATGCGACAGCAGGCAGCTTTTTGAACACACGCTTCCAGGGAGATGCGACAAAGGCTCGCTTCTCCGGCGTTGCGATGATTTAAGCTGCAGCGGCGACATGCTTCTTCTCGATGCATCACGCTTCCAGCTCCCAGCGGCACACAAGTGACTGGAGTCAGAATTCCCAGCAAGGAAATTCAGGAGGGAGCTGGAGGTGAAGTCTTTTGGCCCTGAGACTTCAGCACGAGGCAAGCACAGTTCAAGGACTTGGGGAATATCCTGTAGATGAAAGTCCTTACAAAGTTCCTTCTCCTTTCCCTTGGCAATGAAGCAACCACTGTAGGCCAACCCAGCAAACAGCACACTGGCAGAGGGGCAGTCCAACTCCTGCAGCTTCCTTGGTTCTTCTCCTTGGCAGAAAGGTTTCTTGTTCCAGAAGTGATCTGAAATCTGTGGGACTGGGTCCTAATATTTATACCCCAAAATCCTTTGTTCTCTGAAAGCAGAGAGGCCTCTGCCTAGTTCAAACCAGTTCCTGAGCACTTTGTTTACATGACTGTCTTCTTCCTTTCACTGTGCAGTGCAGAGACATCAGTCGCCCCACAGGAGGTGGAGCCAGCACAGGGGCGAGAAGACACAGTTCTGGAGCACTCTATTGACAGGATTCCTCTTCTCCTTTCACTGTGCAGGGCAGAGACATCAGACATGCCACAGGGGGTGGAGCCAGCACTGTAGAGGGAGCCCTATTCAGGTCCCAGGTGCACTCCTCCCTCCCATCTGGATGTAAATCTCTCTATTCACCACTGGGTTGTCCCAGCCTGTCTCCTGGAATTTCCCCAGCCCTGTCACACACGAACCCAGACAAGGAATACACAACTCAGCTGAGGCGGGCTCAAATGGTTAGGCAAGCAGGTACCTGCTTTCTAAAAGTGTTATTTGCAAACACAGAATATTGAAATAAACTTTACTAAAAGATGTATTTTATTATTCTGAGTTCAGGCATACTAAATCGAATTTCTACCATGCTCCCTGAGTCAGTTAGGATTGTAAGAATATAACAATCTTAACTACCCGTTCTGGCCTATGAGAAAAGGTAGCTTTCAATAGTGAAAAATGAAAATGGCTGTAATTCACTATTAGAACATGATACACACTGAGACATACTTTACAAGCTGCTTCTGTGGGTGGCACAACCAGCGCTGCAAGCCCACCAGCTGACAGTAAACCAAATAACCCAATTGTGGAATAACCAATCAGCACATCAATTTAACATAGGGAGCACTTGCACTGAGGCATATCAAAACAGAGGAGGCAATCCGTCAAAAATGGAAGGGAGACTCACGCCAATGATGTCAGGTCTAACAGTGGTACACCAACCAGATGTTGAACTCCTTCAAATTGATGACCAGGCATTGCCCCCGTCTGTTTTGTCTACTGAGAAGATATTGCTCAGAAAACCCCTTAGATGGAGGGAGGAGCACACTATCGCCCCTTTGAGAAGGAGATTCTGAAGCTTGTTATCCACCAGTGCAGTCTGGACTGATGTGAATACTAGGGGCTGTGGCCGGGAGTCCTGTATCAGGGTCCCGTAAAACTCTATATGAAAACCCCTGATGGTCTGAAGAATCCATGAGTCTGAAGTAATGGTCTCCCAATTGTGGGCGAATAGAGCCAGCCTGTCCCCTACTAACAAACGGGGGTAAGGGGAGAGACTCACCTGATTGGTCTGGAAATGGCCTCTGCCTCCGACTCTGGCGCCACTGATGTTTCTCCGCGACTAGAAGAATTCCTGCTTGGGCTTGACGTGTGCCTCCTTGAAGCCTTTGTTAGGGGCTTGAGTGTAGCAATGGCCGGTCGAGCACTCCCGGCCATGACCGACCTCAACAAAAACCTTAGGGTGGAACACTCGCTTAATGGAGGCCTGCGCCTTGTCCAAGGTAGTGAAAGTAGAGACTAACTTCGTGAGCTCCTTTACAAAAGGGTTTCCAAAGAGTCCCCCATCTGCTACAGCCCCCACATACGAGGAGGCCAAATCTCTGAGCTTGAGGTACGCTTTAAGTAACAAAGAGAGTCTCCTCTCAGCCGAGAGGGCACAATTCGCATTCCACAGGAATACGATAGCCCGCTGGGCCCACCCTGACACCGGCTCTGGGGAAAGCGCGGTACCGGAGGCCTTTGCCTCCACCGCGAGGTCTAGTATTTTGGTGAGGGGGCCGCAGGTGTCCAGTAGCTTGTCCTGACAAGCTTTCAAGGACCTGTCAATCCCTTATTTGGGATCGCAAACATATTTCTGGAGGAAAGTGGCCATTCTGGCATCTATTTCAGGAGTGACGGCCACCTTGCTCGCCAGGGCGGGGCCAGGCATTCCGCCCGCAGACAGGGCTTAACCTCCTTCTCTAGGAGCTTCCTCATCCGACTCAGAACGAACTGTGCCATCTGGTCACCCAGGTTCCACTCAGAGGAAAGAGGGTGCAAGAGGCCCTCAGGGATGAGCATATCCGGAGGAGGTTCTGTCACATTTGTGGAAGGGCGCCAGGGTCTAAAAGGGCCCGGCACCTCGAGGGACTCGGTGGGGGAATACTCACCATCATCGTACCCCCCCCCGGGGATGAAGGGACCACCTCTTTTACTGGTTCTACTTGTTCTAAATGCGGGCACACCACGAAGGCCTTTTTAAGGTGTTCGAAGGCTCCCATATCGACCGCAGTGTCTAGTTTTCTCTTAGAGGTCATGGGCAGTTTGACGTTCCCCAGATGCATAAGAGTACCCATAAAAGGGACCCAGAGCCGCAGCGACTGCATGGTGGATGGAAGCGTCCACCTCATTGCAAAAATCATAATCTAGGGGCAAAACCTAAACAGATTCTTCTTCAACATAGACCCCTTCCATGGCCACTGCTGAGCAGCAATTGGGAAAGACTTTCAGGTCAAAAGAGTTTTGCAAACCTGAGGTTCTAAGAATTTTGCAGGTCTGAAACCATAGGTTTGGCCTGCAAAAATGCAAGAATTATGGGTATCCAACACCCACTGGTCAAAGGGGTAGTGAAAGAGATAGGGGAATAACTGCCTGGCCAGGGCCCTTGAATTGGTAATGAAAGCCTAAACAGACCGGCTTCACGTTGAGGAGTACACCTCTACTGACCCTATAACGGGCGATGGGCTGCAAGTCTACAGACCCAGGAACCAGGCGTCAAGGCTTCCAGACGTGCGGGGTTGTTGCTCAGCAGGGGACGCACTGACAGGAAATTCCTGACAGAAAAAAGGGTTCCCGCTGAGCAACGAGTCGCGAGACCTGCTACTCTGGTGCCCTACAGTGACCATCCGCGTGACCGCGAGCCCGCAATGTAGCCACAAAAGGAGGGATGAGGAACGCTCCCGCAGAGACACACTCGCTATACTTGAACTTAATCAAAGTGATCGCGCTGCAACCACAAAACCGAAATGAACAATTTACATTAAAGTCGCCACAAAAACCACAGAGGAATGAAAAACGACTTAACTTCTGGTTGAAGTAGGAAAAGTAAGAGGAAGTATACCAGCAGCCCCTGACCTTTTAGGACATGTGCAGATGCTGATTGGCTGACCTCCTGAACTGACCTTTCCCAATGTTTCATGGGAAAGAGAGTTTTTTTCTGTTAATGTTAAAAACTGCTGGTGATGGAAAATAAAGAAAGCAGAGCATGATCCTCGCGTCACACAATATAAACATCTATCTACTAAATATAAAGTAAATATTGGGAAAAAAATGGGAAGTGCTTGCATAACAAAGAATAAAACAACTGGTGAAACGGAGCACGAAAACGGGTGGAAATACCACCTGAAAGAAGAAAAAGGGAGGCTTCCTCAGGGTGGGGATCCCGAATCACACTGTATTATAAATATGCAAATTCTAATTGCACACGGGTGGGGAGAAAAATAGGGGAAAAAATGAAAAAATATCCTCAAAATTGGTAAATAAAAGGAATAGTACGGGAGTCAGACAGTTGTCTCAATCTCAACCCCAAAGCAAGACAATAATCAATACGAAATGGCAAGAGAAAAGATTGTAAAGATTCTTTCATGGAATGTTAATGGGCTTAGAACTTCCAAAAGGAGAAGAAGAATTTTGGAATACTTAAAAGAAATAGAAAGTGAGATCATTATTCTCCAAGAAACCCATCTTGTAAGGCCCGAATGGACTCAAATGGTAAAAAATCTCCACTGGATCGGTACAAGCATACACACCTCACAAGACTGCAATATAAAAGGGGTGGCAATCATTATAAAAAAATCCTTGAATGCTAAATTGGAATCCGAAGTAGTTGACAGCAAAGGAAGATGGGCGGTGGCTAAAATCAGGATTGAGGGCTGTATATTCACGATTGCGGGATATTACGGCCCGAATATGGACGACCCAGCGCCTGTTCAAAAATTATATTCAGAACTTTTGACATCTTCAGCTCCGATTATTGTAGGAGGAGATTATAATATTATAGTGGATCCTAAAACAGATAGATTGCCCCCAACAAAACAAATGAATTTACCAAAAATGAGGGAATGGCTAGGGATCTATAAAAAAGATTTAAACTTGGAAGACATGTGGAAGTTAAAAGGAGAAAAAAACTACCCGTATACCTTTCACAATAAGAAATTAGGCCATAAATCCAGAATAGATTTCTTCCTATTGAATAACTCTCTCCAGGACAATGTTAAATGTATCGAACATCTACCAGCACATTTATCAGACCACTCGGCAGTACAGTTAACTCTCTTACTACCACAAACACTCATGCCTCCCAGGTGGACTGTTGATCGATCGATTGTTAAGGATGAACAAAGTGTGGACCAGCTCAAAACAACCTCCCTTCATTATTTTGCAGATAATGCTGTTGGAACGCCCAAAAGAATAACGTGGGATGCTTATAAAGCGGTAATAAGAGGTAAATTACTTAGCTTGGGAGCATACAAGAATAAGCTAAAAAAATTGGACATCAAAAAGATGGAAACAGAAATTAAAGAAGTAGAAGTACAACTAGGGAGTGGCACATCTCTAGAATTAAGAGAAAGATTAGAAGAGAAGAGTCGCAAACTAAAAGAGAACTTGGCGGACTATCTGAAGAATATAGTTCAAGAGAAATGGGAGAATAGCAAATTAGCAAACTATGAGTACGGGGAAGGTTGCGGAAAAATGATAGCCAGGAAAATGAAAACGGACCAAACTAGAAATACTATATTAAGTATCCATACTCAGGATCAATCATCAACTTGTTTAGACGATGTCTCAATAAGGCAAGAATTCTCAAACTTTTTTACCACAATATATAGAGAAGATATAAATCCATCAGATGAGGATATCAAGAAATACCTTGAGAGTGTACCCCTTCCAAGCTTGACGGAAAAAGAAGTGGATTCCCTGAATAGTGAAATCACACCAGAGGAAGTAAGAACTGCTATAAGTAATCTAAAGAGAGGAAAAGCCACGGGACCTGATGCGCTTCCTAATGAATTTTACATAGCATTAAAATAACCGCTAATAGAGTATCTAACAGAAGTAATGAATAAGGCCTATTTGGATCACGATAAGATACCCGATTCATGAAATGACGCAATGATTAGTATTATATTAAAACCAGGGAAAAACCCAAAGCTGCGCAAGTCTTATAGGCCAATATCACTACTCAATTAGGATTACAAGTTGTTCATGAATGTAATAGCTAAAAGACTATCGAAAGTAATGTCGAAATTGATTAACCTGGATCAGAAGGGGTTCATAAAGGGCAGACAAATTCAGGAAATTACACATGAGCTAATGGCAGCAATCGATGTTGCTATCTGCGAGAAACTACCCCTAACGGTCATTACGTACGATGCAGCTAAAGCTTTTGATCGTGTTAATTGGGCTTTTCTAAATATTATCATAGGAAAAAACAACTTAGGGAGTAATTTTGGCCATATGGTGAAGGAAATTTACACGAACCCAAGAGCGAGAATAGCAGTGTGAGAATCTCACCAGTAACATCGAGATTCAGAGGGGTACTAGGCAAGGTTGCCCCTTGTCTCCGTTGCTTTTTAACCTATATATCGAACCCCTGGCTTGCTCTATCAGAAATCACCCACTTATAACACCCTACAAATATCAAAACTGGTCAAAGAAAGTGGCATTATACGCAGACGACCTGATGGTGTTCACTGATAATTACAATCTCTCAAAATCAGCAATTGATGATACAATGAACAGTTTTGGCAAGGTTTCAGGATATTTGATCAACAACAGTAAGACAGAGGCAATGAGCTGGAACACTAACCCAAATTCATCTTTCACAAAGGACAAAATAAAATATTTAGGAATCACTATAACAAAAGAGTTGGAAAAATTTCCACAACTAAACCTAAATATAGTGGCTAAAGAAATGAGAAGACTTCTCAAAACCTGGTCAGGTTTACCGTTAAGTTTTCTGGGCAAATCCAATGCAATAAAAATGACAATCATTCCCAAATTCACATATCTCTTCAACACCATTCCGTTAGAGTTTAAAAAAGAAGCCCTAAAAAAAATACAAGGAGAAATATCTAGTTTTATCTGGTCAGCAAAAAGTACAAGAATATCATGGAACAAACTTAGGAGAAGAAAGGGACAAGGTGGAATAGCAAGCCCTGATGTACATGAGTATTACAGATCTTTTCAATTTAAAAATTATAGAGTTATGCTAAGGGAACATCACGCTTACCCAAATTTTCTACAACATTTAACGAAAGGAGAAGACCATTTCCTCTTCAAATTTGGTCATCCAAAATTTTTCAAAAAAGTAAAACTGAAGATCTTAAACAACGCTGTTAAACTTTGGAGCCAGATAAGAAATGTAGTAAAGATACCATAATATAGCAATATGGCCCCAATATGGGACTCTCCTGGCACGCCCGAATGTTTAAAAGACTTGTTATCTAGGCCACTTAGACAATCAGGAATTGAAAAATGGGGACAACTTTTGGTTGAAAATGCCTTAATATCTTGGGAACACCTACATACAATCACAGAAGGAAAAATATCAAAGTTCAAATATTATCAATTGAGTAGCTGGGCCAACACATCCCAAAAGGGGCAATAGACATGGGAAATTTCGAAGAAGAAATGGTAAAAGGAACCCCAATAAAAAAGGAAGTTTCGAATTGGTACTGGGCTCTAATTGAATCTGGAGAAGAGGATTTAATAATACCGGAAAAATTATGGAGAAAAGACCTACCAAACGAAGTCATGGATTTAAAGCTAATTTGGAAAAAATCAGTAGAAAAATGCTGGTCATGTGTAAAGCCGGCAGCTCTAAAAAGAAACCATCTTTTTTCTATTCATAGAGCATACTGGACCCCAAAAAGATTGTCAAAATTTAAAGGCGCGCCGGTAAAATCATGCTGTAAGTGCGGAGAAGAGAAGGTGAATGATATTCACATGTTCTACTGTTGTCCAGCACTCGCGCCTTATTATCGCGGCAACACCTATAACTGTAAGTACGCTTTTAATTATTTTTGGGATCCACTCTACTACCCAACCAGGCATGATAAGGCTAAGTAAACACCAAGAAAGTGTAATATTTGTTCTGATTTTGTTAGCACGAAGAGAAATTTGTATTAATTGGCTAAAACCCGCACCACCAATCCATGAAAACTGGCTAAATTCTGTAATAAAAACCTGCAGACTAGAAAGAATAGGGAAACGCTCTAAAAGATTGCTATACTGGGAGATTTGGGAAAACTATATCACTTCTAGATGACAACCTAAAGCTTTTCTTTTTTTTTTAATTTTTTTTTATATATTCCAATGATTAAAGCGGAGACAATAATTCCAGGCAGGATTTGAACTCTGCCGAGTAGCCTTATAGGCTAGCTCTTCCCAGGAACAACGGAATTATTGTGTATGATAAAGGTAAACAGGAGTAAATTGACTGGTCATAATCAACATTTCAGGAAACTCCCCTTGGACCTTCGATAGACACTTTGGGGCAGTGAAGGTACAGCCCTCGCAAAAAAAAACCCGTCAAACTCCCAAACACCTTCCTATCTACATATTCGCAATATGAGGAAAAAAATGTAAAAAAAAAAAAAAATGATCCTCGCCTCCGGTCCTGCCATAGAATTCATAACTCCATTCTACTTATTGGATTTTTTCATTTTGGTCTTGTTTTATTCATAAACATATAATCTATATTTGTAAACCTGTGTGGAGTCTTTTTGTGGTGTATCCATTGTACTACTGTGTGTGTGTTGCACAAATACTTTACACATTCCTTTAAAGATAAGCCTGACTGCTCGTTGCCAATCTACCAGAGGGTGAGCACAGATTATCTTATTGTATATCTAGCTTACCCTGGCTAGAGTGGTGGTTCCTGCCTGGGCTGGGTTCATACCTCAGCCAACCAGGAATCCCATTTCTAACAGTATGCAACTACTAAATCACAGAGGTCACAATACTGACCTACCTATGAATATTAATTAGGTAGGATGCAATGTGTTACACATTATGATTGGCTATAACCAGAGGAATGGTGGTCAGCAAGGTTCAGCAGACTACCATCTCCACATCCCTTCTCCTCCAATTAAGTTAACATCCATAATCCCTCAAACAAATGCTAGTGCATGGAAGGAACTGGATCTTCACAGCTTTTATGCCTAACTTACCTCTTTCTTACTTAACAGCAACATTATTTTAGTTAAACATACCACAATTGGCTTACAAGTGCCCTAGACAACATCCTACCAGTAAAGACCATCAATGCTGGAAAACGGGCTGGAAAAGACAAGGGCTGAAATATTTCACATTAAACTAAAGTTATTTGCGAAGGTAAAAGAAAGAGACAGTAATATTAATGATAAACTGGGATTGGAATATGATTCCAGAAACTATAAAACTGTTATCAGAAAGGTTTTGTTACTCACAAAAATCTAGGAAGCTACACCATGCTATGACTGTTTAATTCTTGAATCCATAATGTTAAACTAAGAAAATTACCCTTTCACAAGAACTATGTGACTCCCTAGACATTCCTAGTTCAAAAACCAAAGATCTGGATCATAATGCAATAACCGATGAGGACTTGTGACTCAACTCAAAAGACTCTTTGACTTTTCAACCATTCCTATGCCCCTGCAGCCCTCTATCTTTTGATGATTTTGCAAACATAACACTAAGCACGTGACTCATCAAGATCACCTTTAAACCCATTGGCACATATTCTAGGATATTCACAATAATATCTCAGCAGCCAAGTATTGCTTCTATCACCTAGTTATCAATGGTCCTCTTGTACATACACTGACAGGAAGAACTGCTTATATTCACTAAGCAGTCTTCATACAAGAAAACTATATTCCATCTGTCATCTAAACAGTGGTGGGGCACAGAATCAGCAGTGATTATGACATATGACAATATCAAAACTGTGGTGGACTCAGTTCCAATTGGCACTGCTGGAACTGGCCCTTTTTGCAGGGCTATCCTCAAACGTTTTGCCTTCCTCCTATATTTTTTCTACAGGGCCTGTGCGCGCAGTTTACTGCCATAGTGACATGGCCTTTAAAGTGGTTGTCAAGTCTGAAACTCCCCTTTTACTACATATAAGTTACTCCTAAGGTAGGCTGAGCTAGCCCTATGGGCAGGGTGATGTGTAGGTAAAAGGTAGAACACATGCCTTAACTGTGTGGCAGTCCTAGCAGTGACGAATGGATCACTGACAGAATATCGAAATAAAAAAAATCGACATACAAAAATATCGAGTCAAAAATATCGAAATACAAAATATCGACAGCCTATCTTCAAACAGGTAAGTACCAAAATATCGACTCCAAAATATCGACTTTCAAAAATATAGACAGTAAAAATATCGATTTTTTTAAATGTCTTAAAATTAAGTTAAAAATAATATATATAAATATATTTAATATAAATTTAGAAATAATTATTAAATAAATGTAATATTAATAAATAATTAATATAAATAAAAAATTATATCACCAAAAATAATACATATATATATATATTCACTGAAAAAACCATAGGTTATAGACCATATATAGTTAGGAATTAGCATTTACAAAACCTTGAAAATTCACTGAAAAAAACATAGGTTATAGACCATATATAGTTAGGAATTAGCATTTACAAAACCTTGAAAATTCACTGAAAAAACCATAGGTTATAGACCATATATAGTTAGGAATTAGCATTTACAAAACCTTGAAAATTCACTGAAAAAACCATAGGTTATAGACCATATATAGTTAGGAATTAGCATTTAGAAAACCTTATTTTACTCACACAAAACCATTGAAATTCCATATATAGTTAGTTGCACTAACTATATATCGCGCACCCGCAATCCACTGCTGATGATGTCACATATTACATCATTCATGACATGGTCAGTGACATCACTGATGACATCACTGATGACATCTCAAATGACATCACTGATGACATCACTGATGACATCATCCAGTGACTGTGTGTTTCTGTAAAGTTTAAATATGTTTTACATATTGAAGAATGAGTAGATGTAGAAGTGTCTGGATGAAGGATTTAGTAGGTGCGTGACTGACTGTATGAGTGAGTGATTAAATGTGTCTCACTGAGTGCATGGGTTAGTGACTAAACTGTCTTAATTTGTGCATCATTATGTCTGTTGTTCTGTAAACTGCTGCATGTGTTGATCAGTAGCTATATGAGTAACTATATGGGTTATTGATTGATTGCCCAAGTATTTGTATGGGAGACTGAGTGTGTGTGTGGCTGGCTGGGAGGTGTGTGACTCTGTGCAGATCAATGTGTACTTGTATCAATGATTGTATAAGAGAGTAATTATGTGTTAGTATATGTTTCAAAATATAAGGTGCTCTATGTTTAACTGTATAGATTAGAAAATGGAAGTGTGATTGATTCTTTACAGGACTGACTAGGTGTGTGAGTAACTCCATGGATGAGTGACAGAGTGTGAGAGTCTGTATAGGTGTATGAGTGCATATGATAGTTTTGTAAAGATGAGTGATTGTATGTATGAATGATTGTATGGGTAAATGAGTGAATGTGTGTGTAAACATAGGAATCACTGAGTGCGTATGTAGTAACTAGTATTGGTGTGTCAATGGTTTCAAAAATTATACTCTGTATTTAACACTGGGTGTAACAGAGGTTATATTAAAGTGTGAGGAGATGCATTGTATTGTCACATGAATGATATCATCAGTGATGTGGTCATTGATGTCAAATGAGATGTCATCAGTGATGTCATCAGTGATGTCATTTGAGATGTCATCAGTGATGTCATCAGTGATGTCACTGACCATGTCATGAATGATGTAATATGTGACATCATCAGCAGTGGATTGCGGGTGCGCGATATATAGTTAGTGCAACTAACTATATATGGAATTTCAATGGTTTTGTGTGAGTAAAATAAGGTTTTCTAAATGCTAATTCCTAACTATATATGGTCTATAACCTATGGTTTTTTCAGTGAATTTTCAAGGTTTTGTAAATGCTAATTCCTAACTATATATGGTCTATAACCTATGGTTTTTTCAGTGAATTTTCAAGGTTTTGTAAATGCTAATTCCTAACTATATATGGTCTATAACCTATGGTTTTTTCAGTGAATTTTCAAGGTTTTGTAAATGCTAATTCCTAACTATATATGGTCTATAACCTATGGTTTTTTCAGTGAATTTCAATGGTTTTTTAATAGCAAATATCATAAGCTGTCGAATGTCAAGTACGTGGTAAGTAAAAACATTTTCGTGTTTATGCACACTGATCTGCTTTGATTGCTGCCCCCCACCCCTCATTTCTATTAGGAGTACTCTCTCTTTGCAGATAGTGAAGGGTAGTTAACGCAGCCCTTTGCCCCCTTTGTAATCCGTCGTGCCTGCTTCTCTCTCCATTTGATTGATTGTTCTCTTTGGTTCATTCTCTATTTACAAACAAGCACAGAGTCGCAATACTCTGTTTAGTCTTTGCAGATAGCGAAAAATCGTGTAAAAAAACAAAAGGAATCGAGCAAAATCAGTAGGCCACTAATGGGATCTCTTTTGACCTCGCTAAAATAGAAACATTAGGAACAACCTGTTGAAAATAGCAATGCGTATGTATATAAGCGGCGTTCATTTGTGTTCACAGTACCCCTTGTTGATTGTTTCAATCGAGCATTGAATTGTTCGAAGTTAATTCTCTTAAGGATCTTCTCTACCTGCAAACGAGGAAGAATAGGAATATTCTATCTCCCTTTGCAGATAGTGAAGGGTAGGTAACGCAAGCCTTTAACACGTCGTACCTATTTCATTCCTCATTGATTGATTGATTGTCCGAACATTGACTGTTTGGGAATTAGTTCTTTTTGGAGGTATTCCCTGTTTGCAAATAAACGTAGGAAAATCTTTGCAAGTAGTGAAAGGGTACGTAATGCGGACCGTTCTCCCCCGTTGTAATCTGTCATGCCTATCTACTCCCCACTGATTGATGCACCTTTTTCACCCGGACCATTTACTAGAGATACGTCATCTGGCCCGACCAGAGAGCACCCCTAGTGAAAAGGACATATGCAATAATAACGAAGTGATCACTGTATCCTGTTAACAGAAACTTTACCATGAAACAACCTGGAAAGAAAAAAATAGGAAAACGAAAATCAGTAGGCCACTGATGAACATGAACTTTTATTAAACAACGAACAAAGAAACGATAACATAACGTAATGATAAAACCTATTAATGTCCTAGAAACAAGAAAACGTTAAAATATGCCAGTGGTGAGAGACCAGAAAAACAGTAAGAGAAACCAAATCACCCCTCGCTGTCCCACCGCCTGCCACGCCCAAAAAATCGATAGACTAGGGAAAATGCAAGTCAGTAGAACATCCACCCCCACTCTGGAAACTTCCAAGGTGGGGCAGGGTTCCGGCTACGCCCAGCCGGGAGCAGCCCATATAAGGCAGGTCCTGCTGCCACGCCTCGACCAGGAGATCCTAACGTAGGGTGTAGCCGAAGGAGAGGCCGAGGCCAGCGGGACCCGGCCAGGGGATTGCCTTTACAACGCTGAACAGTTGCAGGGGGGGGGGGAATGTCTCCTCGACCCTCCCCTCTCTCTCCCAGTCCGGCCGCGGTGGCCCTTGAGAGTTGCAGGTAGTCCCGCCACATGCTCTTCCGGTCCGACCACCAACGGTCGGGGGGCCGAGGCCGACGGGATCCGGCTGCAGCCGATAAACCAAGAAACCCGTTCATGGGGCCAGAGCCAGGGGCGTCCGGCCGACATCCACCGGAAGCCCGGCCCGAAGACGGACGGGACACTTCTTTCTTTTATAATGGCTGCGACAACACTGGGGGGGGATGTCTTGCACATGCCTCCGACCCCCCCCTCGTCCTCATCGCCTGGTCCGGCCATAACAAATCTCAAGCGAGACGCCGTGGGGTGCACTGGGAGGGAGAGACGGTGCGAACAGGCCTCTCCCGCCTCCCCAGGTGGAGACTTCCCAGCTGCACCCTCAGCGCTCCAGGCGCCCGGAAAACGGTTCTTCCACTGTGGCCATGCTGCAACGTCTCGCCCGGCAGGGTGGAGCCCGTCCGCTCATGTGACCCCGCGATCGCCGGTAGCTGCCGAACTCTCAAAATGGCGGTCGACCTGGCAAGAGCGGGCCCAGCATAAAGAAATGGCCCGGTCACTGGTTGACTCCACCACCGTAGTCCTCCACGACCTTGAAGATTCTAGAGGAGCCGCGGGAGTCTCCGACCCCCGATGGGGAATGACTGCCATGATCGCCCGTGGAGTGACGAAACTGTATCCGCGGGACGTCGGCGCTCCCATGCTGGCGCCAGCCTCACTTTGAATTACTAGCATCCTGCAGACCTCACTTCCGGTGAAAGCACAGTGTGACCCGGTAGGAAAAATTATTGCACCCCCTCCCCTTTTTGACTGATAGTTCAAACCACCGATCCTTTCCTTTGCCCTTTTAACGGAACTTTGGACTGCCTCCCCCTCTTTTACATTTTCTAGAGAAAACAAAACATTAACCACTACATTAGCATAGCAGTTGACACCAGAACTGTTTTCAAATTGAAAACCAACAACATCTTCAACAGAATCCTTTTTGTTTCTGCTGTGACCCTGCTACAGCACAGGCATTGTCCCCAGCAGTAATTCTGCAATGCCGGTAAGAATAGCTGTGGTGCCTACTGGACTCACTCACCCCCGCGGCGCCCCACGCCGTTTTTTGCTGGGCGGCAACTTACTAGACATCACTTTCGTGCCATCTAGATTTCAGCGCGTTCTGCTGCCTTGGAACTATTCGCACAACAGACCGCTACTGACAAGAATATTTCATTATTGGTGCTGTCAATTTCAATAAATCTATTGGATAATTAAAAAGAAATTGCCACGGTCTCTTCGTTGTTTAAATGTTTTTACTGTTTTTGTTTTGTTGTATATATTTATATGTTATTAAAGTTTTATATTCCTACTACTTTGTTGGAGTGCTATATATTTTTAATGTGACACATAATTGTAAAAACTTTGATGTACAAAGAGTCATTCCTGGAATCTTCCGCTTCAGGCTCGGTCCCCTCCCCAATCACAATACAGGATGGTTTTCAGATAGTAGGAACACGTGTGGTGTGACGGATCTCATCGGGTGTGGGCCTTGATCTACTATAACTCCTTTGAAGAGGGGTGATTCTTTACAGCTGGGGCCATAAACTACATCTGCAGGGCTAGCTGATAGCCTGGACAATCGGACACAGAGAAAGAGGAGTGTCAGAGGGTGCGGTAGTGAATAGGGCGAAAGGGAGGTGTCGGGCGGGCACAGAGTGTGATTCTCAGGGAAGAGCAGCGCAGATGGGGGGAGGTTTATTGCCCATGCATAAGACAGAGAGCGGTGGTGACCAGTGCCTAGGGAAGATGCTTGCGTGGGTGAGGAGCCATGCTACGAATCGACAGCGTGCAGAGAGTGGGTCTGGTCAAGACATCTAAAATGGCTGCCGTGCACGACAAAAGTGTGGCATTTCAAAAAAGGCAAGATGGCGCAGACAATGTTTTTCAACACTTCCTCATTTCCTTCGAATCGAACGTTAACAGACGTTGGGGCATATTACCAAAGTTAAGCGATATTTATCGCTAACGATGCTTACCAACCAATTTTTTACCACTAAGCATCGTCAGAAATTATCGAAGATAAACCTTACTATTATCAAGGTTTATCGCAAATGCGATAATAAACGGCCGCAATGCATGAATATCGCTAAAAACTCAGCGATATTCATGCATTACCGAGCTAATGCTCTTAGCCATGTTATCCACCTCCCATTGGATAACATGGCTAAGAACTGCTCAGGGCAGGTGTTACTTTTTGGAGATATTCGCGCTTAGCGCGAATATCTCCAAAAGTTGGTAATAGGAGATAGATATCTTGCATGTTGTAATGCAAGTTATTGTGGTATATGGAACTCATACCATAATCTCTCAGGAAAGCAGAAACTGATCCTTTTGGGACCGCCTAAAAAGGCCTAGGGGGTGAGGAGTACTCTACTTTGCCCCCTTTTCACGTTCCGAACTATTTTATTTTACTCTCTTCTGTAATTACACAAAATAGCAGCGATAAGATGCATCGGAGACACACAGTGAGAGAAAGGAGGCCGGAGATGAAGAAGACATGTCAAATACACATTGGAGATAATATAGTGGCAGAAGGGAAGTAAATATGAGTAAACTTACCATGTAACATAAAAATGTTGCACTCTATACTATAAGTCTCATTTTATACTACAATCACTTCGCTACAACCTCATAAATTAAAAATAAAAATGAATAATGTCTCAAACAATTTTTGAATTCTAAATATAAATTTATTCTTCAGAATTTTCTAAATTTGAAAGAACTAGTAACATGTCCTCATCAGCAATGTCCTCATTAAAAGTCTCCAATGATGATTCTTGTAACTCTATGGTCTCCAAACACTCCATAAATTCGCCATCAAGAGATTGATCAAAAAAATCATTCAAGTCATCTCCTCCTTGTGACAATATTTCATTATTGGTGCTGTCAATTTCAATCAATGTAGTGGAATCATTCAAGTCATCTCCTCGTGACAATATTTCATTATTGGTGCTCTCAATTTCAATCAATGTAGTGGAATCATTCAAGTCATCTCCTCCTTGTGACAATATTTCATTATTGGTGCTGTCCATTTCAATCAATCTAATGGAATCATACAAGCCATCTCCTCCTTGTGACAATATTTCATTATTGGTGCTCTCAATTTCAATCAATGTAGTGGAATCATTCAAGTAATCTCCTTGTGACAATATTTCATTCTTGGTGCTGTCCATTTCAATCAATCTAATGGAATCATACAAGTCATGTCCTCCTTGTGACAATATTTTCATTATTGGTGCTCTCAATTTCAATCAATGTGTTGGACAATTCAAAAGAAATTGCCACGGTCTCTTCATTGTGAGCCATTTTATTTTGAAATTGCTTGCTGTAAATTGCAGAAAAAAATAATCACTTTCATTTATCGTTTTTAGTAATACATAATATAAAACTAACTTTATCAAGTATTTAGTATAACAGAAGGACTGCAAATAAATAACAGAAAACATTTTTCAAATTATCTTCAAGTGTACAACATAGTTCCCCTTACAAATTAACAACTCACCTTTTTAAAAGTAGCAGAAGTGTTAGTACTGTGTAAATCAAACACCAGAAATTCACCACCAAAAATTCCTCACAAATGTACCTCAGACAGTAGTATCACAAAATGGCTGTGGTTTCCTGTCATTTGACATATATACATAACCAATTAACTTTCATCACACACAAATACAAAACATTTTAATTGGTTCTAAATTTCAACACTTTCAAATGTGTTTTCCCCATGCAATTTTCCATAGGACATTTACATACGTCTACAGCCTGAATGGCTGAACGGAATTACACCAAACTTGGCAAAATGGTACATCAAACCTAAGAGGTCAGGAAGGATCTACTATGCCCCCTTATGGTCATTTCCCCCTTCGCTTTGGCCTCCTCTTGTCTCTCAATCCTACCGAGGGACAAGATGGCGGCCGCTACGGACTGTTTGGAATGTTGACAGACGCCGGAGAACCAATCAGCTTCGCAAAGCTCCGTAACGCGAAAAGTACGCGAAGCGGAGCGCTGTTACAGATATATATCTTTTTTTGAACGTTAATTTCTCAAAATCCACTGGAGCACATATATTGAGACCTAGCAAAGGCACATCGGGCTACCAGTCCCTAATATTTTGCCAAGTTTCGTGCAAATCCATTCAGCCGTTCGATTATTATTATTTTGTTTTAAAACCTCCACATCAAACCTAGGGGGTCAGCGAGGATCTACTATGCCCCCTTATAGTTATTTCCCCCTTTGTTTTGACCTCCTCTTGTCTCTCGATCCTACCGAGAGACAAGATGGCGGCCGCTACGGACTGTTTGGAATGTTGACAGACGCCGGAGAACCAATCAGCTTCGCTTCACAAAGCTCCGTTGCGCGAAAAGTCCGCGAACCAGAGCGCTGCCCGGTCCGCTGTTACAGATATATATCTTTTTTTAAACGTTAATTTCTCAAAATCCACTGGAGCACATATATTGAGACCTACAAAAGGCACATCGGGCTACCAGTCCCTACAATTTTGCCAAGTTTCGTGCAAATCCATTCAGCCGTTCGGGCTAAAAGTGAGGCCAACCGCCCTATGGAAAACTCAATGTTAAAAACACGTTTTGGGACCCCCCTTTTTTCTCGGCCCCCCCTTGACGAACCCCCCCCAAATTTTCAAGGGCTGCTCAGAAACAAAATGTGCCATTTTCCTGAAAATTTCAGCCAATTCCGTCCACAAACGCCAAAGTTATTAGACATAGAATTTTCAAAAAACCCATAGAGAAAAAATCCTAACTATATATACCTACTGGCGACCGCCAGTAGGTAATATATATATATGTATATATATATTCACTGAAAAAACCATAGGTTATAGACCATATATAGTTAGGAATTAGCATTTAAAAAACCTTATTTTACTCACACAAAACCATTGAAATTCCATATATAGTTAGTTGCACTAACTATATATCGCGCACCCGCAATCCACTGCTGATCATGTCACATATTACATCATTCATGACATGGTCAGTGACATCACTGATGACATCACTGATGACATCTCAAATGACATCACTGATGACATCACTGATGACAACATCCAGTGACTGTATTTTTCTGTAAAGTTAAAATATGTCTTGAGTGGATGTATAAGTGTCTGGATGAAGGATTTAGTAGGTGCATGACTGACTGTATGAGTGAGTGATTAAATGTGTCTCACTGAATGCATGGGTTAGTGACTAAACTGTCTTAATTTGTGCATCATTATGTCTGTTGTTCTGTAAACTGCTGCATGTGTTGATCATTAGCTATACGAGAGGCTATATGTGTTATTAATTGGTTGCCCAAGTATTTCTATGGGAGATTGAGTTTGTGTGGGGGTGGCTGGAAGGTGTGAGACTCTATGCATAGATGTGTGAGCAGTTTATTCACTAGGTGTATGAGTTCAAGAGTGCATGTGGAAACAGCTACATGGGCAGTTGACTGTGTGCATGAGTGTATTGATGAGTGAATGGATATCTCAATGCTACATGTCATTGTAAGTACATATGTAAAACACAGTACATGTGAGAGTTGGCATATATAAATAACTGTGCATGAGACCACTGAATGAGTGAGTGGTTGTATCGATCATTGTGAACTTGTATCAGGGATTGTATAAGAGAGTAAATATGTGTTAGTATATGTTTCAATAAGTAAGGTGTGTTTAACTGTATAGTTGAAGAAATGGAGGTGAGATTGTTTCTTTGCATGACTGACTGGGTGTGTGAGTAACTCCATGGATGAGTGGCAGTGTGTGAGTGTCTGTATACACTGAGTGTATCTAAGGTTATATTAGAGTCTGAAGAGGTTTATCGTATTAGCACAAGAATGATGTCAAATGAGATGTCATCAGTGATGTCATCAGTGATGTCATTTGAGATGTCATCAGTGATGTCATCAGTGATGTCACTGACCATGTCATGAATGATGTAATATGTGACATGATCAGCAGTGGATTGCGGGTGCGCGATATATAGTTAGTGCAACTAACTATATATGGAATTTCAATGGTTTTGTGTGAGTAAAATAAGGTTTTTTAAATGCTAATTCCTAACTATATATGGTCTATAACCTATGGTTTTTTCAGTGAATTTTCAAGGTTTTGTAAATGCTAATTCCTAACTATATATGGTCTATAACCTATGTTTTTTTCTGTGAATTTCATTGGTTTTTTAACAGCTAATATCTGTAGCTGTAAAATGTATTCTTCTTTAAATCCAAAAATATATTTTATATGTTTATGAATAATTTTTTTTTAAAATATTTTTTTTTCTTCGTTCCCGCTTCGCAAATAGGGAAGCTTCCCGTTAGCTGACCTTGATGCCGCGAAATAGACCGCGAGCCGGTAAACGTTTCTTTACCGCAAGTGCCGCGTTACAAAACAACATCGTGACGCCTCCCGTCCGCATGACGTTTCACGTTGTCGCGTGATACGTCATATGACGTACTACGTTAGCGAACTGGTACGCGAAGCGAGTCGCAAAGCGCAGGTTTCTGGAAGCAAACCGGGAGGCCCTGCAAAGCGCTTAACGTAAACACAGCAAGTCATGTGACTTGGTAATAACACTTTTCATTGGTTCATTTCACTTTTGGTTTCCTAATGATGTAAGACTAGGTCATATAATCTAAAATGAACACTTTTGATTGGTTGAGAACTCTTGTTTTTCTCAAATGATGAAAATCCCTCCTTCTTTCCTCACTCTGACTTTCATCATTGTGAGAGAAAGACCCTTTGTGATCACTGAGCAATGGCTTCTTTAGTAGCTTCAGCTGGTGCTTCCCCACCACCTCCACCACATCCAAGGAAGAGTGGACCACCTGCTCAAGTTATAATTCAACAAGAAGAAGAAGAAGAGGAACAGGAGGACGAGCACGAAGAGAGGCAGTTTTTGCCTGAGCAGCCCAGGACGTCTCACCGGAAAGAAAACTTCATTTGGCAATTTTTTAAAATTCCCAAAGGTCAGAAAAAAGTAAATGCAAGATACGTAACTTGCCTTATATGTCAAGATAGACTGTCCAGAGGGACCGACAAAAAATACAGTTTCGGAAACTACACAATGCATCGCCATATGACTAGGTGGCATCCTAACAACTACAGTGCTGCACAGTTTCGGAACGACCTAGATAATCTCCCTATTATGGCCAGAAGATCTGTTGTACCGGAAGTAACGGGACCAGAGGGCAGGGAGATGGTGCCAAATATACAAATGAGATTTGGTGAAGTAAAACACACCTGCGTATTTTGCGATGGATTCATTTCCTACGGAGAAAGAAGCATCACTCTGATCAACAGAGCTATTGACTATCATATGCAAGTTTGTCCGAAACGCCCAAAATAATAAATACTTCTTTTTTTTGTTTTGTTGCTCCTGTTGAGCCCTTTACAATGAATCGTTTTCATTGCCCCCTCCAAGAAAAACCCAAAAAAATATAAAACTGTTCCGAAAAATTCAAAAACAGTAAAAAAATGTTCAGAAAAATTAAAAAAAAAGTTCTTTTCAGAACTACCTCCCCGTTATTAAAAAATTGGTACAATATTTGGAACTGTGCCAACCTCTATTTCTCTTAGTTCGCTTCCTAGTTCGCTCGCCGGTACGCGAACTGGAAGCGAACCAAAAACAGTAAGTATAAGGGAGGGAAACACACACTTATGTTAAAATAAAGACAGCTATAGGGGAGTAAACTAGAGATACTATTACCCGTAATCCACTGCTGATGATGTCACATATTACATCATTCATGACATGCTCAGTGACATCATCAGCAGAGGATTGCGGGTTTTTTGACAACATGCCTTATCCACGGTTTAATAACGCTGCCTTTTGCTTTATATAAGTTTTCAAATTGTATGAAATATATACCAATAGGTCGTTATGAACCTTTAGGTAGTGCTTTTCTTCATGAGGTCTGGTCGCTTCCATACACATACAGATGTTTCAAAGATGATCAAGAAGTTTATCTGAATGGAGAGGAATGCACTGAGACGCCAGATCATTCACTAATGTGTAGGCACATACAGTTACACGGTTCATGCAACAAACACCGACCAAATATGGCTTGCGTGTTGCAAGGCACGCCAGTTCCTGCTATCATCCCCACGTTCAAGTTGTTGGAAAATGGTAGTTATTTGATGCTCAATAATGAAGATTGTTCTGAGTTAATTAAAAGTATTCCTTTTATCGTAACAGTAAGTGAACGGGTTATTTGCTGCAGAAATGTTCTATTTCCTCCCACACATGAACATAGGGAGTTTTCAATCTGGCCACAAATACCAACCTTGGGACACGTTTCAACGGCATGGCAAGAATAAGAGCTCTTTTGTCTCAGAGAGAGGTGGCCTTGAGTTCGGCCCGTGAAACTTTCGTACTTCACATAGCGAACACCCGTACAGAGGTGCACACCCTTTTCAATTAAGATTTGCCTTTCAATTTCAGCAACATGTTTCCGACTATCTTTAACGCATCCTCCACAAAGTCCCTGACACACTTTTTTAAAGTTGTTACCAGTGGTCTCGTGACTTCATTTGAGAAAATCTTTGGAGTCATCCCTGCTTCCTTTCATTGTATTTTCTGCACTCTGGTTCGTGGATTGGCATTTTTACTTGCATTACCAGCGGACGCTCTTGTGCTTTTTAACATTTTTAAATATGGATGTCCCTCCTATGCAACCTCCGACCCTGCAGCTGCTGACACTGTTCCGCAATCGCATGCTAGAATATTATGGCACAATGCCGTTGGCGATATTAAGCACGGCATATGGATTATCTTTTCGGTTCTCCTACTTCACCTGTGTCCAGCCTGTATTTCACTGCCTGACCTGTGATTTCGATTGGGCCATTGATTTGTGTCTCTGCGGACCGGTTTCTCCTGACGTCGACTTTAATCAGCTGATGACTCCTATCATTACTCACGAGTTGGTTTGTCCTGGCGAAAGGATTATGGCTGTGGCATTGATGCATGGACTACTTGGTCCCTGGAATTTACTGGCGGCAGCACAGTCTTTCTTGGAAGAGAGCTTTCTTGAAAACCCACCGAGCTGTCCTCTGATGGTGATAGAGGATCCGGTGCTGGGAGAGCACGTATGTTCTTTTCCGCTTTTAAATTGGATGGCTGAACTGTTTTCGGATGAAGACGGTGACTTCCTATTGGAGGCTGTTGCAGCTTATTTTGCATACACAGTTATGTCATAGACCTTTTTCATGTTTGATATGCTGAGTACTAGCATTTCATTGACAATTCATTGACTTATTTGTCAAGTTTTTATTATTTACCTTGCCTATTGGCTTAAGACTCGATAAAGTACTTGGCTGTTTTATTTTTCTTTAGCATTAAATTTTCCTAGTTTTTAATGCTTTACCTTGCGGACCGTCCACATATAAACTTGCAATCTGCTCTCATGAGATGGCACTTCTATTATCTTATTCAGTTCGTTTCCGGATCATGAGGAGGTGTCATCTAGGTCCTGGATATCTTTACACCGTGTTAAGTTAGCATGGGCTCATTACCGGTTTAAACGCCATTTTTCCTTTTTTGCAACTTCTGCACACGACACTTAGTTGTTGCTTTAGCTTTCCACCTAGTAGTTCATCGTGGTTTACATGAGAATAATATGTTATTGGTCTACTATCTGCTTTACTTGTTAAACTATATCTGTACAGCGAGTGCTAAAGTTTCAAGAACAACACGATACAGAATTGTTATGAGGTCTGATCTCCACGACTTCATACTCATAACATAAGTGCAACTTCTGCCAATTCTGGGCATGAGGCGGGTTTTATATTGCTTTGCCGAACACACATACACAACAGTTGATGCGGTTCACATGAAGAGAGAGCTGGTGTATGGTGATGTGATTCCTTCAAATCTAAGACACTAAAGTATGGGCACGCCCTAAACCAACACAAAGAGACCTTCTTAGCAAATAATATAATATGTGTATTAGGGAGGGTGAGATATAAGCAGCCGCGGGCCGTGGAGGGAGTTACGATGGGGCAGGGAGGCGGGGAGGGGGAGAAGCAGGGTGGAGCCCTCTCTACCTTGCCCCTCCCCCTCCCCGCCTCCCTGCCCCACCGTAACTCCCTCCACGGCCCGCGGCTGCTTATAAGTGTTGCTAACTCTTATTCATTTACAGCATGTTAACATACTGTCACCATTCGCTTTTTATGTACTAGTAACTATGCTGGTAATTTTGCTACTGATAATATGTGTACTTGTATTCTCCACCCTGCTTCTCCCCCTCCCCGCCTCCCTGCCTCACCGTAACTCCCTCCACGGCCCGCGGCTGCTTATAAGTGTTGCTAACTCTTATTCATTTACAGCATGTTAACATACTATCACCATTCACTTTTTATGTACTAGTAACTATGCTGGTAATTTTGCTACTGATAATATGTGTACTTTTATTATCTAAGGTACTACGCCTGAGAAGACGGCATTAGTAAATAAACATTTCAAATACACATCTGTTCTTCTTAACTCCATGTTCTGGTTTCTAAGAAATCTATAACGACCGACTGTTCATGAGTTCCACGTATCCTGAGGTACTATAAGTTCATATTCTGGATTGTCTAAACATTGAGAGTTTGTTATATCCAATGTGACACTGTACCTAGCTTGCTAAGGAGTTTTTGATTACTAACGTGAGTTTTGGGACACCCTAATTCGCCGAGGTTCCAATCCTCTGTCCACAGTTCTGTGTGACAACAGAAACCCTGCGACAGGGGCACCCCCGACCCTTGCTGGAGCTTCATCACACTTGCGATACAACTCCAGCAATGCATTCGCCGAGGTTCCAATCCTCTGTCCACAGTTCTGTGTGAGAACAGAAACCCTGCGACAGGGGCACCCCCGACCCTTGCTGGAGCTTCATCACACTTGCGATACAACTCCAGCAATGCGCCACCTTTACGGCACAGATACATCACGCATCTGTGCTGTTTTTGCCCCATGATGCGCCGCATTGTAAATGCAGCACACCATAGGTGACGGAACAGCGGCACAGAATGACTAACACATCCCTGGTGATGCGCCAGTCATCATAAATGTATCCCTATGCTTCTTATCTTGTTAGAGATGAACCGCCATATATATCATCAAAGTTTTTTGCATTTCCTAAATAGCGAACTTTAAGGAATAAATAGCGATTCTTTACCATTCCTAGTTTGCGATGAGCTATTTGCTAATTAGCCGAATGTAGCCCAATGAAGCCCAATGTAGCCCAATGTAGCCCAAAGATGGCCGCCAGACACACAAAAAAACAAATGTAGCCCAAATATCAGCCAGATGTAGCCCAACTATAGCCCAGTGACAGAATGACCAATCAGCTTCGCAAACCTCCGTTACGCGAAGCGGAGCGCTGTTACAGATATATATCTTTTTTTGAACGTTAATTTCTCAAAATCCACTGGAGCACATATATTGAGACCTAGCAAAGGCACATCGGGCTACCAGTCCCTAATATTTTGCCAAGTTTCGTGCAAATCCATTCAGCCGTTCAATTATTATTATTATTTTTTTTTTTTGCCCCGCGGGGCCCTTTTAAAACCTCCACATCAAACCTAGGGGGTCAGCGAGGATCTACTATGCCCCCTTATAGTTATTTCCCCCTTTGTTTTGACCTCCTCTTGTCTCTCGATCCTACCGAGAGACAAGATGGCGGCCGCTACGGACTGTTTGGAATGTTGACAGACGCCGGAGAACCAATCAGCTTCGCTTCACAAAGCTCCGTTGCGCGAAAAGTCCGCGAACCAGAGCGCTGCCCGGTCCGCTGTTACAGATATATATCTTTTTTTAAACGTTAATTTCTCAAAATCCACTGGAGCACATATATTGAGACCTACAAAAGGCACATCGGGCTACCAGTCCCTACAATTTTGCCAAGTTTCGTGCAAATCCATTCAGCCGTTCGGGCTAAAAGTGAGGCCAACCGCCCTATGGAAAACTCAATGTTAAAAACACGTTTTGGGACCCCCCTTTTTTCTCGGCCCCCACTGGACGAACCCCCCCCAAATTTTCAAGGGCTGCTCAGAAACAAAATGTGCCATTTTCCTGAAAATTTCAGCCAATTCCGTCCACAAACGCCAAAGTTATTAGACATAGAATTTTCAAAAAACCCATAGAGAAAAAATCCTAACTATATATACCTACTGGCGACCGCCAGTAGGTAATATATATATATATATATATATATAAACATATTATTATAAACATATTAATATAATATAATTTAATTTAATTTCATTTCATTAAATTAATTTAATTTTACTTTATTTTTACACTGTACCCCTGTACCCCAAAAACCCAAAACTGACCCTGAACCCTAAAAATACCCCTTTACCCAAAAACTAAAAACGGACCCTGAACCCTAAAAATACCCCTTTACCCAAAAACTAAAAACTGACCCTGAACCCTAAAAATACCCCTTTACCCAAAAACTAAAAACTGACCCTGAACCCTAAAAATACCCCTTTACCTAAAAACCAAAAACTGACCCTGAACCCTAAAAATACCCCTTTACCCAAAAACTAAAAACTGACCCTGAACCCTAAAAATACCCCTTTACCCAAAAACTAAAAACTGACCCTGAACCCTAAAAATACCCCTTTACCCAAAAACTAAAAACTGACCCTGAACCCTAAAAATACCCCTTTACCTAAAAAACAAAAACTGACCCTGAACCCTAAAAATACCCCTTTACCCAAAAACTAAAAACTGACCCTGAACCCTAAAAATACCCCTTTACCTAAAAACCAAAAACTGACCCTGAACCCTAAAAATACCCCTTTACCCAAAAACTAAAAACTGACCCTGAACCCTAAAAATACCCCTTTACCCAAAAACCCAAAACTGACCCTGAACCCTAAAAATACCCCTTTACCTAAAAACCAAAAACTGACCCTGAACCCTAAAAATACCCCTTTACCCAAAAACTAAAAACTGACCCTGAACCCTAAAAATACCCCTTTACCTAAAAACCAAAAACTGACCCTGAACCCTAAAAAATACCCCTTTACCCAAAAACTAAAAACTGACCCTGAACCCAAAAAATACCCCTTTACCCAAAAACCCAAAACTGACCCTGAACCCTAAAAATACCCCTTTACCCAAAAACTAAAAACTGACCCTGAACCCTAAAAATACCCCTTTACCTAAAAACCAAAAACTGACCCTGAACCCTAAAAATACCCCTTTACCCAAAAACTAAAAACTGACCCTGAACCCAAAAAATACCCCTTTACCCAAAAACCCAAAACTGACCCTGAACCCTAAAAATACCCCTTTACCCAAAAACCCAAAACTTAAATTTAATTTCCAAAACCATTTACTTTTATTTACTAAGTAAATTTTATTTAATGGTCAATTATTAATGAATTAACAAATTTAATTAATTAACATATTTAATTAGTTATTATTAAATTACTCCCCACCCTATCCCCCTATAAACTCACAACCCACTACAGAAATTAATTTACTAATTATTATTTATTTATTCTTTAAATATTTATAATTACCAATTATATTTTAATTATTTACCAAATAATAATTAATTATCAATTATTATTAATTTACATATGTAATTAATTAAATTTAAATTACTTCCCACCCTATTCCCCTTTAAACCCACAACCCGCTAAAAAAAATAATATAGTAAAAAGTAATGATTTATCAATTATTCAATTATTATTAATTACCAATTATAATTTAATTAATTAACAATTATTAATTAATTAACAATTACTATTATATTACATATTTATATAATTATATTGAAATTACTTCCCACCCTATTCCCCTATAAACCCACAACCCGCTAAAAAAAAATATAGTAAAAAGTAATGATTTATCAATTATTCAATTATTATTAATTACCAATTATAATTTAATTAATTAACAATTATTAATTAATTAACAATTACTATTATATTACATATTTATATAATTATATTTAAATTACTTCCCACCCTATTCCCCTATAAACCCACAACCCGCTAAAAAAAAAAATATAGTAAAAAGTAATGATTTATCAATTATTCAATTATTATTAATTACCAATTATAATGTAATTAATTAACAATTATTAATTAATTAACAATTACTATTATATTACATATTTATATAATTATATTTAAATTACTTCCCACCCTATTCCCCTATAAACCCACAACCCGCTACAGATTTATATTACACAATTATTACAAATTATAAAACACCTAATTTTACATATTTTTGTTGTCTATATTCTATCTACTCGATATTATGTCTAGTCTATATTTTTGAATCGATATTTTTGCTATTAATATCGATAGTAATCGATATTTTTGTAGTCGATATTATGTCTGGTCGATATTTTGTCTAGTCTATATTTTTGACTCGATATTTGTGTATGTCGATATTTGTGAGGTCGAAATTATGTCTTTGTAGCGTGACGAATAGCCTATTTGGTTACCTCAGTGCTGTGAGGCTGCCCTCTCATATTTTTGCATCAGGAATTCCATGATATGTGCTTCAGGGGTAGTTTCTAATATGAAAGGGTGTTGTATGGATTTTCCCGATTCATGCCCTTATATAGGTACAATTCACGTTGCCCTTATATAGCCATACAAATAAAGCCCTTATTTAGGCATAGCCCATTCAACCCAAATACAGGCATGGCTACTTCCATTCGTTCACCATACGTCACAGCGATTTCTTGGAAAACCAGCTTACGCCGCTAGGGACTTCCCCTTGCTTGAATATTGATTTCTCCAAGAACTCAGTTAGTTTTACAATGAACATCTATTCCTTAGGGGTTCATTCATGACGTGCATATGCCCGACTTTATGTCAAACATGGCATTCCTAAACACCTTCAAGGTACAAATATACCTTCACTTGCTATAGCAAAGCATGGTGGTACGGAGCAGTTTGACGACCTACTTGCCCGATGCAGCTCGCTGCAGCAAGTGCCAAAGGAAGCCGACTCTCCAGCTGACGCACTGATCAGGAAGCTCCCCTTCTCTGCTGAGAAATCCAGCTCCAGTGTTTCTGAATCCCCTTGGGGGGTGTTGGGAAATCGAGTCCCGAGACAGAGATACCAGACTTCCTTCATTCTAAGGTATGGAGCTGATTAGAACCTAGAGAAACCTTTGGTAGATTCTTGGCAAAAATTAAACCTATGCTAAAGACCATCCTTACTGCTTCCCTTGTACTAGACCTAGGTTAGGTACATTGGGGTAGGCGTATTTTAGAAGCACCAGTTGAGTATTTTAGCCTGTGTTATTTATATATGTATTTTTATATGGCTTAGAAACCATACAATGCTATTACAGTATTATTTTATAATACTATTCTCGCTGTACACATTATTACATTCTGCCTAACGATTATAGCAGTTCACCTCTCTTGCATGAGAAAGAAGACTGTTCAATAAACCTTTTATTGAAAATGCCTGTCTCTATTTCTCTGCAACGCTGTAGAAACGAAGCATGCACAATTGACTGAGTGAAATACTTATCTATTGTTTCCATGACTCTGAAGATAGTTATTCCAGTCCTAGGGAAACAAAGTTGTCATGTTTATGCAGTTGTCAGAAACTAATCCCTTGTTGTGAATTCGAGAAAGTTTCTAGTGACCTCTGAGCTAGCCAGCGCTCACAATTAAGTTTAGTATATTCGATAGAGACCTACTGACCTAAGTCCTACGTCATATCTAAAGAATATATTATTCCAATGCGCAGAGCCTATTGGGAATATAGGAACTACACTACAAGGGGTAGCGTGGCCATGTTTGTTATGTTTGGAATAACATTGATAAATCCTGCTTATTGGTGAAGCGGATTTGTTATTACTATTTTTTTTAAAAGCAACTTTTAGGAGTGGGCATTTCTGTGTGTTTTTGACTCTTTGTGAGCTGCCTGGTTGTGTATTCAACGTCTGGTTTAGACTGACAGGAGAAGGGGATGTGCATTCACTCTAGACAGTGACAAGAGGGGTCAAGGTGTGTCCTGCCTTTCCAGGGTATCTCATAGCCTGGCAGAATAGACCTTGGCTGCATTTAGAGTGGTGGTAGCAGTTTCAATTGCACATTAATAGGCCTGCTCTACATTGAGAGTGGTGTGAGGAGTCACACCTACATCTAAATAGGGCTATGCCTGACTTTCACAATGGTCTCTCTGCCCCCTCGAGTGTGTCTGGAGCCAGGGCTTGGGATTGAATGGGGGTGTTGTGCACAACTCAAAGTTGTCTGAAGTGCCCCCAGGACAATGGCTTTTGGACTGTAAGTACAGGGGATGTGACCCCATTGAGGAAAATTGAATTTTGCCCTGTTATGTGTCCCTACGTGTTCCCCAACATGTAATATATATGCATGATTTCTATGCATTTCCTTTTATGACCGAAAATAAAGATGCATTTACAGTTACGTCCAACGTTAGTATGTCAGTTATCCAGTCCTCCGTGAAAGCAACGTGAATTAGGCTTTCAGGCCTATGTTGCCAACGTCTTTACATGGTGCACGTTAAGTCATCGAGATGCACCCGTTCCTAAGGCCCCACAGGGCCTGGACACCAGATCCAGGCCTCAAGTCTCCTGAAACACTCCGAGAGATGCAGCCCCGCCCGCATCCCTGACCCTTCCCTTACTTCCTGCCAAGCAACGCGGTGCCCGGCTCGGCCTGGCCTGCCTGCCAAGAATATGTTATGCCTACAGTTATCTGTTCAGCTCCCCGGCTTCACATTCCTGGCTTACGAACAGCATAAACATATCCATCTACAGTCTAGTCTTTCTGTCTCCATGCAAGTGATCTACTGAACTAGTATCCATAGAAGATCCATAGTCCATGCAATACATGAAGAAATATATGCATACACTAGCCTTTAGTGACAAGTAGCCTTTGCCCTGATGACTTTTAGAATCAAGCAACATGTACTCCAAACACAAGATATCAGATACGCTATAGGTACAGGTCGTTCTGACATCCCAGACTTCAGTCTCCTCTATTAGTGCTAGAAGTCAGCGCCCCCCCCAGCTCTCCCCAGTTACGCGTCATGACTCGTTTTGTCATGTATTCCTATAGGTTCTGAATCGATCCCCCTATTCCTGACCCTATTCTAGTTAAACAAACCAACAAGTTAACTAGCAGTCAGCCCATGAGGCAGAAAACCCCCATGATGCAGATACCGTTATCTGACGCAGTCACACTACGGCACAGGAACGTGTTATCTGATTAGGTCATAACGCTTGCGATCTAATTAGACAAGCGATATTCCTCCAGCCCCTGATAAGGCATACGGAGTTCTCATAACAAATCAAACCTATGACAACCTGGGCAAAACCCTGCAGCCATTGTTTTGATTTCACCGAGAACTTCAGTAAAAGAATGTGCTAACGAGCAAGTCGTATGACATCCTTATTGACGTATCTATGTCCATCCTTACGTCAATCTCGGCACCTTAAAGGTATAAATATTACCGATCTTGCCCTATGCAAACACACGCGTGGTGACGAGACGGAGCAGCCATACTTGCCGAAGCCAAGAGCAGAGCAGACCCCGCTGGCAGCAGCCCCGCCTTCCTGACGCGCTGAGAGACGCGCTGCTTTCTCCTGCCGAGAATCCAGCACCGGCGTTTCTGGGTAGCCATCGCAGGCAGCCTGGAATATCGAGACCAGAGAGAGATATTCCAATTCGCTCATTCATCCTAACTTCCAGGTACAGAACTGAATGACCCCTCACAGAGAATTCTTTAGTTATTCACTTGGCAAAAACAAACTTAACTTAAACTGTAACTCTCTATTCCCGCCCACGTATTAGACTTAGGTCAGGTACACGGGGTAGGCGTATCTAGAAACACCAGTTGAGTACGTTTAGTCAAATGTATATGTGTATGTAATATATTTTATTCATTTTAAAACATCTTATGGCTTAGAAACCATATCAATGTTTTTACAGTATTATTTTATACTATTGCTTTTAATGTATGCACTTTACTTAGCTATAAGTATTGCAATAATATCGATCCATTTCTCTTGTATGAGAAAAGAGACTGATCAATAAATAACACCTTTTTATTGAACACGCCCGTCTCTTCCTTTTCTCTACATTCTGATGAGACTAAGAATGCACGTACTGACTGAGTAAAATAAATTGCCTTTTGTTCACACGACTCTCGAGATATACTCTTGATTAGGGGAGAGCAAAGTTGTCATGTTCTATGGTTGTCAGAAACTAAATCCCTTCTTGTCTAATCAGGGGAGTTAATTCTTTCCTGAACATTCGAGAAAGTTTCTAGTGAACTCTGAGCTAAGCTGGCAAACCCAAAACTTTAAGTCTAGTATCGACAGTAGTAGACCTAGTTAACGTCTGGCCTAGGCCTTTACTGCTGTAGGTATTATTCCAATGCGCAGAGCCTATTGGGATGATAGGAACTACACTACATGGCGCCCAACGCGTTTGGAAAGGGCGATAAAACTAACGTAAGACATTTAGAGTAACTCAGTCGTGCTTTCTCACTCAGACCCCTTTTCCCAAATACTCCAAAGACGTCTGGAGTGGGTGAAAGGTTATATCCGCCAGACCTCGCAGGAGGGAACTCCTATGTATGGTTCTTGGTATAGTCAACGTTGAAGGATACACTGTTCCAAAATATTGTGCATCTAATCTTTGTTTCCATAAGAAACCTGATCTGCAAACAAAAGAAATAACCTTCAGGACAGTAAAATGTCAGACAATGAAGAAGAAAGAGAGGCAGTTAGATTAGCAGCTGAACTCGCAGCGGCTGATGCTGCAGCACTAGATGCGGACGGGGATATAATACTCATCCCGGTCATCAAAAGGAGATCTATAACCCTGAAACTTATAGAAAATGGACTGACACCTAGAGGTGGCACAGTCATATTCGTAATTGAGGCACACGAATATCGGCAGACAGAGGTATACTATTCATGGATACATTTTCCAGCAGCAAATGCTGTAACAAAGTACTTCCACTATTACAAAATAGAGGAACCTCCTAATGAGTACACTCCTTTCGAGGAGGTGGAAGTACCACTCAAATTTCAAGAGCATTTGCTCTTATTTGATGGCGCCCTAAAACATAACAATCACATCACCAGGCTCGGTCCTTTAGGTAGACCAGGAGCAACGTGGCCGGTCCTAGCCGGATACACACCACATCCAGACATCGATGGGATGTCTGCACCAAACCTTTTAACAGCTAAAACAATTAATAAAAATTCATAGACAATTAGTTCAGTATGTGATGCGGACATCAACAATTCAGCCAGCGATTAAACTTCCACAGCTGACCCCTCACCAGGGGAACACAAATAAAATTACACCACAGAACATCCAATCCTGCCTAGGTAAAGTACCGGCTAAACGGGAACAAATACCATTCTGGTTGGCACAGAAAATTACCCAAATAGAGGCTGTGTTTCCTGACACCACCCCGCTAGAAAAGCACAGGATTCTGACTATCTGTCTCCCAATGGGAATCGCACCACACATAGAGGACTGTGACACTTGGGGTACAGTCTTTGCTTCCATCTACACAAAAACGCACGGTGTTCCATCCATTTCGGTAATACCAGATGTGCTAAAACAAATTCAAGATGAATATGGTCCTGAACCCGCTTTAACTCTTGGTATGAAATTACTAAAAGACTTCAAGCAGGTCTCGGCTATATTATTAGCCAACATAAAGGGAGAAGCAGCAAACGTAGCGATCCGCCAGAGGTTAAAAGAGACAGATATAGCAGACCAACCAGCTGAAATTGCCATAATCATAGAAAAATCCTATGAGGAACTAGGTAGAGATAGTTTAGGTGGAATACCAGTAAAACCACAACTGACTGAAAGTCCAGAAAAAATATTTTTTAATAATAATTCACCAAAAAAGAACTGGGATGGAAACAAACAATCCAATCCTAAAGAAAAGAAATTCCAGTCCAGAGGAAGGTCTCCTAGGCGAAGAGAGAAATCTCCGAACCAAAGACACAGGTCACCCCAGAGTGACCCCTCTGGGAAAAGATATAACCTTAGAAATAGGGATAATATAAAAAAGCCTGATAGATATCAAGACATTGATACACGTCCCTCTCAATCTTTTCAGACTTCCTCGCAGAAATCGGAAAGAAGAGGACGATCAGAACAAAGAGAAGAGCACACCAAGTCCAAAGACAAGGAACCTGCTCAGCTAAAAAAGAAATTACAATTTCCAAAAAAGAAGGTAGCCAGTATCAAGGTAGTTAACAATGCCGAGAATACTGAGGACACAACTGAAAAACGGAGAGTGGGCTCAGACAATGCTAGACAGTGCAGCAGAAGTGAGCATAGCTCGCAAAGTCCTTATGAATCATCTGGAGACAGTGGACACGAATGAATATCTTCAAGTGGAAACTGCGGACACCAGAGTTAGCAAACCTCACAAGATATACGAGATAACATTACGTATAGAGGGAGATAAGACTAGGAAAATAAGGGGACTATTTTGGGATAACCTATCCGAGGGCTATGACATCCTTCTAGCTGAAAAAGACTGGCCACCAGAGTTTGTTAGGGAGTGCCCTCATGGCGAAGAAATAATTATGCCTGCCTTCTCGAATCATATCCCGATTCATAAAAAATACACACTTGCCAGAAAATGGGCAGTGGCTTTAGCTCCTGCCTTATATAAAAATCATGTAGGATGGGATGAGGACTCTCCTCCTCACAAAATCCAGTTAAAATCACAACCAACTGCACAAAGGCAGTACCCAATTAAGCAAGAAGCTAAAAAACAGGTAAATGAAATACTAGATCAGCTAGAATACCAGGGGGTGATTGAAACTTGCACCTCACAAATGAACAACCCTTTGTTTCCGGTCTCCAAACCAGACAATTCATATCGTCTAGTTTTGGATTACCGACACCTTAACACATGTTGCAAAACTTTTGCAGTGCAAAACTCACACAGTGCTGCACTAATGAATAACATAGTGCGCAAAAAATACAAAACAACCTTGGACATCTCTAATGGATTCTTTTGTCAAAACATAGCACCAGAGAGCAGATATTTAACTGCATTCTCAATAAATGGCACTCAAAAACAATTCTGTCGGTTAGCCCAGGGGTACAAGAACAGCCCGGGGGTATTCTCAGCGAGAGTAACAGAATTACTACAACTATATGATGATGAAGCATTATCTTATGTCGATGACATCTACTTAACAGATGATGACTTGGAGACTCACTTGAAGAGAGTGAACACCATAATACTTGGGTTCGCAGCAGAGGGTTACAAATTCAACTTAAAAAAATCCAGAATTGCCCATCTGACAGTCCTATTCTTAGGATATGAGTTATCAAGTGAAGGCAAAAGCCTGGCTGACAATTTCCTAGAGAAATGTGCCGTACTCCAAGCACCTATAACACTAAAAAACTTACAGTCGATTCTAGGCTTCCTAAATTTCGGAAGAACATACATTGCAAATTACGCAGAAAGGGTCAAACCCCTTTATGATCTGATAAAACCTGATTTTAAAAGATCCAATTGGACTCAAATACACACAGAAATTTTGAGATCCCTACAAACAGACATGCTAATTAAAACAAAATTAGAAACACGTGATAACACACGCAATCTTGTGATTCGAGTCATCCCAGGGAGATGCGGATTCACATACCTGACCTCTAATGAGGGAGAAAAGGTACCAATTGCATTCAAATCACACTTGTACACTAAGGCTGAAATGAAATTTAGCCCTACGGAAAAAATTCTAACTGCAACACAGACAGCTATAGCAAAAGAACGAGCCCTGGCACAAGGTAAACGAATAATAATCGTGACACCGATACCAGCCTTAGAGGCTGTAACAAAAGCAAGCATTCCGAATGCTAAAGCACTCCATCCAAGATGGATACAATGGGCTAACTCTCTTGCTGCAACAGACGTAGCATACGAATTTGATCCCAACTTAAAAACACAAGAATTTCTCCAATATGAATTTGAATGTCCTCTGCCGACCGAAATTCTGCCTCTAGAACAATACGGCTGTATAATATATACAGACGGATCAGCACAACCCGCAGTAGGGGGTAAACAAGCTTACAGTGCTGCGTGCGCGATTGTCAAAGGTCGCTGACACGAAGGAAAATTTAAACCAACCCTCACTAAAACACAATCTCTAGGAGATTGTACAGCTCAGCGAGCTGAACTACTGGCGTTCAAGATGGCGCTTGAAAATACCGATCGAGAATTCCCCACACTCATAGTGTGCGATTCGTAATATTGCGTTCAGTCTTATAATGAATACTTGCAGATCTGGCTTCAGAATGGCTTCAAGGATGCGAAAGGTGGCACAATCAAGCATAAAATGCTCTGGGAACAAGTAGTTCTATTACAAAAAGAACTACCAAAGACTCACGTGATACATACGCTGAGTCATCAACGTGATGGCATTCACGTTGCAGGGAATTCATTCGCTGATGAGGCCGCGAAGGCAGCTGTGCAAACGGCTTCCGTAGCTGCCGTCACCCGGTCAAAAACAAAAATAGACAGCGAAATATTACAAGCTGTCAGCGCTTCAGAAAAGGATTCGATAGAACCACTCCCTAAAGGCTTTCCAGTAAAATACTCATACATAACTGATGCAAACAATGTTCCTTTTGCTCGAATCCCTGGAGTGGGGGATAGGGCAATTCCAAACATGGAACAGGTTAGGACTAATAATAGCGGCACACGAAGGGCTTGCTTCTATACATGCTGGCGTCTCAGCCACAGTATCATTATTAAAACAGAGATACTGGTGGCCACAAATGAGAAGACAAACAAGGAACTATGTTCTAGAATGTGAAATATGTCAAAAAATGAAAGTATCAACGGTGAGACGTCCAGCGCAGACGCCCCTTCTAATCTCGGATAAACCATTAGCATGTGTTTATCTAGACCACTGCGGTCCCTTACAAAGGGATGGTAACTATAAATATATCTTGGTCGCAGTGGATTCATGCACGAGATTCATATGGATGTGGCCCCAGCGAACGGCTGACGCCAGAACTGTTATAAAAGATTTGCGAGTCTTTATCGGCACATACGCAATTGGCATGCTGCATTCGGACAATGGTCCTGCTTTTAGCTCTAGAGCTTATAAGGAGGCCATGGTCGGAATGGGCCTGAATTTGCGGTACTCTTGTCCATTTCACCCTGAGGGGAACGGAATTGTTGAAAGAAAAAACCGTGACATAAAGCAATCTATAACGGCAAAGGTATTAGGTACGGGAGCTGGGTGGGTCAAACATCTAATAAGTGTCCAACGTAGTCTCAATAACTTGCCAAGAAATTCTCTGAAGGGATTCAGTCCGTACGAATTACTATTCGGAACTAGGATGATTATCTCTGACCTTGACAGTCAGACTTCAGTGGTGAAAGAAAAAAGCTTTGATATCAAAGACCGTTTGGCTATTTTGCAGGACTTAAACAAAACAAGAAAAGACCTGAGCAACATAAAGTTGAAACAACAGCCAACAACCACTGAAGAACCACCACCTGTCCCAGCAAGACCTGTCTGGATTCCTAAAGTCGGGGATCTAGTCAGGGAGAAGATCGCGGTAAAGAAGGAATTTGGGCCTTCTTACAGAAAAGCAGTTCCTGTCTTGTCTGTCAACGGGACAAGATCAGTTGTACTACCGCCACTTGCTGGTAAAAAGGAGAACCGAGTTGTATCCATCGACCTGGTAAAACCACAAGATGTGGCCGATAACAAACAGTAGGCCAAGTGGACTCCCAATAAGTAGCAGAACACCAAGGTTTGCTACCAGTACAGAGGTTCTTACGAAGAGGCTCATCACATTCGAAACGCCTACAGAAGAACAACAAGGACTATGCAGCAATGCAATAGAACTCAGACCTCTGAAAACCCAAATAAAAACATTTAGCAGAGACACGCCAATCTATAATGAAGTACCAAGTGAAAATGCAACCAATGAACCAATTGGAACAATTGACAGAACTGCTTCCGGCTACTTCATAAACTTCGATGATTCCTCTGAAGGCTTCACTGAATCAAAGACACAGCCATCATCAAAAACCTTTAAAGATAAAGCTAAAGAACTTTTGAAACAACTGAAAGAAACATATCTGATTTCTCCATGGATTGAATTTTGGGTGGGTTTTGGTGCATTTATCCTCATACTTTGGCTCATCATGGTACTTACTTTGGGACGCTTCATTGAGGGAAAATATGCTAAAATGGACACAGCAAGTCAGAAAATCAACTTGATCCTCAAACCACACACATCTTCACACGTCGAGAAAAGAGAACTTTCTTCAGCCAACTTCACAGCCAATCCAATACCCGGTGGGGTAGCCTGGGACAACACTGACTATGAAATTTATGGTCCGGTCGAGATCCTGAAATATCCACACCAAATTAAGATCTCCTTGAGTGACTTTGTAAAACCAAACTCATTTGCTGATGATTGGGACTTCGAAAGCATTAATAATATGATGTCTGATTTAGTAATGTCTGCTAAATTTACCAAACATGATTATTTGCAGGGTTCTACCAATTATGATAGTATGTACTGTTATAACCACTATGGTAACCATTTTTTACATAGATCTGCACAACCTAGAAATGTTTTAAATTATAATCAATGGGAACATTGTGCGACACCTCCAAAAGGGAGCTCAAGAACCGTTTACGACAAATATTCATATTTTTCAGGTTTTAACACAAGTAATGCTGAAGCATTTTATTTTAAATTGTCAAATAAGACAGGGACCAAGACCATGATAACCAACACAAAATTGTTATATTCAGACTCATTCTTTGAAAAAATGAATACCTTTGGATTTGATTATTGGGACAAAAATGTTGAATTGAAAAGTGTTTGGGGTACAAAAGAATGGCAAGTACAGGATATAGAAACTTTGTTTAGAGCCTGCATGATCCCAGAACAAATGATATTTTTAAATGACACTGTTCAACAGACCACCTGTCTTGGCTTAGCCAAAATCAAAGATTTAAATAAACCGTCTATTCCAAAGCCAACAATGTTTAGCAATAACTCTGATACAGATGAAGAGATAGACGTAAACCATATATTAAACCAAAACAGAACACATCCTGATTGGAAACAGTGGTTGATCTGGCCCACAGATACTAATAACTGTCAAGACAGATTCCTGAACAAAACGCAGGGGTTCAAAATGACCAGGCCAGACCCTAGATATCCCCAAAGACATCACCCAGGGATAATAACCACCTACAGTGTGGGCAAATTATGCCTTCAATGGCTACAAACTTCCACACTGGCAGAAATTAAGCAACACCTAACTTTACTTACTGATGGTGCTGACTTGCGTGATTTCACTATGGGACCACGCAAACAGCGTCAAAAGTGTTTCATAGCAGCCTCTGTATATGCAGCATACAATGAGGCCTGGAAGGTTACTCAAATTGAAACAGCAGAGAGAATACGGGAAATTGACCGTATTAATTTGGAAAAATCACTTTCTGTAGTGGACAATGGGTTAATGACTCTGTCCTCCAGAATTTTTTCTTTGGACAGCATTGTGTCTTCAGCAATCGATATATTATCGCAAGACTTACTGTTATTACAACACGGTCAGTCACAATTGCGTTCTATTGTACAGCTTGGCTGGACGTTACAAAATCTGCGTTCAGGCTATGTGCCTTGGCGTCTAATCAACACAACGTCATTATTCCAAATCTTTAACCTTACTGATAGACAAATCAGTATGGCACAAAAGGGTGCTGATTATACAATCTTGAGCATTGAAAAACTCGAAAGATTACCAGTGACAATGTCAGAACGACCTGTCAGTGAATGGATAATACATGGGATAATAAATATTCCAATCTCAACCTTCAGGTTTCAATACTGCCAAAAATATAAAATCAGGCTGGCATGTACGAGAAATTGGGAAAGGGGTACCTTAAAACAACATGGAACCTGCCCTATTCACATGCATGTGTCAGTAATAAAGGACAGAAAGTGTTTCTTAGTGGCAACAATTGTGCGATGTCACTAAGTGGCACACTTCTGTGTAACGGAATTAGTTTGCATGGAGCCTGTGAAGGGAATTCATACAACCTTTCATGTCACCAGCAAGGCGCACCTGCAACAGAAATAGAACCATTCTTTCAAAGACTCTATAATGGGAGTTACATTCTTATTGTAGACCGCAGATGTTGTAGTCTTACGCCCGGGACTCCTTATCTAGTAACTACTACTGCGAAGGTCAAGTGCTGTGGACGCTCATTGTTCCCCAGCTCTTTCCCAGACAGGGAGGCAAGGGCATGGCCCGATTTGAAAATTACTTCGATTCGAATAGATACTTTAAGCAGAATGAAAACAGTGCTTCTTCAGACGCCTACCAGGCTCTCGTCATCAAAAGAAACGTATGATCTACAAGTCGCAAGGACGACTGCAGAGATACATACATTATTATCAACTAATTCCCCCGTACATTTCGCGGAAATCCTGAATGAAATCTTAAATATTTCTGATACCAATGGGGTCTCAAAGGTATTTAAGACAGTATTTTGGATGGCATTAACACCATTCAAAGCCATACTGGGTATTTTTCCAGATTTCGTCCATTCGATTTTTGGCGGACTTCCCCTGATCTTGGGACTAATTGCAGGAATCCTATTCTTAGTCCTTATTTTTCGTTATGGCAACCCATGTCACAGACAAAACTCTTGCGACAAGGGAAGAAACAATCCTAGCCATTGGATACGGGGACCGGATATCAAAAATCCTGGGACTCTCCCGGCTTAGAGACCTGAACATGACTTGGTTTCTATCATTTCGACCAATGTGGCAAAGATGTGTTTTACCTGTATTAAGGTGTCTGCTATGCGGAGAAGAATGCGTGTTAGACACCTGTCTGACGCTACAATCGGATGCGCCGATGGATGCAGAAACATTGTTGAGCCCGATCAAGGTTCATGCTTTGTGCTGCCCTCAAAGGCTACCAATCCTGATGACGGCATTCGTGGAAGCTTCACCACTACGATTGATGGGTAGTGAAGTTCAAGATGAAAGCAGCATCGAACAGGTACGACCTTCTGTCAGCAATGCGAATCAGAATGTCAATGGAGACAATCATGCACAAGAATGCATGATTACACCTATTTCCGAGTTAGTGGAACTTTCCCAGGAAGCTGTTGACAGTTTTTTCGAAAGCCTAAATGATATGATGTTCTCACCCGAACAGAAATAGAGACTTTTGAGCAAGCTCGCACACGGCGTTCCCTGAATTCGGCCTTCAACTTTAAATAATAAAGTCACATGAACTATTTTTCACTCCAGTTCACGGACAGCAACTCTTTCAGAAGCCCCAATTCATTTTTTCGGTTTTTCGGGACACTTATCTTCTGCTTAAAGTAAGAAACTATTCCTAAAGAACTAAGATTTCTATTTTTAGATACTTTATAGACTTTAGCTGCCCGCTGGTATGTTCACAAATATTTTATTCTGTGATGGAATGGTCTCGAAACTTTTTTCTGTATTTAAGAAACCATTTCATGTGTAATTCTCATATACCAAATAAGCAATAATGTATACAAATGCGTGATTACTTTAGCATTATTCCATAGCTTGAGTGCATACAATATATATGTCTGCAAATTTTCCGTATATTTGAAGAATTTCAAAATGCATTTATGTATTTTGGGGTGGTAAGGTATACACACTACTCTATAGTATGTTGTACTATGTTATACTATGCCTAGATTAGTAAATATGTCCATAGTTAGCGTGGAGTGGGTGTCATGTATTCCTATAGGTTCTGAATCGATCCCCCTATTCCTGACCCTATTCTAGTTAAACAAACCAACAAGTTAACTAGCAGTCAGCCCATGAGGCAGAAAACCCCCATGATGCAGATACCGTTATCTGACGCAGTCACACTACGGCACAGGAACGTGTTATCTGATTAGGTCATAACGCTTGCGATCTAATTAGACAAGCGATATTCCTCCAGCCCCTGATAAGGCATACGGAGTTCTCATAACAAATCAAACCTATGACAACCTGGGCAAAACCCTGCGGCCATTGTTTTGATTTCACCGAGAACTTCAGTAAAAGAATGTGCTAACGAGCAAGTCGTATGACATCCTTATTGACGTATCTATGTCCATCCTTACGTCAATCTCGGCACCTTAAAGGTATAAATATTACTGATCTTGCCCTATGCAAACACACGCGTGGTGACGAGACGGAGCAGCCATACTTGCCGAAGCCAAGAGCAGAGCAGACCCCGCTGGCAGCAGCCCCGCCTTCCTGACGCGCTGAGAGACGCGCTGCTTTCTCCTGCCGAGAATCCAGCACCGGCGTTTCTGGGTAGCCCTCGCAGGCAGCCTGGAATATCGAGACCAGAGAGAGAGATACCATTCCTCATTCATCCTAACTTCCAGGTACAGAACTGAATGACCCCTCACAGAGAATTCTTTAGTTATTCACTTGGCAAAAACAAACTTAACTTAAACTGTAACTCTCTATTCCCGCCCACGTATTAGACTTAGGTCAGGTACACGGGGTAGGCGTATCTAGAAACACCAGTTGAGTACGTTTAGTCAAATGTATATGTGTATGTAATATATTTTATTCATTTTAAAACATCTTATGGCTTAGAAACCATATCAATGTTTTTACAGTATTATTTTATACTATTGCTTTTAATGTATGCACTTTACTTAGCTATAAGTATTGCAATAATATCGATCCATTTCTCTTGTATGAGAAAAGAGACTGATCAATAAATAACACCTTTTTATTGAACACGCCCGTCTCTTCCTTTTCTCTACATTCTGATGAGACTAAGAATGCACGTACTGACTGAGTAAAATAAATTGCCTTTTGTTCACACGACTCTCGAGATATACTCTTGATTAGGGGAGAGCAAAGTTGTCATGTTCTATGGTTGTCAGAAACTAAATCCCTTCTTGTCTAATCAGGGGAGTTAATTCTTTCCTGAACATTCGAGAAAGTTTCTAGTGAACTCTGAGCTAAGCTGGCAAACCCAAAACTTTAAGTCTAGTATCGACAGTAGTAGACCTAGTTAACGTCTGGCCTAGGCCTTTACTGCTGTAGGTATTATTCCAATGCGCAGAGCCTATTGGGATGATAGGAACTACACTACAGTTTTGCGCGCACCAGTAGGTTAAAGGTTCCAGCTGCCCATGAAGCCCCCTCCATGTGTCCACCCACTTATGACACTTCTGTGACGTCTACATCACACACCTCCGTGCACGCCCTGTGCACGCCTTCTTTTACGCCCATATGTTCTTATCTTTCTTTCTTTTTCACTTGTTACGCCTACTGTATTCAATGCAACTGTACTGTTTTACTATATATACTGTATGATGTTAATGAAATGTTGAGATCGAGGTCGAGAATGTCCCTTCCTGAACCTTAGTAGGTGATGGAACCCGATATCCATTGGCTCAAACCACTTAATTAAAGCCCGTATGACTCAGATACCACGGACTCTGCCTCTTATTTATTGAGCTATCCTTTTCATTTAATGCATAGAAAAATAGTACCGGTAATTTATTTATTTACCACATAATGGCGCCCGAACAGGGACGAGCCCCTTCCCCACGCGCCGGCGATGTAACGCAGGCCCCCTGACCCCTTCTACAGCCGTGACGGACCCCTACTGTGCACTCGCAGGTTTTCCTGCTTAATCTCCCTCAGGCCCACGGAGGAGACGGAGACTGCGGTCCGGCATCCAGACGAGGCGGTGAGGAACGCGGCGAGTCCCGACCAGAGCCCAAGCCGAGAGAGCAAGGTCCGAGGTATCCTGAGGCCCACCTGTTTCCGAAGCCCGAAGCGCATGCGTAGTGCGTAGCAGTCCAGTCCAGTCCAGTCCGAGGCCTTCAGTTTTGCTTCCCGGTGAGTACCGTTGCGGGGGACGCATCTAGACGGGTTCATTAACTTGTGCCCGGTCCAGACGGGTTTGGGTACACAGATCCGGTCCGACGTGTTCACCTAGGTGGATACGGTATGACGTGTCTCTTTATGAGACCGGTATGTTCTGTACTGTTTTAGCAGTGCATCCAGTAATTCTGTTTTTCTAGTATAGTTCCTCGAGATTTCAAGTATTATGTTTTCGATGCATTATGGTTTCAATGTACTAGGTAGTACCTGTTTAATGTGTTTTGATGTCGTGGTATGAATGATTTGTTTGTTATTTTATTACTGTGTTTATTGTGTTCGAGTTCAAGTACGTTCAAATATGCCTCTGTTTTCAAAGTTACGTCAGATAAAAACCAGAAAAGGGATACTCGAGAAGCAGTTCCTGTCCCACCTAGGGACAGTCCCGGACATTTCATGTATCATAAACATGGCTTAGATGCCATACTGTACTTAGATTTATGGGTAGATTATACCAAAAACCTGGAAGAGAAATATAGATGGCCTGTTTCAGGAACCTGGGATGCTGAGTGCATCATGAGAGTAGAAGAAGCATTATGGAAAAAGAAAGCCCGACAATCCCAGAAAGATGCCATAGAATTGTGGCGTAAAGAATCGCATAAAAGAACAGAAAAAGAATTCAGGAAATCAGAACTAAGTAGGGAATCATCAGAAAAAGCCCAAGAACGGGAACTACTAGAAGAAGGTGAACGAGTTAGAGCAGAACAGTCAGACAGACAAAGAAATGCCCTTATTAAAGGCATGTATCCCCTTCTCGCCGAGGGCCTGCCTAAGGCGACCCCGGAAACACCCTGTAATTTACCGCCACCATTGGTCCCGATTAAGTTACGTCATAAACCGACCGCAGCTGAAATTTTCCTTTCTTCCTATTTAGACGACACTGTCCCAGAATATACAAATCCGAATCCTACCCCGTCTGTTCAACCTCACAACCCTGTTAATAACGCGATTACTGTTCCACCAGACACTGGTCCCGGGAATCCTTTTAATCCGCCAGTAACTCAGGACCAACCCGTATTACGTATGCCTACTTTACCAGTCACATTACCAGCAGCGGCCCATCCAGTATTAGTTGCCGATTCTAGTTCAGGAGGGGCAGGGGGAGGTATCCCTATCACCCCGCCTCAAGTAAAACGAATGACGCTGAGAGACGCAGCATTACAGCGCACGCCAAAGGTAGCTACATACGCAGCCCTCAAACAATACCTTACGGATTGTAGATATGACCCAGTGCCAGGCGAAGATCAGATGATATTATATTTCATACGTCTACGACGAGTTGCAAGCTATTTGGCTATCATACCAGAGATGAGGGAACATTTAGACAGAATATATCATTTCATCAGGACAGGGGAAAGACCAGAAAGTATTCACGAGGCTATGGCCCACAGGAAAGTTGAGACTCAAAATATGATCTTGCAGTTTTTGATAAATTGTTTAATAAGAGAACAAGACCAGCCTGGTAAAAACAAAGACGAGATGAAAGTCCTGACAAAATGGAGTGACAATATAGCAGAAGGAAAACACAGTAAACAAAGTTGTATAGAATCCATGTATAGAAAGATTCGTAAGGAAATTCTAGGCATACACGAAAGGGAGAAAGCAACGAGAGAAACCGAGAAAGAGAATGACACTTCAGACGAAGATGTAGACACCGAGAACCCAGAGAGAATAGCGTATGTAGGTAGGACGAGACCTTTTGACAGACACACACGCCTAGAATGTAAGAAAACTTTTCTTCCTCCCGTACCAGAACAATGTTCTCTTGAGCATTTATTCCAAGCTACCGATAGAGTTTTGAAACAACGAATAGGTTACAGTGAGCTTAGTACTATGCATGAACAGGAACTAGCCCGATCAGCAGTTCAATGGACTAGTGATTCTAGCACATTTTCAGACGAAGTAGTGGCCCAAACGTTTCTGAAACTTTCCCCAGACGAACAGCGACTGGTGGGTATGTACATGATCCAACACCTCATTACACTGTACGAAAGTCAGCATTCTGATCCAGGTCCCCTATATAATGTATTGGACGAATTACTCCTAAACAGATGGAAAGGCCTAGGTACCGATTTGATTAATGTCATTTTAGAACAACGCCATAAATACAGAACGTTCCTAACTCCACATTTCGTTCCTGTTCCACCCCCAGTAAGGAAGACATTTTACATAGACAGACAGAATCCCTTGCGAGAAGTCCATCCTGTTAAGGGAACGGGAGGTACGCTCGAACGAGTATTTGTTTACACTCCTTTAACGAAAATAGAACTACTGGAAATGAAAAAGTTAGTGCCCTGTCACGACAAAGATCCAGCAGGGTTCCACCGTGAATTAAAAGACATGCTCCGTATGGGAGAATACACGTATCCCGATATCATTAAAATGTTAAAGGTCCTGTTGCCTGCGGGCATATATGAAAAACTTAAAGAAAAAGAATGGGAGGTGGGAGAGAAAAAGATTGACTGGGCAGAATTAGAGAACGAAGATAACACACGAGTTCCTGGTACTGGTCTCGGGGAAAAAGCCAAAGTATTGCCCGAGTTGTTAATACAAGTCTTGCCAAGATTACTAACCACGAAAAAGGAAGACTGGGATGCCATCTCAGCCTGTAAACAGAAACAAGACGAAGACACTAGTGATTTTTATTCCAGATTTGAGAAATGTTTAATTATTAATAGCGGCTTGAAAACAAGTAGTGAATCGTATCCACATCTTTTTGTTACCAAATTAGTAGAGAATTCTTTACCACAAGTCAAAAACCGAGTACTGAAAGTTGAGAGTACCTGGCAAGCTAATACCCCGTCCCAAATGTTACAAATGTTACAGTACCATCAGAACCGAATCAGAGAAGAGCAAGAACACGAAAAGAGACGTATGAAAGACACGAAAATGAAAGTACTAGTGGCACAGTCTGTTCCGGTGGATAGTCAGAAGAGGGGTACGACTCAGACTAGTCATTCTGCAGCTCCCGTTAAAGGGACATGCAATTACTGTAAACAGCCAGGTCACTATATAAACGAATGTGCCGTTCTGAAACACAACATAGCTACTGGTAAGACGAAAGAGAGACCGCGTCCTCCTAGACAGGAACATGTTCCGCAAAACACGCAACCGCCCCAGAACGCACAACAGACAGTAACAGTACCGCAGCCTATAGCTGCCACACAACACGTTACACAGCAGATGTACCAGTACGCACAGTCAGATTATCCAGAATATCAGCAGTATTCATGAAACAGCCTAGAGAGAGAGGTTGGCTTGCCTCTTATCGAGGTTCCTGTAGATCAAGAAGGTCCCTATGTACACAGCCAGGTATTAGGGAAAGACAGAAAATTTCTGATTGATACAGGGGCAAGTAGAACTACCATCAGTCATGACGAGGTTCCAGGGGCCCCTCTCTCAGGCTCAAGAAATGTTTCCCTGGGATTTTCAGGAAAGCCTATTGTTAATGAAATATCGAAACCAGTTTCCCTAGAAGTTGGTCCATTGTCCCGAACTACAGACTTGTTACTTACGAAATCATGTCCAGAAAACTTACTTGGTATTAAAACATTGAAAGAATTGGGTGCAGTGATTTGCTGTTCTCCGGAAGGAGTGAGATTGTTTTTACGTGATTTTAAAGGACATTATGTGTTAAGAAATTTTGATCCAAGATTACTGAATGTACCACAGCATTTATGGGCACAAGGTCCAACTGATGTAGGTTGTATGCACATTACACCATACCGTGTCACTCTGAAACAAGGAGTTGTATTACCACGAATCCGACAATACAAGTTACCACCTGAGGCTGTAGCAGCCTTATCAAAAATCATTGACGAGCTCATTGCTCAAGGAGTGGTTGTAGAAACTGACTCCAATGTATGTAATTCTCCTATCATTCCGATCCTTAAACGTACTGACCCAAATGCACCTCCAGTCTATCGACTAGTGATTGACCTTCGAGAACTTAATAAATGTATCATACCCCAGTACCCAGTGGTTCCAGATATCTCTTCCTTATTGACTGCCATTGATTCCGAAGCAGCGTTCTTTACTGTTATTGATCTTAAGAACGCCTTCTTTAGTGTACCCATCCATCCAGACAGCCAGTTCCTTTTCGGATTCTGTTTAAATGGAAGAAGCTATAAATTCACACGTGCACCACAAGGGTTCACAGAAAGTCCCAGTATTTACAGTCAAGCACTGAAACGTCAACTAGATAGTATTCACATGCCAACTGACACTGCCCTGCTCCAGTACGTTGATGACCTATTAATTACAGCCCGTACAGAACGTGACTGCGAACGTGCGTCACTGACAGTCTTGTATTTTCTGGCTGAAATGGGACACAAGGTGTCCCCTTCGAAACTGCAATTCTGTGTCCAGCAAGTGGTATACCTTGGACACTTACTGTCCAAGAGGGGTAGACAGCTGACACCTGACCGTATCCAGTTGATTGCACATCTTCCACAGCCCAAGACACAGAAGGAGGTACGAGCTTTTATCGGCCTCACTTCTTACTGCAGACAATGGATCCCTCAGTACGCATATCTAGCCAAACCACTGATACAGTTGACAACACAGGAGGCAGCGACATCGACTGTCCTCCCTTGGACCCAGGAACATACACTTGTTTTCAATGAGTTAAAGAAAGCTTTATGTCAAGCACCTGTTTTAGCGACACCAAACTATAGTAAACCTTTTACACTTTTTGTCACTGAACGCGATGGTACAGCATTATCTGTTCTCACACAAGATCAAGCAGGACAACACAAGCCTTGTGCTTATTTTTCTAGCACGTTGGATCCAGTAGCCCAGGCTTTGCCTGCGTGCCTCAAATCAGTTGCCGCCACAGCTTTAGCTATCAGACAAAGTGATTCCATAGTGTTAGGACACCCCCTGACAGTACAGGTTCCACACTCCGTGGAAGTTCTTTTAAACCGAACACAGACTCAGCACTTGACAATTGCACGATTAACAGGATATGAATTGACACTGTTTCAGCTACACATAGAGATCAGACGCTGCAACATAATAAATCCTGCTACACTGTTACCTTCGATTACCTCAAACCCTGCGACACATGACTGTGTGGAAGTTATTAACACCATGACGAAGCCAAGACAAGACTTGACGGACATTGCATTACCAGACCCAGACCTGACACTTTATGTGGATGGTTCATGTATGAGAACAAGTACAGGAGAGTTAGTAGCCGCATATGCAGTAACTACTGAAACTGAAGTTATAGAAACACATCGTATTAACACCTTGTCTGCCCAAGCAGCAGAGCTCATCGCTCTGACCCAAGCCTACATACGAGCCAAGAACCTGAAAGTAAACATATATACAGATTCACGTTATGCATTCGGAGTTGTTCACGACTTTGGAGTCCTCTGGCAAGAAAGAGGTTTTATGACCTCTCATGGAGCCAAGATCCAGCATGGCCCCCTCATTCAAGCTCTGTTAGAAGCAATACATTTACCTACAGCTATAGCGATTATGAAGTGCAAGGCACATACAAGAGTCACTGACACCATTTCCCAGGGTAACGACCTGGCAGATCGAACAGCCAAGCTTACAGCTCAGACTCCAGACATTCCAGTTGACACAACAAAGACAGATGTTTCAGTCCTGACGACTTGTATGACAGTCAAGGACCCTACACAAGATGTACTAGACATACAGACACATGCTACCCCAGACGAAATCAGGAAATGGACTGAACAAGGAGGGGTCCAAACAGATCAGGGATGGTTGACGAAGGGAAAAGCCACATGGTTTCTCCCCGACTCTATGGTTCAAGCCATCATTAATACAGCACATAGTCCAGCACACTTAGGAGAAAAGGCCATGTTAGACAGCATCCAGAACCTCTGGTTTAACAAGCATTTACGAGCAGCAGCGAAGCAGAAAGTGCGTACCTGCATGATCTGTTGTCAGTTCAATCCAGGTAAAGGTGTTCCCGTGGAACAAGGTGGATTTCATCCTCCTGACCATCCTTTTGAAGTCCTCCAGATGGATTATATCCAGATGGATCGATGTCGAGGATTCAAGTATGTCCTCGTAGTTGTATGCGCTCTGTCCAGATGGACAGAAGCATATCCAGTCTCAGATTATACTGCCGCGACCACTGCCAAGCAGCTGGTACGTGAGTTTTTCCCTCGATACGGTTTGCCCCGTGTCGTGTATTCAGATAATGGACAGCCATTCTCGTCCGAACTCATGAAACAGGTATCACTTCTGTTAGGGTACCAGTGAAAATTCCACTGTGTACGACACCCCGAGGCAGCTGGCCTCGTCGAGCGACACAATCAAACTCTGAAAATACGATTAGCGAAGGTCTGTGCAGAAAAAGGTGTAGATTGGATGGTAGCCCTGCCGGTTGCCCTCTTCTATATGAGAATGGTGGCTCACTCCAGATCTGGTTTGTCACCATATGAAGTAGTTTTCGGTCGTCCCCCAAACATGTGGGGTACACCTATGCCTCGTAAAATCACCGATGTTGACAGTAACATGCTGACAGATTACCTAGCTTCCTTGATGTCTGCACTACTCTCTTGTCGTTCACAGGTCGCGGCTGCCTTTCCAGACAACACCCAGGTGAAACCGCACGAGGTCGTTCCAGGTGATCTCGTTCTGGTCCGGAATTTTGATCGTTCAAGTCCTCTGGAGCCCCGCTGGAAGGAGCCAAAACTCGTTCTGATGACCACAAGGACCGCCGTAAAGCTAGAAGGAAGAAAAGGCTGGCTCCATTCCAGTCATATCAAGCGTTTCCATGGACTGTGTCCAAAGACTTTTTTCAAGGACTGCTCCGATACTGACTCTAAACTTCCCCTGTTAGAGAAAACTCCGCAGCAGGAGTATAAAATGAAACTAAGGTCTAGTAAGTCAGACAGCGTTTAATTGTTTAAGTCCCCCTCGGGTGAAGCGGTTAGACAGGTTCCTGACATGTATGAGATAGACCCACATAGTGAGAGAGATAGACGAAACTTCAAGAAAACGAAATACTGTAAAAGTCTGCGAAGCAGATGCATTGTTACGTTATTGTTTATGTTTATTCTGAGTCTTACGATTACATGTATAAGTTTTATGTTACATGTATTTTTTCCTCCTCTTGGTTCACATTTACACCTTTCCTCTAATGATACTGTAGAGCACACATTTAGTGAACTACCCCCTCACGAGTTATCCCATCGACTTGCAATGCGCAACAATACTTTTATTCGCATGTTACACTATTCGCACCAGACCAGCAATGCCACTGATTGCTGGGTATGTGGTCGACTCCCCCCTTTTCAGACAGTGAAGGGAGCTCTACCACTCTTTCCCTATCCGTTTTCACACAATGGTTCGTGTGGGGCATGGTTTACATTGGCGTCATCTTTAGACGACAAGTCCACAGCTTCCCTTCTGAATACAGTTATGAATGAAACCTGTTTCCCAGACTAGGAAGGTCTTTCCCATAGGACAGGGATAGATCTAGAAAATGAAGTATATGATCTAGGTAATTTTTCCTCCAACCTCATGGTTTTGAATGTCCAGTCCGAGACTAATTCAGACTTGCCTTCTATAACAGTTCTACCAGTGAAAGGCGAGTTATGTGTTAGAAAGAATGGTTCAGTACATCTAGGAGACAGTGATTGTACTACTGTGGTCGAGTACAGTGACAGTGGGAAGTCTACTTTCAAAGCTTCACGTCATTCCTATTTTATATGTGGTCAGACCGCTTATGTACGTTTGCCCCTAGATTGGGATGGAACATGTTACATTGCATTCCTACTGCCACCAGTTTTCCTAGCCCCATCCGATTACTATCGAAATACCCATCTAGTACACGTCACACATAGGAGGGAGATCGAGTCCCCAATTGTCGATCAGACTGAAACTGCATTAGAACAGTATACGGATTTCAATAAAGGTTTCTTTTTCTTCATAGGTCCTGTCCAGAATAGTAAATTAATACGCAGGTTAACCAGAACCCTTGAAGCAGTAGTGAATGAGACTACTTCCGCCCTAGGTAACTTAACAGAAGAGCAGTCTGCTATGAGATTTGTTGTTCTTCAGAACCGCCTTGTCCTTGACGTCATCCTGGCCGATAGGGGCGGAGCTTGTAGAGTCATCGGATCTAGTTGTTGCGTTTTCATTCCTAATAACGCACCGTCTGTGTATTCAGCAATAACTAGACTTCATAAAATAGCTCATCAGCTACACCAGAATCCAGGCACCTGGACTTGGTCCGGCTGGCTCTGGAGTGTAATTTCTGCATGGGGATGGAAAGTACTGTCATTCCTGGGATTAATAGTAATGATCATATTCAGTTGTTGTCTCTGTTTACAATGTGGCCCAGCGATTTGCGGCTTGTGCGCTACATCTTGTATTCCACGTCCACGATCCCATACCCAAATGAAAAAAGACGAGCAAATGATGCTGTATGAACAGATAGATGGTCTCATGAATATTGATGTTTCCTGAAGGGAACGTAGGGAACAAGGAGGGAATGAGGAAAATTGAATTTTGCCCTGTTATGTGTCCCTACGTGTTCCCCAACATGTAATATATATGCATGATTTCTATGCATTTCCTTTTATGACCGAAAATAAAGACGCATTTACAGTTACGTCCAACGTTAGTATGTCAGTTATCCAGTCCTCCGTGAAAGCAACGTGAATTAGGCTTTCAGGCCTATGTTGCCAACGTCTTTACATGATGCACGTTAAGTCATCGAGATGCACCCGTTCCTAAGGCCCCACAGGGCCTGGACACCAGATCCAGGCCTCAAGTCTCCTGAAACACTCCGAGAGATGCAGCCCCGCCCGCATCCCTGACCATTCCCTTACTTCCTGCCAAGCAACGCGGTGCCCGGCTCGGCCTGGCCTGCCTGCCAAGAATATGTTATGCCTACAGTTATCTGTTCATTTCCCCGGCTTCACATTCCTGGCTTACAAACAGCATAAACATATCCATCTACAGTCTAGTCTTTCTGTCTCCATGCAAGTGATCTACTGAACTAGTATCCATAGAAGATCCATAGTCCATGCAATACATGAAGAAATATATGCATACACTAGCCTTTAGTGACAAGTAGCCTTTGCCCTGATGACTTTTAGAATCAAGCAACATGTACTCCAAACACAAGATATCAGATACGCTATAGGTACAGGTCGTTCTGACATCCCAGACTTCAGTCTCCTCTATTAGTGCTAGAAGTCAGCGCCCCCCCCAGCTCTACCCAGTTACGCGTCATGACTCGTTTTGCGCGCACCAGTAGGTTAAAGGTTCCAGCTGCCCATGAAGCCCCCTCCATGTGTCCACCCACTTATGACACTTCTGTGACGTCTACATCACACACCTCCGTGCACGCCCTGTGCACGCCTTCTTTTACGCCCATATGTTCTTATCTTTCTTTCTTTTTCACTTGTTACGCCTACTGTATTCAATGCAACTGTACTGTTTTACTATATATACTGTATGATGTTAATGAAATGTTGAGATCGAGGTCGAGAATGTCCCTTCCTGAACCTTAGTAGGTGATGGAACCCGATATCCATTGGCTCGAGCCACTTAATTAAAGCCCGTATGACTCAGATACCACGGACTCTGCCTCTTATTTATTGAGCTATCCTTTTCATTTAATGCATAGAAAAATAGTACCGGTAATTTATTTATTTACCACACCATGATTTGAGATATTGCGTGGGACCTGTAACAAGATGCTGCTGGCTCTACCTGCTGCACATTGCCAGGGACTATTGTGCTACCAGGAGGAACCGCAATTTGGACCATTTGCTTTGTTGGGCTGACCTGCTTTAGAGACTGCCACTTTGCTACAAGGATCCTTGTGCTGGCCTGCTTAGGCCCTGCCCTCTGCTCCAGTATACTCTCGGGGCTGGCAGGCCTGCCTCCCCTTCGTTAGTTCTGTGAGGGGCTGTGAAGGAACTCCTTTGAAGGTTACAGTGTGGCCTGTGTGAGGGAAAAACTTGGCATGGTGAAGCCTCCCTGTTCAGTGATGTGAAGCACGAGGCTGAACCCTACAGATTGTTGCTTTTTCTTCGAGAGGAGTAGGAGCGCTCTGTGCATTGCCCCTACCTGTGGTCCAGAAAATTAATCCTGTGTTCGCTGATACTCTGGCAGCCTGCATCATGTATTTCTGCCACTGAACAGTGTGAGTGCCAAGGTAGGGTAGATAGATAGATAGATAGATAGATAGATAGATAGATAGATAGATAGATAGATAGATAGATAGATAGATAGATAGATAGATAGATAGATAGATACATAGATAGATAGGTAGGTAGGTAGGTAGGTGATTGTCCAGAGTGGGTAAACGGTGTAGATGGTAACCCTGGGCATAGGACTACGCTACGCTTGCGTAGTTTGCATAGTTTGCGCAACTACGAGCTACGCTAATTGCACGTAGCACAGTGCAAAACCGCATAGCGTAGCTGGCATTTTTTGCTTGCTCGTGGTCCTCAACTTCAAGTTTGCGACCACGAGCGAGCAAAATGACATCCCGGCAAGACTTTATCCTCATTCGCGATCAGCAACATCAAGTTGCCGATCACGAGCGTGGAAAATAAACCTCCCGGTGACATTCTCAACGCGGGGAGGTCAGATTTCTCATTGCGAGTGGTCGCAAACTACCAGTCCGCGTTGAGAAAACTGCAGCTTGAGAACAAATCTACTCGAGCGGCAGAAAACGACCGCTTGCACTGTGCAAGATGCCGTTTGCAATGATTGCACATTGCGGACAAGCATTCGGCACTGTGCAATCAGTGCAAACAGCATTTTCCCTACCGCACCACGCAGTTCGCGTAGCTCGCGAAGTGCACTTCGCGTAGCTACACGTAGCATGACAACGCGAACTATGCCCAGGGTTAGTAGATGGCCTGGATCGAAGGTGGTTGTAGATGGGGTTGTTTGGGGGTTGCAGATGGGGATGTTTCAATAGAAATAGGTGGCTGCGCAGACAGTGCAGGGGCTGCACCACGGGGTCATACGCCCAACGTTGTGTGGTGGCTCTGTCCCTAGAGCCCCCCCATTCGCTACCTCCCACCTGCATTCGCTTGGCACCATCCCTGACATGACCACAGAAGCGCTTCGGTGGGCCGCTCCCACTCTTCCCAGGGCCATCTCTTACATGGGCCCCTACCGCCCCCAACCCCAGGCCCCCACCCCGCCACACAGCTGAATGCAGCAACAGCCTATGGAGGAGCGCCTCCCAGAACAGACATTTCATTAGTCTTCAGTCTCACAGACCCCAAGGCAGGGACAGGAAAGAAGCGTTTACACAGCGCATGATGGCTCCAGGCACTAACCCATGCCATGCTGACGCTCCTACTGTATCCGTCGAATCAAATAAACAGTCTTCCATCTTTTCGGTTACCATAGGACAACCGATAACTTACGATACTTTAAAAAGTAACTGTGCTACACGTTTTTTTTTTTATTAGTTCAACCTTTTTTACTGAAAAGCTTCATAGAATGTTTTATTTTGCTGATGTATATTTGGTAGCTCTTACAAAACAGCTGTATTTCACCGTGACTGCTTTACATACACGCAGGTCACGTCAGTGTTGCTAAGCGCTTTCTTCTCTGCCTTCGAATTCTAATGTTCTAATCCGCTGTTCACAACTGATGGGGAGGAAAACCCGGGGGCTGTACTGCCAGACAGCAAGGAGGCACTAGGAATGTCAACCTTCCCGTCAAATGACTATGGGCCGCGAATGCAGTGCAGGGAGAGCTTACCCCCTCAATGAAAGGTCAGGTGCACCCGCACACCTAACGCAACAAACAATGGGCTGGAGGCTGGTGACGTCAAACTACTCCTTTGGGCTAATACTTGTTTGGGATGATCCAAAATTGTCTGACTCAAAAAACTAACCCATCCCATAAACAGAAATAGGCGAAGACGTACTGTAAACTGTGGTAAAAGCACCGGTGTGCTCCTGTAGTGCTTTTTTTTTAACCGAATACAGAACATAAAAGTGGATCAAGCAGAGGCCACTTTTTGTTTGTGACATTTGGAAGCCCTAAGTGTTAACATCACATTATGCCTGGCAAGTCATTCACGATTCCCGTTTTCCTTATTTACGTGAATAGTTATTTTACTTGTAGAATTTACACACAACATCAACGTTCAAACTTACTTTTACATAATGATGTTTTATCATTATCACCTTGAAAATGACAAGAAACCCGTAATACACAAATAGTTAAACTTGACAGAATGTTTGCAAAAGTATGCATTGCATAATCGGAAGCCATGTGGTTTAATTGCTGCCTTTCTTTGCACAGGGGCTGAAACCGCAGAAGGCTGTGTCAGTGAGTGGCACATCCGACTTCCTGTTTCTCTCACACTGTAAACTTCGTTTCAGCATTTCCCTGCAACACAATAGATTAAGATATGAATTTCCAGTTATTTAACTTTGATATTCCTAGGCTATAAATGAATGCGATTTATTATATTATCTGCATACTTCTTCCCATACTCTATCATGGTTTGTGAGTTTCGGTATAACTTGGTTTACAAAGAGGTTACCGGATACTGGCTCTGAAGGTCATATCATTTATTAATGAATTGACCAATAGGTCTGGCTAATGAATGAAAGTGCCTTTTGTGTTATTTATGGGTTTAGGCACTCAACAAATCATCATACACTCATGCACTCTGTCACTCATTCTTGCATTCACCCTCTGACATCACAGCAATAAAACACATACAAACTAAACAACATGTGTAAAATAAATTAAAGGAATACACATACAAAAATAAAACATGCTGACGTCTAAACATGGCAGGCATATGCTTGCAATAATGAAAACAACATACCAGCTTGTGTCCATCTTGAAGAGTTATTGTAAGGTCCAGCATAGCCAAACTATTTAGAACCAACATATTAGCCATCTTGGTATGGTAAAACCCGAATACACTATGGACAACATTCCATAATGGTCTCCTTATTTAGAGGAAGTGGCAATAGGCAATGTGGCTCTACAGATGAAATGAGAGGCAAACAAGCAACCCTTTATTCTCAGAGAACTGTAGCATCCTCTTAAGAAGTATTCAAATAAAAAGAGGAGAAGCAAAGAATTCAGCACCCGCACTTCACCATACGCCGGTCCCCGGTCCGCCGCTGCTTTTCCAGCCAATTGTTGCGGAGGTACGTGGCTCCGTCCCTCAGCTCCCTCATTTCCTGGGGTGGAATTTTTACTTAAGTGGCAAGCGGGACTGCTCGCTTAGCGGTAAGTGGTAGCGCATCAGCCCAGAAAGCCTGCTTTTCATTTTCTTACTGCCAGTATTTTAACGATTTTAACTGTTGATATTTTCACTTTGCACTATCAGTGCCTCGCCCCTCAGAGCACCTAATTTCTTTTAACTTACCAACAGCACTCGCAATTTACCATACGCTGGCCCCTGGTCCGCTGCGACTTTTCCAGCCGATTGTTACGGAGGGGCATGGCTCCTCCCCTCAACTCCCTTATTTCCGGGGGTGCAATTCTTACTTAAGTGTCAAGTGGGAGCAGAAGACGGACGCAGCAGGCACGCCAGAGGCAAGCACATCAGCGCCTGTCCACGTCTGTACAGGGCCAGGGGCCAGAACCCCTGCATCTCTCTCCCCAAAATAGTATCAATATATGGTACAACAGTTGCTTCAACTAAAGGGACCCACTATGGAAAAATGCCAACACTCTGCTAATGCCCCCACATACAAAGCGCACTAACCCCAAACCGTATGAAATGTTTTTGTCAACTGCAGGTTGCTGCCTAAGCACACAGCAGAAATCTCTATTCTTTTGGAAGAAGAAAGGCCTGAGGTTCTATTTTTGTCAGAAACCTGGCTTAATTCAGGTTCTGATCCAGGTCTCGTGCAAGCTCTTCCTCCGGGCTATAATATTCAGAGGTTAGATCGGACCTCAGGTAAAGGTGGCGGGATCGCCATCATTTACAAAAACTACCTTACCTGCCGTACATCTGGAAGCCCAATACCTGATTGTGAGGACCTTGTATTTTCAATAGGTTTTACACCTACACTCACCCTGTCAGGCATTATATTTTATCGCCCCACCCCGGGTCCTTGAGTCAATTCTGCAAATCTCTGCCCAACATGGCTGCCAATTTAGCCAGTACCCCTGCAAATTTCACTTTATTGAGAGATTTTATTCTCCACCGCGATGATCTCTCACGGGTGGCTGCTGTTGAGATAAAAAACGATCTCGCAGCCTACCAGTTTTTCCAAAAAGTTTCCAATTCCACTCACATGAAAGGACATCTATTAGACCCCATCTTTTCCAGTTTGGAAGACCTAGCTGGAGGGAAGGCTATTCTAATTCCGTGGTCTGACCATTTTCTTATACCATTTTTCTGGATCCTCAATTCAGCCACGCCCCTACTAAGTCGTTCAGAACAAGGTCACGTTACTGGTCTAAAGTCCCGAAAGAACAATGGATCACAGGATTAGAAAAAACAAAGCCTGTCCCCAACCCTAATGTTGCAATTCCCAATGAGAACTTTAACAAATGGATAGAACACTCCCTAGATCAGGTTCTCCCTATAAAAACAACCCAGATGAAAATAGGAACTAACAGAAAGGCATGGTACTTGACGTAGCATTGGGCATTAAAACAAATTCGGAAGCACCTTGAAAGATCCTACAAGGACTTCTCCCCTAACAAAAAACTAAAATATAGGGAGGCTATTAAACTGTAAAAAGGAGAAATCAATTTAGGCCAGGCTGCCTACTATGAAGAAAAAACTATCTCTGCAACTAACTCCGAACTTTCACAATCATTGCTCAGTGTCCCTCCCCGATACCTCAGGCACACTTTGTAATAAACTAGAAGACTTTTTTCTCAATAAAATTCAAACCATCTGCACATCATTTTCCATGGTAGACGATCTAACACTGGACATCAGTCACCACTGCATGGAATCCCATCTGGAGGCATTCCCCCTGATGGACCCTGAGGCGCTTGATAGCATCTTAGCACAGGTGAAAAGTGGGTTGCCCAAAGACCCAGCACCTCTTCATATTCTGAAACAAGCTGCTGGTTCCATCACCCCTATTATACTGGAGTTGATCAACACCTCACTTGCTTCTGGGTGGTCCTCCATCCATGGAAGAAAGCGATGGTGAAGGCACTCCTAAAAAAGCCCAGCCTCGACCCTGATTACTTGGGAAATTATCGTCCCATCTCACTTCTCCCAGGGATCAGCAAAATAGCCAAAACATATGTTAACTCAGTGCTGTCTGCCTTCTTAGAGACTCACAATCTCCTTCACCCGTCACAGACTGGCTTCCAACCACTACAAGGAACAGAAACAGTGGTGCTCTCTATAGTCGAAGAATCTAAACAAATCCTAGACGCTGGAGGTATGGCCGTGGTTATCCTTCTGGACCTCAACGCAGCCTTTGACACAGTCAACCACCAAATCTTGGTCCACAGACTTATAAGACTGGGGGTGACCGGTGTTGCTCTGAAATGGATGCAATCCTTCCTGGATGACAGATCTTTCCAGGTTTTCAATGCCAATGTGGCCTCAAAACAGTTGCCTCTCTGCTGCGGAGTTCCTCAGGGATCACCCCTGAGTCCCACCTTATTTAACATTTTTACATGAGCCTGTTAGCGGAGATTGTGCTGCCCTTTGGGTTACATATAGTGACCTATGCAGATGACACGCAACTTCTAGTGGGACTTAATCAAGTGGACAATTCTTCATTTAGCCACTGTCCTTGCTTGGTAGAGGTAGCTTAACGGATAAATAACTAAATTAAATGGAGAAAAAACCAAGATAATGATCTTGGGGAATTCGTCCCCCTTCACCCCCAACACAATGTGGCTGGCCGTTCTAGGTCCCGTTCCGGTTTCCAAGACGCAGATAAAAAGCCTGGGTATCTGGATCAAGATTTGACTTTCAAGGTCCAGGCTCGTAATGTGGCGCCACTTGCTATGGCATCTTAGAGATGCTTCGCACAATTCTTCATCTCCTCCTTTTCCAGGCAAGGAAGCTCATGGTTCAGGCACTCATTCTATTGCGTCTGGACTACGGGAATGCCCTTTATTTATGGTCCCCTTGTGAAACTCTCTCCAAACTCTAGACAGTACAGAACTGGGCTGCCAGAATTATTTTTGATATTCCCAAACACCAATCGGCAAAACCTGATTTGACATCCCTCCACTGGCTCCCTATTATGGAGAGAATCATTTTCAAAGCTATGTGCATTGCTCATAAGACGTTAGCCGGAACTGGCTCCTCCATCAATCACTCTATTGTTCGATCCTACCATCCCAACAGACGCCTTTCTTCTGACGCCCTACACCTGGCTGCAGTTCCTAGGATCAGCAAAGCTAGAAGCGGGCTGTATGTTCTCTTACAATGCTGCTAAGCTCTGGAATTCCCTCCCTCTACATCTGTGCAAGGAACCTAACCATCTTGCCTTTTGAAAACTGTTAAAAACCTGGCTTATCCCTGAGTCCGGTTGGTTCACTACTGCTTGTCTTTACCAGCGCTGGGATGCCCTCAGGTAGCCATGTGCTTAACAAGTGCGTTTTTCATTTAATTTAATTTCATAATGGGAACTATAAAAGGAGAATATTGTAAACTAAAGGACTCCCCAACCAGCCCTGACGCTGAAGCGTACTGATTTTCAGGTGGATGTATATAAGTGATCAAAAAATGCTGGTTTTCAGAGGACAAGAGAGCCAATGACTGATGTGGACTGAATCATTATCCCATGCAGAATGCTGCCATGGATGGAAGCAAAGTGTAAACGACAGTCAGACAGTCCAAGAGCAGAGCAGCCATAAACCAAAGGCCCTCCATGTATCTATCAGGATATATTTTTTGATATATGAATGTATATATAATTTAATGCTAACCTTCTCCCCATAGGATTTCTCAGAGGCGGTAATCAACAGCCAAAATCCTTCTCAAGAATGGTAATCTGTGACATTTCAAGTAACAAAATACCTAGCTGTAGTCTTTAATACAGAGACATAACAATTAACCCAGGGTCGGACTGGGAATGAAAGAGGCCTGGGCACCAAATTAAGAGTGACCCTCATTAGCGAATCAGATAGCTTAAAAAAAGGGTCTCACATTTGTAAATCAGGGAAGTTTTAAACTTTTAAAGACAAGCAGTATTTGTGTTTTGCAAGGTATGGGAGACTGTGTGCATTTTAGCTTTCATATGACAATGTTTGAGATAACATCTGAGAAATCAACAGTAAATACTGGCCCACCAGCAGGCCCGGACTGGCCGTTGCGGGCACCGGGCAATCCCCCGGTCGGCCGCATGGGTGGGGCCGGTTTTGGGCCCCAGGGGGCCGTTTTTGTTAAAGGGCCGTTTTTTGCAGCATAGCTGCAAAAACGGCCCTGTAACAAAATCGGCCGAAAACCGGCCCTCGCAAAGAGTGCGGTCGCACCCCCAGGGGAGAGGGGGGCCGGCTGAGCACTTTGCCAGGGCCGATTTCGGTCCCCAGTCCGGCCCTGCCCACCAGACCATAAAACAGGCCCACAGACAGCCAAAAAAATGGTCCATACACTGACCTGTCAAAGCAGCCCTTTGGGAACTGCAGATTGCCCCAAAGGCTTGTGTGACCCAGAATCAATTCTTAAATGCTTATTGATTGTAACGCATGCTGATCCTAATCAATATGTCAGCGTTTATCATAACTTTACATAATAAAAAGATCAGACCAATGGCATCAGAAATATTTTTTCCCAGTGAACCAATCAGGCCTCTAGCAGTTCTCATTGTCTTGTGAAAATACCCGAAGCCTCCTGTACTTTCCCATAAGGCAACTGTTGCAGCACAAGTGTGACAAACAATTTCTGTATACTTACTCTCCTTACTACTGTAACCCTACTGGGCCCTTTACGATTAAACAATCTGCAGCATTTCCACTTACCACAGAGGCAATGATACTCCGATGAATCTTTCAACACCAATAGAAGGGTTGAAAATTAGAGTGAGCAAACACCACGTTAGTTGTTCAATAATGACCATAAATTGCCAGCTAACTTACACATTTAAAATCAGGTTTAAGTACAACACTCTCAAAAAAACGCTGTAGAAATAAAGAATTGCAAATGGTAGCCCCAACCTTGTAAAGAAGTTCAGTTGTAATAATATTATGCAAACCAAAAGTTCTGCTATGGCTACATAGAATAAAAGAAGAATAACTTTATATTCAGTAAAAGCTCGCTGATTCTCCTTCCAACACATTTAAATAATTTGAAAATAGCACGGTTTCAATGAAATAACCAACAAGACTCAATGATAGACTCAGGCAGATATTAAATTAAATTGGTTACTGTATTAGAGATTCAACATTCATGGCAATAACCAGTCTTTTAAGTAATTCAGATAAAATTATCACTGCTTGCAATATAATCCAAAACATTTAGGCCAATCTTTAAAGAATGATTATCACATGCGCAGAGTTTTATATAGCGCGAACTAGAACCGAACCGAATCAGTTATCAGAGCGCTTTACATAGCACCAGTTACGTTACATGAGGACACTTTCATTTTAGGCATGGGGAGATTAAGTGATTTGCCCAGAATCACAGGGGGTTTTTCGCGTCGTTACCGAGACTCGAACCCAGATCCCCAGGTCCGAGGTCGAGCGCCTTAGCCGTTAGGCCAAATATCGATTCAATATTGCTGTAGACAGTATTATACCAGGGACACTTAGGCCGAAGATGGGGAATAATTCATAATAAAAATCATCACCTCAACGATGAGGCTCACCTAGGTCAAAACTGGTCAAGGGTTGCTTGAGTTTCCATCTAGAGAGGACTTCAACTGGCAGTTCAGAATAGAACTAGACAGATTTGCACATGGTTAGTCTATGTTGGGTGGTGCATTAGGCAAAAAAGGAATGGAAAGCAGCAACAAGCATTACCAGTTTTTTTTTTTTGTAGAGTTTTATATAGCGCGAACTAGACCCGAACCGAATCAGGTATCAGAGCGCTTTACATAGCACAAGTTACGTTTTTACATGAGGACACACACTTTCATTTTTTTTTAGGCACGGGGAGATTAAGTGATTTGCCCAGAATCACAGGAGGTTTTTTTTTTTGGCGTCGTTACCGAGACTCGAACCCAGATCCTCAGGTCCGAGGTCGAGTGCCTTTAGGCCAACTCCTCTTACCAGTAGCTGAGATTGATTCAAGCATTCCATCCATCACTTTGTTTTTTTGGAGGGAAATAGTTCAAAGGAAGTAACTACGAACAATCTAATGGAAAAGAAGAAAATGCTCAAGCTTAAGCTGCTGGTGACCAGCACTGGCATCTTTCATAGATTCACATGCAACGTTGGTCATGTCAAGACCAGCTTATGCCATTTCATATCTAGTATTCTACTCAGTTACTCAGTACAAGCTTTTAGATTACTTAGAATCCACGAGTGAGACTTACCGCAGCGTTATGGAGAAAAGAACATGCAACTGCAAGTAGGCAAGCTTGTCCTGGCTCAACAATGATGGTCAAATTATTTTCAAACCCTAAACAACAATGTCTAAATGCACTAGCAGCCACTGTTACCAACCGAAAGGGTTACATCCCACCATTAGGAAATTGTCACTCAAAAAGGGATTCCTTCATCATATGGCTATTCTTAGGTACATATATCTCCCTTAGTAAACAACTCCCTCATTTCAAAACAGTTCTCTGAACATGTTTTCTTAAGTCCTCCCAAGCGACTCCAATTATGGGAAGCCACAGCACCATAAAATCTGTTCACGCACTAGGGCGCTATGTAAGTGCCATTATCATCACCAACCAACAGACTGCAAAGCTGTACAATACAATAGTGTTTTAGCCGGACTATGAGGAATAATGAATATGCTACTTACCAGTATGCATCTGTTCTTGGCATGTAGGGCTGCTGACATTCACATCTACAGCACAGATCGCCGCCCAGTGCCGGGCCCGGACGACCGCACACCGCCGTCCCGGAAGAGTCCCCGAAGCACCACGAGATAGGCGGCTCCCCCCCTGGACCACAGCGCGCACGGGCATCGACTCCATCCCCAGACTGCCCTTAGCCATTGTGGCAAAGGGCAGTCTGGGGATGGAGTTTTACAAGTTGCAGAGTCCCACTATCATCAAAGGCAGAAGGATGGTTCAATTATCTAACACCCAATATATTAGCAACATCTTGCGATAATTATTGCAAAACGTGTTTAGCGCGTTTTTTTATCACCGCCTATCGCCGGATATTATTGCGGAGATAACACGCTATTAGCAACGTTTATCTCTAATGCGATAAAATATCCAGCGATAGCGGCTAAATGCGTGAATATAGCTGGAAATCCAGCGATATTCACGCATTAACGCCATGGTGGACTTAGCCTGACAATCCAACTCCCATTGAAGAAACAGGTAAGTCATGTTTTTAGCAGGTGTTGAATTCTAGCGATAATCGCGCTTAGTGCGACTTTTTTCATCGATTCGCCTGCATTGCTAATAGGGGGAAGTTGTGTTAGTGAATGTTTTCAGTCGCTTTTAGTTGGGAATGCCTAACTTGTGTGTCATTAGTGATAATTATCGCTGGTATGCAAGGCGACAGGAAAACCGGCCGCTATCGCCAGTAAGCTGTCACTAACGCCTGTTAGCGACAGCTTGCTGAAAGGGCCGCTAAAGCAGCGAAAAGGCCCTTGGTAATATGTCCCATTGATCCTAAGGAAAAAAGTGAAAGGTTCAGATTTAAAGGCCACTAATGGGCAGTCCATTAGTATGGTGCAAAAGAAATAAGGAAAATGAAATGGTTTGGCAAAGAAGGGTTTCAGTCCATCACCTACCGAATGACTGTAAAGGAAGGTTCTCTAAAATCATCCGAAAAATGATTGACCCTCTTGCACAGGGAAAAGAAAAGGTATGGCAATCCTTTGTCTCTCCTTTGGGTTTTCTCCTTTTATAAAGTCTCTGTAAAAGTCCTAGTGATGTAGCATCACACCAATATCTGAATATTGGAATGTGCTCGGATTCACATAATGTCACCAAGGACATTTGTTACTACACAATGATTTCCCATGCTAGCCATGAGAAACAAGAGATTTAAAGTCCACATAAGCCTAACAACAGCAAGAAAGAATACAAAGTATCAGTTTGTAGTAACAGCTGAAATCCTGTTCCCACATGAGCAATTCACTGTGAACGTTGAGGAAACATTTAGGAACGTTGAATGTTACATATGTACTAGACAAATAAGGCAACATTTTACTAGTTGCAAAAGAAGCATTGTAGTAGACCAAGGAATTTGTCAGCATTAGAGAAAGAACACATTACAAAAGAAAAGGCCTCATGTTGGCAGAACAGTTTTAAATTAAATGAACTCTAAACAGATGTCAAATATAATGCAATGAAATGATTTCATATTAAAAATAAAGTAGAACTTTTATCAAGCATTATCAGATGAAAATGACAATGGTTAAAAATAGCCTACTATCACCATTTTTCTCAACTTTCACATCAGTATAAAATTCGCTAAGTTCTTATTAGAAAAAGTGCACTTTTTATAAACTATAGAACCTCTAATATTACCAGTTTAAATGTCAAATTCCTAACTAGTATTTTTACAGTTTTGCACCGGCTTTCGGCATGGTGCATTCTAATTGAAAGCAATAGAAACACTAGACCACTTTATTAATAGCACATTATTTCATCAGTAAATGTCAATAAAGAACATTTTCATAAGTATTCTCTTTAGTGCAACTCATTGATATGTATTAGTATTGTTTTATATTTATATATTTCTTCATCTGTCATTTCAAATGAAGCATTTACAGTACTTTTACTACACTTGTCTCAGTTTCCCGTGTTGCTGTGTCCAATGTGTGCAAGGTGCACTTTCGGAATTTCATGTCTTAAATCAGTAAATGTGTCGTGCATTATGATTTTTGAAATATTGCGTCATCACAACCGTCTGGCATATAGTCATAAAATTACATAGTATACAAAATTACAGTTGGCAAAGAAAAATACTATCTCTCCTTGAGGTCACAACAAGGATTCTAAAAGTGGAAATCGTTTATACCATAACTGTTTTTCAAAGGGGCTAACCAGCACCAAAACCGTTTCTTTAAACTGTAAGCTGTGAGATTTCATGTAACAAAATACCTACCTGTAGACTTCAATACCAAGCAATACAAATCTATGCTTAAATGCCCTATCAACTTCAACATATGCTTTTCACAATCAATACGTCAGGCATACTGCCTTTATCGTAGATTTTCAATATAAACTATGAGGCCTATAACCTTTATTTTGGCTTGTCACCATAACCAACTCAGACTTATTGTGTAAGTGATAAGCCTTCAAAAAGGCAACCATCAGGTATACAGTAATAAAATTACAAATATGTCAAAAACAATATAAAATCCCTACTACTGGAGCCTAATAAGAATGACCAAAATACTTATCATCTATTCCCATGGTTTGTTAGGATGGGGTACCAGCGCAAAAATCCTTGCCTAAAAGCTTTTCGTTCTATGATTATCTGTGAGATTACATATAACAAAATACATAGTATAATAACAGTCCACCCTTAAATGCCCATTGCCTTTAACACATGCTTTTTTTGAATAAATAAGGCCTACTTGCTTTGTCATAGCTTTTCATAATAAATAGATCACACCTAAGGAATCTGCCAAACCTTTTCCCAGTGAACTGACAAGGATTGTGGCCTGTATCAATTGCTTGACACTATATAGAACACAGGCCTACCAATGTCCACATGAGCTGGGAACCAGCAGGCATACATTTATAAAATTACAAATATGTACAAATTACATTTAGCAAAACAAAATAAAAGCCCTCTCAAAAGTGCCAAACAAGAATCATCACAGTGACATTCTTTTCCTGGGATTGTCAGAGTGTGCGACCAACACCAAAACCATTGCCTACAATGTAATCCGTGAGATTACTTGTAACCAAATACCTTTCTATGGCCTGGAACATAATGTGATAATCCACTGTTAAAGGCCTATTGTTTTACAGTATGCATTTCACAATAAATAATCAAGGCTACTGCCTTTGTAACAACTTTTTATAATAAACAGGCCAGACCTATAGAATTTGGAATAGCATTTCCCTGCACACCAATCAAGCCTGTAGCTGTTATCATTGGTGTGTCACAATAACCATATCAGGCCTGCTGTACTGACTGTAAGCTTTCCCACAAGGACATCGTCAGGCATGCAGTCACAAAACTGCAAATGTACACAAAATTATAGTTGGCAAAACAAAATACTATCTCTCCTGAGGGGGACTAATAAGAATTCTCACAGTGCAAATGTTCATATATGTCATCTTTAAAATAGAGTAATAACAATCCACAGTAAAATGTCTATTGACATTAAGATGTGCTTTTCACAATAAACATATCAGGCCTTGTGCCTTTATTAAAACATTTCATAATAAAGAGATTAGGCCTATAACTGTGATTTATTGCATCATAAAATAACTCTGTCCTGTTGTACCAATCAATCAGGAGTTTTATAAAGTGCGCTACTCACCCCTGAGGGTCTCAAGGCGCTGGGGGGCAGCGGGGGCAACTCTGGATCAGTCAAAGAGCCAGGTCATGAGTTCCTTCCTGAAGGTGTGCAGGGTTGGGGAGCGTCTGATGTTCACAGGGAGCTCGTTCCAGGTCTTGGCTGCGATGTAGGAGAAGGCCCTTCTGCCTGTTCTGTTCCTGTGGATGTTCAGGACCTCTGCCAGGGCGCGGTCGGCAGAGCGGAGGTTCCTCTTGGATATGTGGAAGGAGACTCTCTCGTTGAGGTATTTGGGTCCGATGTTATTGAGGGATTTGTAGGGGGATCCATTTGAAGGTCTTGCGGAGGATGCGCAGGCAGTTGAAGCTGGTGGAGGCGACGGCGTTGATCTGGCGGTTCATGGAGAGGGAGGAGTCGAGGATGATGCTGAGGTTCCGTGCGTGGTCTGTAGGGGTGGGTGGCTTCCCGAGGGCCACCAGGTGCTGTCCCAGGCGGAGGAGCAGGGGCCTAGGATGAGGACCTCAGTTTTCTCTGAGTTGAGCTTCAACCAGCTGTCCTTCATCCAAAATGCGACGTCCTTCATTCCTTCATGGAAGCAGAGTCTGGTGTCTTTGGGGTTCTTCATGAGCGAAAGGATGAGCTGGGTGTCATCTGTGTAGGATACTATGCTGAGCTAATGCTGTCTGATGATGGCGGAGAGGGGGGCCATGTAGATGTTGAAGGGCTGAGCCATGATCCTTGGGGTTCTCTGCAGTTGATGTCAGTGGGTTCGTAGAGGAAGAGGGGAGTCTGTTCCTCTGGGTTCTGCCGGAGAGGAAGGACTGGATCCAGGACCAAGTATAAGGTATGGCATAAGCCAAAACATGCAGTACAAGCAGTGTTTTTGGTTGAAGCACCCAAATTCAACCCAATAAACTGGAGGTGGAGTAAAAGCATGCAAGACGAGCATGAGCACGCGTCCAGAGCCAGAGCCCAGAGCTAGACGCTAGACGCTAGACGATAGATGCTAGACCCTGAGCTCCGCTTTGAGCTCGGCTTTGACGGCTGCTGTTGCTTAATGAATTCAGGCGGGCTGTAAGTGGTGGCCGCAAGTGAGGAGAGGCGAGAACCCGAGAGCCTGAGCCCGTGAGCCCAGGAGCCTGTTCCAGGGGGCACCAGCTGCCTTTGCGAGCGTTGCGTGCAGCTGATCCGTGAGCTTGAGTCCGTGCCTGCGTCTGTCCGCCCCCGTGAGCTGTTGGGGGTTGACAGTTACGGGGCTACTTTCTCCGGGCAGCATTGAAGTGAAGTACCCCCCAAGGAGGTGCCGGAGGTTGGCAGCTACGGAGCTACTTGCTTGGGGCAGCATTCAAGTGAAAGTCAAGCACTTTACTTCCCTGGTTTTGCCGAGCAGTCCGGGACGCAGACGCCTGAGGAGGGAAGGAAGGATGCCAGACCTATGTACTGATAGTATCTATCTACTTCGGAAGTGCATCTCACAGACGCTGCAGGACGCTGCGGGAGAGGGAACTCTCAGGAGCCGGAAGGTGTGTCCTGGAAGCCAGAAAGCCGGAAGGGGGTGCACGAGCTGCGGCGTCCGCCACGCTGCAGTGCGCTGTGCTGCTGAGGTTAAGCTCAGGCCGTGGCCGTGCTCTTGCTTGTATTCAAGCCCCCATTTGAGCCGAGTCTAGCCTTAGCCGCCGACTGCAGCCCGCTGCCCACTGCCCGCAGCAGTGATTTCAGTGCAGATAGGAGGGCTGATATTGAGTCGCGGCAGGAGTTGGAGTTCAAAGTTGGAGCATTGAGGCTGACCGCCGATGGTGAAGGTGAGGCAGGGGTCTGAGCGAGGGGGTGCGAGGAGATCCTAATTTTGCTCCCTTAGAGCAGGCATGTATCCCTAAACTGGTTCCCCTGACCTCCTGTTTGCCTGTTTTCTGCCAGCGCAGAACCTTAACTGTCCTCACCGTACCTAAGGGAGGAGGGGGTAGTATTCCTCGGTGGAGCACTGCCCAGGTCCCCGTGGAGACAGCTCACCTAGGTCGGGGTGCGGTCTGTGGGGTTGCTTCTGGGTGTACTTAGCCTCTCTCAGCAGGTTGGCATTCAGAGGAATATAGAGGAGAAGGCACAAATAGTATATATACCAGTGGTACAGCATAGGTCCAGCAACCAACTAGGACTGTGGTTTCTAAGGTTAACTACATTGAGGAGCAGCAGAGAAGGAAGTGACTGCAGAAAAAATAAAACAAACTTACAGGGCACAAGGAAAAATGCCCCCAAAAGTGAAACCTTGTGAGGTTAAAAAGATACCGAAAGCCATTGTGAAAGTCATTGCACCAAGAAAGGGCAAAAAGGGACAGTATCAAAAGACATTGGAGACATTGGAGAACTTAAGTACGGACCCACTGGAAGAAATGTTGACACCTAGTAGACAAGAGAATCCGTTATTTCAAGCAGAAGAAGCAAGTGGGACTTCACTAGGGCAGTCGTTAAAATAAATTGTGGGGAAGTATGATGTTGAAGAAGAAGTTGAAAAGAATTTGTTGAGCGCACAATGACCACGCGGTTTCTTGGCGCTGAGGACAGATGTAAGAGGAGTATCTAAAAAAGAATCTCAATGTTTGTGAACATTTCCCACTGTTGGGGGGAACTCAGGATAAGATGGTATGCATAGCCAAAGGATTGTAACGAGCGCAATGGATGACTCTTTAATCCCACTAGATTTTGACCAAGGGGGGAGAAAAGAAGGAGGGATGTTTGGGTTGGAACCCAGATTATAATCGTCACCCCATCTCTCCCATAGTGGAAGGGATAGCCCTACGGTAGATAAAGTATCTCAAAATGTAGCTAATAGACAGGGAAAGAAGGGAATTGTAACTCCCCAGCAAAGCTTTATCTCCGCAGATACTTTACAGTCGTCCTTGGCACTTGATATGATAGCGTCTTTGGAATCATCACTATTAGAGGTGATGTTTTTAATGCAGAAAACTCTCCAGGCAATATTAGAAGCTTTAGTCGAGAATAATGGACAAGGAAAAATCCATAAAGCCCAATTACAACAGATTGCAGAGGAATTAAAACAAATCAATAATTGCATGCCAACTATGGTGCACCCATTGGGGACACAAGGGATCAGGAGGCATATGTACTTCAATGTACCGATTAGAACGAAACGACTCAGGGGAATGATGTTATACAGACTGAAAACCCCAGACAGTATATATCTCAAAGTGCCCTATGTTGGTAATAAAAAGGGAGATATATAGGAGATCGAAAAGGTATAAACCCAAGCAGAAGATCGGAAAGATCAGAAAGAATTCTCAGGAAATGACGGAATATTGAAAAAGACAAGGGAGGTACATCCAAGCCGGGGTATAAATCAGAGTATGGTAATACTAAATCAAGAGAGGCCACCAATAGATGGGACCATGAAGAAAAGGGGGTCAGAGAGGAACCGAAATAGAAAAGTTATAAGTACAGCAAAGTGAATGATTACCTTGTGTGGAAGTACGCATACCCAAGATCACGTAATACAGAAGAAAAAAGAAAGTACGGGGAGCAAGGGGAGGGATGAAACACCTGGTACAAGAATAAGAGGGGAACCCTCTTTAGATCAAACGGAATGGTTAAGAGCCTGCCCACAGTCTGAGTTCACTCCCATAGTCGGGAGAAGCCCAAGGATGTATTATAACAATGATGATCTATGGGTATTTATGGAACCATGGGGACAAAGGGTGAGGAGGAAGCGACAAAGGAACATATAACCCCTAAACTGTGCAAACCTATTGCAATTATTAGTTAAATGTCCTACGCTCTGGAAGGTGACAGCTGAAGATATAAGGCAAATAGGCTTTGCAACAAATCTTGAAGGAAAGGAGGTAACAAAAGTGCGTTTTTACTCTGAATTTGTAAAGCAGTCAGTTTGTAAAGGTAGAGAGCAATCTAGAAAAGGAGGGAATAAGACTTGTGCATGATAACAAATTTGGTATAGAAGGGAATAACGTTGGGAGCCTTGGGACCCTCACTTACCATGCAGGACTTTGTCCAGAGCAAATACGGTATGATGCATTAGGCGCTCGACATAGAAGAATTTTTACAGATAAAAACCAAGGAGGGCTAAAAGAGAAAATAGTAAATGCCACATATGGGGCAATGTTGAGCAATCGATTCGATCTCCTAGCCAAATCCCCAAACAGTGGGACAGGAAATATGAATGAAGGGTTGAGTGATCTGGACTAGGATTTGGAGCTCTCGGACAGCCTGCGGTGGACAATGCCATGGAATATAGGGGGCTATGAGAGACAGTTAATGCAAGACACCTTCAGAGAAATGCTGGCTAACTATGATATCTTGTGTCTGCAGGAGTCCTGGCTGTGTGAGGTACCTGATTCAATAGATGTTTTTTTTATGTTATCTAAGGAGGCAGTACGAATGAATTTAGGCCGACCATCGGGGGGCTTGATCACGCTGGTATCAGTAAAAAGAGCTAATAAAATAACCAAACTAAATGTGAAATTTAGGTGGCTACTAGCCAGCCAGGTAGAACGTTATATTGTTATGCTACTTGGAGAGTAAATAATCCGTCCAGTTTTTGATAAATGGGTGGGCTAATGATAATATGTTCCCCTATAGAGAGGCAATGCCCAAGTCAAAAATGAGAAAGGTAATATTGAAATTTAGAGTTGGCGTGAACCCATGTAATATTAATTGGAAGATGAAATCTTTAATGATGAATGATGAATGTCTGTGTCCCTGTGGCATACAAGTAAAATGTAGTAGTCCACATATCTTGATGGATTGTTTGTGGTTTTTAGAAGAACGGTAAAAAATGTAAAACCTACTTTTTTAGCTTTTAAACTTTTTAGTAGGGACCAAGCACTTAGTTTACCGATAAATATGAGATGTTTACAGGTTACATGTACAATAGGAAGATTTCTAACTGCAATACAGGAGTCGTTGAAGGAAATGGTAATATTGTTGGAGATTAGCTTGTGATAGAAATTCATCCTTACCTATTGTCTGTGGATGAGCTCTGATTTTTGGCAATATGGATTTATAAATGTATAGATAATGTGTAAGCGCCCTTTTCCCTGCCCTGGTGATGAATGAAGAGTTTTTAGAGGTGGCGTGAATGTTTATTATATAATTTATTAGGATTTCATTGCATTATATAATGTGCTTATGGTTATAATGTTTGTACAAACTACATTTTATTGTTTGTAATGTGCTACTTTTTATGGTGATATATGCCAAATAAAAATATATAACAACAACAACAAACCCAATAAACTCCTGTACTCCAAGGAACCAAAATGTGGATGGAGCCTTTTCCTCTCTCTTACTAGAACTCTGAAAACTCTTTTTGTTGATCACAAAAGGTCAGGTGCTAGCTGCTTTATCAAACTGACCTAAAAATCCATGTAGATTAGTATAGCCCTGGTCATCCCATACTGCTCTCAAATGCAAAACTGCACTCTGGGGTCTAAAGATCGATGCTTCTGTCAGAGAAAAATAATCAGTTACAATTATCTTGTTGTTAGACCTGACATCATTGGCGTGATTCTCCCTTCCATTTTTGACGGATTGCCTCCTCTGTTTTGATATGTTTTTGCTGGATTTATGCTTTGGGTATTGGGCCACTATTAATCAGTGCCACAGTGCAAGTGCTCCCCATGTTAAATTGATATACTGATTGGATTCCATGATTAGGTTATTGGATGTATCTGTCAGCCCCTAGTACAGTGCACCATGTGTGCCCAGGGCTTGTAAATCAAATGCTGCTGGTGGGCTTGTAGCACTGGTTGTGCCACCCACAGAAGCAGCTTGTAAAGTGTGTCTCAGGCCTGCCATTGCAAGGCCTGTGTGCAGTCTAGCACTGCCATGTCTACATGGCCAAGTGCACCCACTTGCCAGTCCCTAAACCTTCCCTTTGCTTCATATTAGACACCCCTATGGTAGGCCTAAGGGCAGGGTGCATGGTAAGTATAAGGTAGGACATGCTCTGATGTGTGTAGCATGTTCTAATAGTGAAATACAGCCATTTCCGTTTTTCACTATTGAAGGCTACCTGTTCTCATAGGCTAGAAGGGCAGTTAGATTATTACATTCTTATAATCCTAACTGACTCAGCTCAGGGAACATGGTAGAAATTCGAATTTAGTATGCCTGAACTCAGAATAATAAACTACATCTTTTAGTAAAGTTTATTGTAATATTCTGTGTTTGCAAATACCACTTTTAGAAAGCAGGTATTTGCTTGCCTAACCATTTGAGCCTGCCTCTGCTGGGTTGTGTATTCCTTGTCTGGGTTTGTGTGTGACAGTGCAGGGGAATTCCAGGAGACAGGTTGGGGCAGCCCAGTGGTGAATAGAGAGATCTGCATCTAGATGGGAGGGAGGAGTTACACCTGGGACCTGAATAGGGCTGGGCCTTCCCTCTACAATGCTGGCTTCCCCCCCTGTGGCTGGTCTGATGTCTCTGCCCTGCACTGCGAAATGAGAGGAGGAATCATGTCAACAGAGTGCTCCAGAGCTGTATCTTCCCTCCCCTGTGCTGGCTCCACCTGCTGTGGGGCGGCTGATGTTTCTGCCCTGCACAGTGAAAGGAAGAAGAGAGTCATGTAAACAAAGTGCTCAGGAACTGGTTTGGACTAGGCAGAGGCCTCTCTGCCTTCAGAGAACAAAGGATTTTTGGGTATACATATTTGGACCCTGATCCCAAGAAATTAAATCACTTCTGGAACAAGAAACCATTCTGCCAAGGAGAAGAACCAAGGAAGCTGCAGGAGTTTGGACAGCCCCTCTGCCAGTGTGCTGTTTGCTGGGTTGGCCTGCAGTGGTTGCTTCATTGCCAAGGGAAAGGAGAAGGAACTTTGTAAGGACTTTCATCTACAGAATATTCTCCAAGGGCTTGAACTGTGCTTGCCTCCTGCTGAAGTCTCAGGGACAAAAGACCTCACCTCCAGCTCCCTCCTGAATTTCCTTGCTGGGAATTCTGACTCCAGTCACTTGCGTGCCGCTGGGAGCTGGAAGCGCGACGCATCAAGAAGAAGCGTGTCGCCGCTGCAGCTGAGATCATCGCATCAAAGTCACATCTCCCTGGAAGCGTGTGTTCATCGAAGCTGCCTGCTGATGCATCACCGGAGAAGCGTGACGCCATCGAGAAAATCGCCATCGCATCACCGGAGAAGCATATCGCAGGGCCTGTCGCTGCTCCAGAGGACAGAGTCATCGCAAGGCTGCCAGGGCGTCATCGTCATCGCATCGCCGCTTCAAGGGCGCCATCTTCTCGCATCGCAACTGGATCATCGCATCAAGGCGCCATCTTGCGCACTGCAACGGGCTCGCAGGCCGAGAATCTATGTATCACCTCCGCACCGGTAAGGCTCACGGCGAGTCCCCTACTCTGCGCAAGCATTGAGGATGGACGCAACCATTCCCCCGGGTCACGGAACCGACTCATCTCCCCTTTTGCAAGCCTTTTGTTCACTTGGCGTTACGTATCCAGGTACTTTGTTGAGAACTTTGTCGCATTTACCAACAGCAATGAACTAAGAGACTTTAATCATCTTTTAAGTAATCTTAAGTGTAGTATTGTGGATTTTTGTTGTTTGTGGTCTTTTATGTTTAAGTCTATATAAAGAATACTTATTTTTATAAAACCTGTGTTGTGACCATCTGTAGTGTTATCCCTGTATTACTGTGTATATTCACAAATGCTTAACACACTGCCTCTGAGATAAGCCTGTATGCTCGTGCCAAGCTATCAAGGAGGTGTGCAGGGGTTATTAAGGAGTGTAATCCCCTTATCCTGACTTAGAAGTAAGGGTCCCTATTTGGACAAAGGTGATAACCATTGCCAACTAGAGACCCCAAATCTAATACTTGTTATATAATACACTTTACCAGGATTACAATGTCATGTGTGTGCCACTGAAAGTTCATGCTCAGGCAATCATACTACTGCTGGGTAATGCAGCTGGATAAATAAAGAAAGAATAATAGCTCTGTGGAGGAGAAGCACTTTTTTCTGTGGAAACACATCTTCTGCACAATCAATGAGAATGTGTTCCTGGTTACCATTATGTGGACAGAGCCAAAGCCCTTCTCTGTAGTACTCCTGAAAGTTATTTTTTAGGCGGATCCCATTACATTTTGGCTACAGTTGTGCTGTAAAAAAATGAGTTACTGGTTGGGGGGTGAAACCCTTCTCAAGCAGCAGCCATGATTCTTCTCAGGTTGAAGTCACAAGCAAACCTTAAAGTTAACCTATGCTCAACCCTCCAGTAGCTTGCAACAGAGCCTTCAGGCTTAACTTAGAGGCAATGTGTAAACATACCATAAAGGGATCCCACACTACTAAAACAAGACCAAAATGACACAAATCCAATCAGTACTACTGGAGATATGTAGGTTTAAATATTTTAGTCGGAAAAATCGAGACAAAAAGCACAAAGCGCCAACTGTGGATATCTGGTAGCACCAGTCTGAGACAAAGACACAATTTCACATCGACTACGATGGATCACAGCCAGGTACCGGGACCCAGTTAGGTCCCCTGGACAAAGTCTCTTAAGTTCTGGCTTGTTTAGCGTTGCTAGGGTCTGCGTCATAGAAGCGTTGAGCAGCCAAAGCGATGCATCAGTTCTGAGATGTGGCGAGGTTACAATGTGAGGTCTTGCATTGTCGTTGAGGATCCCTTTGATGAGGGCTTGAAATTCAAAGTCTTACTTTGAGAATGGGTTGCACAGTCAGGGCGATGCACCAGTTCCAGGGAGATGTAAGACTAAAATGCAGAGTCTATCTTCATTGTCGAGGCTGCCTTCGAGGACGGATGCGAGGGCTTGAGCCGAGGAGGCAGTTCCCATCAGGTGACGGGCTGCGATTTATTGCGCGTCTTTGCGGCAGTTCGTATCCACATAGCAACAACCATCTGTCGGTTCTGCTCGAGGTTACCCCTCATACTAGAGGAGATACATTGGTTCTACTGGATACACAGAGGCTGGCAGAGCACCTAAGGCCTACTTCCAAGGGTCTAGGAATGAAGTGGCATCTCTTGGCAGGGTAGACTCACAAATGACAGAGTCCAGGTGCTGGTGGTGAGGTTGCTGGAGCCTTCTTTCCCTGAGGCTCAAGTCAGAAGCCCAGAAAACTAGCCCTTGTAGTCACCATTGGAGACACTCTGGTGGTCCTAGGTTCAACAGATGCAGGTCTAATCCTTCTTACTCAGGCAAGAGGGCAGCAGGTCAGCACAGCATGGTAGAAGGCCTATTCAGAGCAACAGTCCATCACAATCCTTCTTCCTGGCATAGTATCCACAGGTCCAGAAGTGTACTGAAGAGTTGGTATCTGAAGTCCAATATTTATACCTGGTGCCCTTCCTCTGGAATGTGGGGAAAGCTTCTAGATGTTTCCCTTTGAAGTCACCAGGCATCGTGCTTTCCCGGTCCTGGCTCCAAACTAACTACAGAGGGTATGTAGCCCTTCGTGTGGGGTCAGGACCCAGCCTAATCAAGTGTAAGTAGAACTGTGCCCAGCTCCGCCCTCCGATCCTGCCAGTGAATGCCCATCCAGGCACACCTAAAATCTCTATTGTGTGTGGCTGTCTAAGAGGAATACACACAGCCCAACTGTCATTTATACCCAGTCATGTGACTCAGGGACTGGCTACAGAAACTGAATTTCTAAGTCAGGAAAATGCCAACTTTCTGAAAGCCCTTAAATATAAATGGGCACCCCAGTAACCCAGGGACCTGGGCTGGACAATATCTCACAAAAAAGTGCTACTTATGGGGGAAGTGTAGCCCTTCACTTCCACAGCAGAGTGTTGGGATCAGGGTACAAACACCACTAACACAATTAGCTCAAAGTAATATATTCATTTTGTTCAATTTATTCTTTGAGATACACAATTCAATTAATTGACTTAAAACAATTGTGAGGTGCTCCTAGAGAGGGATGGTGCAGTGAAAGTGACTATTGGTGAAAAAATTGCATTCATGCTATGTGAAGAAACATATACATATGTGGCTGATAGCGATAGTAGGATATTTCGACTTAGCACCCGTGGAGCGAGTGTTATTGTCCACTATCAATATATTAAAACACAGTCCACATAGGTTATTTTGTTGACGTTTTGACCCCTCCTAAGTATGTATTATTCAAAACAGGGTCATCATCAGGACAGCAAATACATAGCAGACACCCCAGATGAGGTGTTGGAGCACTTTTCCGCAGGTAGCATCCTACTTTGAAACTCAAACAGAATTAGTGGAGAATTAGCATAGGGAAACATGAAATTAATTTGAGTGGTGGACATGGGAATATTTTAGTTGGATTGAAAAGGATAGTGAAGGGATAGAAGAGGGAAGGGTCTATAAAGTGTTTTGAGGAGATCATAGCAGTAGGAGGAGGGTTGGGATGAGTAAAGGGAAGTGGAGGGGAAAGAGTCAGAGGGAAGGGTTAGAAAGGCTTGTTTGGGAGATCTGAATAGTTAAGGAGGTTTGAAATGATGCCAAGGAGGGGTAGAGGAGGTACAAGTCTAGAAAGGTTTTTTGGTGGGATCAAAGTAGTAGAATGGGGTTTGGGATGAGTAAGAGAGTAGCGGTAGAGGAATATATTGAGATAGGTATAGGGTGAGAAATAGAGTAGTGCATTGGAGAGAGTAGTAGAATGAGGTTTGGGATGAGTCAGTGAGTGGGTATAGAGGAAATATTGAAAGAGGTATGGGTTGAGATATAGGGTAGTGAATTGGAGATGCTAATTTAGAAGTAAAGTAATACATATAAAGACAGAAATACATGGGAAAGTATATATGTAGATTGAATTTGCATTTAATAAACTCAGACTTTTAACTGTCAGTGTATGTTACACTAATTTATTTGTTTTTATAATTTTTTTAATATTTTCTTTTTTGTAATTCAATAGTGAAGCAATTGTATATAAATAGTTATGACAACAATGTACTTATTTAGGCAGTGACCTAGACACATGTTAAACAAAGAATAGTATAACCATAAGTGATATGTACATTTGTTAAGCAGAACTAGAAAATACCTATATATTTTAAACCATATTATTATACATGTTTATACAAAGCAATACGCATAAGTAGGTACACATCTATAGTCCAAATAAATGCTTATATGCACAGTGATATACTGCATATTTATGTTTGAATAGGGTGATTTTTTGAGGAAGAGCCAACTCTTGAGATGTCTTTGGAAGATAAGGTAGTTATTTGTGGATCTTATGTTTGAGATAAAGAGTTCCATAGTTTGGCTGCTTGAACAGAGAAGGATGTGCCACCTATGGTTGTTTACTTGTATGGTGGGATTTTGAGACGTGGTGCCAATCTAGAGTGCAATTTCCGTTGTTGAATGTATTTGGTGATTTTATTCCTGATGAAGAGTGGTCCTGTTCCATGTATCGCTTTGTGGGTGATACAAAGCAGCTTCAATGTGGATCTTCTGGCAACCAGTAACCAATGTAGGAGCTTCAAGGCAGGAGTGATGTGGGCGTGTGGCTTTATATGTAAGAGTAGTTGGGTAGCATATTTCTGAATCCGTTAAAGTCTTTTCATAGATGTTAAAGATGATTCATGGTAGAGGTTATTGGCATAATCAATCTTAGACAGAACAAGTGAGATAGTAGCCTGGACCTTGTGTGGAAATCCCAGGTGGAGGACGATGCGTCGCAGAGTTTTTATAGTATTGAAGGTTGATCTTGCTAGTTTGTCCACTTGGGCATTTATTGATAGCTTAGAGTCCATGGCAATTCCGAGGTTTCTTACTTTCTTAGATACTTTAGGCGGTGTTCCCAGATTGTCAGGCCAGGCGGTGAGTGGGTCATAATTTTTCCAATCGGCACATGTGGGTATTTCAGTTATGGAAACATTCAATTTGAGATGGCAGCATGTCATCCACTGATCAACATCTCTGAGGCAACTGGAAATTTGTGAGTTTCCAATGTCTTGGGGGCTTTCCAGTTTAAGGAGTCTTTGCGTATCATCTGTATAGTTATGGCATGTTAGGTTGTCATGTAGTTCCTACAAATCTATATAGGATCTGCATGTTTAGACAACATAAATGAAGGGATTGGTGTCCTGACTGATTCCAGACACCCCCCAAAGGATATGTTTGTCTGTAGGCCAGCTATATCACAGTACCACTATGAGATCCTCTTACCAAGGAGCGAATAGCTTCTGGCAACTATTGAACATGACAACCCTGACTCCTCAGTGATCGTAGAAGCTGTACAGTACTTTTCACTCAGTCACTCATGGTCACTTACACTCAGAGAGATATACAGAATAAACGATGAGGACATTGTCAAGAAGCATTTATTGAACCAGCGTCATTATTGTATAAAATATCAGTGTTGCAACAACTATTAGACAAAAACATATCTAACAGGGTATAAGCAGCAACAGAGTAAAGAATTGGTAGAATTCTACTATAGTGCTAAAGCAATGATATATGCAAGCATATCGATACATGGCAGTAATAATGCATACTCTTACGATGCTAACCCTAATTAGATGTACCTAGCATGTATGTAAGTGTATAGCCAAGAATCCCTCAGGGAAAGAGCCAACCCCATTACCTGATTTGAGAGAACAAAGGACCCTATCTTAGTCTCGAGTTGGACACCCTGCAAGGGATGTCAGACCACTGCGTGCTGTAGAGTCTACGTGCACGCACCTCAGCGTTTCATGACAGCGGGTCAGCATAGAAGCTTCTTCTTTTGTGGTTTACCCAGTGAAGATGCAGTACCTATATACCCAATAGGTACCCTCAAGGTTCTACCTAGATATGTCATGGTACTGTGGGCATGTCGGCCAAGGATGATAATATTGGTAACCCTTATACACAGTTATTATGGAGAAGATGGTAATTCTGCTGATACTGAGAATCCTAGTGCACAATAAATGAGGATAGTTTTCGTATAAAACCACACAACATTTATGCAGCATCTAACTAGGTAAAAGGTCAGCACCAGAACCGTTATGCATGACAATGGTAGGACAAATGTAGGTAAAAGGTTGTGCAACTACCTAGGCCTATATCCCGGTACCTTATGGTTCATAACAAGGTGAAATTGATTGATCAGTGCCGACAATGACTTCATATAGATGTTAAAAAGCATGGGTGAGATAAAAGAGCCTTGAGGGACCCTTGCTTTTGTGAAGTACAGTTTGGATGAGAAAGGAGAGCATGGATGACATTTGTTCTGTTTTGAAGGTAGCATGTGATCCACTCGAGAGCAGTCCCCTCTATGCCTGCTTCATAGAGTCTTTGTATTGGAGTGTCATGGTCAACCGTGTCAAAGGCAGCTAAGAGGTCCAAGAGAAGTAGTGCAGCAACCTCATTCCGGTCAACCATGTTCTTAAGGTCATCCCAGAAGGCAATGAGGGCAGATTCTGTGCCTCTTCCTGAATTAAATCCTGTTTGGAAGTCTAAAAGTATGGAATTATCTTCAATGAATTGTGACATCTGGGCAAATGGTGCTCTTTCTATCAGTTTGCCCAGGAAAGGTCCATTTGTAATCGGTCTGTAGTTGTCAGGGTTTAGCAGGTCCAGGTTTGTTTTCTTTAGTAATGGGCATATGAATGACTTTTTTAGATCTTCTGGAAATATTCCTTTGGTTAAGGAATTGTTGATGATTCTTCTTTCCGGAGTGACAGCAGAGGTAGTCAGAAGAATTTCCTTATGGTTTGTGAAGGACACTGGTTAGAATGGCTGCAGCAGGCCTGCTTGCTTTAACCAGGTTCATAAGTTCATTGTGTGATCACTGATATTTGTAGGTAGAAATGCAGAGGCTGGGTTAGCCTACTCTTGAAGGGTTTAAGCGGTACTGTGGGGAGCGAGTGGGATATGAAGGAAGAAAGCCCAAGGCTGGGGGTTGGGGCAGTGGGGAAGCAATGTAGTGCTTTCTTTCTAGGTCCAATTAGAAAGGAGACTGAAGTTACCTGGCAACAAGGTGTTGCTTGAATAATCAAAACTTCAGTTGTATTTGGAATAGCCAGACAGGGCTGCCAGGGTTATTTCCCTTCTAATCTTCCTAAGGTCAGACAGTGTTTTAATGCTTTTACTGTACATTATATCTTTGCATTTTATATTGGCATCAACCTTTGAGGTAATTTTCTGATACATAAAACAATTACACCAAGCATAAAATTATACCGTAGGAAGGCAGTACCAGGGCATACTACAGACTGTAGAAACTTTTGTGTTATGGCAAATTCACATCAACTGAATGATTACAGTTGACATTTAAGGAAAGATATTTAGCAACCTTCCTTGCAAATGAGACAGCTACTGTGGATAAGCGGAAGAGTTTGCTGGAACGGCAGTACAGCTTGTGCACAGAGCAAGATGTATCAAATGAGTCTCTATATTAAGTGAAGGATATCAGATCATCAGGCCATAAAACATTTATAAGAGTGAAGAATATGTTTCAGCCTCCAGCGACAGGTATTGATAGCTCTACAACAAGGCATGTAAGGCATTATGCACATTGGAAACCTCAATTTTCTTAAAGGCCTCTACAATAAAACACAATGTTGTATTGGAATACCAAAATCGAGTTGACAGCATAACATAAAACGTACCGGCTCAGTCTACAGTAGTAGTCATTTCAGTCTCTAGAGTTATTTTGAAGACCAAGACCAGGGTCTAATGTACTAAGTGGTTTTGTGGTACCAAAGTCTGTGATTCTCACAACTGAAAGTCACAATATACTAAACGATAATTGTCAAATGAAAATGTCTCAGTGACTCACAATGTGCACTTTGCGATGCATTGCCACTTGGAAAGGCTTGAAAGCACTTCCTTCCTCGTTCCTAATCAAAATAACATGTGTCGGTTCTTAGTGTCGCAATTTGGGTTGAAAAGCCTTGAGTCATTCGACTTACTCAAAGGGTGGTGTTTCTGAATTTGCTAAGGGGGTCCTGTCCGTTGGCACAGCTTCAACTTTGTGAATGTATACTTTGGGATTGGGGGATCATACTGTGGGAGATGGGGGTGTGGCTACTCATTGAACTTACATTTAGTTTTTTTCATTGCAGCCTCTATTTGTTTACAGGAGAAGGGCTGCGATATAAAACGAGCTGTAAACGTGTTTGCTGGGATAGAGGGTTATTATCCCATGCAGGCCTCCATCCAAGAATTTGCTGGCTGATGGTGTTCAAGAGCCATCGGAGATGATGAACTTGTCAGCAAGATAGGCACGGGTTTCTGTTGGTTATGGATTTGTGGATATGCTACTTTTGAGGATGGTGCAGGCCAGCCAGAGGAGTCAGCAGAGTTCAATCAACATGGGCGTGATGTAGTCATATTTATGCTAGCCTGTGTCATGTTAACTCTCCTTAAGGGGGGAGGGGTCTCAAAGACCCCGGAGTAGGGCTTTATCATCATCCAGATACAAGAAAGCATGAGTCATGAGTTTTTAAGTCGCGTTCTGGGAGGCATGCTTTCAATTTCTTCAGTAGAGAGAGATGGTACTAGATGATATGTGGCACCCCCCCCCCCCCCCCAGCGCCTTGAGACCCTATGTGTGAGTAGCGCGCTCTATAAATGTCTTTGATTGATTGATTGATTGATCTTCAGGATGATGCCTATGTCCAGGGTGAATTCAAGTGACTTGGTATTTGGTGAAAGTATGGTTCAAATCTGTCAAGATTCATGTTGTTGAGGAAGATGTTGACTGTTTTTGCTTGTTGTTCTTAGCATGCAACAGGAATTCTGTTTTGGTATGGTTGAACCTGAGCTAGGTGCTGGGCATCATGGTATGGGTGATGTGCAAGCATTGTGTTAGGCATTTTATGTCTGAAGCTGAGGATGCTTTCAAATAAATCTGCATGTTATTGGCATTTTTGGGACTTTGTATGCTGTTATCTGTGAATAGAGTCCTAAGGCACCCCAGGTAGAGGCCTAAGATAAGATGGAATCCTGAGGCACCCCACATCTTTTTGCACCTCAAAGTGCCCTTGTGAATTAACTTGTGTTAAATGGACAGAGATGAGGAGAAATAGAGTAAGTAGTGAAGGGAAAATATCTTAAAGTCTATTTAGACATCGCAATATTTGCAGTTACTGCTGTCGCTAGGTTTGACCATTTCATGGACTTTACACTGTGCTACAACTACTTCACTCGCGGCCCGTGGAGGGAGTTCCGTGGGGCAGGCAGGTGGGGCGGGGGAGGGGCAGGGTAGGGGGTGGTAAACACCAGAAAATGGATGATTGCAGGTAAGTAAACAATTAAATTAATAAAACAAATTTCGTTGTGCACCCTGCATCGCATTTTGCATGGCATCGCATTTTGCGATGCAGGGTGCGCAACGAATTAAGCAGTGCTATAGATTTATGTGTGAGGTAAATGGGTGTGGGATATACGAAGCTAACTGAGAAACAGTGCCTGCTTATTAAATTGATAGCCATGGTTTATGATAGATCCACACTCCACTATGTCAGGTTTCTACCTGCGTAAGTGTATGTGTTTTTGCAGTTTTACTTATTGCCAATTTGACCCGTAGGTATAGCCGCGCTTTTTATGAGCACAATTACATTACCCAAGATCACATTAGTTTTGGTAGGCACAGGGAGATTGATTTTGTCTGGTGTGTTGGTGTTGTTGGTTTGAAATGCAAATGCTGAATTGCTGGGAATACCATACCTTCTCATGACTGATGTTGAATGATTTCTTATGGCCCAGAATGCTCAAATCTGCAAATCTGCAATCCATGTAGCATATTCCACTCCCTGCCACAACATTGCAACTACAGCAACAAGCGACACTGACTTCACTTCCAATCTAATTTCCCAATATTTTTCTAAACTGGAGTGGAATTTTTATAGAGTTGTGCTTTTGACTTTATAACTGTTTTGTTCCTTCTAAATATGTTACACATTCTTTTTAAGTTAATCCTGTTTGCTCGGTGCCATAGCTACAAAGGGTAGATCTCAGGTTAGTGATTCTATTAGTTGTGTTTTTACAACCTTCCATCCCAATTAATAGTTTACTTTCATACACTGCCCAATTGTGTATATCTGCTTTCCAGTAACCAATTACAAATTCTCTTCAACACCCATATTGAAAAGTGAGATGCCTTATTTTTCACTCACCCAGTTCTAAATTCTAGGTTTATCTTCATAATTATGATTGGGTTTATCCACATAATTATAATTCTTAAAAAGCACTGAAATCTATTACCATGTAAACAACTCTAATACCCCTAATGCATCAGTAATTAAGAATTAAGGAATAAAGCTAAAGACTTGATGTGACTGTTACGTCGGTGATGAACTTCACAACCTATACCAACAAATGTATGATACAGAAATAGAAGAAGGGCTGTTAAAACCAAAATCCACAGTAAAGGGTGACCACAATATTTGGCTTAAGATGTACATCAACAGACACAGACATAAACAATAGTAAAATAGAGTAGAGTCAATATAGAGCAATATTCATGAAACCTGATATATACATAAGGCTACATACCCACACATGTGCAACTGCATCTTACACATTGTTGCACAGTCACAGCATATATGCCCTACTCCTGTCACCAGTATGATTCACTCATTTACTGAGAAATTACTTATATATATTACACAATGTGTTGCCAGCTGCAGGTGCTGGCGAAGTGACACGCCCTCTCGTTCTGGAGCTACGTGGATTACCTGTACCCTGGAGTCCACATGATATTACACAATGTATAGAAGTCTCAGAGGAGTTGCAGCATAACGAGTGGCCTGCTAAGAATGTCATATGTGTACGGATGCACAGAGGAAACCTTATGTGCTCTGGAGGTACACCACATCAAATACATACATCTCATTTAAGATTAGTCCACTTCCTCCTCACTCCTGCACTCAAACATATCTGTCTTCACAGAGCTGACCCACTGAAACTCCCTGTCTACCACCTCTCTACACCATTTCCTTCACGCGTACCTTCTATTTTATACTGCTAGATATTCTCAGTGATATCACTGCAGCATCTCTCCTGTAATTAGCTAAACAACACCCTTCACTATAAACTTAAAGATTTCTAATTAGTGCATTTCCTATTTCAATATTTTTGCAAGGCTAAGTTTTATTTGCGATTGTTGTGCGGTGCAGGTTGTCTAGCACCGTCTTAGGAGAAATATCCCTTTCAGGTGTCTGTTTTAGTGACCAGACCAGGGGGTGAAATATTCATGGCCATTTGAATAATGTTGCTTGAAGGGAAGGTTAAACAGCACAATCGAAAAGAACGTTAAATCAAATGCTTTTTAGTGTGTGGGACAGAATGAGTGTGTATGACTGTGGGTCTCTAGGTCAGACAGGAGTTGGTTGAAGAGGGTGACTTGTTGCCATTATTTCATGTATAGGGTTAAATTGTTGAGGAACATTAGAGGGAGGAGAATAGTCGAGGACAGTGTACAGTTGTGGTCCAATAAATCTGTGGTGCCGGATAGTGGTGTACAATGACATAAGTGTAAAAGGAGCATATTTTGACGGTGGATCTGGAAAAGTCGTGAAGGTGAGTGTTTTTATTTAAGTATGCCAACACACCCAGCCTTGCGTGTGGAGCTAAAAGAATGAAGGTGGCATAATCAAAGAGGATGTCAGCTTGAATGGTGGTGTCTTTTGGGTCAGTCCATTAGCAGTGACCTGCAGATGGGTATATACAAGTTAAGGAAGTCAGTGATGTAAATGGGTTTGTACCAATGTGATCTGCATCTCACAGTGACAACATGCAGCACTGGACAAAGCTTTTGGTTGCCATATGTATAATTCATCTAGAAAACTAAGTAAAAGGGCTACGCTAATATTGTAGATTATGTATTATTATAAAGTTTCAATGAATGCATTAATGAATGAATGGTCCGTTTTGTAAAGTGCACACGTTAACCCAGTCTCGGGAGTTGTTACATCCGGATGCTGACCATAGCCTCTACTCTCCCTACAACCCTGTCCAGATGGTGGAGAAAAGAAAGGGCAGAAACACGAAGTGGGGTAAAACAGCACAGGGGTTAGAGAAGCACAGCTCTGCCTCTACTTTTGTCTTGATGTGCAGCCGATGCCTCTGTCACTACTCGGTATCTCAAGGGTTCACATACATAGAATGACTCAGACTGACTATAATGAAAAGGGTATTGATTAAAACCAACCACGGATGTACATTTCTGACATGTGACTCACAAGGAGGGTGGCTTACGGCTTTCCGAAGCAGCAGCAGCAGTAACGAGCCATTAGGGATGACTTAGATACTAACCTCGCAGTTGAAGAAACCAGCAACTGAATGCATCCCACTGATAGCAGTATAGCTGCAAGAGGCTGGGCCTTGAGAGAGCCAAAAGTGAGCACATCCTGGTGAGAGAAAATGGGAGGGAAGCTAGGCGAAAACACGAAAGATGCAGAACTGGCTAAGAACTAGAACGACAATGAAATGGATGAAAGTTATATTGTTGAACAGTGTTACAGTCCTGCGGTGCTTCGGTGCTCATCGTTTATGAGCAGTAGTGGGTACAGATCATTCTGAAATGTCGAGAGCAGGACTGAGGCATAGACATGAGGGGACTGATGGGGCCACCAGATGCACACTGTAGTCCTGAGTTCATGCATACAGTTTAGGAAGGCAGGATCGGAGTGGTTCAGGGCACGTGGCCAACAAATGAAGAGGAGATGCGTTTTATGCATATTTTATTTCTCAGATTGCACATTGCACCACTTCGTGCTGCTCTGCAGTGCTTCTTGGACTAGATAAGACCAACAGGATTGTGGGCATCGTAATAGGGACAAGGATCCCAAGCAAAGATAGCTACCAGTTTTATGATGAGCAGTGGACAATTGCCTAAGGCTTGATGTCAGCATGTTCAAAACTTTTTTTCGCATGTTATATTTATAAAACCCTCTTCCCACACTTTAGAAAAGTGAAGGACTTGGCCTTTTTGGCTAAAGTTCCTTAAACTTTTGCTTTCCCCCTAGACCGTTTTCCTGACATAGAGTTGCCAATTTAGATGCTTTGGGTACTTTGCCACTGCCGATCAGTGTCAAAGTACAAGTATTGCCTATGTAAAGTGTAATGGTAATTGGTTGGCCATGATTGGTATACTTGCCTTACTAGTATGGTCCCTAGTGATGTGTACTGTGTGTGCCAGGGCTAGTAATGCAAAGGCGCGGCGGTGAAGGGAACTCAGGCCTGTAGTGTAGGGCCAGCGCGCAGTTGCTAAGTTAGCATGTTGTCCTGACAAGTGCAACCACTTGTCAGGCCTGACATTCCCTTTTTGCATACAAATTGGGCACCCCTGTGGTAGGTCCTGGGTAATCCCTGGGCAGGGTGCAGTGTAGGTAAAAGGAAGGACAGTAACTGAGTTGTGTGCTATGTTCTGACAGTGAAAAACACTCCATTTCGTTTTTCACTGCTGAAACGCCATCCTGCCCATAGGACAGAATGGAGGAGGCTTGGTGTTGTGTTTGTTAGCCTAGTTTCCTGTAAGTTTATAATGGAGAGGTGAGGTTTAGTATGTATGAACTCACAGTGTCATAACCCATCTTTCTGTGAAGGTGGTTTTGTCACTGTGTGTTCAGAAACCACTCTTTTAGAAAGTGGCTGAGTTTTGTGCTTTAAGCATTTCTGTGTGTCTCTGCTGAAATGTGAATTGACTGTCTGGATCTGAAAGGTGGGAGGAGCTGGAAGAGGTCTTGACCCAGGGAGGGGTTGAGATGGCACCAGGCTGCCCTGCATCTGGAGAGTAGGGGGAGGAGAAGCCCTGGAGGTGGAAATGCCTGGGCTGGTGCTACAAAGAATTGACCCATCGCCTGCTGAGTGATTAACGATCCAGACTCCCACTATCAAGGGGAGTAAGGTGACACTGGGAGGGAGACACCCAGAACTGATTTAGGGAGGGGTCAGGGACCCCTGAGCACAAACGACCTTTAAAGACATTAAGGGGTATATATGAGAGCTGAAACTCTTGCCCCTTTATAAATGGTTATTCCCAGAATACTGGAAAGATAAATGTCAGGAGGCACCAAAATTGGCTTCTACACGGTCATGAGATCTTGTAAACTATTAAGTCTTCAACAATTAATGCAAATCGGGGCCCAAAGGACGCTTAATACACCTCCTGTGTGGCAATGTGGGCTCAATCCAGATCACGGAATAACAGCAGACTAACCATTTATAAAGGGGCAAGAGATGTATGCCTTGCTTTATACTTATACCTTACGCGCAACTGGATTGAATCTGGGGCAAGTATATTTTCATATTTTCAACTTGGTGACTCTCCCCGGTGATTCTCGATACAATTACCATCTCTCTGGTTTATCATACGCAGCAGAGTATATGTCCTGACGAAGTTCCGCCATAGGAACGAAACGCGTTGGCTGTGTGTTTGTCCTGGTATAATTGCCAAAATAAAGAAGATATTTGTTTGGACTAAAAGCATCATCTCAGTGATATCTCATTGAGTGCGCCTTCCGCCATTTGTTACAAGTTTTTATATGCAAGGGATTTTGGGTATGTGCCCATGCTTATTTGTAACAGATGCTTAAACTCTACCAAAGATCTAGAATTCATGACAGCGTATTTACATGCTTTGTGGTCACCCTAGTGTTTTTATTTGTAAGCATGGCTATGTGTCTAGTTGTTTGCCCCATTTTATACCCCAGGGCCCCTTCGACCTTCATCTTCTCCCCCCCCACACATTTCTGCTATGGACACTGTATTTCCTCCTTCCATTGATTGTATTTCTTCAACTTACATTCAAAATCCTAAACAATATTCCACCTCCTTCTCAATCACTCCTTCCACTAGTATTTAGCAGCCTTTGCATCATCTCCTATTTACCTTCCTCATCCTTATTGTCCACTAGGTAACAAGAGGCCAAATAATTGGCAAACACTTGCTATACAAATACCCAATAACATAACATAGCAAACCATCCCTGTTAGGCCTGTCAGCCTTAAGGTTGTCTTCACTCTAACTTTTTGCCTTTGGCCTTCTTAATCTTGCTTAATTCTTTTTATTGGCCTTTGGACTCTGTGCACGTGATCACTGCTAATCAGTGCTAAAGGCAGTGGCTGCTCCGAGCATCGCCCCAGTGCTTTTTGAAGTAATAAAAAAGGAAAAATAACTAGACATTATTATCATTTTATTTGTTCCTGCAGCGGTATTTTTGGTGGGGTGGGGCAGATCTGCTCAGCTATCAGAGCAGAGGGAGGAGTGTTGGGAACTATGTAAGTACGCATGAATGCTCTCCACCCAGGCTGCATTACAGCCTGGGTGGAGAACATGCCCAGGCTCCCATTCCTTGGCTGAGCGTCGAACCATGGTGCTCAGACCAATCACAACAATGCACTGCAGCATTGTGATTGACTATGGGGAGCCTGGGTGTTTCCTGCTTACTGTTTTCAGAGAAGAAGCCTGAAAGAGGACAGAGGACGGAGGACGGAGGAGAGGTGGTGGCCAGCCACCCGGACGGTCGGCAGCTGAGTGTTTTTTTTTAACCTCTACTTCCCCCTTCCTGCCCCACTGCTGCTTCCTGGGAGCATCCGCCATAGGCTAAAGGGCTTGTGCTCACTCTCTAAACAATGAATCAATCAGGATTTTAAAGCGCGGCTAATCACCTGATCAAGTATCCAGGCCCTTTCTGGGCCCACCTGGCTTATTCGAATAGCCAGGTCTTGAGGGCCATTTTGAATTCCGGAAGTGAGGTGATGGTCTGGAGGTGAGTGGGGAGACTGTTCCAAGTCTTTGTTGCGATGTGGGAGAAGGAGCATCCTTCACTTTTCAACAGTTGGTGGAAGTTAAGGCGGTGGTTAATGAATGTGGGTCCTTGGTTGTGTAGAGACTTGAGTGTGGGTGAGCAGCCTGAATTGCAATCTCTTCTGTACGGGGAACCAGTGGAGATGCCTGAAGTGGGGTGTGATGTGGGTTTATAAGGGAAGGCCAAGGATGAGTATGGCTGTGGAATTCTGTATGGTCTGAAGTCTCTGTAGAAGGTGTGCAGCGATTCCTACATAGAGAGCATTGCTGTAGTCCAGACAACTGGTGATGAGGGCTGTGTCACATTGCATCTCATGAGTAGGGGTAACCATTTGAAAATATTATGTAGCATACACAGAGTGAAAAAGCAGACAGAGGAGATGGTGCGGGTCTGTGATTTCATGGTGAGCTTGTTGTCAATAATGATTCTGAGGTTTTTGGCATGGTCGAAGGGAAGTGGGTGCGTGTCCCACGTCTAATGGCCACCAGGAGTCGGTCCATGTGTGGCTGCTGTTGTCAAAGATCAGTACCTATATCTTGTCTGTGTTCAGCTGCAGACAGCTGTTCTTCATCTAGTTAGTGACTTTTGTCATGCATCTGTGGAAGTTTGTTCTAGTGGTGGTGGGGTTGTTGGTGAGTGAGAGAATGAGTTGGGTGTTGTCTGAGTAGGAAATTATGTTGGCCAGCGTGGTCATATATGGTTTCAAGAGTGCCGGGCTGAGGGATGAGCCCTGGGGGACACTTCAGGTGGTTACCTTGGGTTCAAAGGTGAAAAGTGGGAGGTGGATCCTCTGGGCTCTACCGATGAGGAAGGAAGTGATCAATCTGAGCGTGTCCGCTTGGATACTGAAGTGGTGGAGTCTTTTGATCAATGTGTGGTAGGATACGGTGCCAAAGTCTGCAGAGAGGTTGAGGAGGATGAAAGCTGCTGTTTCTCTTCGATTGAGAAGGGTTTTGATGTTGTCGGTGGCTGCGATCAGAGAGGTTTTGGTACTGTGATTGCTGCAGAAGCCAGATTGAGAGGAGTCAAGTAGCTGGTTCTGCTCCAGGTGTGTCATGAGTTGATTGTTGATGATCTTTTACAGTACCTTCACTGGGAATGGGAGCAGGGAGATTGGGCTGTAGTTTTTGAGTTCACTGGAGTCAGCGGATGGTGTTCGAGTAGTGGTCTGACTTTGGTGTGTTTCCAGGCATTGGGAAATGTTGCAGTGGTGATTAGGGGTGGGCGGACATCTTCGTTCCACCCACGGAATGTGCGGAGATTTGCCTCTTTCGCAATGTAGGCGGAGAAATGAGGCAAATCTACGCACACTTGCAGCGTAACGGAAGTTGGCCTGCCCGCAGTATTAAATAACATTAAAAATCCTTAAAATAGTTCCCAGAAGAATGTGCGATGGAGACGGATGTGCCGCCGATAAGGTAAGTTTATTTTAAATCTTATTTTAAGGATTTTTAATGTTATTTAATACTGCTGGCGGGAGGCGGGCAATCGCGTAACGGAACTATGCGGAGAGTGCAGAGATTGGTTCAATCTCTGTGCCTCTCCACGTAAGTCCCTTACGGGACTTACGCCCACCCCTAGTGGTGATAGAGGTGTTTAGTAGGGTGGTATGTTCCTGGCTGATCCCTTTGCTCCGAGGTGGAAGATGTGGTGGGGGCATGGGTCTGTGGATGTTAGTTAGTGGGTGATGGCTGTTCCTCCTCCTGGCTTGTTGGTGCGGGTCTGGTGAGTGATCATTTAGCCTTCGGGATCACTGTGGCAATGTCTGAGGTGGATGTGGGGTTGAACCATGTCTCTGTGAGGAAGACTATGTCGGGTGAGAAGGTGGGGATGTGGTCCCATTATTCAGTGGAATGCTTGCATAGTGAGCGTGTGTTGGGAAGGGCGCATGAGGGTTGATGTTTTTGTTCAGGTAGTGTCTGTGGTCTGTTCATTGTAGGGCTGGTTGGTTGGCTGATGTGTGTTCAGTGGCAGGTGAAGTGGCAGAGGCTGCAGGTGAAATGTCCTACAGTGGAGCATGGGTTAGAGCTGTGGCAGTGTATGTTGCGATGTCTGGGGTCGAGGGTGTTGAGCTCGATGCTGATGTATCTTTGGGGGTGGGAGGGCCATGGGTGGTGGCGCTGGGCATGGTCCAGAACTGACAGGCTTGTCATTGGCGCGCGTCAATGTGGTCCCGCTTAAGTAGGTACTGGAGTGGGTGGGGCGGGAAGAACAGCGAGTGGGAAAACCAAGTCAGAAAAAAACAGGCAGCTGCGGTGTCACTAGATCAGTCTGGAACAAGCAGGAACTGGAGGCCACAGGCAAGTGGCAAGCTAGGAGTCCAGGTGCCTACTCCAATGATGGTAAAACTGGCTTACACCAGATTGCCATACTTAATTTATTTATAAGTACCTAGTAAAATAGTATACCATACACCCAGGGCTGGTAATTGAAATGCTACTAGTGGGACTGTTGCTCGAATATGAATTTTCCTTAAAAGAACAAATTACAAGAGGCGTTTAGCAAAATAGGAACAGTTGGTTTAATTAAACACTGTGGCCAGGAGTACAGCTTACAGACACGGGTCTGAGGACAGTCTCAAAGCCTATCAGTCTGACTGGTTCTTATGCAGTTTTGGGAGCAATAAAATTACATTTGGCGATCCTTGTTTGTAAAAAGAATGTGGCCTCTGTCTGTGGAGTCATAAATAAAAGGTCCCTGATAACAAATGCAGGTGGTCCTTGACCTTGCTTGAACACAATGTTTGCAAGTGAGTATTGTATCCAAATGTCCGGCATGAGGGGCGCGTGATCACTGCATGTACTGTGTGTGTTGTATCGTGATTGGCTGCGTGTTCTGAACTTTATGTGGCACCTGACTTTATGGTGTTTTGGGAATGCGTGCACCCCTCCTGTCATGTGCGCTCTATTGGCTCCAATTTCCCTGGACCATTGTGGTGTCACTGCGCTTATCTGCGGGATGGACCTGATTTTCCTGTTTGTGCATTTGTTTGCCGGCTACGTGCCACCCCACCTGTGACCTGTCAATCAATTACCATGGGCCTAGGTTACAGAGCCTGTCTGATCACGTATTTTTGAGTTGGGTTAATGGGGAGTTCAGGGCGGGTGAATTTGACAATAGCGATGTGATTCATTTGTGTATGTGAGTGTAGCATCATAAGCATTAGCATTGTTGTTATTGATATCAACATGCTTGCAGGACTTATTGTTCCACCCACTTAAGTAGCCTCTTAAACATATCTCAGGCCTGCCATTGCAGCTTGTTAGCAGTTTTAAACTGCCATTTTGCCTTGGCAAAAAATCCCCCTTTCCAAGACTTAAACTCCCTTCTTAGAACATATAGGTCACCAATAAGTTAGGCCCTAGGTAGCCCATAGGGCAGGGTGAATTGTAATTGAAAAGTTGGACATGTTTTTAAAGTTTTTCAAGTTTTACATGTCCTGGTAGTGAAAAACCCACAGATTCGTTTTTCACTACCGTGAGGCCTACCTCTCCTATAGGATAACATTGGGTCACCGTATTACAGTTAATAAGTGATAACATTTGATTGGGAGCAGGTAGGAAAGTGATGTTTGGTGTCTGAGAAATTGTAATATAAAATCCTCTTTGATGATAAATTCAGATTTGAAACTGCAGCTTTTAGAAAGGTGGCAAAATGCTATTTGGTGCCTGCAACCTGTTCCTGGGTCACATGAGTGGGTGTAGTTGGCAGTTGGCTGTTGTATATTTCTCCCAGACAGCCACACAATTTAGGGATCAGGTGTTCCTTGATGGGACATCTCAAGCAGGATGAGGGTATGGTACTGGCCACAGCCCCATTGTGCGACTCAATAGGCTGTGCCCTGCCTTCTCACAAAGAATGTCACACTAGCCTTTTATGCCTGCAGGCAGACTGGGACAAGGGCAGGGAGGCAGGAAATTCCAAGCAGTTTTTAAAAGTGGAACCTCCAGAAACCAGGCATAAAAATAGGGTCCTCAGACCCACTCTGCAGTTCACTTTCTGGAACTGTGGAGGGACTCTCAAAGGACTGCCTGCTGCTGTGGCCCGCTGTGTACATCAGAAGACTTCTTTATTGTATCAAGAAGGACTGCTTTGCTTCCTGAGGCATGTCCTGGGCCCCCTGATGTCTGCCTTGCTGCTTGTGCCTTGGACTTCTTCTTGAACCCAGTACTACCAGAGTAACTCCAAGGACTAGTTGGATGGCCTCCTGTTCAGTGCATCAGGGTTAAAAAAGGCTCCAACCCTCTTTAACTCACACCTGGAGCCAGCCTGTGTGAGTCCCAACCCTCCAAGTGGTGCCCCTCCAGTCCTGGACCCTTGGAAGTGGTGCTAAAGGTGCCCATATTGCCCAAATCCAAAAATTAAGGCCAATGTGCATCGCCACAAGGCCAGACTTTGCAGCAGGCCCTACTATCTTCTTCTCTGCCATTTAGGCTAATGGGGTAACTGTATGACCCTCAGAACATGTGAAATACAGTAAAGTCTACAATGCATTCTGTTAGGGAGAGTTACTTGCTTTGACAGACTGATACTTGAATAACAGAGAACAACAATTGATTAACCTATATGTAGGTCTAGACACACCACAAAAAAGCCTAGTGAATATATTCATATATAATCATATTCATATATTTGTTTCCTTTGAAAAATAGGACTGTCATACATGTCAATCCTTAATGATCCCAAATACTAGGGGCAAAAACAAGCATGTTTAATAGTTTTGTCTGCCTTATGCAGGGCACAGAGTGTCAGCCTGATCAGTATGCAACCGACTTGCTGTAGATTTCTGTGGTAATGTGCCAAATCAAAATTGCACATATAAGCTCTGGAACTGCTGGGGTACAATAGTATCAAGAAAAAAATTCAAAGCTCAGTAAAGTCTTAAAATCAAGGAACTTTCTAGTCATGTGCCCTTTAGAACAAGTCTTGACACACTGTTCTTGGACATATACCCAATAGTGATTTTTAAATACATCAATTTCTACTTTGCTGATAATTTTTGGGTCTTGCCACCATTTCTGGTAACCTAGCTTCCTAAGACAATTAAACATAAAATTCAGCCACAGAATCCTCATAGCACTGCTCATCTGTATAAATTGGGTAAGAATACCCCTGTAGTCTAACAGCTCCGGGGCGTGCTGTTTCAAGGCAACCAAGTCCGATATTCTTCTGATGCAGAGGTCGAAAAAAAGTGCAATCAGTGGAGTGTTGGTATGAACTGAAACGAATGTGCTGGAAACAATATTTTCTGCAATAGCCAATAGCACATCCCCACACTGCACTGAAGGTAGTGGCACTTTGGGTTTTGGCGTGATACACTTTCAGGGCCTGGGAAATCGAACGAGAGCTCATTCTCTAATGGAGACGGAGAATGGCATTACCTCTGTGTTGTATCATAAGCTTGCTTTTGTTAAGTTGCAGTTCCCACTTCAATTTATTAGGCAATTTAACCCCAAGATAATCAAATGTATGAACTCTTTCAAGGGTTTTTCTGCCCTGCTCTGATCGAGCAGTTCTTAACTGCACCAACACCAAACACAATACATTTACTTTTGGCAGTATTTAATTCAAGACCTCTTTTCTTTTAAAAAACCCACAAACTTATCAATTAAAACCTGTAGACCAGAAGGGGGTTTAGAAATAAGAAGGGAGTCAGGAGAAAGGAGACTAGGTACCTTATTACCACTTAAAACAGTAGAACCATTCCTGCAATTTATAATTTCACTCACCATATCATTTATGTACAGGGGTCATCAGTTTATTTCAAAATAACCACTGAAAAGCCAGAATTCCTCTCAGCAAGCGAGGGAGAAATGTCTTTTTGGCCTCTTGCACTTGGCAACTTCTGGGCTCCATTGGATGTAGCTAGTAACATTCATGTCATATTTGATAACAGGCTCAGGTCAAACCTGTTTATTTTCATCATGTTTGGTGGGATTGATTAATCCCATACCACCCAATGCAACTGGTTGGTCCTTTCCAAAGATGAAAAACATGGAGTGGGGGAGGTTCAAAAAGGGCAATTATTTAACGACCAAGGCTACTTAGGCCCCTATAATAGCAGAACAAAGAGAAGAAACCTGGTCAAAATCACTGTGAGTATGCCATGTTGAGTCTGAGACTAAGAGTCCATTAATGACACTGTAGTGATAACACTGGGCTAGAAAAAATTAGAAAAAATTCCCATCAGCCCACCCATCTGGTGGAATTTCGTCACATGGGAGATGTATCATAAATCCAATTCTTAAAGCACCTTGAATTGATGCAAAGAAGGATTTTGAAGATTTCTAGACCACAGTGATTCACTCGTGATGCCAATGGGGTGCAGTGCGCGTGAAAAAGTGAAAGTGAGAAATAAAATTGACTCAAAGGACCAAAAATGAGTTTATTAAGTATGGTGCTATGGTCAAAACTAAAAACAATGCCTCTATAGTTTTTAAATAATAACTATCCCGAGGCATGGTGTGTTTTGGTCGACATGTTTCAGCTAGATGGACAACTGGTCCTAGCTTTCTTCAGGACCCGGTGAAATACTGCGACTGCAAATTAACACAAATAATAATGTAATTCAAGTGCTGATTTTGTACAACCAATGGCGAGGAACTCACTATTGCTCTTCGATAGTCACCATCCACGTTCCCTAGTGGACAATCTCCCGGTGGGGCAGTTTCCCCGTCTCAGGAGGAATTGTTCCTCTAGAGATCTGTTCAACAAACATGCCAATGTGCTAGCCAACCAACTACAGGATCGACAATATCCTCGTAATCTTGTTAAGAGAGCATGGAAATGTGCATCAAACAACAATCGTGAGGCACTAATTGAGAAACGGCCACCCAAACCACCTATGGAACGACTCACGTTTGTTAGCACTTTCAATGCATTGTCCAACACTATGCAACGCACAGTTCGTAGACATTGGGGTATTCTTAACACCACTAGTGCCAACATCCCTAAACCCCTTTTTTCATTTAAAAGAGCACCCAGCCTGAGGGACACCCTTGTCCATACCAGGCCCCGGACTTCCATTTGTGATAACTCGGTTAACTTGTGGGACTTTCCACCAGTTACCGGTCACTATCCGTGTGGATCATGCAGTGCCTGTCCTCAGACGAGTAAAACCAAAACAGTTGACATTGGTACAGGCAAAACATGGATTCTCAAAAAACACACGAATTGTAATACTGATAATGTCATCTACATGATCACCTGCCCATGCTCCTTTAAATACATTGGCTATACCACCCGCAAGATTAAATTGAGAATTGGGGAACATAAGAGCACCATCAGGTGTCGAAAACAGGCTACTAAATTGACGAACCATTTCCTAGATGCGAGACACTCAGCTGAAGAAATGAAGTGGCTAATCCTTGAGCAGCCATTCATCCCTCCTCACATCAATGATACATCTAAGTTCCTATTTAGGAAAGAACAAAAATGGATTTTCCTTCTTAAAAGCCATATCCAGGGACTTAACGATGACATACCGTGGACATCACTGTAACTAGCTCTGTCCGGGTATTTGTACACATAGCCTTGAGAACAATATCATTTAATGCGAGTGAGAATCAGCTCATAGCATTTTATAGAGCTTAAGATTTCTTTGACTGATTCTCATAAGCGATATACTCTGTATGATAGTTCTTCTTTTTTTCAAAGCAATATTATACAAATGTGTTGGCCAATATATTGGGCCAACCAGCAATTGTATTACAACAGATAGGTACCCTCTCGTTATCTACAACATTGTCCTGTGTGAGTTTGGTCTCATTGTTTGGGAGTTAGACCTGTCTTCAACTTTTACTAAGAGACACTAACCATCCACATCGTCTGCACTCATATCAAATGAATGTTGCATCGGTAATACAGCGTGGAAGCACCACTGATTACTATTCTTGTTTTCCTTGTGCTCACGCTCATTATTGCCAGCGCGCATGCGCACAATATCCGCTGCCAACTGCGCATGTGTCCAGCCTGAACACAAAGGCTGGTGCGAGCTCGCGTAGTTATTTGCATCACGCATGCGCGGTTGATACAGTGTTCCCGCATTGCGCATGCGTGCAGCACCGATTGCATTGGCTGGTGCGAGCCCTTTCCAGACCTCCTCTAGCACGCATGTGCGTGGTGTATAGCGCACCCTTTCATCGCGAGGTTTAGCACATTTCACCACACCGCTGTAACTAATTTACCAATTAACCATGATATATAAAGACAAGCGCGCCTTCCCGTCTTTCACCTCCACTCCCTCTCGGATGCTATCATAGAGGTACCGACGGACAGGTAGGACGCTGGATGTTTGGCCTTGGTCAGCCATTCTGTTTCTATTTTTACTTTGATCTTGTCAAGATACCCTTTTTAAGATATGTATGCTTATTTGCTTGGGGTGCTCTTGACTTACATTACAAGATCATTTTAATTACCAGTTCATCATGGCTACCTTGCATAGTTTCCACTATGGTTCCTTTGAGGTTGAATCTCCTTGTTTATGACTAGGTTTTGTCAGTAGAACAGAGAAAAAATAGTGATTTAAGCACTTAAGTACCCCTGATATTTCTCTGAGGTGCTTTGATTTTTTCTTCTCTGACAGAGCAGGGCCTCCCTATTCCCGAGTGGGTGACCGGGTGAGGTGAGGCATTATCCCACATAATGCTGGGTGAGTTCAGTTATTCTGCTAACTTGCTGTGATTCTTATACACTTATCCAGTAGTATTTAAGTAACTACTGAGTCACGGTGAGAATTTCTCTACCGTATTGAGAGTGTGTGTGTTGTTTGTTTGTTGTATCCTTGAGATAATTTTTTACACTATTGAGTTGTACATTTTTCTATCTTGCTTTAGCATAGACGTTAAGATTGGATTACCACCAGTATACATCTGGGCTCAGAATAACTGGTAGGATTTATCCATTATTGTTGTACAAAATCAGCACTTGAATTACATTATTATTTGTGTTAATTTGCAGTCGCAGTATTTCACCGGGTCCTGAAGAAAGCTAGGACCAGTTGTCCATCTAGCTGAAACATGTCGACCAAAACACACCATGCCTCGGGATAGTTATTATTTAAAAACTATAGAGGCATTGTTTTTAGTTTTGACCATAGCACCATACTTAATAAACTCATTTTTGGTCCTTTGAGTCAATTTTATTTCTCACTTTCACTTTTTCACGCGCACTGCACCCCATTGGCATCACAAGTGAATCACTGTGGTCTAGAAATCTTCAAAATCCTTCTTTGCATCAATTCAAGGTGCTTTAAGAATTGGATTTATGATACATCTCCCACGTGACGAAATTCCACCAGATGGGTGGGCTGATGGGAATTTTTTCTAATTTTTTCTAATTTTTTCTAGCCCAGTGTTATCACTACAGTGTCATTAATGGACTCTTGGTCTCAGACTCAACATGGCATACTCACAGTGATTTTGACCAGGTTTCTTCTCTTTGTTCTGCCTTTCCAAAGATGACCTGAGTGGATGGCTGATTTGTCTGTGTCTAGCATCAAAATTGTAGATCCCTTTACCTTGTAAGCAGCTTGCTATTAGAACGCGTCTCAAAGCCCTCTGTTCCATTAGGGTTCTTTGCCTCGCTTTGCTTCCTTGGTCCTA